>NC_134527.1:16761874-17386874 GCF_027942865.1 Odontesthes bonariensis | reverse complement strand
TGCAGAGCATGAGCAGACAAAATTTCGCCTGTGGATGCATTTTTCACTGTTGGCTTGACAAAAAAAAGCCTTAAAAAGAATAAGTAATACACAGTTTTTTTTTTCGTTTTTTTAAATTTCCTGACATCAAACATTTCTCCAAGGAAAGACCTAGCACAGCGGTGGTAAATATACTTTCCATGATTTCCTGTTTGAGCATAAACCCAGGGGGCATCAAATAATTTGAGTTCCTGTGAAGTGCTTTTTAAGAGTGTAATAAAGAAAATGCTCAAACTCCATGTTGAATTTGTAATCCATTTCCTCTGACCAAAAGCAGCATTCATGCAGTTTTGCACCTTTCAGTTGCAACCATTCTCAGTCTCTCTCAGTTAATTGCCAAATAAATCATAATATATGTCACTCTGTAACACTGCAAAGTGTAGAATAATTTTTGTGAGACCTGCAGTTGCTAGGAAACACAACAGTCAATATATTTTATTCTCTGTTGATGGAGGCAACAATATGTTGAATCTAACAACAAAACACACGAGTTTCAATGGTACAACTATGATTTATTCTACATGTAATGATACCTCGGAAGGTTTAACACTGTTATTGTTTACAGAGTTCGTCTCTGTAAGGTCAGGGCATGGAGCATTATGTCATTTTGTTCTCAGATCTTTATAGTGTACCCGGTCTCATCACATTGGGTGTGGCTGCTGAAATATTAATGTGACCGCTCCAAACAGTGAGATTAGAAGAGTCGAAGAGCCTTATGCTGTCTGCTAGTTTACAATAAATCTCTATGAGGTCAAGATCCTGTGTTTGGTTTTCAAAACAGAAACGGGAGGGATTTTGAAGGCAGATCTTGATGTTAACAGATTATATTTACAAGTATAATGTTGAACAGGAACCCTTGTGAACAATATTTTTGTTATCCTTATTACTTACAATATATAAAATATGTTGTAATTAGGAATAACATTACTAAAAATATTTATTTATAAACTGTATTTTAAACAATCAAATTTTTGTACATTTGGAATAACTTGTAGTTCTTACCAGAAAATGCTACTTAAATGTATTCGACTATATTAAATTTAAATAAATAACACATAAACAAAATTTTTGTTTTTACCCGTGCCAACATTGTTTACTAATGACGACATGTTGGAGATAGCCCAGCATGAGTCTCGAGTGGATAATAAGTAGGACAATAGATGGGTTTCCGATTGCTGCTTTTCATTCGCATTTAGAAGATGTGAATAAGAAAATTAAGTGCGTTTCCTCTTTTTTCAAAGAAGACTATAGGAGCATTGGGGGAGAATGGAAACAACCAGGTCGGAGCTGGTCATTGAAATGACCTGACTTACCAGTTGTTTCCAGTCTGAGCTGGTCTTCAATAAACTTGTGACTGACTGGCACCTTCCCAGATATGATATGATAATCCAGAGCTCTCCATTTTTTCCTGGTTGATGTCCACCGCAGTTATTGTTGTACTTTTCCTCCACAATGTTTGTTTCCAATCTGACTTAAAACCTCTATCAACGTAGCCTGTACCGTGACCCTCTGGTGACACTACGCTGCCTGGTTTGTACATTTCAAACCATTCAATAGATTTATGTCTGTTTCACATTTCATTGTAGCTGCTTTTTAGAAGGTCATTTCATATCTGCTTTACTAGTGAATGAAACCAGAATAACTTTGGTGGATAAGTTGCTAAAGGTTTTTTGTTTTTTTTTTGTTTGTTTGTTTTTTTTTTTTCCCCCAGCACTTCAGTTGGAAAAACGTCCAGTTGCTGTTTAAAAATAGTTTAAAAAGAAAATGGTTGTTTAAAAGTGGAGCAGCTATTTCCTGTGTCCAGACTTTATGCTAAGCTACATGTAGCTAGCCTTGTGTTGAAACAAAAAGAGATAAGTGGTTTACATTTTCTCATCAATAGCCCTTTCCAGGCATATGATAACGGATTAATCGGTCTATTCAAGCAATGATAGTCTGTAATTCAGACAAAAGTCACTATTCTGTTAATGTTCATCACTGCCCAAATCAGATGTGTAGACCACGGTGACTCACACCATGTGACCATGACTCGCACACAAATGTAGCACACACATGACTGAACACTACATATCCACAATTTGTCATTTTGGTGTGACATTGTCAGCTTTAGAAACTCCACTGCAGCATGACCGTAAAGCAGACTGAAGCTCAATCAAGAACATGTATCTTAATCGTATCTGTTGATTTGGTTCAGATGGAAAAGAATGCTGAAATAACTCTCCCGAAACTTCTAGATCTGAATATAATGACACAATACAATTTCATAATTGCTGTTTATGCTTTATTCAGCACAAACACAATATGCTTTTTTTTTTTTTTTTTTTTTTTTAAACTCTGCAACTGTATTTTTATGCAAATCTGTGATTTCCTGTTGTGTAACCTTTAGGTTATTGGATTCTTCAGTCAGCGCCTGGAGCAGGCTGGAAGTGACCTGTCAGTTGAGAGAGTTCAGGAGGTCATCATGAAAGGAGCCCAAGCCCTGCCCAATGACAGACTGAAGGTAATTTGCACACAAACTGAGATGACCGATGGAATGGAAGACCTTGGAGACATGAAGCTGTCCAAGAAAAAAAAAAAAGTGCTCTATATTGGACACCTTGGTGCATGTACAGAGCGTACAGTGTGTTGTCAAAAACTGTTTGGTACACTGGATTGTTGGGTGGGGTTAGTGAAGAAAAGAAAATGAGTTTATTTGGACCGGTAAATGATGAAAGTATGGAATAGAAATATGGAATAGGGTCATGGGACGGGTAGAAGAAAGCCATTGGGACCTGAGACAAAGGCCACAGCCCAATTCTCATCAGCATTAATGCTTATCATCATTCCATCTCTGCTGTCCTGCTACATTCGAACATGTAATGACATTTCAAGGAGATGGGATGGGGGGGGCGAGGGGGCACTTTGTCATGGGCACATAAGATTGGGGGGAGGGGTCGACGGGAAATAAATCTGCCACCACGCCTCGTTACCCAGCACTCCTGGCGGGTTCGCTAACCCCTCCCCTCCTGATGCTCCTCCATTAATCAGCGAGGAAATATGTAACCAGGGGTCTCCACACTCGGGGGCTCCTCACCAGCACAGAAGCTCTTAATTGCATGTTTCATCATGTGTTTTATGTTCTATACTTGGCGGGTGGCTGCAAGGCATTTGTCTCACTAGCCCATGTGGAAGAGGGATGGTGCGTGGTCATGAGTCCACATGCGTTCGCCATCTCACTCTCAGTCGCCACCTTCGAGCTCTAATGTTGCAATCGTCCACAAAGTGGTAGAATTACACATGGAGACATGTGGATAGCCCTGCCATGTCCTTCAGCATACGTTCTGCACCTGTAGCACAGCCTCATGCAGCCAGCTGGAATGCACATGTATGTGATGCATTAGTGTGCGTGTGTGTGTGTGTGTTATCCACTCTGTCTGTCATTTGGATTTTTGTGCAAACTTTGCTGAGTTTGGAGATACAAGCATAATTGTGCAGCCGGTCTGTGCAAAAGTGCTGTTGAGTCTCAGATTGACTCTTCCACCATCTGAGTGCTTTCCAGTTCCACTGGGTGACGTGAAGCGAAAAGAGTATCAAGCCAATGTCTCCTCTGGGAGAAGTCCATGCCTTCTGATGGTACCATCGCTCAAACAAACAGCTGTCTGTCCTCTCGCTTCTCTTCATCTTATGAGCTCATCCTGCTTTTCAGTCCCCAATCTTAAAATCCATAGGTTTGATTAATGTTGTGTGGAGTCATCAATGAGTTGGTGATTACTCAGTAAAAGGAATATGGGTGTCTTAATCAATTGTGGGTTGACAGAAAAGAGATGTGGAGATGTTATGTTCTTTTTAAAAAAAAAAAAAAAAAGTTTGAGAATTTTATACATCCATAGTTTTTCATTTAGTAGTAAAGTTATTCTGTCTAGTAGTAGTTACCTCCAGTAAGCAGGTTATGTGTTTGATTTGTTCCTTCATCAAGTTTTCTGTGTCTGTTTTAATCTGCTTTGATCGAGTTATGTTCTTGTTTTCACATTTACTGGTGAACAGGGAATGCTGATGGTAAAACCTACAAGTGCTGTGTTGAAATTTGAATGAAGCTAGTTGTCATACTTTTGGTCATTGCTGATTTTCCTCTACAGACTTTGTTTGAAGATGGGTCGTTTTCACATTTAGATATCAAAGTTGTATCGTTCAGCCTAATCGCTGATTCAGTTTGCATTTGATGCCTTTAAAACTTTTGTTGGGAGGAGCTGACAGTTGTCAAGTAAACAGTTTTGTTTTGACCTCAGTGACAGCAGATCCAATGTTGTTTTAAGTGAGGTGAACACTATAAACACAAGTCTACAAAGAGCCTGCTAGCTTGAAGGACTTAAGTGTTTAGACAAAGATGTAGACATGCAAATTAAGTCCCAGCTGAAAGAAAGGGTTAAAAGGACTTGGTAAATACCCCAGGGACGACCCTCCGTGCCTCGTCACTCAACTGTCTCTCTCTGATTCTTTGTTTTTTTGTGTGTTGTTTCAGGGAGTGTGAGTTTGAGTGGCGCTCATAGGCACTGCCTGTGGAATGTGTTGTTTAGCCTGTCCAGCTGAAATCTGGCTTTACTAAGCAGCGATAGCCTACAGACTCTTTGGCTCCTCGTGAGGGGACTGCGGGGGGTTGGGCAGTGGGCCTACAAGCTGTTAAGGGTTTATCACAGATCTCAATATGCTCTCCATTGGTTCCTCACAAACGCGTTGTGTTATAGCATTTTGCTGCCACAGTCTCATGAATATGTAGAGCAATCTGAGCTGTTACCTGCTCTTTGTTGTGTTAGCACTGTTGTTGGTCCTTTAGCTTAACTCTGCTGTGGAAATGACTGAAACCAAAGTGGACAATGATGTGATTTGTGATGGAGTGAAACTAAGGCTACGGCTACACAAAAACGAAACGAGGTTTTTTTTTAAAACGGGTACGAAAATTCTTGCGACCACACGGCAACGCGCTGCTGTAAAGACTCAGGTCCAGACGAAAACGGATGAAAACGATGAAACGATGCAGTACACACGCCACTGTGTCACGCCACGCTGTGAGACAATAGAGAAGTGTTAAAATTGGCTCACAGCGTCAACGTTTGACTGACGCAAAAACGTTTTAGCTGTAACAATGGAAACGAAACGAGGCCGTTTTCAAACTTTCCCACTCTGGAACCCGTTCTCAAAAACTATCGTTTTGGGGTAGTGGGAACGCCGGCTCCGTGTGGCCGCGACAGCGAAACGATAAGAAAAAGTATCGTTTACAGTGAAAAACGTTTTCGTGTAGCCGCAGCCTAAATGTTAAGATAATGAAGATTGTCCAGTGTAGGGGCAGTCTGTGCTTTTCGCCTTGGCTAATTTGCTCTTTATGGTTTTTAGCACCTCGTCCGCTCTGTTGCCCCTCCCAGCTGTAGCTGGCTTCAACTAACAGTCAACCAATCAGCATTCAATCAATGCTTACCAACATCTCTGGCGCCTATGGGCTGTTAGCTTTGTGGAGGACTGTACGTCCGTCTGTCAGTACTGAAAAAAATCTATGTCTGCAAATGCAGAGAGCAATGCAGACGGATACCTCCATGAAGATATTAAACTACCCTTACTTAGTTCCTGGACCTTTGTTGACCTAAAACATGGTCATTCCTACTTTCTCATCAATACACCAACAGGGAGCACATTTACATGACACTTGGAAAAAAAGTTGTTAGTCAGAGCAAAAGCTGATTTTTAAAATAAATGTAAACACATTAGTCTGACTAAAACGTACAAAGTTGAGCTTCTAAAAACCAGATGAAAACACTCCAATAATGCAGCCGACAGTGTCGGATATACTCGAGTTGATAACCCGATTCTGCTTCAGTGAATCTGAGACGAGGACCGTGTTCAAATTATATGGTTCAGTCAACCTGCAATCATATGAATAAAACCATAGTGAGTGTGTCTCCATGTTCTAAGTAGAAACACTCAGGAATGCAGGATTTTCAGAACATCTTTAGATGGTGTCGGCATGTTTAAAGCAGTCCGTCTTCACAACTGATGTGACAATGATAACATTTTGGGCGATCGGGGCTTTGCATAATTGTACTCATTACACCTTAAATATGTTTGTTGGATCCTCTTTTATTCATCAGAAGCCGAGAACAGCAACCAGTCGTCGTTCTTCAAAAGCCGGAGTCTCCTGATGTTTGTATTGATGATTGTTTTTTGAAGAAGGAACAACAAATAAACTTGTTAATATTAATATGAAAAGAAACATTTAATACTCACTGTTATGTTGACTTGGAAGAGTAAATATTCGTAAAAGACCACTTCAAAATGACTACAAGTGTGGGCAGGAAATAAGGACAGCAAACATAAACAGAACTTTCTCAAAATATGAGGATTTTCTCTGTGATTTTTGTTGTGTGAACTCTGGATAGAAGTCGCCACTGACCATTTCAAACCCTTTGTATACATGTAGTGCACCATATTAAACAAAATAATTTAGACCAGAAGTCTTATCAAAGACCAATGTGTTGATGGTAGTATAGCCTTTCAGTGGTTGTGTGCGTACCTGCATGTGAGTGTTTGTGTGTTCCAAGTTCATATGTGCTCCCCAGCCGCATTCTTTTCTGTCTGGCCGAGCTCTGACAGCACAGCAGCATGCAGAGGAGGAAAGGGAACACAAAGTACTGAGTGGAGATATGAGGCCAGCCAGCCCGTCTGTGTTCAGGGGCGAGGGCCTGACCCGCCAGGACCCATAACTAACTGATATGAGCCCGGGCCAAGTGGGCCCAGTCAGCTCTGACTGAGAGCAAAACAGAGAGATATAGACAGGCGTGTACAGGGAAGAAGCTATGAGTAAGGCCAAAGAAAAGGGAGGGAGATGATATTAATGATGGGATGTGGCAGACTGGAGATGCTTTGTTTGTTTTTTTTTTCTCTCTCCCCCTCAGAAAGCATTCAAACCTGGAAGTAATGTTTTTTTGCTGTAAAAGCATGTGGTGATATCTAAGACTTCGCATAGCACAAAATCCCCCGGTGGTTGTCCAATATAGGAGAAAGAGGAAAAAATGGTGGCCATATTGTGAGTCAGAGATCATTTTTCTGTTTTTCTCATTTTGTCCTCAGTGTGTAGCGAAAGTGATCGGATGTGCACGGGTGACTTTATGTTTAAGTTTTTTTTGGGGGGGTTTTTTAGCAACCACTTGGCTTGAGAATTGTCCATTTGGGGAAAAATATGTTTGCTTAGCAGCGCAAGTGTCATCACCATTACCTACGTTTTAGTCTCTTGACTATTGTGAGACAATGCTTTGCTGATGTCTTCACAGTAACGGGCTTATAAAAGGTACAGTTTGGGAAGTATGATACCAGCTGGATGAGAACTTGGAGTTCAACACGTAACATAAAAGGTTTTTTTTGGTACAAGTCTTGTTTATTTGGGGTCTTGTTGGAGTGTTCCCCAACTGGGAATAGCGACTTCCCGGAATCTTGTCGTCAGTATGAAGTTCGCCGGGAAATGAATAGAGACGTAAGGAAGTCACTGCTCCCAGCCAACAAATAGTTTGGCACAGATTTAAAACCACAACCTGTCGTTTAGATTTTTAAAACAAATAAGTGTTTGTTAGAGAACTTTGGACATGCTAGTTTGCTGATTTTTTTTTTATTTTTATTTTTATTTTTATTTTTATTTTTTTAACCATCTTAACACTAGGCTTGGGGTCTCCCAACTATTTGCAGCCTAAACTAAACTAAGCAAAGAGAGCGGTATCATTCTTATCTAACTCTCAGCATGAAAGTAAACAAGCATATTCCCCGGAATACTAAACTATACCTAGAATAGCAAAGGATTTTCCAGAATCAGTGGACCAGTTTTAAAAGCATTTTGCTCCTCTTTTCTGTGTTTTAAGTTTTTTTTTTTTTAAGGTGGTATTTTTAGCTCCTGCAAACTGAGGCCTTAATGAGGTGCAGGTCATATTCAGTTGAAGTGATAGAGCTTATGGACAGTTTTGCCACTGTGAGGATCTGTTATGCTCAACATCATATTGCTTCAGTGTGTTAATTCTGCCTGTGGTTATATGCCTCTATCATAGCTACTTGAAAACATTTCAGCTGACAGTATATGTTATTCATAAAGGTAGTTTTTGGTGCAGTGTTAAAAATACATTTCCATATTATTGAGGGTAACTTTCATATCCTAATGCTTTAAGATTGAAAGGCTTTAATACCACACATGTTGGCAGTATGTTGACATTGCAGTATTTGCTGATGAATGCTTTAATTATCTTAATTAGCTAATCAGCATAACTGCTTAAGTCTCATATATCATGATAATAAGAACTGGACATTAATCTCCTCAGCAGCCTTATGTTTTTGTATGCTCCTGCTTGTTAATCAATAAGGCTGTTGAATGAAAAAAATTTCCAATTAAAATGAGAAATGTAAAATTATTTTTCATCCTTTATGCGAACAAGTGAAAGCGAGCTTGGGTAGCGTTACTGTCACCATCGGCGTCATATGATGAGTTGGTAGATTATAAGACAAGTCACCTACACACAAATGCTTGGCGGATAATACAGCTCCTGTATTGTGTCTCACCATCACAATGGCAGTGGTGTGTGCGGTCTAGTGTCAGTAGCCTGGCATATGGCCTGTGACCCCGTAGCCCCTCTGTCTGTGTCATTATGATACCGATAGTGTGGCTGTGAATAGAGCCAGTCAGGACTCAATGGAGCAGACTGGGAGCAACTCATAAAGGCCACAGCGTCTGTCTTTCACCGCAGACTGATTATTGGACTGCACGAACGTGCATGTGTAGACAGGAGCATATAATGAGGTATTGTTGTATTATTGATGCTCCTCTTCTGCTGCCTACCTGCTGTTAGGTGGGCTGGCTGGGTTTGGTCTGACTGGTGGGCTTGTGTTTTCATCCAGTGTTTCTTATCAGAGAAGAATTAAAGACGCGAATGTGTCAAATTCAGTAAGAACGGTTAGCTGATTATCTGATATATGTATTTTAACAAAAGTGTCAGACATTTTCTGTTTTTAGCTGCTCAAATGAGAGTATTTTCTAAATCATATTTATGTGTTGGACTGTTGATTTTCCAAAACAAGATCGTCTTATTTTTCCCCATCTGTAATTCTAATAAACATTGCTTACAAGAGATCCACAAAATTCCTGATTTGCCAATATCGTATTTGTTGATATTTTCCAACTCACAAAAAAAAAAAATAGATTTCCGATGCTGATCCAGATGTATGATAACCAAGCCTCTCCTGTGGTGGAAATTATGTATTTACTATCTGTACTTTTGTTGCAATGGCAACAAAGAAAAAATGTGGGGGGAAAACCCACTTTTACAGTGTAACAGCCAATCACAGCAGAGCAGCTCTTCTCCTCCTGATTTTATGTCGCTTGAAATTTTTGATGACTCATCCTGCATCAGGTGGCTTTCTTGAATTTTTATGCACCGCCCCGTTGTCTTTGAATTCAATTATATCGATTTCACGGGTTACCTTTAAGCAATGATGTTCCTCAGTCCCCCCCCCTATTTCTCTTATTCATGTCAGTTTGTTATCAGGAAAAAACAACCACGTGTCGTGCTGGTGGAATGTTAAAAATGGAACAAATCAACATACGTTATGAAACTAATTAGAGATGCAGCCACAGATGAATTGGGCCTTTCGACACAGTTTTAATCTGTTGTGCTGATGACTCAACTGGGAGCGTTTGATGTCAGTCCAAACTGGAGAGGTGCCTCAGTTGTGAGTCATGTATCACAGTCTACGGGAGAAATAAATTAGAATTTTTGCTTCGGGAAGCGGGAGGACTCAAAAAATAAATAAATAAATTGCTGCTTAACTCGCACTGCCACACTGCACAGTGTTGAGTCATCTGCAGTCTAACTTGTGCATGTGGTGTTTCGAACTGTCAAAACTGCAGTTTTCTGTTGGCTTGGACTTCATTTAAATGTTTACTCGTGCACAAGTAAATGCATTCCACTGACTGTCGTTTGAATTATTTAAACAAAATCCCATTTACTTCATTCATTTATAGTCATTAAAGAAAGAAAAGCAAGCAAACAAGCAAGCAAAAAAAAAAAAGAAAGAAGAAAAACAGCCAATTATCCCCTCTTGTAACGCAGGTGTAAATAATAAAACTGATGGTGGTTGAATTCCTTTTGAGTGACCCAGTTTCAGGGTCCTGCTGCTGTGCGTTTTCTCCTGATATGACAAGTACAGGTGTCTCCCTTAAGAAATGTCAGTGCATTTCAACAAAAAAACAACATTCTCTATTTTCACAATTTTTCCCTTTCACTTTCCTTGTGTTAACAGAAGTTTCCAGAGCTCAAGTTTAAGTATGTGGAGGAGGACCAGCCAGAAGACTTCTTCATCCCCTACGTCTGGTCCCTGGTCTTCAACTCTGGAGTCGGCCTCTACTGGAGCCCGCACGGCATCGAGCTGTTCAGCATGGACTCCGGCTGAAAAACTGCACTTTCGTCTGTGTTCAGCGCAGGAAATGAAAAAAAAAAAAAAAGACTGATGGCATGTGTGGGTTTTGGGTTGTGTACATGTGCGTGCACTACCCTTAATAGTATGTGAACGCTGCTTTGAAAGTGCCTCAACCTTGTACAGGATGGTGTTCCTTTTTATGCAGCAAACCTCTGTTCCCCTTATATAATAATAATTCCTCTGCTTCTACACAACGAAGCTTCATCTGTGCTGATTAACAGCACACGCAGTAGCTCCCACTCATGTATACTCATGTCGTGTAGTAAATACCTGTTTAACAGCATATACTAATTTACAGTGAGGAGCTCAGGACACCGGCGGTGGATAATCCCGCGCTTTTTTGGTGTTTTTTTTATTTTTTCCACGCTTGCTTAGAAAAGGTCATTTAAACATCTGCACCCATGCGTTACACTGCTTTGGTACGCCATCACCTACAGCTGCACACGTCTTCAAAGACGCCATTGAAAATATATGATCTGTCCTGTGTTCTACTGAGTTTTAATTTTGGTTCTCATAAATGACTTTTTTTTTTAATTATTATTTTGACCACATATTTTTTCTTTGACTGCGGGAGGTTTTTATAAAGGGTTTGTGTTTGTGAGATTGAGTTCCAAACAGGTCAGAGTAGTCTGTTTGTTATATGCAGAGTTACAGTTTTGCTGGTTGTCTAACGCCACACATTTAAGTACAGTTAAATGAAAGCGTAATTTCAGTCCCTGGATAATAATAATCTCGTTGTTGCTTCCGGTTAATTTTTTTTTGTCTTTACCTTATATTTATCATTTGCATCTCTGTGGCAAATACTTAAACTAAATCTCCTGTCCTATCGTGCATAATTAAAGCGGTCTCTTTAATTTGTTACTCTATTTGCATGTTTAACTGGAGACTTAAGTTATTTATTTTCATGTATATTGTTTTTTATATATATTCAACACCCCTAAATGTAAATAGTGGTAGTACTAAAAATGACTGCTGCTAAGAAAAAGAAAAACGGTGGAAGTATGATTATTTCCTGGTGGGAAACGGGCTTTTTATTATTTCATATAACATGACAACGACTGTCATTTTGTGGCAAAGTTTGCTTTGAAAATTGGAGTTTAAATAAAAACGTGAAATCAAAGCAACCCCAGTCTCTTGTTCATTAAGCAGTCGAACAGCGTACTATTCGGGAAAGAGCTCCTTTTTATCTTTTTACCATTAAACAAATTTGCAGTGAAACAGAGAATCCGTGCAACCATGTTTGATATTACAGTGCTGAATGTAAGCTTTTCTGCTCCTCCTTTGGGTTTTAGAACTAAATAAAAACACACTCCAAACCAATATACCCAAAGTAACCTATGTAACAGAAGGCTTTGTGTATCAATCTGTCAGACTTTATTTGTACAGCACGTTTCATACAAAACAGAAGATAGCACAAAGTGCTTTACAGAATACAAATGCAAAAACCAGTGAAAACCATAAATGTGAGCATTAAAAACAATACATCACTTCACTGTCCCAGCTCCAATGCACGAAAGGATTGCATTCTGAGCTACTAAGGGATGAAGAAATGAGGAAGAACTATAGGAAGCGTTATCATATTTACATCTTAACATCTCTGAAATATGTATAAAACCCTAAAAGGAACTGTTGGACCACAATCAGTAAAAATAAACAAATATGCTAGTTAGTGAAACAATTGCGTGAGACTGAATTAAAAAAATATATAATAATTTAAATCAAACTTAAAAGTACAATGGAAGTAATTACAGTTACCAAAAATTAAGACATTCAAATTTGTGTCTTTAAAAAAAATGAACTAAAAAAAAGAATACATCGACTCTGGTTTTGACTTTCAGACAAGAGTAAGCTGAGAGGATCAGTACCATTCTAATGTTCTAAACTAGTGTGTTTCTCTATGCAGAAATGATGTACCAGACTTAGAACACCAGGAGCAGAAGATAGATGCCCGTGCACGAGAAGCTTCGGCACAGTTGACCCAAAAAGTAGGATGTGCAAGGCCAAACTGTATGTGTCAGCTGTCTGGTCTGGTCCAATTAAACCAGCGACATTTGCTTCCAGGTCCTGTGTTTAATGTGGCAGCATAGTCCATGACCCATTCTGATGCCGCCCGCTCTTCAATACAGTCAGCAAGTAAGTACATTTTTGTAAGTGAAAAGTCCTGTTGTGAGATTAGCACTATCTAGTAAGGTTCTTTCAAACCAAAGGAAGATTCGTGCACATTTTGAAATTAAAATAAGAAGATACTTGCACTCAATCTCGGCGTTCCAAACCAAAATGTTACACACTAAGTTCAAATCTTCACCCTTGAAGAAGTTTTCCTAAAAGTTTGGTTCAGTGCCCGAAACAGCCCAAAACAGTGCCAACACTCTGCACTTATCAAGATATCCGTGCTCTTGTGTCCAGGGCCTGACCTCATTTTCACTGAACCCCACCAAGATTTTCAGCAGACAGGGCGACTGAGAGTCTGCGAATGACGCGGCCCACTGCTCACTTCTGGACATAAATTGATCACCAACAACTGAATGGAAAAGTCTAGCAGCATAAATCTGCGGAGCAATTATTCACTGCAAAGTAGCTGAAAACACAGCTGCAGTAAGTGGACGTTTAAACAGAAAAATCAATCATGCAAAATCAGTCGCTCCACATTTCAAACAGATGAAACAGAGGATTCAAACAGAGAATCCTTCGCTTTTGTTTTTTTGCCATAAACTCTGCCATTAAGATAGAGGTGCAGCAGACCCTAGATCTTGTCAATATTAATTTTGTAGCAGTTTGCATACCAAACGTTGAACATTCACTGCATTTTGACCAAAGACAAATTGATTTGGATTTGTAATCTGAGTAGTTGACTTTAAGCAGTTACCAAAAAATAACCCACTTTCAAGAGTAAACTGTGACACCGTCAGTAGGGGTGTCGTATTCCTAAAACTGAAAAAGCATAATGGGCAATGTCCTGTGTTTGATGTGAAATCAAAACAACGATGTCTCAGCTCAAAGGTAGGTGATTCTTCTGTTTTTCTCCCTCTGGACTGAGCCTGGCTGGCTGTTCCCTGCTGCTCTCAGTCTTTAGCCTACACTATGCTATGCTAACTATCTGCCAACTGTAGTCTTTAACCCACACGTGGGACTGTGGCAGATCATCCTAACTATCCTTCATATCTGTGAAAGAGCTTTCACAAGCATTTCTCAAAACTATTCTGTTACAGTGAAGCAACGTCTTCTTGCGACAGATTGCACAAGTTCGAAGCAGTTTGAGAGTGAAGTTGACCTCACAGATCATTTGATTTGAAATAAAAAGGGACAACAAAATTTAATCTACTCTAACAACAGATTTACCATGCTACCATATAGTTTGCCCAATTTCTGTTGATTTAATTCATTTGTGTCATCTGGAAGATTGTGGCATTTGCAGGCCATGACATATCTGTCACTTCCCTCCAGTCCCCACATTGCAGTTGGTGCATTTAGCCATGCAGTATTTCTTGTGGGCTTCACTGGTTCCTCTGCTAACAACCGAGCACTACTACCTCTACACAGCCAACAAGACAAAAGAAACATCTGCCTCAAAGCCCAACTGTCTCTGTGTTTGTATTCTTTGTCACACAACATTAACACACATAAGAACTGAATGTGTCTCACATGTCTTAATGTTGTCATGGCTGCAGAGGCAGCACAAACAGAGGCGGAAAACCACTTCAGAGGGGAAAAGTTTACAGCACAATGGCACCCACTGTGCCGCTGGAGCTCCCACTTCCCGAGGGAATTCCATGCCTTTCGGCTCTATTGTAATGATTTTCATGCCTGAAATTCTCTTATTTTCAAGGACAATATAATGGATGCAATTTTATGTAAAGAATGGCTTATTTTCAGCATGGGGTCGATGGTAGGTTACAGTGACATCGCTAGCTCGAAGGAGGCTGAGGCGCCGTCTCTCCGCTCTGACTCTCACCTGCTCCCGGCTCTATTATTGTAGTGCCAGATGGTCGAACGAAGGTTTTCACAAAGTGACACGGCTCTCCTTGTTCCTTTATGGTACAGGGGTCACCTTACCATCATCTCCCATTTCAGGTGGCAGCAGGAAGATGGATGGAGCAGGGAATTCTGGGATGGGTAGTTTATTTTCTGCATATTTGTACCTTCCTAAGGTCTAGGTGAGATTGTGTTGACTGTCAGTGCAGTGTGACTCCAGAGCCAGGGGTCATAACCAGATCAATTTTTACAGAGCAACGTGAAAAGTCGGCACTGGAGACCAGTTTGCTAAAGTGCTGGCTTGCCCCATGTGACACCGAACTCATTAATATGACTGATTACAACTGTAACAGTGGGAGGTCGTTAGGCTCAACAGTTTTAGGATGAGGTCGGAGCAGACAGTTTGATTTGAATACGAAAGTATACACACTCACAGACACACACACACACACATACACACAATCACAATCACCTATGCAAATCTTCATTGAAATGAAAACAGTGTCTGAGTGGGCTGGGCCATTAGTGGCAAAAAGAAAAAAGAAATTCTCAGAGATACAAAGACCAGACAGATGGACCGACGTTATCATGGTGTCTGCAAGATACCAGTTAACGTATCCTCAGTAATAACAAGGGATCACAGAGCGTGAACAACCTCTGGCCAACTCACCTCAGGAAACATTTGGCTGTAGAGCTGCTTTTCTCATGTTTTGACTTCATGCCAAAAATATAGTTTTTAAGGTGTCAAATTTAAATTTCTCATATCAGTCACTGACAGTATTTACATGGAACTATAGAACATACAACAAATAAGAGGACACTGCAAACACAGGCAGGTGCCCAATCCAATGCCTTGTTTGGCATTTTGTAGAAAATGGCGGTATAGATTTGCCCCAAAATCTTGTGGGTTTGTCCATTTCCCATGCTATACCATTCCACCAAGTTTCTTGAGATTCGGCAGCATAGTTTTTCCACCATCCTACACAGACCCTACAAAACCTGTAGCTCTGCTAGCGTTTTCAAGAGCCAAACACATTCTAACACTTTACCCCTTTCCCAGAGTCCCATGTACATGATAAAGCTAACATAAGAATGGCTTTATGTTCCAAAGTAATTGCATATTCAAAACCTGACCCATGTCTTTACCAGCTTGATATTTTCTTCATATATTGTGGAAAATGTTCTGCCCTCTAGCACTGATGTGGCTCCCAATAATATAGGCTTACTTTGGGTGGCTTATCAAATGGTTGGAGTCATGGAATTACCAGAGGTTATAAAATAATGCAAGGGTGAAGTTTATGGGTTAGTGGACTGAAATAGGGAATATTACACGCTTTGAACCTATGATTCTTTTAACTGAGTATTCTGAGGAAATAGTACCTCGAGAGTGTGGAACACCTGAGGCATAAAAATGAGCGAACGTAGCTCAAGGGGAATATAGGATCTTCAGATTCAGAGATCCTTGAAATATAACTCCGCTGCATTTTTTTGTGTTTGTGCAAAACTGAAATTTTACTCAACGGATACTGAGACTGTAAAATGTCTTTGAATATCAACGTGGAAAATATCCTTTTTATGGTACATTTTGGAGTTTGTGTTGGTGTTTGCTCACCAAAAAACGCTTATCAATCAACCATCATTCCATCAACCATGACTTTTCAAACCTCATTTGGCTACAGTCTCAGCATCATGTGTCATTTTTCCTATTGAGAATAAAAAGTGTTGGAAATACAAAGACGCTCAAATCGGTGTTTCTGCTTGACCGCAACACCCTCACACGTAGAACGATTATTTGAATGCATATTATATGGAGATCCAGAAAGTTGCTTCATACTAAAGGCTTTTAAAAAGAGGCTGCAACTACTAAATGTTCTAGGCCAAAAACAAAACGGGAAACTTTTTATTCTTTCAAACAGCTTATGGACATGGATTCCACCTTGAAACGATGCTTTCACAAAATTAGCTAAATGAGAGAAAATCTCTCCCACAGAAAAGAAATGACCTCCTGGTAAAGAAATGTTTCTTTACGGAATAAAATGCTTCTGATAAAATAAAACTCTTTTCAAAATATGAAGATTCTCGTGCGAGCTTTAGCTACGGTCATGCCACCCTCGGTGCACTCTCTATTTGAAAGTAAGAGTTTGGGTTTTATATGTGAGAGTGTACAGAGTGTGAAGAAAATCACACCGATCCACTTCAATGCATCAATCTCACATTGACCAGTCTGAAAAGGTTGGATTATTAAAAAGTAATTAATGTTGCCTTGAGGCATTTCTTAGTATTGACTGACCGATGTCTGCAGCATGTGAGCTGCATACTGAGCTGCTGCAGCCAAAGATGAGGTTTTGAACTGAACCCATATACCAAACAGAGCAGGACTTGTGCTTTATTGCCTGCGTGAATTCAACTTCAAATTCATTTCATCGTTCAAAATCTTCTTATGAGTTTTTGTGGCAGGGTTCAGGGTCATCTTTCAGCAGATTTCTCATTGACCAGAAGCTGATGTGTACGTCTCAGATGGTTTCAACTGCAATATGTTTTTATCTTTATATGAGCACTGAATTAGGATTAGGAAAAGTCCAAAAAGGCATGAAATAAGCTCCACAAACAAAACTGCCTCAACTTTAATACATCTCTCACCACATTTACTGGTTATGAGCAATTAAAAAAAATAAAAATAACACTTTGTCTGCATGAAATTAACCTCAGAGACACAAAATGTCAAAAATCATTTGATGAAAATTAAAAACTACCTGCTTTATTAAAATGCTCCATGAGAAGATCACACCATTACTGTCTTTATCAATGTGATGTGTGCTTCCACTTTTACATTCTGTGAACATTATTGTGTGCTGTTACGCATTTAATTTCCATGTCCTTCCACCAATCAAAATAATCTGCTGTTGCTTTTATTGCAGCTAATTGTAATTTTTTTTTTATATAGCAAACCCATGGATTTTAGGAATCTTGAAATATGTTTTTTTTCACTTTGTTCAGACATTCTATGCATTTATATTACTTTTGATTAATGACCTCTGAATGTACTAAAACTTCTCTTTTGACTTGACACATGAGAAGTCACTCCGTGAAGCCAAGAAATGAGCTTTTAAACGTCATGTTCAGCTGTCAGAGGCGGTTCAATATTTCAGTTTCAGATTCCATTTGACTCGTATTTACTTTAGGGTGGAACTATTGAACATAAGAGATCACATCTAAAAGTGCAGACTGAGAAATAAAAGTTGTCAGTTTATTTGTAGAGAGTATGACTTTTCATCTCTTAACTATTGGTTGACTCTGAGGTCAAAATTGACTGTGAAGTCAGGTGACTAAAATGTATGAAGAAACAGGGGGTTCGTGATAAAGCTACGCTGCAGAAAACACAACAACATGCAGTATTTTCACGAAGCAGCCTTTTGGAAAAATAACGCGTTTAAGAAAAATGAACTCTAAAAGGTAATGAGAGTGATTGACATTTCAGAAAAAAACATTTAACAAAACATAAGAACACGTGAAAAATGTTGACTTCTCTGAAATGTGTGTTTTTTAGCTGCCATTGTTGTTCTTTTTTATACTGAAATGTTTTTGTGCATTGTGTGTAATTGTAGTTTTCCAAAATATATTGTGGTTTTGAAAAGTTGCCAAGTGTTTTATGATCTTGTTGGTGTTTTTTGACATTTCAGTCCTTCTTTGTTGTTGCTCTGTTCTCTAAATTATTTGATTTTTTTTTCTGAAATGAACTGAAAAGTCATGTTTCACTCCTCGGCATCGCAGAACAGCTGTAAACAAGAATATGGGACAGATAGTTGTTTGGTTTCCAGGATGAAATGCTGGTCTCGCAGTATGTTTGAGAACATCACACCCAAGCTTTGTCCTTATGCTCCCTCGCAAAAAGTGAGAGCCTAGCTGGAGATGTTACCAAATGAAAGATGTTTTTTTTCTCTACACAATGAGCTGAAAAACAGACAGCTTCTTGCCTTTCACCCGCGATTTCTCATTTTTTAAATTATGCACTGACATTTACCAGTGTGGGCGTTTTTGCTCTTTCCTGATAAAATATCGGATGTGCAAGTGGTGTAAAAGAAAAAAAAAAAAGTCTCCTCTATCTTTTTAATTAAAGTTGTCTTATTTTTATCATCCTTATCTTAGCAATAACCCTATTTTCTTCACCCTATTTTGAGCACAGTGATTCCCGCAGAATAAGCCGCATTAATTGCATATGCATGACCCCTTGTCTGGAAGCAGTCACTGTGTCGATAAATTTTAGTAAAGGCCAGGACTCCTATCTAGAATATTAATCATCTGTCTTCCTCTGCGATGCCGCTTTACCTAATCGCATGCCCTCTCTTGAATTAGCTCTGTGGGCCACTTGATAGAGTTTAAAGAGGTTCTTCAAGTAATAGTTTTTTGACACTTACTCTCTGACAGAGAGTTATTTGAGCAGATCAAGACCATTTGTACTGCGTGTGCGTGTTGACTATTAGACTGCTTCTAGCTACTGGTTTAGCTTAGTCTAGCTTGGCGCATGGGATTGTGAAATTCTGGGCAGATATTGAGGTTCCAATGAGTCTCAATGCCACATAATATAAGCTATGTAATGAGCACAGGAAGGACCATGTTTTCTGATCACTAAAATGATTAAAGAGTCTTTAATTAACTAATTGCTTAAGCCCATTATTTACCATGACACCTTTTAAAGATATTTTTGAAGCATTTTTTTACACTGTCAATTCTGATTCAATTCAAAAATGGATACATTTGGGAAAAGCATGTTTTTTTTCACAAGTGAAATCCAGACATTTTCACAAAGTCCCTAATTTACATGTCATGTCATTACACTAGAAATCACCCATGGATGTCCACAACAGACTGCCTGGTTGTCCAGTGGCACTGCGTTCAATAATCAGGCTGTTTGTGTCTGATGGGAGCTTTGCTTCGAAATAAGTCAAAAACATGCACGCTGGCTCAAACATTGTGATACTACTTAATAAAAAACAGTTGTGCACCTTTATGCGGGCTAGACTGCAGACAGACTCTTGAGCCAGACTGAGATGGAAAACGGTTAGATAAAGCTGGCTACTTCCTGGAGTCTGGAGACTAGTATCGTACACACACACACAAAGGGAAGGGCAGGGAGATAGGGAGAGGGGAGGGGGCAATGTGCGACGGCTACAGCCACTTCCACAATCCCTCTGACAGACTTATTCCCCTGACTGATTGCTTCCAGACTGCGTTAAAAACGCGGCGCGGTCCCCCTGCACCGTTTGCGGCCGCTGCGTCGCGCTCCTGCTCGGCGCCAGTGGGGGATCCGGGGGACAATGCGGGGGATGAATATTGACTACCCCCATCCGCACATGCTCAAACCTCTTCCCTCCCCAACACCGCACATCCCCTGCCACCATCATTATCAGCCGCCCACCCCCCTTGCCCTGCAGCGACTCTGTCGCATTAACATACTGCTGACTGCACCTCCTCCCCGGGACTAGGCTACTGTCTGTCGAGGGAACTCCGCGGGGCCACTGAAGAGACACACGCATAGTAGAAAAAAAAAATGGTCTATTTAGGCTAGCCTGAACTTTTGTTCATACATTACAATGGTGTTAATGGCGTGTTACCAAAGCTATGATTTAATCGAGAAACTGGTCCATACATATTTACCTTCAACTTTATGCAGCATATAGTTAAATTCAAGCCATTGAGCCTGTCATAATAAATATGGAGCCAATAAAGACAATAATAAAGTGGAGAGACCCTCGATCTGCTGTCAGGTTAGAGAGGGAATTGATGGACTCCTCCTCTGCTGGATAAATGAAGATGAGTGGAAACAGTTGTGCTGACAATTAATACTGACAAACTCGCGGGGTTCGTGTGTTTGTCCCACTGAGAGACAAACGTCCAGCGGGCGGCAGCAGCGCGCTCCCATCTTTGTTCCGGACGTGTCCGAATGAGTCCTTATCGCCCTGAGTGACGTCTGACAGGCGAATTTCCTCAACTTTCTAAAAGGCAGAACCCAAAGTTCAGCCTCAGAACCCATAATCTTTGATTAGGTTTGGCCTACATCCTCAGCAGCTGTCCGTGGGCACCAGTGCAACCTGAAAGTCGTAACAAAGGGCAAACTCCAAACAATATTGTTGAGTGAAACTGTCCTGTGTGATCACCGTGACGATAGCTTAAAGGTTTCATTATGAGGAGAAGCTAGTAAGTTTCACTTAAACGGACAGTTCAAGTAAGGGATACATGAAAACAATACACTAATTAAATCTGTACTTACTTATTGAACATATCAGGAAACCAGCAGACAGGGCTCTATAATATTAAAAAATACATGTCCACAATCAGACAATGTCTTTCATTTTAAAACAAGTGTTTGTGCTCCTCGAGCATAGCAGCCTGAGGGAGATATGTGACCTGGCGAAAGGCTCCAGATTGTTTCATTTTTATAACAATAAAAAATGCGATAGTTTAAAAAAAAAAAAGGAAGCTAAGTGTCTTTTTGACCTTTGCTGAACTTTACTCTTTGTCAACTTTCTTTCTTCTACTTCTTCATTTTAATTGATATATATTTATTTGGGAAGTGTTCCTATTTTGTGTGTGTTTGACGTGCACGCGCCCGCGCAAGTGTGTGCGTGCGCTGTGGGCTCTACTTGATCTGTTGTTTGTGCAACACAATCACATTTCTTTTAAGCGACAGGGTGTCTAGACACACACGTGACCGGGCGCGTCAATGCGCACTGGAGACTGGAGACGGAGCAAGGGCACCCAAACCATCCGCCTCATTTACAGACAGAGAGCCCTTTACCCCCCAACGAGATCACTCGTCGGCTCGCTTCCCTCTTCACTCAGCCACGGAAACTTCGTGCGAGATACGAGGTTGGATTATTTTAACTGGAAGGGATTCGACTGCTAAAATAGGTTACCAGACTCGGTGCGTGGACGCAAAGCGAAGGGTCTCTCTCGCTCTCTGTGTGGCTTTGCAAACGCAACTCAACTCGGGTGAGACGTTCAGACGTGGATTTGGTCCCAGGCTCTGTGGACGAGGCTCACGCCGGCCAGCAGACCACATCCTCGGCATACAGAGACGATAACGGATAATAATAATAATAAAAAAAAGCCCTTCGCCAGCCCGGTGGAGAAAGCCCTGCTCTGTGCAGTCGGATCAAGGATCTTGTGGATTAATGCTCTTCAAGACCCAGCGACGAGCGTCGGTTTTCATGGGATAACCGCGACAGTGTTGAGGTTTAATTAGGCCCCTTTGCTCCAATATTTACCTCATATAGTTGGCATTTATAGCAGGATTTTTGACAGTATTTATTAGTTGAAAATCGCCACGGAGTGTGTGTTTTTATAGGGGTCAGTACACAGCGCAATAGGTTGCACATCATCAGCTGAAAATTGTAACACGCATCTTGGTTGCAGTAGCCTAGGTTTTTTTTCTCCCCGTTGTTTCGGCGTGTAAGCTGCTAGACTCATTATTAACCAGTGCTGAAAGGCTGATGGTGATGGTAGTTTATCCCCGGAGGGAAAGCTGACTGTCCCGTGAAGCCCGACTGCTTTCCGCTGATCTAGTTTGCAGGAGCAAGCAACAGAGACTGGCGCATGCTACAGATTTCCTCTGCTTATCCAGCTCCCAGTTTTTCCACCGTATTTTCTCAGGCTGCTTGTCATTGCCTGGACTCGGATCCCGGAATCTTCATGATTTGCGGACACCATGCTCGTTTTTTAGCCGGGAAACCCTCTTTTCGTCCCGCATGTTTAGGACCAAACGATCGGGGCTCGTCCGGCGACTCTGGAGGAGCCGTGCGCCCGCGGAGGGCGACGGGGAGACGGATAGAGGAACGCATGGCTCCGGGGGCTGCTGCATGGGCAAAGCGACAAAGGTGGCCAAGTCCAACGCAGGGTCGGAGGCTGAATTGAAGGCGTTGACCCACTCGGTACTGAAAAAGATCAAAGAGAAACAATTAGAGGTGCTTTTGCAGGCGGTGGAGTCCAAAGGGGGTGCCCGAAGCCCCTGCTTGCTCCTGCCCAGCAAAGTGGACGCCAAAGTGGGTCAACAGTCTTACTCTCTCCCCATGCTGCTCTACAAAGTGTTCAGGTGGCCGGACCTCAGGCATTCCTCGGAGCTGAAGAGGCTGTCTTGCTGTGAATCCTACGGGAAAATCAACCCAGAGCTCGTTTGCTGCAACCCGCACCACATGAGCAGGCTTTGTGAACTTGGTGAGTTAGATTATTTTAATAGCCTTATTTCTTCTCTTTTTTTTAAGTCTAATGTGCTGAAATTGTGTTAAATTCTCAGGTGGTCGGGGCTTATTTTAAATCAAGTTCAAACTCAGACACATTGACATCATGTCAAAGAGTTACCAGACTCCTTAAGGGCTAATTAGCCTAATTCAAATGACATCACCTCCCTGGCACAGTGGTCTTGAGTTTCCATAAGGTCAAACTTGACCCAAGTGCGTGACAAGTGGTCCTTTTCATCTAGTCGGAAGTGTGGCGTCATTATATTTATGTTCTTGTTTTTACATTGACATAGCTTTTTTTTTTTGTGTGTGTGTGTGTGTGTGTGTTTTGATGTATTATTACACTGCCTCCCAGCTTTAAAAAACACGTTTTTTTAGGCGCTTTAAATGTGCCAAAGGACTTAGATGAGCAACTCCATCAAAGCCCCGCTTTGCAAACAAACAGGCTGGCTGCTATTTCAACATTTCATAATTGGCATTTCCAAAGTGCAGAGCGACTCAGCCAGAGCTTCACAGTCTTTCCACGGGGAAGTTTCCAGCCTCTCTCTCTCTCTCTTTCTCTGTATGCGTATGTGTGCGTGTGTGTGTGTGAGTGAGTGTGTCTGTGCGCGCTTGCTTGGCGTCCCGGGCCAAAAGAGGCCCGTATCTCAGTTTGTCCTAGACGCTGATAGTGGCCCTTCTGGCGCCAGGCGGCCCCCTGTTTATCTGCCTGCCAATGAAAGGCAATAGCCGCCCGGCCGGCCTCACTGCCTGCCTCTCCAGGCGGAGCTGACAGACACAAATCTTTTCCCCCCTGAAGAATGACAACTCTTATCATAAAGTTTAGATCTCTCCCTTGTTTTTTTTTTTCTCATGCACTGCTTCTTTTTTCCCCCTTCCGAACAGAGTCTCCTCCTCCTCCATATTCGCGCTATCCCATGGACTATCTTAAACCACCAGGTGAGCTTGATGTACACGCACAAACACTTGAACACACATGTATATATGTTTCTTGCAAGATATTCACAACTAAACGACCATATTGTATATATTATTTCAAATGCTGTCCACATTTGCATTACACAGCCATGTAGTCTTCACTAGCCCTGCAGTGCATTTGTGTGTGTAGGAAATGGCTCCACGTTATGTTGTGATTTATGATAGCAGTGGAGTGGCACGCCTGGCTGGCTGGCCAATTCCATCGTGGCTGGCAGCCAGGGCAAGGCAATACAAAGTTGAGATACCAGCTATAGACTGACTGGCACATCACCAGGGGCAGTGTGCATGTCTGAGGGGAGGGAGGAGGGGTTTGTTTGTGTGTCCATCTATCTATTGTGAATCGCAGCACTGAGAGAGACAGACAGACAGCAGAGTCTCTGGAGCCAGCCAGCCTTTATCAGCTGAAATGATCAGCAGATTAAGGTTTAGTGCTTGTGTGTGTGATGGGGGGGTGTCATCATCCCACTTCAGTGTTTAGATGGATTTTAGGGAAAAGGAGAGGGTGCTTAAATGCTTCCACACTTTAAGCATTGGGATAGCAACACTATTTTGCACAACACATTTTTTAACCTAATGGTTTTCTCTCTCCACCTGTGCCGGGCTCCACTCGCTGCTCTGCCCTTTTGCCACAAAATGCCGTCAGGTTATGTCATCGCCCACGAAGTCATTTGTGAAGTGTGTTAGATTTCACACTTTAACCAGAATAGACTAAAGAAGGAGAGGCAGTTTTTCTTTTCGAGCTGCACAGAAGATGACAGTGTGTTGGACTGTAAAGCCCCCTGTTTTTAATTATCTCAATCTCTCCCTTTGCTCATTTAGCCGTCTCGGTGTCTATTAGTGCAGAAAGAGCTCAGAGTTTAACAGCCGACCAGCCAGTCAGGAGGAGAAAGTGGCTTTCAGTGAGTGGAAACAATAGGAAGTCATTGCAGCTGCAGCTGCGGTTCTTCAAAGCCCCCCTTCGCTTTGTCATCCCTATTTACCCTGCACTGACATTAATGTTGCACTTGAAAAGCAGTTCTCAGATCTTAAATACAAGTAGAATTGATCTAAAATGAAAGCAGCAAAATCCCCATTACCTACAACTCATTGCTGACTTGGTGGGACTCGTCGTAGGGTTGGCGTGGGGTCTCTGTATGTGTTCAGCTGGAGACTTTCCAGTCATTAGAGGAAACAAGAAGGTAAATAGGAAATGCAAGTGGGATGCAGACAAAGGAAATGATTATACAACACATGTTACCACCCTGTTTCCCCTCTTGGGGGGAACTGACAAAACTTGAATTGTTGTAATTGCATGGGAATTAAATGGGGCCAACAAGAGCAACAAGTGTAGAAAAATATCAGGTCTCAAGTTTAAAGTTTAATTATTAGTCTAAATTATTTTTTCATTCATGTCTCTAGTCCACCTGTAGTTCTGCTGTATCCTGTAAGTCAGTGCAGCAACAGCTTTGGCTTATCAAAGCTGTTGCTTATCAATGTGACTGTTTGTATTTGTATAGATGGGAAAAAAAGGGGAAATACATATCAATCAGACAATACAGCGTGATGGAAGGCACACACACACTTGCACACACGCGCGTCAGATGAGCTTATCATGCTGAAAGATGGGGCAGGGAAGCTGTCAGTCATCAACTCCTTCCCATTACCAGAAGTCATTTCAATTTTCTGTACCGATTTCTCTGTATTTGCTATAAATCAGGCAGTGTTAACTCATCAGAGAATCTGCATATCAACTCTGAAAAGGCAATTAGATGTTCACATGAGGCAGAAGAGCAATGGATTTTATGATGCTGCTTTTATGATGCCAGTGAGCAGGAAGTGGGGTTATATGTGTCAGGGTGCCTGTCCTGCTCCAGCTGCAGCGGTCAATATGAAAGCAGCCTAGACATGAAACGCTACCTTGTTTCAGCTCATGGGAATATAAATCACACACTGTTTGGCTCTTTCTCCCTGATGCCCCCTCAACCCTGTGGTCAGCTGTGAACTGTTGCCCGGGAGACCAGGGCAAGGCGTGTTGGCAGCCAATGAAAGCGATCAAGCTGGGTTATGCCCGTGCATCTCGTTAACGTGACCGCAGCAGCACGGGCCGCGTCCGGAGGGGGCAGGGTGGAGGAGAGTGGGGCTCACAGTGAAACCGCTCTGGTCACCGCTTCATAGTTACTGAGGCTCTGCTCGGGCAAACTGGAGGCCTGTATATGTGGATTAAATTGTCCTAACCGTCAGCATCCTTTGCCGCCTCAAATCAAAGAAATAGTTGCTTTAGGGTTTTTACTTTCGGTGACATCTGTCCATTTGGCTTCCATTAGCCATCAGCCAGAGTGGAGGCGACTGCTGCCACACACAGTACATACAAGGTGTAGCGCAGTGCTGACGTGCAGCAAAAGGAATGTATAATTAGTGAAGCTACCAGCGACTAGCCTGCTCCCAGCGGTGTTCTGCTCACTGCTCTGCTCAGCACACACAGTGATTCTGTTAAAGCTCCATTCAGGTGTCGTGTTGGAACTAGCCTACATTGCAGGTCTTAGAGGGAGTTAAGAACACAGATGCAAAAGGGGCACAAGGGAAAAGAAATGACATAAAGAGGATTTATAGCAGCTTTTGAGGCATGTGTAAGCTCCGTGTTTTTGTCGAGGTGGAGTGTCTTTGGCACATGTTTAAAAGAAGGAGGAAAACAAAACAATTATCAGACAACTAGGACCCAGATTAGACCTCTAATATTTGATCTTTATTTGGTTATTGAGCTGGGATCAAAGTGTCCATCCCAAACTCCGCCTCGGTCATTAGCAGAAAGAAGACAGTTCTTTCTAGATCAACAGATCGTCTGTGCAGAGAAGCAGGGCTCACATTCCTGCCGAAGCAGTGGATTATGTGGGATTATCAGGGGTGTAAGAAATTCTCTGCTGTAAATCTTCTGTGTGTGTGTGAAAGAGTGGAGTGTGAGCTTCATCGTCAGCGTCTTCATTAGGCATTGATTTCACCCGAGTGATTGACGGCCTCACAGCTGCTGCGTTGCCGTCTCCCCTCACACACATGCAGAGGCTCACAGGAACACACTGAGCACTAATTCAAACCCTCTCTTCCCATCTTTCCATTAGATTCTCCAGACTCTGGACCTTCATCCAGTGACACTGGAGGAACTACATACTCAGCCCCTGTGGGGCTTTCAGGTAAATAGTCCTACAAACATGTCCCCTGTTTATATCACCTATTTTTCTACTTTTCCTCCATATCATTTTCCTCCTCTGTTTTCTTTTCCTTCTCCTTTACATTCCTCCCAACACACACATCATCTCCCCTCCATACTTGTGATGATGAGGCAGTGATTGTGGGGGCCCCTGCTTCCCCTCTGTAATAAAAAAGCCAGTGAGGGAGGGTGGTGTAGTTCTCCCACATCCACATAAATTCCTCCCTCCTGGCTCTTTGAACAACGCTCCTCTCTTCTCCTCTTCTCTCCCATTCCCTCTCATCCCTTTCCGTGTAATGTTGTAATAGAAGACAAACACGCCGGGCTGTTGTTTGTAGAATAGTATGTTCAGTGCGTGTGGTATTGTAGGAAAAAAAAAGGCAGGCTTTATTTGACATTTCAGTGTTTGTTTTGGTATGTTTGCGTGTACAGGGGAAGTCTTTGTAGATGGTTAATGCTCCTCTGGGCTCTGTGTGGATAAGAGTGAGACACAGGCGCCTTTCTTTCTTCCAGCTCTCATGCAGGACATGTTTCAGCCTTCCTCAGCTTTTCCCCTATAATCCCCTTTGGCAGTGTCGCCTTCCTTACCCATGGCCTAGTCCGCAGGCTACAGAATACGATGATGCTCATGAGAGAGTTTGCTCTCCACTGCCTCAGATTGCTCTGTGCTTTGCTTTGCTTTACTTTCCTTTGCCTCAGATGGTTCTCATTACTGGGCCTTTAAAGCCTGTTTTATGTCAGTTGGTGTTCGTTGCCCATTTTCCCCCCGCCTTTGTTTGGTGGTCAGAGGGGGTGGAGGGTTTAGCGTGCCTGTGTGTGTCCGTATATGGGGGGGGGGTCAGAGCAATGCTTTAAAGAGCAGAGGATCCAAGAATCAGCCTGTCCTCTCCTCCACCGTCAGATGGACACTAAAGTCCTCCCCTTGTGCATTAACTAAAGACATGTTTTAGACAGTTCAAACTGTGAAACCGAAGAAGTGGAGTCTTAACAGACCCCCCCCCCCCCCCCCCCCCCCCCCCCCAGCTCCCTCCCTGAGTTTTTCCCTCACTCAGTAAGGGATACACACTGCCCCTCCTCCTCCTCTTCCACCTCCTCCCCTGTTTTCCTTCCTGGCGAGGATGAAATGACAGCGGCAGCCAGCGCTTTGGTGAATGGGCCTCCTCAGTAAGAGTAGAGGAGGTAGAAAAGTCAGGGCGTGATGGCCGTAGCGCTCTGCCCTCATGATTTCCCTGGCAAGCCAAGGGAAAAAAAAGGCTAATCCATTCCTCTTCTTCCTCCCTCCCTCCTTCCCTGCTTCCCTGCTTTGCTCCCTCCCTCTGGGGCCCTGACAAAAGAAACATGGCTCTCCCAGAGGCCCGCTGCTGACCTTCTAATTCACTCACTCTGCCCTTTTTATGTTCTTCTTCAGACATATTTACAGAGAGGAGGGAGGCTCTAAAGAGAGGAGAAAAGCAAAGACTTGAAGTCAGCAAGAGTCCTGCAACTTTTTGCATTGTATTAGAATAATTAAGACCTTGTTATCTTTGAGAAAAAGCCAGACTGGATTGGTTAAGCAGCTGCTATCGAGCTGCACCTCAGCAAGAGTAGATAATTGCCTCGAAAGAAATCCTTATTCATCTAAAAACATAGTTCAAACAGAGTTGTGGAGAGGGTGTCCTTCCCTATTTATGCATCCTGGAAAAAGCCTGGATCATTCGGGCTGGAAAGAGTTAAATGAACTGCGACAGCGACAAGCGCAAATGCAAACTAGGCTGCCTGCCAGGCTAGCAGCTCCAAAGCTCCCCTCGCTGGCTCACGTCATCAGCTTGGAACAGAGCAGAGAGGAAGGGAAGAGGAGAGGACGGTGGAGCCGGGTGTCGGGGCACCGATCTTGGTTTAAGCCGTAGTGAGGACTTAGCTCAGGGCTTTAGGTTCACCCAGGAACTGAACTACAGAGATCAGAGGAAGGATTGTGAAATTCAGATCGGGTCAGGGTTAAGAGGGCGCTGGAGTGTTGGTTATGAATTTGTGGAGTGTTAAGTAACTTTGAGTTATGAGCAGCTTAGGTATTCATGTAACCAGAGATCCATTTTGTCAAGCTTAAAGCTTTAAGGGGTGTGGCACAAAATTTCGCTTTTTTTAAAACCTATTTGAAAATCTACCTATAACACCTTTATAAGTTTGGCTACAGGAGGTCTGTGCACTCAGGCTCAGTGCTTCATACAAGTTAGCACTTCTCTCTTTATGATAATGGTTAAACACAAGCAGCTATTGACTGCCTTTTGAATTTAGTCTGGAACCGTCTAGTAAGCAAACAGGGTTAAGAACCTTACCAGACAGTCACTGCTGGCTGCTGTCGTTTTTTTTCCCTGATAATTACGGTTGAGTATCAATACTCAGCTAAAGTGTACACATATACATTAGGTCTTATTTAAAGTCAAATTTTAGACTTCTGTTTGTGCCAGACACTTGAATGTGTAGCATCAGTGTGTCTATGTGTCAGTGGCATGCCTGTTGGTGCCATTGGGGACAGACCCGTCGTGCCTGTGTGTAAGAGGACCCAGTTGGGTTGTGGTGACATGTATCCACACACACACACACACACACACACATACACATACACATACACACATTTTGACATATACACACAGGCAGGCAGATAGAATGACCCGGTGCGAGCCCTGGCGGACAGCCGACTGTCACACAGGCACTTCCTCCCACTGCAGGTTAAATTTAGGCCGAGTTGTATTCTTATACCACCAGCCAGTCATCTCACTCGACAGACAGTCGGCCAGGCCTTCACTCAGTCAATTAGTCATCCAGTGAATAGGCTGGAAGTGTAACCTTCATCAGGGGCTCTCATGGAGATTAAATTTAGTCTTGGCACCTCGGCTCATTAAATCAAACTCGTTCTGCTGTCATAAGTAAGGTCCCAAAGAAATGGCCCATTTTTGGAGCAAACTCGATGAGAGAAAAGGCCTGTGTGTTCTTTTGAGTGCGGTTGTTACATGGTATTTTCACAAAGTGAGGTTTTAAGTAATACCGTAGACAAGATTTGTGATCTTTCTTTCTTTTTTTTTCTTTTTTTTCTTTTTTTTACTAATCCAAAGCAATTAAGAAAGCAGCCCAGAAACAGTGCACCCTCAGTCTCCCTCTTCTCCATCAGCATTCCTGCCATGTTTGGGTTAGCAGGGAGAGGAAAGGGCTGCGCAGGATATGACCTCACGTCTTTGAGGAAAAGGCGAGCGGACAGGGAGGCAGCCGAGGCCTCATCTTGACGGAAAACAAACACTGGGGTGCACCAACCAGAAAGATGGGAGGGTGTGAAACACATTTGCTTTACTTCTACAATGAGAGAAATGTACACATTGCCTGTTCTTTGAAGAGAAAATGAGCGCTTTCTTCCCAGAATCAGTCTATTTTTCTACTTGAACAGTAAGAGGAAGGATAGAAGAGAGAGAAGATGGCGGCTTTGGGTGGAGGGAGAGATGGCCTGTTCTCTGTAATTTGGAGGCTGTGTGTTAGCCAGCGAGTCGAGCAGAGTGGAGCCGGGCCGCTCCGTGCTGGGCCAGGATCTCTCATTACTCCCCACTTCCTCTCCTTGCGCGGCAGCCAAGCCGCCTCCTGGCAAGGGACTTAATTTTGGTTTTGGCCGTCCTCTGTTCCCCACCCTGTGTCATTATGCTGCACAAATCGCAAAAACAGCACACAGAGACAGCAGAGGATGGAGAGGATGGAGGAGAGCGTGCCTTCATTTCATGGTTTGGGCTTTTTCTTTAGCTTCAGATGCTTTCGAGTTGTTGCATTTACAGTTAAAAACGTTACCATACCTTTGCATAGCCCACTCACTGAAAGAAGGGCTATATAGATTGGGCTCCATGCCAAAGCTGGAGGGAGGCCCAGAAAAAGATGAACATTGTTTTGGTTTGTAGTCACTCTGTGGAAGTGGATTTTGACACTACCTCGATGTATGAAAGCATGAACAAGAGAAAGAGAATGTGTGAAGGAGAAAGAGGAAGGGAGGGATCGAACCCCTCTTTAGAAGGATAAAAAAACGGAAATGGAAATAAGTGGAGACATATGCCTGTAAACCTGTGTGTGTGTGTCAGATTTCTTATGTGACACACAGCGCTGCTGTCTCCACCCTCCCGCCTGCTCATTCATGTTGTCAGTTTGTCTTTTGTGTACTCTGGAGCAGTGAGGGGCCTTTGGATGTCTTCGTGACACACTCATTCCTGTCAGTAACCACATCTCTATCAGTACTGGCATAACCATACACTCACAGAGGTCTATAATTACTAATAACAGAGTATAAACTCAACAAAATGCTCAGATCACATACAACTGGCTCTGCTGGTCATCTTTGTCTCTTTTCGTGGTGTTTGTTTTGTTTTTAGTTCCCACGGTGTTTCAGTATCACAACAACACGGTGGATTGTTCGGCTTGTCTGTCCATCTGTCTGTGGTGCCCTGTGTGTGTATGTGTGTGCGCTAAAGGCCTACAGATACTGATCTTGCGGGTAATCTCCTGACTTGCGTGTTTGCAAAAGTGAGCTGATGACATCACTCCAGCCTGCCTGGCACCCTGTTTCCAACTAGCTAGTGTTTATTTGTCCTGTCACCCTGGGAAATCTGGGCTGCAGGGAGTGGTGGTGGTGGTGTGTGTGAGAGAGGGGGTCAGCATGATGAAGTGTTGGAATAAGAACTCAGCGGGAGTAGGAAGGAGGCGTTAAAGGGAAACAAAATGTCCCTCGGTGAAAAAGGATTGCGCTGGATTTTTTTGTGATAATGTGGCTCCAGATGGAAGATGCTGCCGAATTAATTAGGAAAGTTTTTGTGTTTTATCTCTAGCTGAGGAAAACCTCATTTCTGAGAGACATCAAGACTTGTGGATAATGTAATTGAAGCATTTCCTCCGTAGACAGAGGCAAATATTAGGAAAACATGCCATTTCTTCCTCTTATCTCCTCCCGGTCGTGGCCGGATGGTTCATGTTAGTGATGGCGTGTCTGCAGCTCATTCTCTCTATCTGTGTTTCTGCAAGGAGACAGATCTGCAGATAGCGAAACTGTGCCACTCCCCTGTGTGGTTTTCCTGCCATCAGGGCTTATTTAGGTTTCCTGAAATGGGGGAAGGACTTAACAGCTTACGTAACTTGCCACCCTAAAGCGGCACTTCCTCTGTTTCAGCTACTACACCCACTACCACCCATCTGCTTGAGTATTTATCTGCCTTGTTACTGAAAAATGTTGTTTCTTGTTTCGAAGAATGCAAATAATGTGCCTCAACAGCAAATTTGTCTGACTTTGCACTTTTTTTTGTGCTTTGTAAACATTGAAAAATGCCTGCATTTGCTTTTTTATGACAAATCTTAAAAGGAGACGCCACAATTTGATGTCCTTTATTGCCTTTCATGTGTCCACAAAGCTTGATGAACAGCTCATATCACTCGAGTCAGTGTTGGTTGGGGCTGAGGACTTTATGCTTGAAGATTTAAAAAATGTTGATGTGTGATGTTAGAAAGCTCTACTTGAGACCAATTGCTCAACGCTGCATGAGCTGTGTCTTGCACAAGCACTTCGCAGTCTTCACCTGACCTGTCAATGGCCAAATTGAATTGTGGGTAATGCAGGTGAGGGCGTTGAAAAGAAAGGGGATTGTAGAGAATAAAGGAGATGCTTTTGCAGCATCAGTTTTGCTGTAGTGTTAAAGTGAAGCTACTCTTAATTAGCGGAGAACTCTTTAAAGAAAAACAGCGCAATCCAGTTGATGAATAACACAATTAAGCCTGAATTAATGGCATTTCTGTTACTGGGTGATCTACTGCACAATAAGTAACTAGTCACAGGCAAAAGCAGACTGTCATTACCTTTTAGTGCAACGAAAAAAAATGGCTATGGCTTAAACTTTCAAGGCTGTGGTGTTGCATTGATGTGAGACAAGGACAATCCCCTTTCCTCACTGCTACACAGAAACACAACTACTGACCTTTCTCTCTCTGAAGTGGTTGCCTGCCATTTAATTTTTTGCTGAAGCAGAAGGAGAAGCAACGATGCATCAGCAGCCCTCAGCGGACAGCAAGTCTGCTGCTGAGGAGTTGTCTTCACTTTAAAACTCTGAAAAGAAAAATCAATGAGACCAAATATTTTGTGAACAAGAGGGGATAAAGGCTGGGCTTTGACTGCAGAGAAAGACACACACACACAGAGTACTGAACATATACAGCATGGCAGAGAGAACAAAAGGAATGCCTCCAGGGTGACCCTTGACCTCTGCAATAGACTTTCCTCGGCTCCAGAGAGGGTGTTGACTTAGAAAATAAGGTACCGTGAAGAGCCCTTCCTCCCCCCTCGAGCTGTTTCCTTCATGTCTTCCTCATTCCCTTTTTCAGCTGCTGTGTGTGTCTGATGACGACAGGGTCATTACACGTCTGAGCTGAGAGAGGCACAAACACACACAGGGCTCTCAGGAATCGATGCGAGACAGTCCTCAAGTAGCCTCCTCACTATTTACCAATGTTGAAAGTGTTCAGAACTGAAGGCCGGAAATTGAGTGTGTGCGCGCATGATGGTGTAAGCGTGTTACTCTGTGACTGTGCTGACTTCTAAGAATAGCAGCAACCCGGTGTGTCTGTGTGTGGAGTCAGACAGAGGTAATGATTAACCTTTCCAGACTGTGTTTCTGGCCCTACGAGTAGCACCCAGTCTGCCAACCCCCCCACCCTTCTTCTCCCTCCTCCCCTTTGGCCAAGTCCAATTGTCTCAGCTAACATGGCATCCACTCTCTAAAACATCAGGGGAGCTAACACCCTGTCAAATCTGTTGTCTTTGTCCAAAAAATTCTCCATTGCACATGAGATTTCAAAGAAAAGATATTTACACTTGTCTGGAATGTTGCAGTTGCCCACCTACCCCACATTGCTTACAGAACAGAAGCTGATTATCCAGTAAATACCAAGAAAACAGGAGCAATATGCTGTTTTAGATTCCACATCATCGCTAATGTCTAATATCCACATGAGCTCATACCACCTGCTTCTTACAGTTTCTTACATTACACAAACTACCTATAATAAGGCATGTTCTCACTATTATCATCCACAATCACATGACAAAAAAAAACATTTTAGCCCTTCTCTGTGTCTTGCTTTGTAGTAAAGAGTAGGGATGGGGGTTGCATGTGGATCCCATGGGACAAACCAGAATGGGACAGAACAGCAGCAGACAACTGAATGAAGCAGAACAGAAAGGGTTGGGGTGACAGATGGCCACAGGCTGCCAGCTAGTCAGCTTATCTCTTGCGAGGAGAGGCCAGAGACACAAGAGGACTGAAAGTCCGCAGTGCAGACGAGCAGGTGGGGAGGCAGACATCCAGCATGCAGACAGACACACAGACAGATGTACAGACAGGGACAGTAAGTATTCAGGAGCTGGAGCTGATGGACACAAGACACAACTCGGGTGACACAAACACCTACGTGGGGCCCATCTGAAATAGTGTCAGGCTGTAACACGAGGAGCTTGACACCTCCCACACGGTGTATTTAAAAATTAAAAATTCAGTTAAATGAGCCTTGCACTTCGAACAAGGTGTGTTGATACAGGGCCACTCAAATTAATGTGGCCCTCTGTGTGTGTGTGTGTGTGTGTGTGTGTGTGTTCGGCAGCATTACTCATGAGGTGTAAGCTCTTCTGCTGTCAGAACAAGCTGTGAACATACTCTTCACAAGGCGGCGCCCCGCAGATGGAAGAGTCTGCCCGTCTCTCGTTCCCTCTGCTGATATACTGAACATAATGAGTTTGGGTTTGTTTACCTGTAAGAGACATTTGAGCCAGACGGAATACTACACAAGTCTGTTTTAGAAGCCGGGGGCACATTAAAACACATGAGCATTTGTCATCATGTTGCATTATGCAAAGTGTTGGATGCAGTGTTATCAGGAGCTCAACTTAGACATGGGGCGAAATGTCAGCATATCTCGACTGATTATCAGCTCGTCTTTCTGAGGATTGGACTTGTAATTCTCTTTCTTTAGAAAGCGCCAGTGTTACTGTTACAAAGGCAAAGGTTTTTCTTACGCCACTACTTTACTAGCTGACCTTTTTTTTTATTTTCCTTAGTCGTTTCCTTGTCTAACTTCCATGCTTCACTTTTATCCCTCTCTTTTTTTCTCTCTGCTCTGCGGTTCTCACCCGCCACCAGAGTTTTGGAGTGGGAAGGAGAGACCATGAGGCAGGGGAAACGGGGCGGTTAGTGTAGTCCTGAATAGCTGGGTGTTTTCAGGCTGCAATGACAGGCTCAGACAGGCAGCCGCTCTAATGACCTATGACGCCAGGCTCTGTCTCTCTCAGCAATAACAAACACACACACACACACACACACACACACACACACACGCAGGGCCCCACAGGTGAGCTCTACCAGCAGGCCCACTGTCAGCTGTTAAGAAAGTCCAACTCGCCCTTCTCCTTATCATCCTTGGCTTTGCATGTATATGTAAAACATACCAGGATTGGAGACTGTCTGACATCTGCCTGAGACACAAAAGACACTTTCTGTTTCTTATCTTGAAGATAAATTCTTCTTTTCCCTCCATTTAGTCTAAGGTAGACAGTTGGGTACTCAGTTTCCCTTCGCACCCCACGAGGATGGATTTAAGAAAAACTCCCTGAGGCTCAGCTCAGTCCAACTTCAAAGAAGGCAGCCCCTCTTGTTTTATGGAAGGCATGCTTTCAGTTTTGCTGGCCTCCTTCCCTCTCCTCCTCCTTTTCTGCCTCTCCTCCCTTAATGTTGTCTTTTTTCCTTCATTTTTTTTCTTTTCCCTGCGTCTAATGAAGGCTAATGACAGGCCGCTTGGGCCGGCAGAGATCTTGCTGCATTAACATTGCATTTTGTCTCAGACGGGACCTTCCAAATTACCGGTTACATTCACAGTTACCGCCTGCAAGATGAAAGAGGGAGGTCGAATGGGAAGGATGGGCGCAACTGAAATGGCTCCGAGTGGGGCTCTTCCCCCCCCCTTATGTTTATATATACATATATATATCTATGTATACACCTTCCAAGGTTTCTTAACCTTTGCATGTCTCACAGAGGCTGAATTTGTCTAAGGAACAGATGGTTGAGCAGTTGAATGAAGTTGCAGCAAAAAGATGATCACCCTAAAAGGCACAGGAGACACTTAAAAATCAGAGGAAGCAAAGTTGCAAAAGTAACAGTCAAAAAAAATATGTGAAAAGCATTCCTTCTCCTCCCCACCCCGCCTCTTTTCTGTCTTCCTATATTTCCCTTGCGCCTCACTGGCTCCCACTTTTCTGGCTGAGAGTAGCTGGGAGCCAGATTTCTGTGGAATAGAGATATGAAGGGAAAGAGGGATGGCGAAGGAGGCGCTCCAAAGGGGGACAAACTAGGGAGGAGGAGTTTGGAAACTGGAGCATGGCCAACGCTACACTTCTTTTACGCTGGGGGGAAACTTTAGACTGGTGAGGCCTCGCTTGTCAACGATCCAGACACCAGGGTTCGAGAGTTGAGTTGCCTCACTCGTCTGCTAAACATGGTTTATGTGTTTGTGTGAAAGCCCTTCATCTTGTTGCTGTCACAGTTACCGTGGCCTCATCTTTGTCAATCAAAGATGGGCTCTAATTTCCTCCAGCAGGGTGAAGCATTTTGCTGTAGAGACGATCAGGACATCAGGTTGACGTCAGTACACTGTTAGCCACGCCGCTGCAAAAATACAGCGAGCCAGACAGAAGATAAGCATTTAATGCCTAGATAAATATTGTACTGCCTGTGGAAACTTGCTTGGCAGTGTCTCTGAGCTGATTTTCTTGTCTGAACTCCAGGAATTCCAACATGGTTTTCCTGTGTGGCAGAAATTGTGGATGACAGTTTAGTTTTGGCTCTTGACGAAAGCAAATTCTTCATTTCCCAAAACTGGGATAAGGAAGAAGTTGTTCAGATGTAGCAATGCTTAAGTAGTTTGTGGTTTAGATTTCGATGACATCTGATCAGAAGTCTCACATGCACTCATCTTTTCCCCCTCTTCTCTCTTTTTCCTCTTGATCCATTCAAAATGTAGTCTAAAGTTTCATTGTCATTTTCTCAGACCTAACCATGTCCTTCTCTTGCCTCCTTCAGATTCCCTGGCATTGCAGGAGTCTGGTGAACGGGCCCATTGGTGCGTGGTGGCATACTGGGAGGAGAAGACACGCGTCGGGCGCCTGTACTCAGTTCAGGAACCCTCTCTGGACATCTTCTATGATCTACCTCAAGGGAATGGCTTCTGCCTGGGCCAGCTCTGCTCCGAAAACAAGTCCCAACTGGTGCAGATGGTTCGGGCCAAGATCGGCTATGGCATCCAGCTGACGCGCGAGCCAGACGGGGTGTGGGTCTACAACCGCAGCTGCTACCCCATCTTCATTAAGTCGGCCACACTGGACAACCCGGACTCGCGCACACTGCTGGTGCACAAGGTGTTTCCCGGATTTTCCATCAAAGCTTTTGACTATGACAAGGCCGGCAGCCTGCAGAGGCCGAACGACCACGAGTTCACGCAGCAGCCTCGCACGGGCTTTACGGTGCAAATAAGCTTTGTGAAAGGCTGGGGACAGTGCTACACCAGACAGTTTATCAGTAGTTGCCCGTGTTGGTTGGAAATCATCTTCAACACCCGATAGCAGCAGCCTTTCCTGCCCTTCACCCTCACCTTTTTCGTTCTCTCACAAAAAGACTTCAACCCACTTTCCTTTTTTGTTCCAGAGGTTCAAAACACAGAAAAAGAAAGGATTTAAAAGAAGAAGAAAGTATAAAATTCTGACAGACTTTGTTTAATAAATGACTGAGATTTAATTAAATAAGAAGCGAAAAAAAATGTATTTTATGTTATATATAAATATATTATTAATTGTAAATATGAAGACGTTTTATATGCATCATTATTTATGTATTGTGCAATGTGTTGATGAGAAAAAGAAAACAAGATGCACTTTGCTTAATATAAATGCAAAACAAAGAAATGCCAAAATGAAAAAATAAAAAAAAAAATACAAATATTTCTTGTCCAGTCCGTCTTTAGGTTTTTGATGTTTCCATTTGGTTTTACCAATGTTCTCTTTAGTGCATGATTTAGATTAGATTATTGAATTGGATCCGCATGTCAATTCTCTAAAACCCCCCTATTTTGCCTTCATTATAACCAAAGTCAACATTGGTTTAACTTTGTGTAGCTGAGGCACTTTGATGTCGTGCTGTAGATCTTAAAAGCATTTTCCTCCAAGACAAAATGACTCAGACTGTGACACAGTCATAACTCACTGTCGCTGTTCCTGCAGGCTCATTATGCCTTTTAAAATTGTGTCTTTTTCCTGAGTTATTTGGGGATGAATGTCCCTCTTCCTCTCTGTCATTAACCGACTCGTGACATCACAGCCAGGAAGCAGTAATGGCAAAATTCAGGAACCAATAAAGTCAACAGCGGGTCTGGCTTCCTGGAGGAGTCACTTTTGTTTAAATGGCTGATAAGGAAAAGGAATGTCATGTATCAAACAAAGAATTTTGTGCCACACCTGAGGAAATGCAGAAGCACTGGAAAATTACAACTTCAGTTCGAGATGTTGGATCTCTAACAGAGTGTGTGGTTAAAAATGATGGCCTATTTATGCGCATTAAGATCTATGAAAACAAGACAAAACAGATCTCCTAGCAAACAAAATCTGTGTGTGTGTGTGTGTGTGTGCTTCTGTCTGGGCCTCGTCCTGTTGCGATTCAGATGCATGTCTGTGAAGAGGATTACCACTGTAAGCCTGCTTTACCCACACACAGTCTCAAAGTCCTACATTCACAAGACCCACTTCCATGCCATCCACCCCTTTTGTGTGCTCAGTTCAAGAACATAAACTGGTTTTCAAATTATTAAAGAGTTTAATAATGATTTAGGGCAACCTTTTTTTTAAATGTCTTTGAAATAGATATGGCCGTCACAATTCAGAATGCAGTATATTGCTTGTATATCTAAATATTTCCCAGGTATTTACTTAATAGGACACTGGAATACTGGAATACTTGCACAGCAATGGCTGTCCTCAACTTCCCCTCAGGAAACATTTGTTCAAGGATACATATTCATGTCCTTCCCCAAATTTATTTCAGCAATGGGAGCCAGTACCTACAACTCTGTCATCATCGTTGGATTTATTACAAAATCCAGACAAAGAAACACAGCGAACAAAGAAAATCAATCATACAGAAAAAAAATGTTCACATGGTGGGACTGTTTTCCTTAGTCCATTGCACATGAAACCCATGGCTGTCTGTTGTCCTCATAGCTGTAATCCCTAACCCTCCTAATACAACTAAAGCGGCTCGGTGCCTTGTGTGCGCTTGAGGCCTTATATACATGAACCATGACTTCTCTCACACGGGGGTGACCCTGATTCAATAATTCTATTAAAACTATTACGAAAAACACCAGCATGTACATGTATTTTACATAATTGTGTGAACATCAAGACAACACTTTTGAGTTATAAGTGTATAAGTTATGAGGTAGTTAGTTCAAGCATTGAATGACTGCATTTAAAAGGTTCCAACATCTCTGTGCATACTCTACACATACATATAGTATGTCTATATGTCTATCTATATAGTCATATAGATAGATATATAGACCATAACATCAATAGTGGTGGGACATGGTTATCACCTGGATTTTAGAGTTTTATCCGTGGCCACAAGTGACATCAAGAAAGTAAGTCATATACCTTCTCTTTGCATGTGTGCGTCGGTTTTTGTCTGGCCTTACTAATGCGTACATGTGTATTTAACAACCTGTGTGGCTATGGAGGGTGCAGGTTTTTCTTCTAAATAAATGTACAGTAAGCTGCTGGAACAAGTTGGCATGTTCAGTCACATTTTGGCTGTTTGTGGTTGTTTGTCGGCTGTGCAGACTTGAAACTTTTTTTTTTCTTCCATTCTCATTATCTCTCAAGTGGTGTTCTGTTATGCAGGATCCCTTGAATTAGTAACTGGAAGACAGAAGGCTATGTAGGCAATAAAAAAACAACAACAACAACAACCAATTATTTATTGGTTGTTGTTTTTTTATTTGTTTTTTAATTATTTTATTTCTCCAGTGAATATTTTGTCCATGAAATTGCATTTTCTGACTACTGTTTCACCATAAACCAGTTGTAAAAAATAAAACAGTTATTTGTATTGCTTGCAGATTAATCCCCCTTTCCAAAAAAAATTTGATAAATAAGCAAGGAGCTTAAAACAGAATCATATCCCTACACAATATAAATATTAGGAATGGTGATGAAATTATTCCCTCTAATTCCCTCTTAAATAGGAAGAGCAAAATCCACTGCCCACTTTCTGCAATTCAATAGAAAGCAAAAGTAAGGCTTTTGCAGTCTGGTTACATCCAGTTTTTTTTTTTTTTTGGTCAAGAACATCTATACTCAAATAGGAACTGAGAGAAAGAGAGACACTCACACAGCTCTGTTTATGTTACACTGAGTCTCTGCCAAGGCCATGTTTTCATTTGTGCAGTTGCATGTACAGCGAGACATTAATAGCACAGATCCACGTGCAGATGCCAAAAATTTATGTCACACTCTGACCTGTACTGAAATGCCAACCGTTTAGAGCAGGGGTGTCAAACTCAAATACACAGACTCAAACTCTAAAGTATAAGATTCCCTCATAGTGCTAAACGGGGTTTAGAAGATACAATGATTTGACTCTCTCAAAGCGTACACCTGCATGGGGGCTGTACCTGTGAATTTTGTCCATGTGTTGGTACGGGAAATAAAAGAGACTGCCTGGTTTGAGAATCTCAGAATGATTACAGAAAAGAAGAAAAAAGTGAGCAGAATTTCTGTGGACAGAAACATCTAATTGTCGAAACAGAGCAGCCAGACTAGTTGGGCCAGATAGATATGAGTATTCTTGAGTTTGGGCAACTAGATTCTTAGTTGAATGTACTTTGCTGAGCTCCACCTTTTGCCAGGCCTGTACAGAGCATCGCAGGCAGATCTGCGGATATTATGAGGTGCGATAGGTTCGTTCTTGTCTTTGTGGCTCAGAAACGCTCCCAACATCTTGTTTACTGATGTGTGTGTGCATTGTGGCGGCCCCTCCAGGCCTGATTGGATGGGGTTAGTGGGGCCTGCTCTTTGTGTGTGAATGTGCCATGACCTTTTCATGTCAGGGATTACTCTGAATCTGATGTAAACATCCCTTGTTTTGGTAAATTGTTGATGATTTTCCTAAATGTGAATCATTTTACATCGCGTTGATATGTTATTCAAAGACTGTGCGCTGTTTTTTTTTTCGAATTATTTGCACACCTTGTGTGTATACGTTCTTTTATTTTTGTACATGTGCTTGCACGTGGGGGTGCAAGACAAAGTCCTCTGGTGGTAGACAAAGCTAGCCCCCATCCCCCTTTTCCTCATCCCTAGGGGGGGCAGATAAGACACAGTCTGTCCAACTGCCAGCTCCCAGCGGGAGGGGGGCTGGGGCTTGGGATGGGAGGTTATGGAGGAGGTGGAGTGGGACAGTCTAGCCATGTTTACAAGCTGGAAGTGTCGGTTGGGGGTTTAAAGAAGGGGACAGCCACTTCTGGCATTCATCTGCTTATTTAGCCCCAGTATGGCCTGCAGGGATGTTTTTCCTCACCCACCATAAAATTATAGAAACATATCATAGGCAAACAAAATAAACACACATAATGTTGACATGTCCATGCACAGTGTACGTGTCATCCAAAGAGCAGGCATTTCTGTTTCACAGTCTATATGAATTGTGATCAATTAAAAGATATACATTTAGCTGACAGTTGCAAGAACACAGCCTGCTGATAGTCATTAGAAAAATGCTTAGAGCACGGCACTTCCAAGTGATGAATTTTAAGCCAATATTGATCTGTTGCGAGGAACAGTCACACCCAAGATGGCTTTTCTGTGTGCTGTATGCGGTTTTAATTAAAAACAATTTTTAGTGTAGATATCTACAAGAACTAATTACCATCCTCTTTTCAATTATGCCCTCACACGTCTTCACATATGGAGCATAGAAAAAATTAATATTCAGCTGCTCTAAGAAGATTTTGAAGGAGTGCTGTTTTTTTTTTTCTCTGCTTGCTATTTTCTTCCTCTGCTACTGTGAGACCATTATGCATTTAGTGCACCTCACAGTTGCTCTCTAATCAGAGGGACACACAGTACGGTTACACTCAATTGATTGACTTTTTGGTTAAGAGTTTTGATCACTATACCGGCTACACATGCACGGGAGATGAATCAGATTCTTGTGATAAAACATCTGATGGTCTGATGGCATGCTTTTCCATGTTTTCTGGGCTATCTGCCGCATTCAAATCATGTTTTATCACCTTAATTGCCACCCAAAACTCAAAAAGAAATGTTTTAGTATTTTCACGCAGAAGGAACTAGTTTTATCAAGTAATCTCAAGCTCTTACTCACGAGACTCTTTTTCTACAAACTTTTCTTACATGTCACAGAGGGAAAGGCGGGATGGGTGGAATTGTCTAAGCAGTGGATTAGTTAGCTACCCTTCACAGACGACAGTTTTATGAACAAGGCTCAGTGTATGCTATCTTCGCAGGTAGATTTAAGCTAAAAGTCTAGGCTAGTCAAGCACTAAAAGTCTGAATCGCAAAGCTCAGTTTTATATCTTTTTGGTCAGACGAAAATGTTTAAGGTCTGGCTTCGATAGGACTAACAAGATAACTAGATTTTTTTTTTTTACCAGTGTCTTACTAACACAGTCAAGACCATGAGGAACTTTGTCATCATTCCCAGCAGGTCACTAAGACCAAATTTGGGTTCAGATAAGGCTACAAGGAGTGTGATTCATCGTCAGTTAATCTGTTGATTATCAATTTATGGTTTACACTTTCACTTCATTAACACCAAAGACAAACAAACAAAGTCTGCAGCCGGCATAACTTTTCCTACCCAAGATTTGTTGTCGTGATAGAAACTGATATTTTCCTCATAAGCTTCTTTTGTCTTTTGGCATCTTGTTAAGATCACTAGAATATTCTCATTACATCAATAAGTAAAGCAACAAACTATTTAGTCTATAAACTAAAATTCCAAATCTAAGTGATGGTATTCCTAGATTTCAGTTGGTAGAAGTGATCAACGACCTATGTAGGGACCACCAACCTCGCATTTCACAATAGAAATCAAACATTTTGACTTAATTTTTTCCCCCAATTATACCATGCCATAGATGTGACTTCATGAAATACAATATTTCATTACATTTTTTTATTTAACCGGCTGCATCTAGCCACCATTCAGTCTCTCACAGTTTTGCCTTTGAAGTGTAGTGCTGCTGAAGCCTTGTGCTTGCCAAAACCTAAATAGGTAAACAAGCCAAACCATATTAATTACTTGTGATATAATTATTTAAACCCCCCCCCCCCCCTTGAAGCTGGCAGTTCTTTTAATAGATGAAACAGAATGAGTCATTGTTTGATAAATATTTTGTGGACTGATATTCCATCCCAAATCTGTCTTTTCTGTATAATATACTCAGTAGGATGCAGAGATACAGCAGTAGCTCTGCATTTAAAAAAAAATGTACATACCCCACCCCCGCATTTTCTATATTATTCCCTCTGCACTTCCACACACATCACATCACAATAAATTATCAAATACATCCCCTTTCTTGGATGCCCCTCTCTAGTCACACCATATAGTATTTGAGTGTTATTACCACAATAAATCAAGAGAAATGTCACTGAACACACCAGGCATAAACCATGAAAAAAATTATTGATGGGTGCAATATTGGCATTAGACAAGTGTGTGATGACGACAGTATCCTCTTTCTTTTCTTCTTCAATTACATTAACCAAGAGGAGCATGCCCCATGATTATGAATTGGACTTTGCTCTGTTGGGCCTTTCTCCCTGAGGCTAGAATGTCTCACAGAGATGTCAGACCCACTAACAAAGAGCTGACCTTAACAAAGAAAAGGGAAATGAATTTTAAAAGAAAAAGAGCAATTTGTTGAGGCACTGTACTTTATATGTGCTGACGCCGTGGCAGTGAGGAGTTACTACACTTGTGTTCTTGCACACATAATAAATCGGACAGTCTCTATCAAAGTACACAAAGTCCTGATGCTGTATCACAGAGGAACTGTGCAACTTGTGGTCATATCAGCAGCTGATTGGGCATCTAGTCGGCTGTCTGGGACGGCATTCCTTTCAGCAGGAGGGAAACGCACGGGGCAAAACCACCACTTTACCACTGCTCTACCTTGCAGTTTGGTGTGACAAACTGTCCATGTGGATTACAGCATTTCTGGCATTTTACTACCAGGTTAACACTACAGCGGCAACACAAATCTCACCCCCTGTTGAAGTTGTTATCTCAGCTCTAAAGTTGTGTTGCATTGTTGGATATACACATAATTTGTAACAGAGGCAAACAGATAGGGAAATTGAAAGAAACTGAGGTGACTGAATAGATACGTGTTTTGAATTAACTTAAAATTCAACTGCAGATGTGCTGGGTTTGTTGGTCTCTGTGTTTATGTGTGTCTTTGCTCAGTGTGTAATGCTGACTTTGTAAGATTCCTATGTGGATTGGAGTAAATGAGGGCTGTGGAATTTGAGTGGTGGGTAATCATAGCAGACCTACAGGAGTAACCGGATACCCACTGCCAGACTTCAGAGGAACGGGAATCCCTCCACCCAGACACACCACCTCCTGCAGGAGACACTTTGGCTGGGACAAAACTACCCCACCTCTTTTAACCCAAACCTTAGTGTCAACCTTCCACCTTAGTCAATACCATTGTCCACCTCCTAAAATGTACCTATGTGGCAGCACTGTAAAACACCACCAGTCGGTCAGTTCCTTAAGCCAGGGGTTTTCAAAGCCAGGGACTGTGAGGCTGCCCACAGACAAAGCTAGTAATATTATGTCCCCTTTAATTTAGCTCAATCCCTAAATGCTTATGGGATGTTCATGCTTGTTTACTATGACACTCACCAAGTATGCCAAAGCCAAGTATTGCTGTTTTCTGCTGTTTACTGGTTTGACTTATGTTTAGAATACACAAGACACTTGAAAAATAGTCCTGTCAAAAAGCGTATACTAGTTTCAAACTCATGAAAAAGGGTCATTTTGAGTCACTTAGAGGGCAATTTTGACTGGTTTCATATTCATTTTGACTCTCTTTGTGGTTGTTTTGAGTCTCTTTGTTGTCCTTTAGAGTGTCTTAGTGTCTAGTTTATATTTCACAGTGGTTGTAATGAGTTAGCTGCCATAATTCTTTTGGTTGTTATTGCTCCGTTGGATTGTTTTGTCTTTTCATTTTCACTTTGTTGTCAGTTTCACTGTGGTCATTTTTTGGCTGTTTAGTCTCTTGGTGGTTGCTTTGTGTGTCTTGTGATTATTTTGTGTTTCTGGTGGTTGTTTTTGACTCTGTGGATGTTTGGACTGTTTGTTGTTGTTGTTGTTGTTTTATGTTTCTTTGGGAAAACTGGTAAAATTCCTCTAAAAATAATGTATCTATGACCTATCTCTTCAACCAGATCTCATACATTTAGACTATTTTATGTTGTGTCCTTTTCATGATTAATTCAGTAACTAAAATAGTATTTATTTCACAGCCATTTCCTGCACCTCTCCTGAAACTGTTCTGGGCCTCCTTGTCAAGATCTGCCTCCCACTTTGAAAACCTGTGCCCTAGGCAAAACAAAAATGAATAAAAACAAATATATATATATATATATATATATATATATATATATATATATATATATATATATATATATATATATATATCATAAATAATATGGCCTGTTTTTAGAGTGTGTAATGTGTTTTAGAGGTGGCTCTGTCGTAAAAAATGTTTTTTTTTAAGCATAATTCATCCATCTGTTTTATTTAATGAGGTCATATACATTTTCCCGGAGCATGTGGGGAAATGCAGCATGAGAAGGACCAGATGTTATTTTAAGAATGTCCTGTTACGTAAAACGTTAGAATTGGAATACTTTCTTTTTCTTGTGACTGTAGCTGGATTTCTATTGCCATTATTGATACCCATTAAGAACATGTGAATAAGAGCACGTGAATGGCTATTGTAAAAATGGAAAAAACTGCTAGTAATCCATTAAAAAAAAATGTATGTGCTTCGCTGAGGTGTTTTTGGTCTTTTAAAGGAAATTTGATTTGCATTAGTTGGAATAGAACAACTTTACAAATGTCAGCTGGCAAAGACAGAAATGACGTGACTCACTCGCTGTTTCCGGTCTGAACAATAAAATCCCACGAGTGACTGGTGTCTTCCCCGATATTATATGATATCCCAGATACTCCCAGAGGTGAATTTAATTCCTGAAGAAGGGCTCTCTCCATTTCTCATGGATGTCCACAAAAGCATTTGTTGTCATTTTTTTCTCTTTGAGCTGAGAGCTCAAGTTTCCAGTTCAGGACTACTTCTTCTTTTTATCACAACCAATAGCAACATAACCAGTGTCACCACCCTCAGATGACACTGTGCAGCATAGTTTATTCACTTTAAATCAGCCAATGGAAATGTGTCTGTTTCGCAGCTTTTCAAAAGATCAGTTCAGATATGCTTTGCTAGTGTACGGTAACATGGCACAACCAAGAAGAAATGTTCAGCATGGCAAGCGTTCCTGCTAAAGTATCAGGTGTTTTCAAAAGTGGAACCTCCAGACCGTGGCCATTTTGGAGAATAGATATCTCCCCAGTTCTTTGTTTATCCCCTGGTTCCAGTGGTAGAAATACAGTGATCGGGTACTGGTCATACTGTATGTCTCTACACCATTTTGAAAGTTTCTGCAGTCCTAATAAAGTTAATCTTCCTGTCAAAACCAGAGAGTGAGTTGGCATATTTTCCAAAATATTGAACTGTTGCATTCATGCCACTTCACCATCTTTTTCTATCAGTTAAGACAAATGGGATATAGGCCGTTAAGTTGCTGTGCCGTTTTTGCTTAAACCCAAAAGTCGTCATCATGAATGGCTTATTTCAGCTATATACAGCTTATGTGTGCAAAATCTGCAAAGCACACGGAGTTGAAATGTGGCCAAATGAAGTTGTAGTGCTTGATATGAACAGCTCTATCAATTAAACCATCCTAACCTAGAGATTGATGTACATTTGACAGCTACAACATTAAAACTACTGAAAGGACATGTGAATGATATTGATCGTCTTGGTACAATGTAAAGATGTGTTGGGAAACCTTGGGCCTGAGCACTGAGGTGGATTTTACTTTGACATGTCATACTAACCTATACACTGTTGCAGAACAAGTACAGTTTCCTTGGCAGTCAGCACATTTACATGATACTAGAAATTTTAATTACATTGTGTTTGTCAGACCAAAAGCAGACTTTGAAAATGCACGTTCATGTTAGTCCAAACAAAATTGTATGAAATCAACACACCCCGATGATGCAGTTGGGGTTCATATCACTCCAGCATGTGTGCGCTCAACTAGACTCAAATGGGTCTAGGTGCTCTGCACGTACTCAGAAATTTGTTTGCAAATTTTTTTTGGAATAGCCAAATGTGTTGATTGTCTTCTCAAAGCAGAGTCCACAGCATTGAACATACTTCAGTCAATAGCTCCAGGTGAACTATAACAGAAGCTCAGCTAAAGTGTGCATGTAACCCTACTGAATAGCAATGCTTGACAGTAGTGGCAGCAGTATGATGCATCACATTACACTGCAAAAACGTCTCAGGAATGGCTCAAGGACCACAGCAAAAAGTCCAGTGCATCACCTTTCTTCAAGCTTCTGGAATTCCATTCTGATCTAGCATTTGCAGGATGTACTAGTTCACATTACCTGAATATGGAACTAATTCAAGATTCAATTCAAGATTCAAGATTCAAGAGGGTTTATTGTCATTCCAGCCATATACATAGTACACAGTGCAATGAAATAACGTTTCTCGAGAAGTTTTCAGTGCAAACAAACAGCAACAACAAAGAACAGCTGGGACAACAAAGACAATACTAAAAATGCTACAAGTAACTGCAAGTGTGGTGCAAAAAAATGTTTGTAAAGTGTAAAAGTGTAAAGTGACTGTATTATTATTTACACGAGGTGCAGTAGTGCATCAGACAAGTACAAAAAGTGGCTCAGGACAGTATATATACAGTATATAGACAGTAACAGAGGTGATCAGATCAGTCCCTGAGCGTTGAGGAGTCGTATGGCCTGGGGGAAGAAGCTGTTTTGTAGTCTGGTGGTGACAGACCGTATGCTGCGGTACCTTCTGCCAGATCGGAGGGGTGAGAAAAGTCTATGTGAGGGGTGGGTGGGGTCTTTAACAATCCTGGTTGACAGGTTAAGAGCAGTTTTTCCCAACAACTTAATATTTTTATGCATTTTTCTGTTTTAAGGACTGGAAGTGAATTTGAATACACATACAAAGGAAATGGTTGCTCTTTATCATACATTTTTGATCCGACCAAGATAAAGATCAAAAGTTATATGTCCATTTAATAACCAGCTTTAACAATCTTATAATCACAGACTGGGCCTCAAATAATTAACAAATGGCCAAATTACATAGAAACGAATACAATATATTGCTTTTGTCAAACATCAGGTAATGAATGATATTGACAACGTTACTGAACAACAATTATCGGTTCTGTTTCCTTTTTCATGCCTGGTTTTCTACAGTTAATTCAGTCCATCTGCAGTGGATGTCTAGAGTATCTCCCTTTATAGCCAATTAAGGATCCTTAAGGCTCAATTCAGAGAAAAATAATCCCAAAGACAACAGTGTTACACTAACAGACTGTAAATTCCTCTTCTAATAAAAGTGCAAAGTTCAGGAAGAAAGAAAAAAGCAAGAAAAATTTTGAAAATGAATGAATCCCTGAGGGCTAATTTGGTGAGAATTGGACACAAACAAGAAGACATTCAGCACATATGTATAGTCATGCTCACTTGGTGAAGACCTGTGTGCACAGATATACAAACTGAAATTTGGACTCTTTCTACTGTCTTGCACCGCAGACCCTGGGGCCTTGTTATGTGAAGAGCCAGATCAAAGCAGCAGTGTTGATCCAAGCAGGAGGAATGTGGAGAAGGAGATACAAAGAAATAGAAAGATTGAACATTCATATATGAGTACTGCAACTTCTGCTTTTGCGCTAATTATTTCCTCACTCAATTTCCAGAAGAATACAAGTAACAGAGACACTGCCGTCTATTCATCACTAACACTCTGAGTGAGAGTTAATTGAGGATCCAGTTTCTCCTTTGCTCTTGACTCTACATCAGCCTCACAGTAACAATAATGACTTACTTTTATAGTTTCTAGGCATGTTGGCAGATTTTGAACTCTCCAACACGCTACAGTGGACTTCAAATTATTTTCTTTTGCAAGGTTTGTAGCATAGATGGTTAACATTTGGTCAATCAAAAGCAACATCTCACATCAGTGATTATGCTCTTTATACTCTAGTCACAGTAATTCACCGATTGCACATTTTATGTTGAGAAAAGAAACTGTGAACAATTTCTGAAATCAGTCACAAAAACGAAAAGAAGTAGCATCAGTCTGTTAAATATTTTAAAGAATTGAATGCCTCTGTCATATTTAATTGAACAAAGATCTTTAATTGTTTATTTGTGATCACATAATGTATGAACAGTATTGGAAAATTATTCAAATTGCCTTATTGTTCCATTTTTCTGATGTTTCATTGACATCATTGATGATGATCAATAAGCCAGCTTACTCTATCAATAAGCCCTCTTTTATCAATTTTGTTTTTGTAGAAAAACCAATCATGATATTTGTATTTGAGCCTTAAACATACAGAGGATTTTAGTGTGGAGCTCCAACAATTGATCTAATTTACTCTAGATTATTCTGTCTCACAGTTTTTGTGTATGTTGATTAGTATTTATATTACAATTAGTATATAAAAAAAAGGGTCGACAAGCATTCATAAATCTATTGAATGTTTTCACTGTCTGATCTTAAACCTAGAAATCTGTTTATTATTATGAGGAACTGAGCAATGCAGAATATGCTCGTGCTAGTGAAGAAGGCTCAGAGGATGTTTGGCTTTTGGCTCAAAAATCACTAAAACGAGTGACTGGCCTTGAAAACGGCAGTTCAGTTATTTATTTGATTTGCCAAATGGATTATTTGACTTATCGCTCCATTACTGGTGCACTTTTCATACTTGGCAGTGTATGTTATTGTCCCCAAATCCATCAAGGAGAAAGGCTTAGTTTTATGTTCCCTGAAATGCCAAATACAGGATTAAATAAATCACAAGCTCCTTTTTGAACTTTTTTCCTTCTCTCCTCTGAATTTGGACAGTCAGAAGGCTGAGTTTCGGGCTAATGAAACTGTAAAAGTGTAGATAATGCCTTTTGGACAGAAATCTCAGAGATGGATTTGTTCAAACGTAGGAAAATACAATGAAAATTATCCACACAGCTGTATACGAGTGAGACGGTTAACTTTTTTGTGATATAGGGCTGTCACCCTCCTTCCTTTATAAAGGTAAAGTTCAAAACAATTAATCTGATGAGTACTAGCTTGAGGATACAATAATAAACGCAAAGCATAAATCCTTATAAGTCATTGATTTCTTGCACTGGGCATCACCTCTCGGCCTCTCTCCATGACTTCAACCCTCTCCCCTCTACCTCCCCTCCTGTCTCTTCTGTCTTTCTGAGTGTTCTTTTCCTTTTGCCCTTTTCCAAGAACAAGCCAACAATGCTGACGTACTTCCTCGTCGCACTGGGCGAGCTGTACTCTCCAAACAAACACTCTGTGGCTGAGACAGACACACTGGCAAGAGGAAGATCAACATAAAGATTGAAAAAATACCACATGGTAGGGATTGTTTGTTGTAAAGAGATACTGGAGAAACAAAGAAGTCAAAGAAGACAAACAAAGTGGATGCACTGTGCTACACGAACAGTAGATATACAAACTGGGGCAAACATCAGCCTTAGTTATCAGAAGATAACTAAGAAAGACGCTGAACATCCCTTTGTCTGTATCACATTTTATCGGCGTCTGTGTGTATGACAGAGAAAAAGCACTTCGTAGCTTGTAGGACTATATAGACAAAGAAGTGCTGTACGTGCATGCGGTTATCACTAGATCTTGAAATGAGGTAGAAACCACATCAGATGAACAACAGCACATGTTATACTACAGTGTCATTGTTTGTTTAAAAAAAAAAAAGTGAGACAAAATGCAGAAGCAGTGTATGGGAATCTGAATGTACACTACACAGTTTAGTAGGTTGTACAAGCACCTTAAGCAGCAATAACTTGAAGTGATCATTTTCTAGCTCACATCGTTGTGGGGGAATTTTGGCCCACTTCTCTTTAAAAATGTTGCATCAGTACATTGAGGTTTGCGGGCATTTGTTTAATCACAGCTCTCTTGAGGTTCCGCCATGGCATTTCAATTGGGTTGGGAGCAAAACAAGCCCAAATCATCAAACCCCCACCACCCTGCCTGACAGTTCGTATGAGTGGTTTGGGCTGATATGCTGTGTTTGGTTTTCACCAATTTTGCTAGTGCTGTGAATTATGACCCTTATTCCGTACAACCTCAATGAGCCTTATACTGCGTTGTAGTTTTATTATTGCTTTAAGGTGCATTTGCATTTCAACCACTGTTTTCCTTTAACCTTTTATGTTGGTAGAGGACTGTGAAAAATCATTAAGATTTTTGATAAACGGTTAAGACACCGGAGGCTGATAGTGGAAAAAGAAAAAGAAAACAGTGAAATATGAGGAATATCAAAAGTTGCTACATCCCTTTATGCCTTTGATCTGCCTTTAAACACCACATTGACAAACACCTTGCTCCAAATTGCCTCTAGATCACACTTGATGGAGCTAATAATATGTGAGTAACCAGCTGTTCTTTCACCCCCCCCCCCCACACACACACACACACACTACAACACATCATTCTTTGTTTTGTGCAGCAGGGGCTTATATTGAATGGTAGTGAATGAAATGTCAGAGAGAGACTTTTAGCTGTAGCATATCAGATGCTGGCTTTCTTCCAGTACCTGCCATCAGTCATCTGAGCAACAGGGGTTATTGAGAACAATCACAAATGTAGAGAGAAGTCTGCTGACAAGCTTTATATGTGTGATGATGTGTAGGTTTACCTCAAAGCAAAGAAAAAAACCATGAGAAAATGTTTTTCATTCCAGCTTTCAGCCATTGTTACGGCAAGCACTCCCATTACAGAGCAGTAGACATGTTTAGGAAAGCAAACTAAGATGAGTAAATCTGTCTCCTGTCTGTATCAAACTAAACTAAAAGTTAGAGGGATGCAGAGGAGAAGCAATAGCTGAACTGTCTGGATATTTTAACATATACCTAACATGAAGCTCAGTTTTAGAAGTTATTTGTGACACGTAGAGGTCCTTGCTTTCACTTATCCAGAAAAATACATCAGCAACTGTCAGGCACATTTGTACATTTCTGTTTTTGTGTAAAATGGTTTTGAAGTTATCAGATGGATTGCCATCAAATTAAGTGTGAAAATGCTTTCCACAGGATGAGTTGTGATAAATGATTCCCCCGACGACTTCCCTGCCAGCATATTGGTTTCATGGCCAAACACCTTTCATCAGCCTCTAGAACACCAAACTACAAAGATTACCAGGGTATGTTAGAGGCTGATTAGTTTCAGATGACCAGATTATTGGAACAGGAAGATAAACATTTGACTACAAGCCTACAGGCTGAGGTGGACCATCATTTGTATAACTTTCAGAGACAACCTTTTTGTTTTTCTTTTCTTTTTGACCACAGAAGACAGCCCCACACAGCAGGGCTGACACCGTGAGCTGGCAGCTGTTGTGACAGGGACTGTGGAGACTAACAAAATGAGCGTGCAACTCCTAAAGCTGGTCCATCCCTGTCACGGTAACTGTTATCTGAAGTTTTTGTTATGCCACTAGTAAATTGTGCACCACCCAATGGCTTAAATAAACTCATAAAGTGTTAAAAACAGTGACATCAAATGTGGTTTCTTTTGGTTGGCTGGTTTGATTATTTAGCTACTGTCTTGGTTAACATTTGCTTTTCTCTGTTGGTGAACTTAATTGTTTTTTATTTACAGTGACACACACACACATTCACAAGATATGTCATCATGGCTGTCTTGGTGCCACTCCTTTTTGTCCTCTTTTCAAAACAGTAATGTTGTGTGCCTCTGGTACGCTTTAAATTGATGAACCACACTGTTGGTTCTGTCGGACCAACAGTGTGGTTCATCAATTTAAAGCTCACAAAAAAGACAAGACGATCACAGACACTCCAGACATAACCGATGGCTGATCGTAGGCTTGATGTATAAGAACCTTTGGTGTGTTAGTGTTATTGTTTCATTTAGCTTTGTGGATCTGTGGAAAAGAGAAAAGATCTGCTTTGCGATAGAGTGACACTAAGGTTACGTTCACACTGCAGGTGTTAATGCTGAATTCAAATTTTTTTGCTGAAATATGATTTTTTTTTGCGTGGTTGTTCACTTAATAATCTAAATGCGACTGCTATCAGACTCCATTGTGAACAGTGTCTGTTCACTGTCATAAAAACACATCAGATATGAGTTACAAATGGGCAAAAAAGTCAGCTTTGGGCCACTTTCGTCTTCAGTGTGAACTCTGTCTTAGTGTTAAGATAATGAAGGTCGCCCAGTGCAGCAGTTATCTGTGTCTTTCACCTGTACTTCATTGCTCTTTACAGTTTTGGGGACTTCATTCACTTTGTTGTGAACTCAGTTGTTCTTGGTCCCTCACAGCTCTCGCAGGCTCAAGCTAACTTTCAAGGAGTCAGCATTCGATCAATGCATAGCGTCATCTCCGTAGTCTACGTGTTGTTAGCGTTTTAATGGATTTCACATCGGTCCGTCTGTATTGAAAAAATACAAGGCTTGAGCTTTATTGTGCATCCACTCAATGGGCATTTGTTACCCTTGCCTGTGTTTTTGCTGGTTAGTTTTACTTTCCTGCAGAAAAGACAGAAGTCATTGTGGATAAAGAACTGGTTTGAAGTGGAATGAATCCAAGCGATTGCACCTTTTCCCGTTTAAGCTTTCAACTAGTTAAGTTGAACTAAGTTTATTGTAATAGCCCAGGTAGTTAGTCTATTGGAGCACTGCTTACAAACCTGTCTGCTTGGGTTGATTTATTCTTCAATAATCTTCAAATATTTGGGGTTCCTCAATAAAGTTGTATCATGACTACTGTGTGGGATTACTGTGAGGCTCAGGTTGTCTTCTGTTTTCATTGAAGTACTTTTATGTTCTTAATTAGATTAGAAAGCAACTATGTGCTTCTGTTTCCAAAGGGAATCAACATGGCTGTTTCCAGATTACATTAAGTTAAACACCTTTACCGTTTAAAGTATTTGATTTTGCCTTTTGTGAAAGACTTTAGTTCCTTTGTAAACGCAATTGATCCATATAAGCTTGACATTGCTTTCATGGTTAATACTAAAATCATACACAAACACTTTCCATATCACCCGTGGGCAGTGAGAAGGAGAAGATGTCGGAGAACAGAAAAGCCAGGGTTGATGAAATCTATCTGTGATGGGTATGAATAAGAGCGCAGTGTGTTGAGTGTAGCTGGCTGTAAACAAACAATGACGTCTCTAACAAAGAGTATGAAAATTTAAACAGTAGAGGCATACATGGTGAGATTTACTGCACCACTCTGCTTGATTCAGTCCCTCACTCCAAGCAGTGCAAACACACAGAGACACACGCACACACAGCAAATCCTGTTCATGTAATGAAATCCCCTTTGTTAGCTGAGGAATTTGTCCATGGGTCCAAGGGCTATCTGGGTAATGTGAAGCTTTATCAAATATTTGGCAAGACACCAGACAGAGATTCTTGGACTCCTGTGACCACGATGAAGACCTAAAGAGAAGAAAAAAACAACACGATCTGATGGCAGTTACGTAGGAACCTGCACACAGAAGAAAAAGCCCAACAAAAAAAAGAAGGAATGGGGATTTGGATGTGTTGATCTCAGCCCTCACCTACACCTCACGCACAAAAACAACATCCTCGGGGACTGTGATGTTCAGCAGAAGTTATTATAGTAATTACAGTAGCAGGCAGAAATGCACACACACACAAGCTGTTTCTTTTAGCTTTACAAATGCATCGGACATGAAATCAGAACTGATTTCTCTCAGAGCAGTGGCACGATTTCATCTGCTTCCACTGTTTTCGAGTGTTTTAGAAGTAAAAGAATGCTCAGTAAAGAGAAGGAAAAATGGCTTATTATAAGATTATAAGTCTGTATTCGATTTTGATCAGATTGCTCTGAAACTGAATGTCTCTCTCTTTTCCCATCTTCAGGTTAAACAATTATACATTTTCTCCTATTGTGCCAAAAATAAAAACTTGGCAAAAGATGTATAATTTAGAGTTATTTGAAAAATATTTTCTAATGGTTAGAATGAACACTGGAATTAGCAGAAACTCAACCAAGTTGGACGTCAGAAGGAGACACAGCCCAGCTCGTGTCAGCTCACTTTAAACAGTGGAAGAGATCAGATTGTTTTAAATGGACTTATTTACTGATTTAAATGTTGCAATCATTTTAGGGTTGCTCTGGGCTGTAAGATTGTCCTCTTGATCACTCAATCACTCACCCACTATTTTGTGTTTGCTACGTAAAAGACGAACGAGGGAATAGTCAGCTGCTCGTAACGTGGCAATGTTGCTGGACGATTATGAACTTGATATTCTGATGAAATTTACTACTGCTACTTATTCTAAACTTGCTTTAATTGTTACTCAGTTATACATGCAAAATCATTAGATGCATTAGAATGACAGCTTGTTTTAAAATCAGCAATAGCTTCAAGTTTGTTGCAACCCACGTAGGCACACTGGGAGTTGTTCTGCTCAGGCAAAGGAGTGGACGACTTACTGTATAGTCGAGATGTCAGAAGAGGGTTTTCAGACATTCTGCCGTCTAGATTAGTCCAGAAAGAAAGACTTTTGGATTGTTCTCTCAAGGCACTAACTTTAGTGCTAGAGTTGACAGCAGCGGAAGAAAAAAAAAAGCTTAACAATGTAGCGTAGAAACCTCTTTACACTGCATTCCCTGAGTTTTAACAGGGACTTTTTTAGTGCAGAATCAAGTGTATGAAATTGACAGTTTATAATTTAAACTGCACAACAAAGTGACTCGTTTACAATATACCAAACTAAATAATTGAACTTGTGGATATTAAAAACAGGTCCTTGAATGCAAAAGCTTGCCTGAACATTGTGTGTCAGCGCGTAGATGTTGGTGTCAATGCAGTTGTCTGTGTAATGTATGCTCCAAATGGGAGCCCCGATAGGCAAAGAAGAAGCCAAATGCAGTGAGTTTAGGTCTGTGTGATTATGTGACAGTTAAGATATGCTTTTTTGCTGTTTTTTTAGAGTTTGATGATATTCATATCATAAGATATGAAACTACATGCATAAACACACATCTTATCATGACAATACTTTATTTTTAACAGTGCTGAATAACGTCTTACATGTAACTGAGGTAATTGAATGAAAAAGTAAACATCACTGTAATCAGTTACCAATCCAACTGTTGGTGATCATAACACAAAGATTATTTACTATGTTGTTTTACATCTCTGTGCCATGCAGGTATGATTTCTTTTGTCCTTTTTTTGGACAGTGTAGGCAAGCAGAGATTTATATAGCATCCGACCCTCATAGATGAACGATTTACTGTAAAGAGCTATCATTAAGCAAAGTGCCACTGATGAAAAAGTAGGCACCATAAAATGCATAAGAAAATTCTCAGTTACAATGCAGTCTTGCCCTGGAGCATAAAAATGGGATGGCAATTCACAAAATGAACATCATGCTTTATTAAATAAGATGTAAAACTAGCAATAAAGATCATAAACTCATTAACCACAGAACTCCCACTCTGCTGGCCATTAGATGAACCGTATGTTTAACAGTCTGCTGAACTGGCTTTATCAAGTTAGATCAATCTCATCCTTCATATAAGGTCTATTCACTCAGATCTTTGGTTCTCATTTAGAATCACACCTCTTTTTGTCTGCCTTTCAAATCACTATGCACAGTATGCACGCTTTAAGCAGCCTGATTAAAAACATTCCTGAAACCAGTAGATCTTTATTGCCCAGTAGGAGACTATCTCGTTTGAAAAGTTAACTTTCTTAAAGGAAGTGATTGAATTAGTTGCACCACTATCACACTACTAACGTGTCAGTGAAGCAGTTGTGAATTTGTGGTAGCAGCTGCGTTTCGGTGTCCTATCAGCTGAACAACACACCAATCCCTGAGACCTTTTTCTTTGGCATACTGAGCTTTTACTGAACCAGGGTACTGTTAATGGAGCTGAAAAACACATCCAGCTCACAACACACAGCACTGATTTCGCTCACTCATTTCATTTAGGGGGGAGGGGTTGCCTTTTTTGGAACATTTTAGGTGGGGTGTGAGTGAGCATTAGGCCTCAGATTTGAAGAAGATTATCAGGGTCCAGAAAGTTGCCTTGGGGCTTCATGTGTTTTCAACAGAGCTGCTACTTTCCCTGCTGCATTAGTGTAGGCGGGTTGTGGTGTGTGTCGCTCTTTCTTTATCTGTCTCTCTTATTGGCTAAGTGGTTTAGACATAGAAAAACATGACTGCAGGGGCTCAGAGTGATATCTAGGTCTTCTCATCTCTTCTCTTCTTTTCTCTTCTGTTCTCTCCTTTGCTCTCCTCTCCTCTCCCCTCTGCCTTTGACTGTCCTGTGCTTGTTTCTCATGAGGACTCCCTCTATGTGTTTGCATTGAATTCTGGGAAAGTAACCGGGTATTGCTGACCCAGAACAGGACATCTGGCCTCATTATTCATACTACTAACACTCTCAGCTGCCCAGGAGACGTACAGTAGATTACAGTGGCAAAGCTGTGCGCATTGGGATGACTGCATGTAGTATGTTGCACCTCAACTTCTGTCTCTGTGGTTAGTTATGTTGTGGTGTGATTTAATAAAGGTGTGGCATCCTAGACTATGTCATTAGTTATGATTATAGGTTTGAGTTTATGGGTGTGTACCATCCATTATGGGAATTGGAGCAGCTTGCATGGATTGCTCTTTTTTTTGTTTTTTGGAGGGAGTGTGTTTATAAGTGTTAATATCAATTTTCCTTGTGTTTCTATGTGTGTTTGTTTATACGCGTGTTGGAGATTCAGCACACCTCAGTGAATGCGGTCAAAATAAATGCAGTTACATTTACAGCTAGCCTACAGATTCCTAAGGTTTCTAGCAGTCATGGTGGCAAAATAGTGCAAAAACATCAGTGAATACTTTGAATACATTTGTCGCTTGAGTACACTGCAACTGAATTTGAAATAAAAAACCTAAAATAACAGAATTTTTAGCAGCACTTGCATGCAGAGAAATACATATATCAAACTCTGACGTATCAGCACTTTTCAAGAGGGACACAGTCGAAGTCGTCAACAAACAGTTGCTCATTTAAAGAATGTGAAGAGATGCTCTGATCCACTTATCCACTTTTCCTTTCGGCAGGTTCACCGTCCAGGACAAACTGCCTGCTGCTTGCTTTTAAATGGCACTCTATTACTATTTACTGACTATTTATCTGCTGTTTGTGGCATTCAAACATCATGTCGATGTTTTTGATTGCGATCTGACTTATGAGCTGGTGTTTCATTTGCTTGAGCTGTGTAGGGTAAAGGAAATATCCACCAAAAGTATCCAGGTTCCTTTGCAACACACATATTTAATGAGGACCAATCAACTCCTTACTCAAGCTAAGATGATAAGATACTTCTTCTTTTTTTTAAACTTATATTTAAAAAATAAAGTGCATTGGAGGTTTTTTCAACCTTTAAAAAAAAAACTTATATTTAGAGATTTCTTTTTCTGAGTGGAAGTCGGGGTTGTATTATGATGGGGGTTGGTTATGAGTTTAATGGCAGTAGATAATGGTCAGAGTTCTCTTATTTTGTAGAATCAGAAACTTTCCAGAAGGGCAAGCTAAAGCAAAATACTCCAAGGCGCAATCAGAGGAGGGAATTTTTTCTCATCTAAAGCAACTCAAACCTAAAAAGATTAATCAGACAGTTGTTTACACTTTCTCAACCACAGAAAGTCCTGTGGTAACACGGTTCGCGGTGCGTTCAAAAACAGTCCGGTTGGGTTGTGTGCTACTTGGAACCAGTACATGGAAATGTCTGAATTAGAAAATTTGGAAAAAATTTGGAAAAACATTGTGAAATCGGCCAAACCTCAGTCATCTTGTCTCATTTGACGGGATATATATTATTATTCATGTATTATGTTTTAATGAGTCGGTGCCATGTTTGTAGAAGGTGAGTGTTGAGTCCATCTTTTGGGTGCTTTTAAATTTTTTTTTTAATTACTTGGGTGGCACAAGTGCTCAAAATTGTAATTGGTGCAAGTGGTGCAGATCCAAACCCCTTTGTTCGTTTCTTGAAAATCAAATCAATATTCTTGTTTCTTCTTTACAGTTTTATATAAACAATAAGCTTTGCAGAGCCAATACAGACAACTTAGTGTAGACAGAACAGAGAGGTAAAGTCTGGTTCTGTTAGCCAAAGAACCCACACGGGAAGTGGTGGGTGTAATTGGGGCGGCGCTTTAAAAATGTGCAGCACATCCTTCAGATTAACAGTTGCCAGTGAAGCGCACTTACCTGTCCTGCTGCCTTCAGATAAGCTGTCGGTGGAAATTTAATGTACTGAAAGTGAGGGTTCTCACACAGAATACAAACAGCTGTAGATGAAAGATACCCCTCTACCACAGCACAGACCCGTCCTCACAGCTTTTAGGGCTTTAATCACACACAGAGAGGTGCATGTGGAAGCTTCTTTGCAAATCAAAGCCGTATGTGTCTCTGTCTTTGCTAAGACAGGGTTAGAACAGTTAGAGGAGTAAAGGTGACGCCAAAAGAACTCTGAAGTTTCCCTTGTTCTTCAAGTGTCCTCCCTGCCCTTTTTGGTGTTTTCAGAAAGGAGCAGATGAGAGTTATTGCTACTGGCACAAGGTGTTTTGTTTGTTTTTTGTGAAAGATGTGAGACTTAAGTTTTAAAAATGATGTAGCCTGTGATTTTTAAAAAGCAAAAGTAGAAATCGGTCAGATTGTGAACCTGAAATCCAATTTGTGCAAAAAGGTGGCCGCTTACCCACAACTGAACTCTGAGTTAGACAGAGAGCGTGCGAGACGGAGAGGAAGAGGGGGAGATGGGGGCGTGACAGAAAAAGCCTGGTGAGAAAAGGAGCGTGTTGGTGTGTCTGTGTCACCTCCTCTCTCTGCACCAAAACTTGTGAGGGCGACAGCCTTCAAGAGGACAGGAAGCAGAGGAGACCATGGAGGTGTGAATGTGCTCGAGGGTGTTGGGGCAGACATTAGTGGTCAGTCTAGTGACTACCAGAGCAGGCTAGCACTTGTTCTATTGATAGATCTCTCTCTCTCTCTCTCTCTCTCTCTCTCTCTCTCTCTCTCTCTCTCTCTCTCTCTCTCTCTCTCTCTCTCTCTCTCTCTATGTATATATATATATATATATACATTAATGCATGTAAATTCAAACAAACAGTATTTCTTTGGTAGAATAACAGTAATAAATATTTGCTTTAGACAAAGAAAACACTTTAGAGTGTTTATTGCAATTTTAAATCTTGGCTGATGTCACCGACCAGATTGCTTGGGGTAAAGCGTCCATGCTGTATTTGAAAATCCAATATTAATTTCCTGAAGCACCTGCTTGTTGCCTAAAGGGACCAAACAGCTCCTAACTGAGGAGCCAAATAAATCTTGGTTCAGCATTTAAAAAAAAAAAAAAGATGCACATCTTGAAGGTAGTGAGCCAGTGAACGACTGTCTCGTCGCCACTCTTTTGTTTCATAAAATCAAAAGTACAAAGTAAACCTTTTTTTTAAATAAAAAGATATTTAAGGAAAAAAAACAACACGAAACTTTCATTCAAAAAGCATACTTAATCAAAACAACATCATTAATAAAAGCAAATTTAATATTTGATTAAAGCTTTCACTCACTTTACAGGAAAATGAACTGCAAACACAAACCCATGACAGGTTAAAGGGAATTTTTAACTTTAGTTTTATTTATTTAAATGTAAGGTGACACGTTAGTAGTACTGAAGCTGGGTCATTAACTGAGGCTGCAAGTATAATTGGAGTTCTCCCAGCCAGCTGCTTCCTCGTCTAATAAAGATGAACAGCAGCAATAAGGCCTGAGTTAACAGAAAGCCCCATCCCAAGAAATAATTTTCCAGCACAGTGTCACCAGAAAATAGAAATGCACATGTTTGTCCTATTGTCTAGAATGTAGTAGTTTCACAATCCATGGTTGTCTGATCTCTAAATTGTTGTTTTCTGGTGAGCAGCGTTCAAAAGGAGTAAGCAATAGATTCAGAAATGTGTTATACTGATCTACATCAGTCAAAAAATTCATGGGACTGAATTGTCTTCACACCACAGACTCGCTCCTTTAAAGCATCCTTAAAGATCGTACTGAAAACGGGAAAAGTGCTCTTGGATATGCTGCTCCCTATGCTTGGAATGAGCTGCTGAACACACCGAATCTGAGGGACCTGGTTTCAGTTAGCAAATTTGACGAGGCTGTTAATACTTTGGAAGCAGGGAGATCTGGCTGCAAACATTATGGCTTACTTTAATTTCCCTGCTTTGACCCGCAATGACCGATGATGACCTTTTCTGATATTTTTAATGCCCCTTGGATGTGATTTTTCTTGTCTCTGTACTTTATCCATACGGTATGAAAATACTTCAAGTTCTTAATGGAAACTTTAAAAAAATGATACGGCCCATGATATGTTATCATCTCAAATTTTTTTTTTGTTTTCTGTTCCTTGAATACAATTAATTAGGCTTGAAAAGAGGCGTAATTCATTCTAGTAAGATCATTTAAATGTTCCTGCAGTAAAACGTATAGTTTATATTAGATATGCATTTTTGTAGTTTAACAATTTGTTTCGTATCACTTCAACAGGATGAATTGTTGGCCTCACTCTGACTTCATAAGCAGCAATATCTTCTCATTAGTGAAATCGGGGGGTAAAAGATACGGTTCACCATATAACAGTATTTTGTGCACAGAGGACAGTGATTCTGTATTCATGACTTGTCCCCAAACAGCAGACAGGATACCAAGCACAGCTGGCAGCCTAGTGTAGATGCTGCTGTGTGTGTCTGTGTCTGTGTGTGAGCGTGCACACATGGCGACTGCATCTAAAGAAGCCCCTGTTGTACACTCATGGCACCATGATCCAATTATATAGAGCCAGTGCTTTGCCTGAATATTAATCTGGGGGCCCAAACTTAATTTGTCTGGTGATGAGGGGACACAAGCCCATCTGGCTGTATGGTAAGTGTGACTGTGTGTGTGTGTGTGTGTGTTGGTTTGAGGGGGTTGTCTTCTTATTGTGAGACACAGAGGGACCTGTCACCCTGCTCTGAGGAAGACAGATCAGTTTGTGGGAGGCAGACAAGCATATACAGACACTTGATAAAGAAAAGGATATAGCAAAATGTGCGAATGTTTTTTCTTTATGCACAAAATAAAATTCTTTGGACAACCTGCTTCAAAACATAGAATAGATAACTGCTCCCAGTGTGCTAGAAAGGGCTGCAACAATTGTTATTGTGGTATAAAATGAAAATTCTGAATGTGAACCTAAATGTAAAACAAGACCTAATTCCACTCACAATTCCTCCAATATCTGAATGATTTTTTAAAAAATCTAGACAAAATGACTTCATCCGACTCTTTCGTGCTCAGCTGTTGTAAGTATACAGCTGCATTTGTGTGCAGATGAAATGTCCAAGACCCCCCGAGGTCAAGTGGGCACCCCTCCTCCTTCTTGTCACATGGCCCACGGTCCTTTGGGACTGAGGCAGTGCGCCTGAGGGCACAAATGCAACCTCTCCTTGACCCCCACTGTGTGCAAGTGACCTTCCTCTGACGTGTAAGGTTAGCTTTTATACTGCTGCTGAGGTCAAAGGCAGTGACTGAGAGGATAGAGGCTGAATAGAAGGGGGTAGTGATGGAGGAGGGTTGGGATGGAGAAAAAGATAGGCGCTGGAACAAAGAGCAGTGTGCATGTGTGTGTGTGTGAGGGAAAGAATGGGGGTGGGTTGAGGAAGTTAACAGTTCTGTCTCTCACATTGTGCTTCACAGTTATGTTTTATGCTCTTCTTGCTCTGCTTGTCAACAGGAGGTCTGCTCGGCAGAAGAGAGGTGATAATGCAAGGAGACAGACAGTAACACAGACACACACAAGGACGCATAGTCTTGAAATTTTACAATGCAAGAAAGTCTGTCATGACGTTTTGTCTTTGTTCTCTTGTCTTGTCCGTGTGTGCTTTTGAATGTGATAGACGGCGTGTGTTTGTGTGAGGAAAAGGCGTGAAGAGGTGTCTTAGGTGGACAAGGAAAGAGAAGTGTGTATCAGCTTACTGACTCAGGGTATCCATTGTGTCTGTCTCTGTCATTAAGGGAAAAAGTTCTCTCATCTGAATCTAACATTCCACCATTTGCAGCAATTTAATGTAATATTCTCTCCCCTTAACCCCTCCTTTCTTGTCTGTTCTCCCCTAACCTCATAACTACCTGAAACCTAACCTCCAAAAAGCAGCATGTCTAAACTCATCATCAACACCCTAAACAGACCTCAACTTTTAGTCTGACTCTCTTTCCTCTAAATTCTAATCAGTGGGAATTGCATATGTTATACCTTTATTCTCTGTGATTGCATTGGGGTGTAACTGATACAATCCTACCATAGGTTTAAAAGTTATATTTGTCTGAAATGAGCATGCCAGTCGCCATAAGAAAGCGGTGTCATTTTCTCTCTTGAAACCACAGATGTGGATTTCAACATCTCTCAGCAACGTTTCTGTCACAGCATGTGGTTGGATACCAGTGTGACTATTATTTTCTCATTTTGTTTACGTCCCAGTCCCTTGTGATACCATTGTGTTGTTTTTTTTTTAAAAGCTTTTTTTTTTTTTTAAGTTTTGTCTTCTTCTACTGTTTGGTTCTTTTTGGCAGCATGTATACTTGGTTAGGGTTAGGAAAAGATTATTGGTTAAAACAGCGTTTCAAAACCTGGCATGACCCTCAAAAAGCATTATAAGCCTTTTTTCACATATCAGATATGTGACATTACTAGCTTTATTTATCTCTTAAAGTAATGGGATTCAGTTATTCACACAGTGGTCCCTTTTCCATTGTTGTCCCTCACCCTTCATTCACACAGGCCTGTGAAAGTAACAGCTTAATTGTCAGTTGTTTTGTTCTGAAATGTCAAGATTTAAAAATACAGAAGGGAATCAAAATGATTCCCCTTCTGTGCTACTGTTCTGGGACAATAGCAGTGGTCCAGTTAAATGGCCATGTTGGACTGTAACTCAACCTAGCATGTAACATAGGCTGTTTTCACACACACACACACACACACACACACACACTGGAGTCCTGAAATATTCTAGAGATGATCTGGAGAGGTGGCACGTGAGAACACAAATGTCCTCTACATTCGCCCCAGACTTCTTGCTTCAGCTCCCCAGTAAAATCACGGAAACTTCAGAAGATGAGACAATGCGTGAACATATCAACAAATATTCCAGAGCATTTGCTGCTGCTGTGGGAGTGAGTGTGTGCACGCTCATGCAGTACTCATTACATCAGAATAAGGAGACTCATCTGCTATCCTCAATGTGTTATTTAAAAAAAAAAGAAAAGCAAACAGTAATTTCCACAGCATAATTTCTGCATAATTTTCATGCCCCTGCACCCCGTCCAGCTGGGAGAGGGCATCTACAGCAGAGTCTGCTGCTGTGGCGCTCTTGGGTGCACAGCAACGGCAAAAAAAGTACGAATCAAAGTGTCCGCATTTCCTCCTAAAATTCTCCAGTGTTTATGTGAGAAAATTGCTATAATGACTGACTTGATAAGGCTCTTTTGGCAGATAAATGTTGATATGTAACCAAGAAAACAAATATCAAAAACTAATATCTTGATGTTTTATTCCATGTGTTTGTACTCTGGTGATTTAACTTAAAGAAAAGTCAATTGAAACAGCAGCTAGTTTTCATCATATTGAGAAATTCACATAAGTTGTAGAGACATTTACGTGACAGATCTAAGAATCAGTTTTTAGTTATTTATTTAACAGTGCATGCTCACTCTATTTCATGGTTCTACTCTATATATCTTAAGTCATACATACTTTATATTTCTGATAGTTTCTACAGTTTTTTAGGTTTTATTTTTCTACTTGATATCGAAATGACTCATCATTTGGCTGTAATCTAACAAATATCTGCATCAGATGTGAAGAAAAGCAATGCCTTTGAAAATGTTCAGCATCACTCTTAAAGTAAACTCATATTTAGTGGAATAAAACCACCAGTATGGTCCTTTTCAAAGAAACAAACAAAAACATTGTGGCATTTTATTTCTGTGCTTTTTTAACCTGGCACTGCATGGCTTTTTATTTAAGGGGAAAAATGTTGGTGTAAGATTGTGTTAAATGGTTTTTAAATGAACACTCGAATAGACCTTCACCTGTGTCAGACAGCTTGCAGTGTAAGAAATGTGTTTTAACATGGATATATCAGCCAAGCCTGTGGCTCTGCAATAACCAAGAGCCAAGCAGGTTTTTACACCTATATGTTAATTCTGACACTTTGGTGTTTCCCTTGGCCCTGAGGTGGGTGTTAAGACAAACTAGAGCTTAATTGCATGCCTCGCAGTCCCTCCCCACACAAGCCAGAATGTTCTGTAAATACACACAGTATGGTTAGAACTTTACTTGAAAATGTACTCATGGATACACATAATAATTCAGAGCCGCAGATTTTATATGAGGGGAAAACACATTCCAGCGGATATGTTGTTGATCAATCAATAATTTAATCAGTTTGTCTGAGGAAAGCACAAATGATGATGTGCAGTTATGTCCAATAATGTCTCACCATAATCAGGGCAGCATGCCTGCCAATAGTACACATCGCTTAAAAAAATCTATCAGGTTCATCTGATTGTCTAAGAGGTTTGTCGATAAAGCTGTTTTTAGAGGAGCTTTTCTTCATATTTATTATTTAGTTGAAGTTTCCCAGTTACAATTGATCGAAAGATATTCAGCAGTCGATGACAATTTCACAGACAAATTAGTTTGGGTTGTCTGTAGCACTTTACAAGGCGTGCAAACATCCTCATCAGCACCTAAAAATCCAAAATATACTTTGCATAGCATTCTTTTAAAATCCCAGCTTACCATTGCTGCTTTGTGATGGAAAAGAAACTTGATAGTTATGGCATTTTACGCCGGAAACACACTGACACTGCAAACAGGTGGGGAGTCTTCACCCGCACACCATATTCTGACAATGGTTTTAACGAGTTTTTGTGAGCAAGTTCAAAAATCTGTGAACTAAGCTGATCACCTTGAGTGAGGAGAAGGGAAATATGCAGTAACCATGACAACATGATTCTAAACACCTACCTACTGCTTCTGAGGTAAAAAGAAAAAGAAAAAAATACATTGCAACCACGACTCACAACTGCCGGACACACTCAGGACAGCAATGTCCTATGTTCCTATGAATGCACACACACACACACACGCACACACACGCACACACACACACACACACACACACACACACACACACACACACACACACACACACACACATAACTCACTAACACATCCAACACTCACACACACTGTTTTGTGTGCGTGTTGGAGCCTGGAGTACTTCCTCAAGACGTGTGGCGTAGTTGTGCCGACACCAAATAATGTAGCTATTGTGGCACCCGGTGCCGCCAATCTCGGTATCAGCCCCACTGTCTCCAAGAGAGACCCTCAGACCGCCTGAATGGGACGATAAATGGTCTTTTGTCTGTGGGTCTCGTGTCTGAAGTGCAGCCAAGGAGGCTCACTCTCACACACACACACACACACACACACACACACACACACACACACACACACACACGTACACACACTGTTAAGCATCTACTTGTTTACTGGATACTTTCAGTATAGGTTAGAGACCATACTGAAACATTATATCTGCATTTCATACAGATTACATTAAGTGAAGCATTCGTCAGCACACACACATTCCTCTTCACACACACTGCCTCTTGATCAAACACACACATAGGATAATGAATTGCTTTAAATATCCGAGAGATGCTGCAGCCCACGCATTGTAATTATCATGCATATAATATGATATAATGTATTGGCATTTCATTCAGGGCTCAATGTCAAATAAGGTGCACATTTAATGAAAGCATGAATCTTAGCTGAGGAGTACCAGGCCATAGAGAGTGTGCATCATTAAGCATGATATTATTGTCATAAAGAAGCAGTGATATACATTGTTACCTCTGGGAGCCATAAAGATGCAGTAATGGAAATTCAACGCTTCACCACGATTCTCATTTTAACTACGGTTTAAGAGTAAAATCCTTTTCCAGGTTGCCAGTCAAACAAGATTTGCTTGTTGAAAATTTGTCATTTTTCTTGAGCTCTGAAAATGAGATTTCAGTGGATAAACTTTCTTCAGCGCTGGTGCAAACTGTTGGAGTGAAAACACAATGATAAAAACTGAGTTATGTAACGATGGACTGTCTGATGTCCCTTAGTACAGACAGAGACAAAGTAGACAAATAAATGAAAGCATGAAAATAGATAGATAATTGAATGACTGAAAAGAATAGAATAAAAATCTTCCTGCATTTACCAACAGGTATGCTGCATGCTGTCTACATTCCACTGGACTGAAAGTGGTTTGTGAATCAAACGACCAACACCACTTTCTGGACACATGTGGCTCTTTTCCTTTAGATGGTGGAGTGCTGTACAGTTTGCTATGGTACAGCTCATGTTTTTTGGTTTTTCATTGCAGGTGGTGCCACGTAACTGATACCATCTGATACTAATTTGGTACTACCGTGGCCGAAGATCCAAGGAACCTGAGCCGAAACTATATGTAGAGCTGGAAACGTTACTGAGTATCGATTGGTCGAAGAGAATCATCATCATCGACGGCTACAGATGCAGCAGTGTACACACACCGACGCACTTCCTTGTTCTGGGAAGTTGTTTGAAAGTCTGGCACATAAATTACAACAACAATCACAGGTATCTAATTTGTAAGCACAGATCGCAGACTTTGTTTGTAACAAATGATTGAGCATGAACATGCTTATTAAGTGCAAGTATGGATGTACACCTCGATCTTTGTTTCTCCACCGACAGGAGAAAAATATATTAAAAATCTTCTGAAAGAAAAGCCTCATTGAGGGGGAATAACTACTCTATATTCATCCGTTTGGATAAAAGTGTCTGCTAAATCAATGTAATGAAATGGTGTGTCTCGCTTGTGTCGCCGCAGTGTCATAAATGCTCGGATGATAAACATCTGGTCCCGCCTACAGAAAGAGGATACGGTCTGTAAAAGAAAAAGGAGCGTGGAAGTAGCCGTGCAGTCGAAACGTACAGTTCTGCTCTGTATCCATGTCATGGAAAAACAACAATAGAGACTCCAGCAAAGATTTAGTTCCATAGAAAGCACAGACAAACCTGACAGTGTAATTACATAGAATGATGACTATCCATATCTATACTAACCAAGTGTTTTCCCATTATTGTTTTTTTTTTCTCATTCTCCATATTGCATCTTTGAATCTCTTTCATCCCCCTTCTTACATTTTGACAGTCTTCTCTTTTTGCGGTGTAGTATCTACTTTGGATCATGAGGAGATGTAATACTTTTGTTACAGCAGCTGCGGATGTAAATGGATGTGTTCGACCAACTCAAAGACAAAACTGAGGGAATAGAGATTGTACTTCCTAGCTGTCTGTTGGGGCAAGCTGTATATCCAGTGTTGTGGTGTTGTGGGTGACTGTAAGAGAACAGCACTTGCTTTTTCAAAAATGCCTCCATGTTCAGAAGATGAATGTCTTAGAAATTATGTTGAGGATACATTTATCAAATCTCTGAAACTCTGCTGGAGGAAGAAAACCTAATTCCTCCAAAAGATAATAAATAGTAAGGTCCTGACACCACTTCACTTCCTGTTTTTTTCCACTGTGTTGCACTAGCTAGTTTAGCTTTCACTGTAAGCTCAACCTCTATTCAAGCATTTGTCCTTCTGAAAAAAGTGAGATATGTTCCAAGGGGCAGGCATAACTTGACCTAAGAAATTGAAATCTTGTGAGGTCAATTGAATTCGTAAGCACTCAGTGAAAATGACAGCTCCAGTTAAATATTTACTTGCACGCCTCATTGTTATCTTTTTCTTCTGTGATATCCACCAGTGCTTACTCTTCCAATGCAATTTTCCAATCTTTTTTTCATTCAACTGTTTTAATCTTTGTCGTATTTTTCTTCTTTTTCATTCAGATTTGAATCCGTTTATCAACAGTCTGCATGTCAGTCATGTCTGAGAAAGGTTTGTCACATGACAGTTTCATTATGAAATAGATGCAACCCTAGATTTCCTCACACCGGTTCGGATGGTCGCTGTCAGTCAGACAGCCGTCTGCTGGTAAATCGGCAGACCTCAGCTCTGTTGCACAAACACTGGTAACCAAGGAACCAGAACACTTCATGAATAAAGACACCTACTGTGCTGAGAGGGTTTGCCATTATTAGGAGCAACACAAAAAAGAAACAGCGAGGCAAAGAGAAAGGGAGGGTGTGGAGACGATGGAGGGGAAAACAAGCATAAAACTTCTCTTTCAGTGTTGCTTTGACTCCGAGATAAAAGACTTCAGAACAATTAATGTGCTGGAATAGAACCAGACAAAAATAATGAAGGCACTGTAAATAATTTACACACTGGCCAATGGTTTTGTGTTTATTAATTCACTTTTAACTGTTCGTTTGTTCACAAACTTCAAAGCTCAGCCAAGAGAAGTAAACCAGGAGTGCTGCGGTGAATTGGTACTCTTGCAACAATGTTGTTTATTAGATGAATTAACTGAACTCTCCTCTATGCTCATTGGAATTATGCTGTCTGTTCTCTGTGTTGGCCTTGAGCAGCAGCACATTCAGTAACAATTTCTTACTTGCTGGATATTACTATCATGTTTTATAAAGTTTCAGGCTGTTGATATAAATCAGTCCTTTCAAAGGGACAGCTTATACAGTCTCAGTCACACATTGCGACTGCCTCCACTGCCATGCGCATTAACTTTGACTCATTTTCCTCTGTACCTTAATAACATAACAGCAAGCCGCAGTAAAGGAGTAACAGTCCGGCCTTGAGCTTGCAGTGGGAGAATGACTTACGAGCTGTAGCAAGCTCTCAGCTGACTAATATGAAACAAAGAATTGTGAATATTTTCAATTTGATGCATCTTGATATCCTTTAATAACGACCATGCCAGGAGATGGGACTTCTATTGACATGCTAATATAGCCACCTCTTTTTTGTTCTAATATTTATTCATTATTATTACTTTTATTTTTAGAATAATCGTAATTAACACTATAACAGTATCATTTCCCTTTGGGATAAATAAAGCATTCACTTAAATCTCAGTCTTGTATCGCTAAATCACTATATGACATCACACAGCTATGTTTTTATTCATAAATATAAGCAGTCGAATCAGTCTGAGTTCCCTTTTTATTTAGTTCTTTTAAAGATCAGACAGCTATCGTTAATATAAAAAGCTGCACCTTTTCAGTATCAGTGTCTCTATGACTCATCTCAGTCCTGTAAATTCTGTCAGTTGACTCTTAGGTACACAAATCTCATATCCTAGCTCTTTGACTAGGTTTACCTGGGCTTTCATGGCTATATTGTGAAGGAAGGCTGTTATAGCTGGATAGTCTACTTACATCTGAAGTTTTCCACAACTGAATAAATAATAAGGGTGCCACTGACATGGTGATTCCCCGACTTTCTCAGAGTTGGAGCACAACGTTGACAGTGCCTCAGGCTGGTTTGTGTTCCTTGAGGTTGCAGATGTTTGTATAGTAGCTGCAAAAACAGCTACTATACAATTTCTACAATTGATCCACATTTATTACCACAAATATTAGTTACATTACTGCAACAATACATTTTCAGTGTAAGCCCCTCAACTTCCTCAGATGCTGACATTCATTTTGATTATTAAAATCAAGTTAAAAGTGAGTAGATACAGCTAAGACAATGTACTGATGGTGGATTGTGGGCAACATATGACCAATATTCACTCTGGTGGCTCTGGGCGTAGTGTATCTTTGTATATATGTAGGCTGTGAGTGGGCTCTGTGCTTGTACTGTAGCTCTTAACCAACTAAAGAAGTAACAGTTAAAAGAGAGAGGACTTGTATTATGAGTAGTGTTTGACTTCTATGATTCAACTTGATCTAAATTGTTCACTCACCCAAAAAAGACAGGAGAAACGTAAGCATAACATCCTGAAATGCATCATCATTTAGAGACAGCCGACATCGATCGCTGGATCTTGTGGGTGTGTGACACTCACCAGCCAAAATTACTCATGCATCAAATACTCACACACTGAAGGAGTTTGGCCACTAACAGTTACATTTAAAGTGTACCTTCTGATTTACCCTTGTCTATTGTAGGGGACATACAGTTACCTTGAAATGTCAATTATTACCCTTATACTTGTCTGTTTGTATAATAGTTTAAACAGTGTTGGATTTGTCACTTTAAATGTTTAACATAACCAATGTAGCCCCAGGTCTTGTGAACATTCTCTTAATCAAACTGTACATCCATACAAATTGTGTTTTCTCATTTATGGATGTACAACCCAGCATCTTTGTCACCATGACAACTGGCTCAGCAACCTGGACAGACATTAGGACTTCTAAAAATAAATACAGTACAGGGAGATTCTGTTTCTGTCCAGTACTTTTTGGATCTACTTGATGGTCACTTCTCAGTCAGGGAAGTACAGCCCAGTTTCTGAAAAACTTGGGATGCTATGAAAAATAGAGAGATAAAAACAAAATGTGATGATATCAATCAAACTCTATTATCGATTCAAAATACAACAAAGGAAACATATATATTATTAAACACTATGTTTAAAAAATTTGCTCACAATCTAATACTAGCTGTGTGTTTCAGGAAAAATTAGGACAGGGGTTCACAACTTGTATCACATCTCTTTGACAACTCTCTGTCTGGGAAGCGAGTTGACGACTAGCTGTAGTTTTGATCATGAAAAGTTTTCCCATTATTGTTTTGCAGGATTATGGCTTCCCTCCATTTTGTACCCATTTTTTAAGGTGACAAAAGTTTTCATTGGGCGCCAGGTCTGCACTGTAGACAGGTCAGACCTTTTCACAAGGGAGCCATGCTGTGATACATGCAGAATGTGGTTTGCATTGTCATGCTGCAATAAGCAAGGTAGTCTCGGAAAAAGTTGTTGATGGCAGCTGAGGTTATGTTGCTCTAAAACCTGTATACACTGTTCATCTTTAATGGTGTCCCACAAGACTCAAGCTGGGTGGTTAATTTAAATTTTTGATTAATCCGGCCACAAGGCAGTTTTCCACTACAGCTCTGTCCATCTTTCAGTAAATAAGATTGTACATGAGAAATTAATGTTTCTGGATGTTGTTTTAATGCGTTTTTCCTTTTCTTTTTCTTTCCATGGTAGATATGTAATTGCACTTGTGGATGCAGCAACAAGCTGACAGTGGTTCTCAGAAGTGTTCCTGAGCCCATGCAGAGATTTCCACTGCAAAATGGTGTCTGTTTTAAATGTAAGGCTTGCCCCACATCAAGTCCTGCCTGCTGTGTGCTCTATTCAGGGGCCACCTCAGAGTATTTCTAGTTGTGAGAATGTGTCCTGCTTTGAAGTGTGCGTGTGAAACAGTAACTGCCGCAGAAAGTCCAGGCCCAGTGTTCGAGTTAACTTTGAACCCACTAGAGATTTTGAAGTACCACTTGGAAACAGCAGAAGAATGTAAAGTGGAGAAATGAAGCCATGTATTTGCAGAATTGTCAGTCATTGGAGTCTGTTTTTTGTGACCAAACCTTCCAGGTACTAAGGAGCTCTGTGACTCCGCATTGGTTAAAGTGGGTATAGAAAATGGATTGATGGATACTAAGGAGCTTCTTCTGGATGTGATCACTAAACATGTCTATATATGCTCTTAGTGGATTTGAGAAAAGGATTTTACAGTATTCAAGGGAATCATTGGCAACTGCTACGGAATTATTTGGTGCTGTTAAGCTGAAAATGCTTGAATGTTATGACAAGGATTCACTGAAGTTGTACCCAGATCAGGTCATAAAAAACCAGCAAATTATTTTGTATCTTTGGAGGAAAAGAAACTCTGAGCTGTTAAGAAAAGTATTGTTAGTTAAAGCTCAATTAGAGTATTAGTTGTAGAACACAGTCTATATCGTTAGAAAAAAGATGTCTTTGGCATCTAAAGTGAGAGGAGATCTATTTTTCCACAACAAAGAGCTCTAAAATAGTGATAAATCTTGGTGTTACGACTTAATTAATGCATAACATTGGTGAACGTGCAGTTGGGATGACACTGCAGCCAGTTTTATTCTGCTGGGGTGTTATGATGCTGTGAAATGTTAAAAACTGTGGTAACATGAAGACTAAACACTCAATGGAACAGAGTTAAAGTTGTGTGGGATTAAACATTAGTGTCATGTTCAGTTTGTTCGTTCAAAATGTGTTTGTAATTTCTTCTTTTTTTTGCCTGTTTTAGGTTACTTCTTAAATTCTTACGGCAATTTTGTGATTTGTGATATTTGTTTTATGTAAACAAAATTGACTTGGTAATCAGCACCAGAGAAGGCTGAAGGAGAGTCTGCATGTTCACAGACAGAGCAGTACCTTGTACTAGAGTTCATGTGATCCCCTGGCCGCACTCTGAGCTCTTTTATGTGCGTGTGTTTACACACGCAGTATACAAGGAACACTCCTTGCACAGCATGCCGCCTCACAAATCAAAGGGGCTGCTGGCACGCAGGGGAGCAGGCCTGTAAAAGCAGGAGAAGGTAGACAGCTGCAGCAGTTTTGATGAAGACACACTCAAGTTGAAATGTCTTGCTGTCGCTGTTCTTCAATGCTTCCTTTGATAAGCTGTCCACGGACCTTCTTGGCATTCTTATATTCCTTTTCTTTTTATCTTTCTATAAAAGGCTTAAATCCAATACTTACCTTTCTTTTTTCTAAATGTTTTTTCTCCTTGCAGAACTTTCCCACTATCAGTCACAGAAGTTCGGGTTGCCTAGCAACAGGGTCATGCTTGTCGCAGCATGTAGCCACATTGGCAGTCGCTAGGCGGGAGCCTGGCAACAAAGACATCAGGTGTTACTTCCCACTGCTTGTCTGCGGACACTTCCATCGACCTCCAACGGCTGCTCTGTGTGCTTACGTGTGTGTGTACAGTGTGTGTGTGTTCACTTCTGCTCCAGTGAGCAGCAGAGGCTCTGCGGATGCTACCCGTGTCCCTTTACCATCTCTAATTATGGCGTGCACGTGTATGTGTGTGTTTGTGTGCTGATTTCTGCTTGAGTGATCGGTCACTGAGTGCAGCTCACAGCGGAAGCTTTGCTCATGCCGGCTCGTCAGCCACAAAGAAAGACACACTTCTGGGTGGCTGGTCTGGTCAGGCAAAGAAATGGCACACACACACACATTCACTCATTCAGTCTCACACACCACTGCTCATAAATTAGTGCATTTAGCTGAGATGAACCTTACAACAGAGACAGAAACACCAAGAGAGAATGATCTTATGATTCCCTTTATTTTAATTAATTCATTTCCTGATGTGCTTTTTCTATTCATTTTTTTTTTCTTGTTCACCTTTAATGTTTGAGGTTTCCTTCATTTTCAAAAGATCTTCCTTTATGCGTCATCTTCGCTCTCCACTCCTTTCCCTGTACGAGGATCCGTCTGTTGACATTGGCAGCGTGTGTGCTGCCGCTGGCACTAAAAAAAAAAAACTGAGAACGGCCTGCTGCAGCACACTTTTCAGCCAGGCCACTGCAAGGGTACACACGCTCCAGAGCAACAAAGACGTCATGCATTCTCACCTAAACGCAAGCTGTTTTAAGGCCTGTGAATGGTAATGTGATAAAGTGAGCAGTTCACCTTTCTGCCGCAAAAACTGTGCTGTACATATGTAACAACAATGCCGTATTCAGATAAACTGTTGTTGATAGAATGTTTATTACATAGAGTAGGAATCACTAGATCCCGCTTTATGTTTTTTGGCCCTATTGCTCTGTGATTTTACAACCAGTGGGCATACTTAACTTGTTTTTTTTGTATGTAGCAGTAAGTATGAAGGTCTGTTGTTTTAGGTGAACCATCACTTTGGTCCAAGCCATAATTGCTCAGCTAATAATCTAGGACTGCTTTGATATTTTTGCAGAGATTCATGGTCACCGGTGGATGACTCCTGCTTGCTTAGTTTACCCTGACTTTGTTTCTACAATAGGTTTGTAATGAAATTTGTTCCATTTTGGTCCAGTAATGTTCCATTTTATGTCACCATTAATGAAAAAGATGCATTCTAGACTTTAGTCAAGCCATTAAATAGACATTCAATTAAATCTGTCACTGAAGTCGCAGAACTAAATCTTACTGTTCATGCACAGTAAACAGGGAAGTAATCTTTTTTAAATGTTATTTTGCAGTCATCTAAAATCTTAAGCTGTTTTCATCAGATTTGACTGGAGATTCTCAGTATGCACTTTTTATGTTGATCAGCAATTACATAATGCATTTTAACCTTACTTTAAGTTCAACAAAGCTGTTCAAATGTGTTTCTAATTTACCCATTTACACAAACACTTCTAAATTGATATTTACACTATACATGCTTCTTAAAAATAAAAAAAACATAAAAAAATCATTATAGACTTTATTCAGTGTCTCATTGAGATCAAAGATCTCTTTTGAGTGTCCAGGCCAAGATTAACAACATAACCAGCACGATGACAACATACCACACAAACATAAAGACATTTGACAAAAGCAAAATAGTTATACAACATTTACATAATGATAAAACTTAAATGTGTATGCCTTGTGCCTCCATGTCACATAAGATCGTTTTAAGAATTTTTTTGTGAGATCAGCTGCGTTAGATTTAGGTGATTTTGATGTTGATTATAAGGGAAAAAAGCAGTACAACTAAATTTCCTTTTTTCCAAATTCAGCACAGGCTCTGGGAACAAACAGCAGGAATAAATCCTAAGTACAAAGAGAATAACTTCCTGAGCTTTTTTTAAGTGCAAGTCTGTAAATAAGGAGGAAGCAGAGCAAGAATAGCCTTGTAGATAAGTACATACTAATGACCGAGTCTACCTGTAGACAAAGCAGGCCAACCAAAACCACCTTACAACAAGCAGAGGTGAAATAGAAATAGTTATGAAACCTTAGAGCTCCATGATAGACTTCATCTAATGTGTTTAAATATTGTGAGAAAGCATGCATATACAGAAAGTCACCATGATTATGCACAGACATGAAATTGGCAGCTATAAGTCTCTTGTTGGCCATAAATGAAGGACACAATTTGATTCTCAAATATGTACCTAATTTCAGTTTTTGTGTCCTAGTTGCTGGATATGAAAAGAAGCATGTATTATAATTTCAGGATATTTAGAATGACCTACAGATTCACCAACAGAGCCCTGAGAAGTGAAGAAGTGGTATCAGATTGAATATTCAGTTACCTAGATTTTCTAATAGAAAACTTCATGGATGGAATTTTGCTTTTATGCAGAACAAGATTGAAATACAATTGCATTAAACTGTATTGAATGCAAGTGGCAGCTGACTGAGATATATATATATACATATGTATAGAAAAGTAATCGCAGGGGTCCCACTGACCCCAGGGGAACACCCAGTCACACCAAGTAGGCCGGAACTGAAAACTTTTGCCTGCACACACTGAGATTTAACAAAAAGAAAACAAAAAAAAAAGAGCAACACAATGTAGCATGTTGTCGAAAAGTACTGAATGAATTGATCTAATATCCTGACATAAAGAATCTCAAGACAAAAAGTTTTTAGGGCAAATTCTCACTTTTATGCCAATGATAATGGGGTGCTGTGTTCTTTCGCTTGATCCTGCTCCCAGTCAGCTGCAGCTTGCATTCAATACAGTTCAAAATAATTTGTTCGATTTAAAACTTTTTTCTAGAATTAAACACGTATCGATGACAATGGTATTCAGTGTTTTACCCAATAACATGTTGACATGCGGAACAGTTGGGGAACCTTGAAAAACCTTACAATTCTCACCTACCATCTTTCCTTAACTTCATAATGTTTTCCAACAAGGTTAAGAAAAATCGCTCAGGAATATACTGTAAAGGTCATGTTTGAAGTATTATATTGTACTGAAGGTCTGTATTGTAACTGTGTAGGCATGTCCCTTTTTAGTATTTTTTTTTTTTTGTGGTTTTGTCAGTGGGTACAAAGGAGAAATCTTATGGCTGGATGTATTGTGGAAGCATTTACCCAAGATAACTATAGAAAATGACATATTTTCTATCCATGATCTACTGCCACCATCTCTATAAGGCAGTTTCTTTCATTTTGTAAAAAGATACATACAGAGACAGTTTGCTTTTCTGAAAAAAGCTAACAGTTAGTTTAAAGTCTAGAAAGACTGAATATGATTCTGAAGTACGAGTTGATCTTGTGAATTATCCCTGCTGGCACTCGTTTTTCATAAATGTATCGATACATGTATGCCATTGAAGTTTCTAGTTCATTACTCTATTGTATCATATTTGCTTGTGATGCCTTAATAGAGGTGAATCCTACTCTTTATTCAAGCCTTTTAGGCCAATTGGATCCTCCATACCAAAAAGCGATGCTAAAAAATGAGTGAATGAATGGTGAAGGCATGTTACCCACTGCCACAGACACTAGTGAATTAGTTAGTCTGCTGACTCTGTGAGTCTGTCACCAAAAGAGCCACTGATGCAGTTCATTCAGGAAGTTAGGAGGTCATGACATCATTTCCTCCATTACTGCCTGTCCAGGAAGCAAGAATCCAGCTTTTCAGTTTTCACTCTGGTTGAGATCTGTTTTACTTTTCCTCAAAAAAAAAACCTAAACTCTCTGATCAAATCTGTGCTTGTGTTCAATTTGTGTTTAACTTTCTCATATTAAGGTTAGCCTCAGCTGATTTAAAAAAAAAAATCTGTAAGTACATTATTTTTTGGATCCCATTTTCTGTTTGTATCATTTGTAATTCTTTCTACAGCAGCCTTTTCTTCGTTATAGCTGCAACAAACAGAATTTAACGGAGATAATTCAAACCTTTACAATCCTTTTTTTTTCAAGTGCCACTCTGTGTTTTTTATTTTTCACTCATCTGTCAGACAGTTTAGCAGCTAATTTCTGGCAACAATTGATAACAGGAGAAAAAAAAATGCTGAAAATCCGTAGCCTTTACAAGAAGAACATGGTAAAACTTCAGGTGTTGTAGTTGATATGAGAATGAGAACTAACTTGGAGGCAGCCAGACATTTAGGATAATATAAGTGATATAAAATAATATCATCCAGAGATCTACATTAGACTCCAGAATGTCTATATAACAGCCAGCTGAAATGTCTAAATCCAAAAATAGTTGAGATGAAATCTGTTTTTTGGGGAGAATAAACTGCCGCGCAGTAGCTGCTGCTTAGATGGAAAGGTCAAGTGAACAAGCTAAAAGCACATTGTAGCCCACAGTTATTGATTTCTCCCACTGCAAAGAGTACGGTAGAAAAACATCTGGGGATGCTTCTGTGTGTTTTAACTATACTTTGTTTTACACAATATCTGGCCTCTGTACCCCTCACACTACACTGAATACATTTTGAAATGCTCTCCTCAGATTTGCTTGTGTGCTGATCAAACACAGAAACAGGCAAGCTGTGGAGATAGGAGGACGCGCACATAAAAAATTGTCTCGAAACGTGTTAGCCACCAGTAAACCAACGAATGGGAGAGTGTGTGTCTGCTTGAGCCGTTATCTTAATTTGAGCGTCCTCCCTCCTCGACTTTGGTTCGTCATCAAGGCCAGCAGAGATGCGGCCGGCTTGTGTTTGGCTCAAAGAGATCAGAAACCAGATCAACATGACACCCAGAGGCCGGTATCATTGTAATTTATTACTGCATTCCTCATTAATATGGCAGCTAATGATTGTTTGCTCAAAGTGCCATTTTGGTAAGTAACATGCTGTCAAAATTTACACATATTGTACAGAATTGTGAAAACCATATCTAACTTGTTCAGGGTTACTGATTTGACTATCAACATTAATTTGTTTTCTAGCTCTGCAAAGAAATGCGTCTTTTCTTTAACATACACTTTTAATTTGTCCCTCATTCGGTCTCTGCCTGCAGGCAAAAGACAACCTCATTGTAAAGTGATCTATAGAATCTTAAGCAGTGTAGACTGCAACAGCATGGTGGCCAACATGATCCCTTAAGGCTAATGTGCCTGTTTGACTGTCTGTTCTCACAGCACTGAGCCATATCAGCTGTGATGCTAATTATCAGATGGAGGCAGCTCTGTCTTCCTCCACCACTTTAAATTACTCCCTAAAAGGCTTACGTGTGAGCTGAGGATTCAGCCATTTTCTGCAGTCATGTGGAAAAAGGTTTTATATATATGGATATTATACAAGAAAAAAATATTTTCCTTCAGGGTCATCACATTTTCACAAATACAACCTACGATGAACAATTATTCATTATTTATTTAACAAAAACTAAGCCAAAATGCAGAAGCAGTGTGTGAAAATCTGAGAACACTCCATGATTCAACAGTTTGATAATCTTTCACATTGCTGTGGAGGAATTTTGGTCCACTCTTCTTTACAACGTTGCTTCAGTTCATTGAGGGTTTGCACAGCTCTCTTAAGGTCCCACCACAACTGGTTGAGATCTGGACTTTGACTGGATCATTGCAACACCTTGATTATTTTCTTTTTCAGTCTGTTGCAGAGTTGCTGCTGTGCTTGGGATCATTTTCCTGTTGCTTGACCTAATTTCAGCCAAGGTTTGGCCGTCAGACACATGGCCTCACGTTTGACTCCAGAATGCTTTGATATACAGAGGACTTCATGGTCGAGTCACTAACTGTGAGATGGCCAGGTCCTGCGGCTGCAAAACTAGCCCAAATCATCAACCCTCCACCATTGACAGTTGGTGGGAGGTGTTTTTACTGATATGCTGTTTTTTTTATATCAAAAGTGCTGCTGTGCAATACGACCAAACATCTTAACTTTGGTGTTGTCAGTCCAGAGAACATCGTTACAGAAATCTTGTGGTATTTTCAGATGCAGCTTTGCAAACCTATGCTGTGCAGCCATGTCCTTTTTAGGTTTTCCCCAGGCAACCTTTCCAAGTCGTTTTTTTTTTTCTAATTGTGCTTCATGAAATTTGAACATGCTGACTCAGGCCCTTTAGTAGTCTGAGATGTAGGTCAGTGTTGTTGTTTTTCTTTTGCTGACCATCGCATGGTCTGACCTTGGAGTGAAGTTGCTGGGACATTCATTCCTTTCTGGAGCGTTTTCCATCAGCAGCACCTGCACTGCTACTTCCCCTCTTAATTCCTGCAGAAGCAGTAAGGGTGCACTTAGTTTTTCACAAACTGCTTCTACATTTTCTGGCTTAGTGTTTGTTAAATGAATAATGACATGGTGCAATATATTACATATACATACATCCACCTTGTCTCCCAGTATCTATTCCAAAAAATTATGGTTACTCGATCACTAGGTCTATAACTGTGTACTTTGCTCATTGTTCATGTTTGTATGATAGAATAGCTAACACATGTTGTACATATGCATTAAACGGAATCATTCTTGTTTTTCTAGAAACATGGATATATTGGGAGAAAAAAGGAAAAAGCTTCTGACTAAAGGCAAATTTAGAGTTTCATTTAAATATCCAAGCGTATAGGATGATGTTGATCGATGTGGACGAGTGCTGAAGGACGTCCTATAGGTTTGAGGGACAGGGGTATCAGTAGGGAAGCAGCCCCAGCATCAAGAGTTCCCATTGGGAAGCCCACAACCGTGGAGCCCCAGGCATGTGTCACGGCTTACTAAAGGCAAATCATTAGCCAAGGACATTCAGCAGCACTAAAACACATCATCATATATGGTGTTACAATTTTGAAATGTGGTCTGCTTAATGTGTGACCGTGTAAAGAAGAAGGGATGTAAATGAGGAGTTCCAGTGTGCACATGTATGAATTGTTAGTATAATGACCAACTGTGGTGCCACGATTAGTCACGCAGTCTATCCGGTGAAGGCAATGGCAACCGTGCGTGCATCATTAGGTTTCTTTTGTGATGTGTGAATACATTTGAGGCCACACCGACTTCCTGTGTGTCGCTGCTGATTATCAAACAAACAAAAAACAAAAGAGTTTGTTCCACTACATCTTTTTTTTTTTTTTCTTTAAACTTGTTAGTTTATTTTTCAGTTGCTTAGAAAAACAAAACAAACAAGAACTCACAGGTGACCCACTGGTTCCAATCGAATGCTTCTCTCCATCGCCCCCCCCCCGGCTGCCCCAAACTTCATGAGAATATGCAAATGGGGGTGCATCTCATTCAGCCAGTCCATTGGGTCATGTCACCCGAGCTGAAGGGTCTAAGGGCACATGAGGTGGGGAGGCTCCAGTACCACACAGGGAGGGGGCAATCCCCACCTGCCCCAATCTGCTGTGAGAGGGGGTTGCTCTTTGCATAATAGAAACTGATCGATGAGCTTTTTTTTCTTTTCATAAAGTAAAACATGGTAATACCACACTCACACACTTGCCAGCAAGCAAGGTATTACTGTTGAAGAAGTCTTAAAAAAAACATCAGAAGACAAAATTATTTATACATAAATGAGCTAGATATAATTTAAATTAAGGACAACAAAAGACCAAACAAACAAACAAAAAAAAGACCAGATCACCTCTTAATCTGACACATAGGTACAGATGATTAAGATGCTCCTGCAAACACGTTTATGAAACACCCATTTCATCTGACTAATCTTCTGGGGTGTGCTTCTACCACACGGGATCTTAATTCTTGATGCAAGACACAGAAAATAATCCAAAAACACTGCCCACAAGAGATTCAGTGGGAAACTAAGTATACGTGTGCATGTTTGTTACTACTCCCAAGCAAAGAGTTAATTCCTGATAAAAATGTACTGATAGGCCAATTTCTAGCCGCCCAGCCAATCTTTCCTATGCGTAACGGCTCTGTTGCACAACCCCCCTCTATTTCACTGTTGTTAAATACTAGTTAATATACTGTATGTAGATTATATATAAAGCCCATTTATACATGGTGCATGATTGGCTTGGTACGTCAATATCATAGTACAAACATCAGCTGGAACAAGGGTCACATAATATGAGCTAATATGAAGTCAAATAATAAGATTTTCCTCTTATCATCATTATCTTCAAATACACATGTTAACAGTGATTTCAGAAACAAAGCAAGATCAAATACAGTCCATATTAAACACTTGCAAAAAGTCCACTGCAAAAAAATGGCTTGAAAAGGGGATTTCCAAGCATTTAACATCATGTGTGCCATGCTTTTTTTTTTGTTATTGTTGTTGTCGCATCACTATTTTTTCCTTCTTTTACTCTTCAAATGCGCGTTTTCCTTCTGCAAAAGAACAATGGTATTACGTCCAGACTTGGCTGACCGGTAAACATGAGCCCCTATTTATTTATTTTTTTAAAAAAAGAATAACTGACAAGGCCACTAGTCAATTAAAACATCCTAAAATCCCTCACTATGCTCAACTCATCTCTCTCACTACAGAGATTCAATCTTAATCCACAAGCACTGCCTCAAATTTAAATTTTTTTCATCTTTAAATTTGAAAGCAAATCGCCTCAAAACAGTGCAAAACAAATCAAACCTGTGCAATAAGGCCTACTGCTATATCTTATATATACATTTCATCATAAAAACAAGACTCCAAAATGAAACATCCATGAGAAAAACAAATGATTAAAAAATATATAACAATCTTAATGAAGGGGTTAACAAAGCATGGACATGCGCTGCTTAACCGAGGAGAAGAGACATTCCCCTGCAAAACAAAAACAAAAGAATTATCAGACAGCAGTGTCTGCTTTATTTTTTTTTTAATGCTGCCCCCTCCTTCTGCCCCCCAACCACACTACAATATTTCTACTGCCTAACTGGAGTGCCAGCGGGGTGTGTTGGGAGTGTGTCGCCTCACAGGGGCTCAAGCAGCCATCTGCCACCCTATTCTAGCCAGCCTGATCCTTATCCTCAGTCCAGCCAGCCCCAGCAGGCTTGCCGTCTCATCCCCTCAAAGGGGCTTCCTGCTGGGGGGGGGGGGGTGTACAAAGGCAGCGAGGAGCTGGGGAGCCTTCACTGCAAGGCCCTTTGACCTGGTCCCTGGCCCGGCAGGGCAGACAGCCCAGACAGACATCACCGTGTCTGCTCCCCGTCGCCTCCTCCGCCTCCCTTTTATCAGCCACACAGACCCCAGGGGCTAACGGAGAGACAGAGGAGGCAGGGGGAGGAGGAGGACACAGGGAGAGGGTGGCTTGGCAAATGAGCACAATGGAGAGACTGACACAGACCACCCTGACCCCCTTACCCTTCCCTCCTCCATTCATCTTTTGGGTACAGATCTCTCCATTCCCCACGGACAGGCTGCTGCCCTCTCCCCCTCTCCCCTGCATGACCCCTCTCGTCTGTTCCCTCCTTTATCCCTCTACAGCCACAGCCGGTGCAGCTCCCAGACTCTGTGTGGCCAAGCACGCCCCTACTGGCCATGTAGCTATTAGTGTACAAATAACCAATATGTAGTGATGCACTGATGGCTCAGGGATACCTGTTCGGTAGCTGTCTGTACGGTTTATTTGTGGCAGTGGTCACCTGTCTTATGAAATTATACTTAAGCTCAGTAGCTGCATATATCTCCTATTTATGCAGGCAAAAGTGGAGATACTTTTTCTATTTAATAGCTAGAAATTAACTCCGGGGCTTTGTCTCAACTAGGCAGTGGTGGTAAGCTTTTGGATGGTACGGTTGTAGTATTGGGTGGTGAGGGCCTCCAGGGGGCTCCAGCGGTGTGCGTGCAGCTCGATGACCTCCATGAGCAGAGAGCGAGTCAGCTGAGACTCGGCTGGACAAAGCATCTTGTCCCTGACGGCCGCCAGGAGCTCCGTCATCATCTCAGGGAGCTGCTCCTCCAGGAGACGCCCCGTGCTCTGCAACTGGAGGGGAGAAAAAGGGGTTGGAGAGTGGGTGTAGGTAAAGAAGTACGAGGTCGAGAATGTGTGTGTCCCTTTCTGAGAGCGAGACACAGAGTCTGGCACCTTGTTATTGTGGATACAATCAAACAGCAAATATTCACACACCCTCTGGCCATGAAACTGTGTGAGTGAGCATCTGGGAAGGGTTTGCCTTTCAGAGCTCACCTACCTTTGCTCTTTTTATTCTGATACCCAAAGACCGTACTTTATCCCTCCAAAAGGACACTTTCAGTATATTTCATCTTGCTGAATTTTTTCCATTAATGTGGCTGTTTTGCCTCTTGAGTTAGCAAGATGTCCCATTCAAGATGTCCAAATCAAGATGTCCAATTTCTGGAAAGAAGCGTGCCGCTTGCCGCTTTATGAGACTCCTTGTTTCCTTGAATCTTTATCACACAGGACTGTAATGGAAAATCCATCATGTTGAATAAAACCGTCTTTACGGTTTTGTTGTTTTCATGTTTTAGGATATTTTTTTTTTGAAGTGTTTATTGTATCAGATCTTTAACTGCTGACCTGGCTTGTACACCAATTTAAAATCAGCTGCTAGTTTAACTGGAAGCCAAACGCATTATGTGTGCCTCTGTGTATGCCTGCATGTCTATCTCTGTGGGGACCAATTGGACTTTTGGGGACATTTCTGCAAAGTGAGGGCATTCCTCAAAGGGTTGGTCGAGGGTTAAGACTTTTCTTTTTCAACCTTTGGTGTGTGTGTGTGTGTGTGTGTGTGTGTGTGTGTGTGTGTGTGTGTGTGTGTGTGTGTGTGTGTGTGTGTGTGTGTGTGTGTGTGGTCCATACCTCCATGGAGCAACAGAGGACTGCATCTTCCTTAACATCTGTTGACTCTAGCAGCTACAAAGACAAGAACAGACATTTTATGACTGCTAGGGGAGCAAAGGGCTGCGCAACACAAAGTAAAACAGGAGAAACCCAAATGTAGTAACATGAAGTCAAAGTTAAAGAGGACAGTACAGTATAAACACACTATATGTATGTTAGGATTTAAACCAAATAGGAAGATTAGGCTAGTTTAAGTGTTTGCATGTGTTAATCACCTCACAAGAGAAGGGAAAGACGACCTAATCCCCATTGTAAATATTTTCTGCATTAACTTTTTAAATCTTGGATTTAAGACCGGCCTTTCCGCCGGACAAACTAGCAAACATCAGACATCAAGGCTTGCTTCGTACACACACATAAATGCACAGACACACTGTAAACACACAGTGCAGCCAAAGACAAACAGTGGAGCTGGTAAACATGCTGGCTGGCTGGCCGGCTTCCCCCACACGCTGGCCCCAAGCACAGATGGACATACGACTGGCACTTTGAGACGATGCAGAGAGAAATGGTGACAAATGGAGGAGAGATTACCAAATTCAGAGATGAAAGTATGAAAATGAACAAATACTTTAATAATCCCAAAGAGAAACTGGAATTATATTCCTCTGCTGCCAGATTAAAGCAGAAAGGATTTTTGTGAAATACGTTTTCTAACTCCAAGGTAGCTGGACTCCTCACAAGTCTGTTTACAGGAACTGCTTGGATTGAACAGAAGGAAAAAAGGAAGTTACAGGCCAGTGTTTTGAAAAAAGGGAAAAGAAAGTATAAATGCTTTTTAGTTAAAGAGTAAAGCTTTTTAGTTAAAGAACAACAGTGTGACTAAGTGACTACACAGAAAACCAATGTGTTGAGGAGAATGTGTTAAAAAAGGATGTGTTATTTTATTGTGATGCAATCAAATGATATAGACTATACTACTGTGGAGACATATCTGAATGTGCAGCTGCCTCTGGGTTACTTAGAAGACTGAACCACAACTTCCCAGTCTTGGTTCACTGTCACCGCTGTCATAATGTTGTGTAGGAGCAGGCTGCAGTTTACAGCAAAAAAAACCCGACACCATCATCTCAGCTCAAAATTGTAGAGACACAGCAAGCAATCATCTTCTGAACAAAGTGGAGTCCTCAAGAGTTATAAAGGACCAAAGACATAAGATAAAACGGAGTGTTTGACTGAATCACCAGACTCACTCCAAATAAATGCTCTGTAATGGGAGGAGGTGTAAACATGTTACTCTACAAGATGAATATTGTTTACAAAACCCCCAAGTGGTGTAAGCAGTGGCAAGTTTAATAAATTCTCTGGAAAATTAGCTCAAGTATTTTTGTGTTTCTATTTGGCTTCATGCTTAGCTTACACTCGGTCTCCAGCCCACAGTCTGCTAACATACAGTAAACAAATTAAAGCATGGCAAAATGCACGCTTTAAGAGAGAACTCAAATGAAAACAGCCTCGTAAAAATCGGCATTTTCATCAGTGAGAAAGAAACAAGAATAATAGCCATCCGATGTGATGATCAACATTTAATATGAGCTGGCCCTTTTATTTCCACGCTGTAAGCTCCGTGGCATTCCACCTCTCATTCAGGCCCAGCAGTTGCACAGACGTCAGCTCCTCACTATGCTGAGACGGGCGTGGTGACAGAGAGGCCGTTTGATGTGGGAACTCAAGTCCCGTCATTTCCAGAGTAGAACTATGTGACAAGCAGGATTAGCTCATAATGAGTTCTCCAGGGAGCTGAGGGTGAAGTTTTGTTCAATATCTTTAATACGGTCTAATCTATACTCATTCATCAGCAGCTCTCTTGCTCTCCTGTATTCACTGAAGCAGCTTTTTCTTTGTTGTTGTTGCACCATCACATAACGTCCTTTTATTTCCTTTTAGTAGAAGAAACAATGTCTGCAAAAAAAACAAAAAAAACCTGAAAATGATCAGATGTCTGGTTCATCACATTATCGAGAACCAAATCTCTGCACCGGGAAACCCCCAAAACTATGATGTCCCCAATCAAGTGTTTTTATCCGGAAGACATTCAAACAGAAAAATGAGGATGGGAGAAACCAAAAGGGAGAAGATGCATCCAACATCCAAGAGAAACATTCATTTATGTATTTATTGGTTTTTGCTGTGGCTTCATCTTTCAGTTTGACTCATGTATGCGAGTCTATGTTGAAACCTGCCAGCATACAGTTGCAAAAAAAAGACCCAAAACAAAACAAAAGAAACTAAACGTCGTCACTTCTCGCAGAGAGTACTCAAAGTGAAACTTCAACTTTAACCGTGTCTCTGCTTGTTGCATAGCAACAGCATATCTAACTTGAGGACCTTTAAATAGAAGTCCTATACCGAAAACAAAATCTCAAACACTGTATATTTGATCGTGAGGGCCCATGCAGACATTTTAAAGAGGGATACTGAGGCGCAACATAAATAACTTCTGATGTCACTACTAGGCACAGTGTGCGTGCGTGCATGCTTTCTGCAGTGTGCAACTGCAAACCAATATCCTGATGACGGCTTCCGAGGGCCACATGCGAGTCATTTGCTGGATAAAAGATGTGTGTTATCTGCTAAGTCAGGTTGCTTTCCAACTGCCCTTTGACCGTTCAGGACTTCTGGGCTGGGCAGGACGGCTGGATTTTAGATGGAGACATTTATTTGGTCCCTTAAGCTCTCCATCCTCAGCGAATGCTGTTTTGGAAGTTTTACAGCAGGAAGGAAAAGAAAACTTGAGAATTGCTGAAACTGTCGGAAAATGAAGTGATTTTGGATGTGAAAACACGCAGCAGAGGCTCCAAAGGTGCACATTGTCCACCAGTAACTTTCAAGGACTCAATTTATCATTTATATTTAGGTGTTTTAGTTTCAAACTCAGTTGAAGATTGTACATTTGGATTTTTAAATGTAAAAATGAATCATGAATCTGTAAAATTAATTCATTTTCCTTATATAAAGCTGTCATTTACACCAAATGACACTATGGTTGTTTTTTTTCTTTTTTTTGATGTAAATTGCTTTTTCTTCCTTCTTGAACTTCTTCCAATTTTTTTTATTTCTCGTGTCATTTAATTCATCTTGTTCTTTTTCAGTTCTTTTTTTCTTAGAAATGTTATCATTGTATTGTTATCTTCGTTATTGTTATGTTCAGTTAATCTTTGCTTTTTCTATTGCGGTTTTGCCCAATTGTCATTTTTTGTCATTGTTTTTATACCAACAAATGGATTATTTTTGTATTTATTTGTCTTTATATTACTACCTTTATTAATCTATTTCTCTGCATATTTCCTCATTTATTTTTATTTTTTTGTGTTACTCTTATCTTTCCATACTGCAATCATCAAAAAAAGCGTTGTCGCTCACAGTGTCGACTTCACAGGTTGTGACAAACTCCCAACTCGATATGGAGATAAAAGCCCAGCACTAACTAGTAACATTTAGTGCAGATCTGCTCATATAAAAGGGTTTAGTGGTGCGACAGATCCTCCTACTTTTGCTTGGAAGAGACCGAATCAGCCAGAACAACTTCATTTATTTTCAGTTACCGGGGAAACAGTTTTCTGCTCATGTGATCTGTTGCCTGAAAAGGAGTAACAGTGCAGACACCAGCACGATCCTGAACATTTCAGAGGTCTTTGATCTAGATGCACTCCCAGCATCAGCATACACAGTCTATTCATTGTGATGAAACTGAAAAACTACCGGGGTAAAAAAAACAAACAAAAAAAACATGTGTGGAAACTCAGCCCAGCAAACCTCGGCTTTGACCCAATCCTGCTGTGCAGGCTACGACTACTAAAGACGCTGCTGCAAAGTGAACCACACGTGGCTTGTAGCTGGATTCTGACAGCCACATACGACAGGAGGAGGATGAAAGTCAGGAACAAAGGTTCATGTGAAATGGACTTTTAACGAGCACGTTGGCTTGAAAAAAAACACACAGAAAACATATTAAGATCTACAGATATCTTGACTTTATACGCAGGTGTGTTCCTACCTCAAGCAGCGTTGAAATATATACAACGCCGCTGATGCTGGAAATTGTGTGTATTTCGGACTGGTTTCTCCACACCCTTGGTCATGCTTTGGAGCCTTTAACAAGCAGAGATAATGCCCTGGGCATACCCTCAGACAGGGTGTGGATGGCATGAGCCTCTGTGTCATTGTTGTGTTTGTTAACAAGAAATGGGGTGTGCGTTAGGTCCCGGACTGGATAAGGTGTGGACTGATAAAACAGATATGTGCCTCAACACCTGCCATTATTCCTTCCTCTCAGTCAAATGCCACATTTAAAACTCTTTAAAATTCTATTATCCCATCTCCTTTCTCTTCTACCTGTCATGTCTCGCGTTAACTTCCTCTGTACTAACTGTCAATCTGACCGCAGTCTCCGGCGCTTCCTCTCACCTCCTCCCGCCCACTTGCTTCCCCTTTCAATATTCCATCTGTCATTAACCACTTCTGTATCGTGGTGTGTCTGCTGTGGCTGCCTTATACGGTTTCCACGGTTACCAGGGGAGAACGTGTATGAGAGCATGAGTAGCTAATGAGAACTGAACCCGAGGTCACACACTTTCCTGGAACCGATAGCTGTCCTGACTGTTTGCACTGCTAACCAAACTCCAATGTGGTGTCTGCAGTCTAGACTACGTCTGGTCAAAAACAGGAAACCAAACTTAGTAGCAGACTGTCACTAGATTACATGTTAATTGATTGGTTATTAACACAGATGTGGAAACATACCTCTCGAAGACAAGTGTAGATGGGACACACCAGCACTCTGAATGGCTCACCAGAGCTGCTTCTCATGGTGCCAAATACTTCACACAAAAAGGTGATGAAACCCAACCACCGCTCCACGTCTGACTGCTGGAGCTCCTCGCGACGGGAAAAGTCCCTCTGTGGATGGGGAGGGAAAAAAAAAAAGATACCAAACATCAGCGTGTTTTGTGTGAAAAATACCCAGAAACATTACAGCATATCCAGCTTCTGTAAATGTGTTACACAAGTGGGCAGCAGGTCGGCGGATGTATAAGTGATGTATAAGCAATGGTTGTAAGCCATCTCTCCTGGCAGGACCATTAATCAGCATTAACATCTTTGCCATCTCTCTGATGAAAGTTTAGGTAGGTGGCACACATATCAACCTCGAGCCTTAAGCTACTTCAAGCTGAAAAGCGGCTAAAAACCACATTAAATACATTTATTTTATCTGGAGAGTAGAGGAGAGTATGTTCATTTAGTTTGAAAATGAGGGGTAGTGAACTGCGCTGGTGCTGTGAAAGTGTTGGGGTTAATATGGGTTAATGCTTGAAGCGGCAGGTTAAAGCAAAACTTTATTAACAGTCCGGGTAGCTGCTTCTCATAATTTCTCCCAACTGTACTGAAGGGCTCTGGAAACATGAGCGGCTTATATTCTCACAGGCTTACACAACTACACTGAAGTCCCGCTTGCGCACACAACATAACAGAACATAAGGTTTTGCATGGGCCCAACAGATAACTCATTCCTCTGCCAGAAACCAACAGAAGATAAAAATGATGAAGAAAGTGTCAGTGACATTCGCAAAAAAGCTCCACGAGCTCTTCTTAGCCTCCTCTCAGCTGTGTTAAATTAGGAGTGTCTTTAAAAGGTGAAACAGTGGCCACGTTTAAGCAAACAAACCTTCCCCCCCCTTTAATAAGTGGAGCAGTCACACACTAATTGCCCCCATATTGAGATCCAGGGTCTGGAACAACAACATTAATGAAGGTCTTCATGAGCCCACTTATGACATTTAGAATGTTTTATAGCAAAAAAGCCTAAATGTCAAAGACAAGGAGGGGGTCCGTGCTGCCTGGGAAGAAGAGATTAAAGAGAGAAATAAAAGAGGAGAAGAGACCACACAGCTGTGATAGAGGGGGATTAAATAAAAAGTGGAGAAGGGAGCAAAAGGATCAAGGCAAGGATTCACTGATGCTGCGTCTGGGATAAAAATCTCAACATCTGAAGACAAAGATGGAAAACAACAAGACAAAATGTGGGAGTCATTCAGAAAAGAGCGTCTGTAGAAGAAGGAAATGGGAGATGAAGTAGGAGAAGGTAAAATTATTAAACATGGCAAGACTGCAGGTGGGTTAACATTTAGACACCGATTGTCATCTGATGACAAGACGTGTCTTGTTTGCCCGCTTCTAGACTGTCTGCCACTCTGGAGACATGATCTGGCTCTCAAGATGGAGCGGGACATGGAAACTGTACAGGGAGAAGTAGCGAGGCACTGGTCCGTGTTGTTCTGGGTGAGAGGAGGCGATAAGACGTGGGAGCATGGGAATAGAGAGCTCATGAGGGACAAGGAGGGGGAGAGGAAAGAAGGGAGCGGCAGCAAAGTATGCAATGACAGAGGATGTTTTCATCGAGGGTGCAAGACTGGAACTGTGCAGTTAAGTGAAGGGATGGAAAGTGAAGGGGGGGCAGGTCTTCCCGTCCCCTGGGTGTTTAGATTAGTTACTTTGCCCACTGACATTTACAATGTCTCACACTCAGTTGGCCACCACCTGGAGGTGTTTTTTTCACAAGACCAACCTCAAAATTTTGAAACTGTTTAAATTAACATTGGGATTTTTTTCCTTTTTTCCTTTTTTTAAACATACAAAAGGATAAATGTACATGAGGCTTAAAATCCTCAACTTCCAGAAGCTTTATCATCAAACCTGTTACAGAACAGTTTGTGTACTTAAATGTGTGTTTTTATTGTAAATCGACTGCTGCTGATGTGCACACTTCACATCTGTCTGCCACATCAGGCTGTACCAACAAAATGGATTCCAAAAAATAGTTTTGGCTGTGAAGCACAGAAGTTTTCACACGAGACAACACTGTTTTCTCGTTCAAAACTGCAACTAACAAGATCCCCTGAGATTCCTTACAGTAGATCTGAAAAATCAGGGCTAGAGATTTCATTTTTAACCACAGCTGCTCTGTGAGCTTGTTATTATTCCGGCAGCTTATTGAACGTTTCTTAATCGAGTCTCCTGCAGCACTTTTACCAAATTAAAACGAGAAATACCATAGTGTGAATCTCTTTGAAAAGAAGCACATTTCCTCAAGACCCAGTTTTGGGAGTAAAAGTTAACAACAAAGAAATACATTAATTTTGTTTCCGTCAGTTAAGCCAAGGCTTTAAGAGAACAAGAACCACGGTTCTTCCATGTTGGGTTACAAAAGAAGAGACGAGTAAAGCTTGAAGCGATGTGCCGCTACTACACAGATTTTCCTTCCGATGCGCTCACCTGAAGCATGTTGAGTAGCAGCGATCTGAACTTGGTTCCTTCCACCATGAACAGCGCCATCTTTTCGCAAAGCTTGGCGGCCGTGGCGGCGAAGCTTCTGTCCGACACAGCCTTGGAGTAGATGGTGCTGACCACCTGAGCCAGCGTCTCCTCGCACCGCGCCGAGCACTGCGCCTCCTCCATGAAAGAAGCCAGCTGCTCCTCCACCCCGCTGCTGTTGCTCCTCATGCTGTTGAGAAGCTCCACCAGCCGGTCCATATTCTGTGATCTGGACCCCGAGTGCTCCACACGGGCCTCTTCCTAATGGGAGACATGGGATACGGACGTGAAGATACAAGACAGAGTTTGAACGTACGGCAGGTTTGACGACACGCTAACTTTAATCTTGCCGTGTAGCTTTTGAGTGTTGCTCGAGTTCTAGATAAAAAGAAATAAGATTGTGTTATAGGAAACTAATATGTTCAAGTGTAGGGACTCATTAGACAAAAATGAACAGAGCGCACACGTCAAGGAAGCTACCTTAAAAAAAGAATAGAATTACAAAAGTTAGTCAGCACAACCCAGTCAAGAAACTGCGGGCTCCTTGACTGGATGTATTGATACACTAGCAGCAATTAGGGTATGTTTATTAAATCCTGTTGGGGAGTCCTGTGCTGACAAATCAATCCCCTCCTGGAGTTAGCTGTAAAAAAGAAGAAGCTGAGGGCAGCAACACAGTTGGTCAACTTGTCAGTTGGCAGACAGTGGAAAACACCCAGAACGGTTAGATTGATGCTGCTTTAGTTTCTTCACCTCCTTAGTGTGAAACATGTGCTCCCCTCCCTGCCACTCTGGGTGTGTGTCAATGTGAATTTATAATAAACATGTCGACAGACGATCCGGTCCAAGCAGTGACACACAATTGTGTCTGTGTGTATTCATGGTAATAACGACGTGCATGTATTTGTGATCATAATGAAAGTACTTATGAAACCAAAGGGTGGTGGTGTGTGTACACATACAGATCAGGCCTGGCTGGCTGCCTTAATACTAACTGACAGGCACTAAGCAGCTTTTCGGTACCTTGTCCTTTAGTCTCCTCCTCAGCCTCTCCTTTGACGACTGCAAAAGGCTGATTTTGGGCCACTCCGACCGGCCCTCGCTTGCCTTCCAACTTTGTGATGGGTTGGGAGATTCCTTATTAACTGTCATATCTGGGAAGGCATTTGTGCTGGGTGTTGAGTCAGATTTTAGAAATTCATTGGGATGCCTGCTGCTGCAGTGTTGAGGTGGTCTGATCTGCTCGTCACCCACGTTCACATTCTCAGTCTCTTTGTCTTTGGTTGTTCTTGGGGGTACTCCTTTATCACCTGTAGTGTTAGTCTGTCCATGTCCCTGACCTTTCTGATTGTGGTGCCAGCGCCGGTTCTGGCTGTATCCATGATGTGGGGGTCCTCCTTGGCGCTGCCCATGTCCTCCTTGGTATTGGCGAGGTGGCCGACCAGCACTATTGCTTCTGTTATCTCCCAGTTCTGTTGAATTCTGCTGTTGTTGGGTTTGATCCCTCTGCTGCTGAGGTGACTGTTGTTGGATCTGCTGTGGCTGGTTCTTCCCTCCTCCTCCGCCTCCGCCTCCGCCTCCTCCTCCACCTCCACCTCCACCTCCACCTACACCTACACCTCCTCCTTGAGGTCGCTGCTGCCTCCTGGAATGAGAACATGTTTCAGTTAGGATCATTGTCATGGAGCAGCTGCTGACTCGTATGTGCTCCAGTTTGCCTGTTACTCACCCTCTCATAGAGGCTAACCAATGCTGTCCTGCAGATATTACTGTAACATCTGACAACCATATGAAACCACCTATCTGCAACCATCACTATCATCCTCCATCCAACTATCATCTGTTGAACTACAAACTATAAAATCGAATGCTCAGTGTCTGCTTACATATAGATGCACAGTGTGCCTGTCTTTTCCTGTCCAGCATTGCTGTGACGTTTTGCTGCACTCGCTCTGGGCTTGACAAGCTGGTGACATATGGTCCAAAGGATTAGTCACCCTTGCGAGGAGGCAACCTATTATTTCCCTCAGCTTGGAAACTTGAACAAACTTGCCAAAGTTAAGCACACCTTTTTTATCCTGATACAGACTCCATACACATACATTAATTGACTTGTGGAATGTTGCATTCTATGCATAAATATATTTCGCACCATTTTCCACAATAATAAAATGTTATAAATGTAAAAACAAATTAACACTGGCTGAACCTCTCTGTTAGTCAGCATTTTCCAGCAACTAGATAAACTTTATTCACTTCAGTCTACCTGCCCAGGGACTACGGATGGAGAGAAAAGACACACACACACACACACAAAAAGACAAACATAATCTTCAAAAAGCTCAGAGACAGTTAGCAGAATAACTTAGCCATTCATTTGAATGCCTCTGCATGTAATGAATCCAAACAAAGCTAATTTTACAGAGTGAAGGCTATAAATAACAGCACATGTGCCATCATTAAATGATAAGGCATGTTGACTCACTCAATTTATTGTGCTTATGTTTGTGCTGATAGATGGACAAACACATAACGAGGGAGACTAATAAACGCGTTAATGTGCCGAGCATTCTGTAAAACATTAAAAGGTATCAAACAATAAAAGCATCAAATTATGACATGAGCATAGCATATAATCATATTCTGCAAACATGTAAATGAACATCAGCGTCTGCACAGTAATGCTTTTGAGTCCTGAAAAATACTAAAGGTGTTGTACTATTGTCCCAAGTTAGAACAATTCAAACTTCACCGGAGAGTTTCAAATCTGATTCAAACCTCTTTGGCTTCTTTTTTTTTTATATAAACATAAAAGCACAAAAAAAGCATGTAGACAAAAGCAAAACTGGTGACCCCATTGAGTTGTGAAAGCCCTGTGGGAGAGAGCTGGATTAAAAATCGCAGAGACAGAAACGCTTCTACAAGTTCTTGGAGGTCATCAGCGAGGAGACGTTCATTCCTCAAAACATACTCACCCGTTTGCAAAGTCTCAGCGAAGTGACTTTCAGCCAAAATATGAAAAACGAGCGTGACATTTTGGAGGCTGTACACCCATGCAGTACTTTCATACTCAAAATGTCCACTCAATCACAAATAATTATGAAAGCAACCTTGGAAATGTTCTGTGAGCTTGAAAGAAATCATCATACAAGATACGTACTAGATGTTCCTGAATAAAAGCTAAACAGGGTTCATAAGAAGACAGGGTTTAGACAGAAAATTGATTTTTTTTAGTACATGCAAAAATGTAAGCGTTGCATATAAAATTCAGAAATTGAAGATTATTAAAAGCTGAAAAAAATGGACAGAAGACAAGACATCCACCAGAATATAACCAAAGCAGGCTATGACGGTATCAAATGTATAAATTACATACCAAGTCAATACATTAACAATAATCTTAAATGATAAATGATCTTAAATTCAAGGCTATATCTGGATAACTAAAATCACCTTTTCAAAGTTCACCTCTAATAAATTGAGGCTGTGTTCAAGATGCAGCTGCATAGGATTACCAAGCATCGTAAACCTTGTCTTTTCCAACATTGCTCTCAAATTAAACAAAAACAGGAATAAATCAGAGGGATAAATACTAAAAGAAATGCTCAAATGATTACCAAATTAGAAATGGTGTTACGTGGTACAACTGTGAGAGGTCCTAGTTCTAAATCCAGACATCTGACTCGATCACGAGGGCAGCAGTTTAAACAGAGTGAAGGTGGCAGATGTTTAAGTTGGATGGAAAAACACTTTATGGTTGGTTAAGAGTGGATGATGCGGCACTGGAGCTTGTTTAATAATTCAATAGTTTTGTTTCATACTTTATGAAACATGATGGTTTGTTTTGTTAGATTAGAGAATTTGCTGGTTCTGGCTCAGGTGCAGCGGGAATAAGAGGATCGGAGTGGTTCAGGGAACAGTGCCAGCTGAGTCTGATTAATGCAGCTGCAGGGCGTTTTTAACCAGTCTCCCCTCGTCTTTGTATTTAGTATTATGATGATTTCCAGGGACAGCCTCACATTAATAACACAGGCAGCTAGCTGGCCCTTTTTTAAAATTGTAATATCTGAATACATTTCATGGAGTGTGTACCTCCTCTGGCCAGGTCTGTAGTTGGCAAAGTAAATGTTGTTTGTGATGATTTTGGATTTGTTCTTGGAGTCATTGATCAAGTACTAACTTGAGGACTGTGCTTGTTACTGAATGAGTTCATGAGAGGGCACAGCAGCAAACTGAAGATTGGACCTTCACAAACAACGCTCCAAAAACATGCAAATCCACAGTTCAAAATCCAAATAAGTATACTTCCAACATAATGGAAGTCTAACAAAATGGCAGCTCTTTTTTTTTTTTTTTAATAAAATCAGCAGATTTGTTGCCAGCATCATCAACAGATCAAAAAAAATAAACGCCTGCCTTTTCCAACACCCTTCCAGTACAATTCCTCCAATTTCATGATGGTTTTAGAGCTGACTTGATTAGTTATTTAAAAAAAAAAAAAAAGTTAAAATTCGGCTCGAATGAACAGTGATTCAAATATTTTTCACAAATCTTTCAATATATTGGGGGCTTGTCAATGAATTACCTGAGTAAAAAAAATGGATAAATGAGTAATGAAACTGGGAGTCATTTGGATATGTAACAGTAGGTGCAAGACGAAACAGTAAGAGAGAGAGAGAAGCATCCAGTTGTATTTCTTGTCTTTTTTTTCTTCTTTTTTTCCTCTCAAAGTCTTCATGTGGTTCTTGCCTTGTCTGGCCCCTCAGCTCCACTCTCTTGGGGAGGTTGGGAGACAGTTCATCTTCTGCCTCTCCTCCCTTAAACTGCCCGCATTCATCAATTTATAACCGCCCTACCTCAGTTCGAGCTGCACCGGCTTGACAAGTTTTTAATAACGTGGCCAGTTTAGGCGGCTCCCTTTTCTCCAGAACGGTTTGAGGTCATCTCATCGTGCACTTACAGGCTCCTAAGGTTGAGTAGTGCCGCGTTTACCTCAGCTGCTATAAAGTTGTTGGTCAAGGTTTTAATATTCTATCAATGTTCTTAGTTCTTACATTTTGTAGGTTATGGTACATTTTTAAGCATTAGCCATTCAATGAACTGGATATATTTTAACTGCTTACCGTTGATGCTGTGGGTTCAGACTGTAGTTAACAGGAATCAATGCAGCATGTAATCCAACTTAAATGTAACTTTATAGCATTAATAGCAGCCTCGCTGTTTATTGATGACTGAGTTATCAGCTTTGTTAACTTTATGACGTCACGGCTAAACTGAACATTCCCCCTGCTGCTCTACATGAAGGCTTTTTCTACAGGGCAGGACATGGACATTTTCGTCACTTTTATGCCATCATTCATACTTAGCAAACATTTCTGGTCACAAACAATGACCTTCTCTGTCTGCAGGGTGAGAACAGAAACTTATTCTCTACCATCTTCTTTATTCAAACAAATTTGCCCATTTGCATTGCAACAAACAAACTCACACGTTGCTCCTCTAAAAGTGTGTTCGTGCTTGGAGTCGTGTAAACTGCCCTCGCTGCCCTGACAGTCGCCACAGGTGAGGTCAAATCAACAAGGACCAAATCTCTTTAAGGATTAGAAATTCAGAGCTGCTTGGCAGAAATAATGAGATCTGTCTGTCTAGAAGCTTTATGCGATTCGCAGAGAGTGGCAGTTGTTCATTTTGTTAAGCCGTAGACTGCCCAGAGACCCAGAGTTGAGGAATATGACATCTCTGAAAATTCACCGGCTCTCCACAGTTGCTGTTAGTTTAGGCTCGCTCTAATATTCATTCTGCTAATCTGCCGGTGACACGGAGAGGTGAAAGTGAGCGTAATAAAATGTTAATCATATTTAATGACTGTGAGCTCTGCAGTGGTTTGAGTGTTGACCATCGATCAGTCATATTACTGCCAGAGTGATGTTTGCATTTGGGATAAATGATGGAGCTACTGATTAAATTTAATCTCACAATATCTTGTTACTTTGAAATAGAGCCGACTCTGGAGTGATTACCCATCTAATCAAATGACACATGACTTATTTTCTTTGGTTTGATGATTACAGGGTATTCATTAGGTCTAAATGAGTGTTTAATTTTGCCTGACAGGGTCCCACCTGTTTAAATCACTCTATTTTCACCTCGCGTCCTTCTTAATTTGAGGATTTGATAGGGAAAAAAAAAAAGCATCAATTATCAGCGGACATCTGGATGTTTTCTTGAATAGAAGAAAGGTCAAAATGTAAGCAGGTCCCGTTTAGCTCTCAAAATCTTGCTGTTATCACTAACCTGGCTGAGACTTGTCGTTTTCCCCCCGGGCCAGAAGGCAGAAGTATGGTTAACTGGTCTTGGGTGAAGTGATCAAATGCACTACAAGCAGGAGAAAAGGGTATGCCACAATGCAGGTGATCGGGAAGGTGGAAGAGATGGAAAATGGATGAAGTAGATGAAGAATGGACAGTGGTAAAGTGGTAGAAACATGTGTAGAAAAAAGGAGAATTTTCATAGATGAAATAAAGGGAAAAAGCAAAGCAAAAAGGGGGGATAAAAAAACAACTACAGATTGGTAACGTCATAAAAATAACATGAACAGAATTACAGGAAGTCTAGAAGAATGCTATGGTGACTAAATGGTGAAATTTCTTGGCAGATATGATCATGGGAGGAGGCAGGATAAGGATGATCAATCATGGCAGCTACTATGTGCGAGTGAACAATTCATGGAACCATTGGTTGACCCAGACTAGAGAATTGATTGACCCAAGGGAAGAGAAGCCTGCAAGCCAGACAGTCGATAAGATGGCAAAAGCTTCACAGACCACAACACGCTGACTTAATGGATTGAGAGGGAGATGGGTTTCGACTGCCTGGCTGAGCATTTGCATTACTAAATCTTAAAGATTCAAAAGCAAAAACTCAAAGACGGACTGAGAGTGCACACACATGTATTCAGAATCTTTGATTCATCATTGTCTTAAATAAAAAGCAGAAAAAAAAAATATGGTGCTTCGTGGAAGATGGAGTACAAAATTATTATTGTCCTGTCCTGAAATATTGAGATTACAGCTGGATGTATCAGTGATGGGCAAGAGTCTGAGGCTGTGTTCGAAACCGCATACTTCTCCTACTACTCCCACTACTCATACTAACTTTTTGAGTTAGTATGCGAGTTTGAGTAAGCGAGAAGTTCCCGGATGCATACTAGATTCGCCGAAATATTGGGTATGCATCATGAGGTTACTACTCGTACTCAAACTACCCAAGATCCAACGTAACGTGACGTCACCGATCGTCATTTCCTGTCAAAACGGCAGTTTCAAGCTAGCTACAACGAGGGTAGGTTCACTTCCTGTTTTCAAAACAAAAGCATCAATTATATCGTAATGGCTTTCCCTATGATAAAAGGCTACGGGTATTTTATTTTGTGAAAATAACCGGAAGTGTGTCGCTCACTACGGCTAGCTTTAGTAGCGTCGAATTCGTTGCAACAAAATTGTAAATAGCCGGTAATTTGTCAGATTTTCAACACGTTGGGGATCTAAACGACTACTTTCTCACCTGAAAATGTTTCAAATGTTGCTAAAGTTTACAGAGTTTAGAGCTTAAAGGTGGGGTATGAGATGTTTTCTGGAGCATTTTTTATCATATTGTCTGAAAACCTCCTCACGACCCCATTGCACCCACTAAAATAGAATGTTTGGAAAAAAAATTATATTTTAGTCCATTGTAGAGGGTGTAGCAAGAGGAAATGTCTGACCAATAGAAGTAATGATGAGAGTTACTTCTATTGGATTCTGACATGCCAATCAACCGTCAGCCCCCCTCACCCCTCACCCCTGCGCGTTCACAGACTCGTGACTCGTTCATGTGTTTTGAAGGCGTGGTTTCGAGGGGTGGGCTGAAGGGAGAGGCAAGGTTGTGTATTTTCAAAAATATAGCTTGCAGGAACCGTTTTTCCAAGATCTCATACCCCACCTTTAATTGAATTCAGCTTCAGGCCGGCTGATTTAGACTCGGGCAGGAGCGAAATGAATTGTGGGTAAACGCTCTGCATACTGTCTGATCGATCAGTATGCCGTATGCAGAATGGAAGTATGCAGTTTGCAAGTATGTAGTATGTAGTATGTAGTATGTAGTATGCGGTTTCGAACACAGCCGTAGTCAGGGAACTGGTGGACCACTGCGTGGCATGATTGTAGATTTTAGGAGGACCAGGAATATGCCAAACACTATTTCTATCTTGGGAGAAGAGGTGGAGGTGGTGGAGGACCACAGATACCTGGGTGTTCACCTGGACATTGTTGATCTTATTGGCATTCTTTATGTTTTTTCATTATACATACATTTTGCTATCTATTGGCGAGGGCAGTATGGTGGTGGCAGTGCCACCTCGCAGCATGATGATGACAATTACCCACAGCACAAGCAAATTTATTTTGCCACCTGCAAGGTACATTTTTGTACCAGAACATAAAAATACATTTTTGTCACGGGGGTGCATCATTTTTCCTTCAAAGGTACAGTAAGAAGGTAGAAAAAAGTCCCAGTTTTCAGTGGACAGTGCTTGTACCCGACTGGAGAATGCTGCATCTGGCTTTGCTGCATAAATGCAGGCCCCCCACACACACACACTCACACATTTGTATCATGAAGTTGAGGGTTAATTGTCATTATCATGCCAATATTTTCCCCTCACAGTTGACATTTGTCGGCTCCTTTCCTAACAATAAGGTAAGGAGCTGAGATGTTTGACCAAGCAGGCAGCCTTAGTGCTTGATGTTAAAATCATCAGTCTTCAGGTGTAAGAATAATAGAAAAACTATGTTGTGGACAAAATGTACTTTTTGCAAGAAAGACTAAATACAGTCTAAAAAGCTCCTCAGTAATTAGGATAAATTAAATGGTATGAGGAAGGAGCTCCTTCCTTGCCCCTCTTCTGTTTTGAAGCAGAAAGCAGTAAGCAGCACATTCCAGTAAATCACAACTAATTTCAGCCCTGCTTGACGTGCCTACTAAAGTAGAAACACATGCACTACCTCCCCTTTCTTTTCCATCCTGCCACAGCCAGCCTACACTTTTCCTTTACTCAATCTCACGGTCTCCTTTTGTTTTTCTCGTTCGTGTGCTTTGTTCAATACAGCCCTCATGTTTCAAACATGCAGTCAACTGATCAATACTTTACTTCCATATTTCATCATCTCTTTCCAGCAAGTTTACTTCTGACCTTTTCTTCCCTTCACCCTGCTGGGTTGATGTATCACACACACAACTGAGCACAAAATATAACACAAGTTTAATATCTGTGGTTTCTCATTACTGCCTCTGAGCTACTGGCTGTGCTCTGTTCGGGAACATTAACCCAAGACAGCCTCGACATAAAAGGATTACAGCGGCATGTTTGATAGACAAACAAATCTAGTTAATGTATTTGATGAACACGCATGTTAAGCTTAATGAAGATTAGTACGGAGTAATGGCAATTCTGGCTGTGTCAACTGCCAATACTTTATTCATACAAAGCTTTTTATAGATCTAATGGCCATGTCTAAACTACTTTTTATAAAAAAAAAACGGAAACATACTGAATACCAACTTTATCATCCTCCTACTTGACATTCCATATATCTCCACTCTCTTCATTTCTGTCCTCCAAAGCTTTCTCTGTCATTTTTAAAGGATGTGAAAGACTTCAACAAAATTCTCCCAGATGATTGATTTGGCCAGTTATGGCAAAATGCTTCATAATAAAACTTTGCATCTGCTGATACTGTAGAGCGGTCAGATCCTTAATATATATATTTTTTTACCCCTTTTATTGGTCCTGCTTTCCCCGTTGCTTTACCACGAATGTGATCCCAAAACATGAGAGGTGAATGGTAATACACTTGCTAGCTCGGTGTTGTAGCTTGTTGATTCATCTGCATGGAAAAACTTCGACAGTCTCCATCAAACTGAAGCAAGTTGAAGGTTTGTAAAAGGGAAGCGGCGAGTGCTCACATTTCATGTCTACCATCAAAAAAGTCTTTGAGGAGATACGTTACAGTTTTGTGGGATTATTATGCATTTAAGGAGCTATACTATGTTTGATGTTTTTTTTTCCTTTTCAGTTCTTCAAAGACAGATTTGAAACATGTTTGAGGCTTTGGTTAATGTGGAGGGAAAAGTCACTGACTCAGACAAACGTTAGGCATGCCTGTGAGAATTTCCATCAACCCATTTGCTGGTGTTGAAGATCAATCAATCAGGTTTCACTTCAGAACAAATGGTAAAAAAACAATTTATTCTTGGTGGCAGAATAAGACTTCACACACACACACACACACACACACATACATACATACATACATACATACACCAGATATAGAAACACACTCAAGTGAAAAACCTGGATTCAAGCTGTAAGATACAAAGTAAAGTGTGCTTGGAAGCAAAGTGAACAAGAAAACAGAATGGTCTTTTGTTAATATTTCCAGTTCACAAAACAAATAGACTGAAACCCAAGCACACTGCTGTTGGTCCAAGTTCATATTTTTGTTCTGTTCTTTTTGCCAGGCCTGCGCTGCACCCATCAAACATAAACACAACAGCTCTGGAGAGACATTAATATTCTCTGCACTTAAAAACCGGGATGAAAGTGCTTTTGTCCATTTGGTTTAGATACAATTTCCTCTTTTTAAACCACAAATACAACCAAAATATTTGCTCTTAGCCTGTCTCTTAGCAACTGAAGAACAGTTTTCCAGTGACATCAGGGCAGGGAGGGAGAGCGATTTTTTCTTTTCTTTCTTTTTTTCTCTAAGAGCAGAGTTTTGGTTAAGTCAAACTTTGGTGAAATTAGATTTCACAGCACACAAAAAAAAAAAAAAAAACTGGTCTGAGTTTTGACCTTTGAAATAGGACAAGTAGCAGTAGTGCATGTTACAATGGAGGACACGTAAATCCATCATCGGAAAAAAAGTTGGAGTGAATACTGCAGGCTAACTCGAGTGACTAGTAGAAATTTTGTTGAGTGACCGTTCAGTTTGAAAAAAACCCTTCAATGTCTCCTTGCTGTTTTTCTTTTCCTGTCTGCAGTGAAGTGTGGAGCCTGCATTCCTGTCTTGACATTGCTTTGGCTGGGGGAGAGATGTTAAGGCTACGGTCCTTGTTATGCACTGACAAAACACACACACACACACACACACACACATTCCCTCTATCTGATGTAGGTCTCTGTGTTGTGTACATGGATGAAGTGCTGAGCCGCATCATTACCTTCGGTCATTCCTCCTGCGTCGGAAGAGCTTTTTGGTATGTGCGATCTCGGCCTCGTTAGGAAGGGGTGGGAAGACCTGCGAGAGACAAATCATAGTGTGAGAGACAGCTGCTGCCAAGCCAAGAGATTTATATCACTCAGTGGAGGCGTGTAAATGTACATTAGAACATGTACACCCCCCCTTTTTTTTTTTTTTTTAAATGAGCCGTTTTTATAGCATGTTTACATCTTTGATTAAATGACTGGATAAAAACATTTCCACACCTAAAAGGTGTCAAATATCACGCTCGTTTCCAAATGATGATTGCGCTATCACCATAAGTATTCCCATGGTAACGCTTAAGCTAAACTTTGACTGAAAATTCCCCAATTCTGATTACTTGACAGATGCGGACTGACAGGTGTGTTTAAAAATCGCTCCCTCGATCACTGCTCTGTAATTTGCTCAGTAATGAGCTGAGAATTCAGCTTTGGACACTTAAATCATTGCTCACAGGTGTAGAGTCCCACAATTTTAAATCTCTCATCTGTAAAATGGAAGGCTCCAAATTATGACAATATTAGCAGAAAAGCAATAAGCGCACTCTAGTCAGTGAGCCTTGTTGTGCCTTTTCTTACATGAATGCAGCAGCATTACGCTGTCGGAAAAATGAAACGAGGAAGCTAAGCCAAAAATCATCTGAGGTTGTATTTTTCATGTAAGCGTTTAAAATATAATGAGCTTCACACTGGAATAACAAAAGAGGAGAAAATGCGACTAGAAACTGCATGGACAATAAATAGATGGGTAGCATTGTCCATCTCACATTCTTCTTCATGGAACAATACGTCTCTGTGTTAATACGCCCGTCCACACTTCTGGGATAAAAACCAACCTGAAGGATATCATTTTTTAATCTTCTTTCACCGACTTATACGCGGAAGAACAGTTTTTGGTCAGAAGTCTACAGACACTCGATATGAAGACATGGGGCAGGGGGATTATACAACATACACCTTTAAAATAAAGGGAATCAGAAGAGCTGGTGCACACTTTTTCAGTTACTGTGGATCTTCTGGCATTGATGACATAAAAATCTATACATTCAGGGTCAAAAATGTAAAAACAGCCGTTCACATTATTCATTCAGTGGTGCTGAAAGTTCCCTAATGTCTTTTGACCTGCCAAGGCCGCTTCACGTCCTGTTACAGATTATGATTGACTGCAGCTGGTAGCTTCCCTGCACATGAAAAGGTTTTGTTTGACAGCACTCACTGGACCAGCGCGCATGTGGTACAATGGGGGGGGAAGCAAGGAGCTCAGAACAGATCTGAGTTAAGGATTGCACATTTACACAAGTCTCCCCGGGGCATTTCTAAACAAACTGCAAATCCCAACATTTAAATTTTTTTGCATGGAAGCGCATTTTTTCGGAACTTGTAGCCACTTTGTCTGAAAAAAGATCACAACTGTCTCTGCTAAGAGGACATTTGTCCCGGGGCTTAGAGACAATCCTGGAACAACCAAAGCAAAGCTCTGCCATAAACTGGAAGCTGCTGGAAGTTTTACATCACGTGCACTGAGAGGCTGCTTTCTCCAAGTAACACGCTCCTGGTCCAATTTGGATACCTTCAAGTCCAACTAAATTTTCTAGCTGCCCACATGGACAAGAAAAAAGAAAAAAAAAACGCTGCAGGAGAAATGTTTTGTTGCCAGACAAGACAAAAATGTTTTTATTTGGCCACAATGATCAAACGTATGTTTGGAAGAGTAAAGGCGAGGCATTTCAAGCCAAGAACACTGTTCCGGCTGTTAATTACAGTGGTGGAAGCATTATAATCTGGGGCCGTTTTGCTGCCAATGGAAATGGTTGGAATTGCCCAAAGGGGATGGAATAATGAAGAACAAGTAATACATTAGAAAGTTTCGACATTACCTCAAACCATCCACAAGACAGCAGCATTAAAACTGGTTGTGAAAAGCAGAGTAATTTAACAGTTTGGGAAGGGTGTTCCCATAGACTTCACCTCTATTATCAAAAATGTATGGACTGTGTGTAAATGTCAGGATTGTGGCAGCAAACAAACCTAATTGAACTCTGATAATTCTGCCCAGAAGAGTGGTCAGACATCCAAGCAGAATTCTGACACTTGTTTCAAGCTACCACAAGCATCAAGTCAAAGGGCAAGTTGCTTAGAAACACTAAAAAAAAAAAACTAAAAAAAAACAATGTTTCCATGATAAATAAAGTAAGCTTCCAACCCTGTGAAGCTTAACGTTGTACCCGTGTAAAAACAGGAGCCGTCGCTGCCACTTTACTAAATGAGCTGCTCACACAAAAGTTTCAGGGTTGGTAATGATGCCTAGCTGTGAGAGACCTTCCATCTTGGTCTTGTTTTGTTCAACCTGTCCAAAACCCAAATATATTCAGTCATCATAGTGTTAACAATATAACGTGGTGGAATCCAGCACCATTCTCTCTTATTTATGGCTGAATTGCACTCAAGGACTGCAAGGATTTCTTTTGTTTTCAAGATCTAAAAGCTGGCCAACCCTTTTTAAGTACACTCATTCCTGCTTGACAGTTTGGCAACAGGAATTCTCAGGTACAGACAGTATATTTCATGAAACCAACAACAAAGAGGCAACATCAAAATACAGTTTTTATGTAAATGAACAACAGACTGTTTTTATTTGATTAAATCTTTGCCCACTAGTGGCAGCAGCATTTGTATTTATGATCGAATACAGTCTCTTGGATATGGACCCTTACTTATACAGTTTGCCTCCTCTGAAAGGAAGTAAGAAATCTGTCATCCATAAAACATCAGCCCTGTCCATCAAACAGCACACTCTCCCCTTTGCTCATCATCACTGTGTGCTGTTACCATGGCTACGGGAGGCCTAGGACTAACTCTGTTGAGTAAACATGCAGTTTGCAGTGACGAACGGTGTTGTGAGAAGGATGAGTGCATAAATGAGCCCGACTATGAACAGCTGTGCACACAGTGACATTTCCAAGACACAACACATGAGCGAGTCAAAAGAGAGCATCAAACTTAATGAAAGTCAATTGGTGTTAATACCAGTTATTTATCAGGAAGGATGTACGCGCTGACAGTTGCAGGCTGATGCAAAGAAAGTTCAAAATGTTTCACTCTCCACCCAACACATTGTGCAAGAGAGCGGCCACAGTCTGTGAGGACATGCAGCTCAGTGCAGTGTTTGCACATCATTCTGTTCCTTTCATTTTCATGACAGAATCACAAAAAAAGCTGAAAATGACTCATTACACAGCACATACCTGGACGGTTGGGGCATTTTTTCCAGCACCACTTATGTTTTCACAGTGAATTTTCAGTTTCTATTTGCATAAAAGCTACATAAAGTTGTAGTGCATTCTGTACAGCTGCAACCGGGAGAAAAAAAAAAAAAAAAAAAAGGGGGATTATTTCTACTGTGGCTGAAAAGTAAATACAGGGCGGGGGGTTTGTTTGTTTTTTTAAATGTAGACTTATAATGCCATTCTCAAGGACATCATACAGACCATACACCGTACATACAAAGCATTAACACAGGTTTTTTGCTCGCAGCAAGTAGAACACTCATATTTTCTCTTTTATAAAAATACAATGCACATTCAGAGAACCAGAAAGCTTGATATTTGACACTGATGTTCTAACCTGCTTCTCTCAGGCTGGTGGGGGATGGTTGGATTCTGATCCAGATGTGAGAGGCAGATAGTGTAAAAGTGTGTATGGACACAAACTTTCGGGCTCTCACATGTGGATCACATGTAATTGTGGTATATATATTATCTGTCAAGCTTCTCCTCCTCCCTGACTTTAACTCTGTACAACCAGAGCAGTCAGACAGAAAGGATTAGGCAGGAGCAGAGAAAAGAAGAAAGAAACTGAGAAACCGTTCCATCTTTAGCTTCTGTACTTTTGCTCTAGGATATCATTAGCAGTAATGCTGCCTTCAAATGGTAACCAGATGACAGCGAGTACATACACTTAAATGCACACCACACATTGCTAAAAACCCTTTAACTTTTTCAACATTTGTACTTTGCATTGTACGACAAATCTTAAACCTCCAGTGCGTTTCACAGTTTATGATGTAGAAACATGAGAGGGAGGAAATTAGATATGTAGAATTGGATAAAAGAGGAGAGCACTGTGTGTGTGAACATGCTATCTGCAGGTAGCAGCCAGTGCTGGGTAGATCAAAGAGGGCCATGAGCTGTCCTGGTCCCCAGCCAGAGGATCTCACCTCGAGACAGGCAGCATAAGTGATGTGGACGTGACAAGGATGGTGGGTGGGGTGGGGGGTGGGACTAGGGCTGGATGTGTGTGTGGGAGAATGGCAGAAAGCTGATGGAAACAAGAAAAAGTTTTTTTTGTCTGTGAATTTGCATTTATTTGTGTATTTGGAAGACAAATACAGATATAGGAGTTAGGTTCCTAAGAGACTGTGATATTTCTAAACAGCTTGTACGAGTGTGAGTTGTTAGTGTCTTGCAAACGAGGAGGTTAAGACAAACCTCTTCATCTCATCCGTCTTTAGTTTAAAGTGGCACTTAGACCAAAAGGTAGAGCCTTGTTTAATCTAAAGGGCTGCGTCAGTGTGATGGGTTGCTGCAGGAACAGATGAGAATGTTTTTCAGAGCATTTAGGTAGAGATTCAGGAGCATCCTTCAGAGTGCAAAGTACTGCACAGGAGCAACACTTTTATTCTATAAAGTTAAAAAGTTATGACAGCAATAGTCACTTTATCAGCCATCTGAACCATCACAAGGTGAAATATTGTGTTGACACTCCAAAGTCACCTGACGTCAGTTTGTGTGTTTGAGTTTGTGTGTGTTTTACAGTCATCGACAAACAAGGACATTGTTGTTTAATTCAACCTTGAGGAACAAAATTACTTGAAGATTGGGAAGGATATGTGGTCAACGCTTTCAAATTAAACAAATTATGTTTTGACAAAATAACTCAATTTAATTTAATCTTTCATTTTAATTCAATAATTCGAGGAAAAGATGAGAAGGTTTGCGAGTGCCGTTTGATCGTTTTGGAACCGATGATGAGGACTGTGGCGTCACGATGGTTTGACTGGAGTAAGATTTTTTACTGTGGGTAGTGGCAGCGAATCCATGTGGGGGAAAAAAAAAAAAAAGTTTTGGAGCCTCGAAAAATGGTTATCATACAATATGTCAACCAAAAAAAACCCAAATCAAAATAGTTTGACATGAACGACTCGAGCTGAGGTGTGTCTTTGTGTGCGTGTTGTATAATCAGCTTGGGTGTGCACCTTGAGAGGAAGTTGACATACCCTGTAGCATTCCAGGAAAAAGAAAAAAAGAAATTACAGGTTACTGGGAGAGGCTAACAGAGGGGATTTGTCCTTTTTCAATCAACAGCACGTAGCCACGTAGCTCCTGACCAAAAGCACAGCTTACTGGAGCTTGACACTAAAGGAAGATGTAGCTTTTAAAAGGACTGACCCAACAAGTTAAACCACCTAAAAAGATTTGCTGTAAGGGTCGTGGACCTGGCTCAAATCCCGCCGTTGATCCGTTTATAACAATCACGCTGCTTTAGTGTGGCAGGGGTATAAGTGGCAGGAAAGGAAAGAAAGGAAATGAGAACAGCTAACAAGGATGGAAATGTGAAGAATAGAAACTGGAGAATAATGATTAGCGAACTTTCTCTGCAATTCCTCAGAAAGTGAAGTGCATGCTTTCCTGCCACGTCTAGTGGGGAACAGTTTTGGTATGATGCTCAGTTAGTCAGTCCATTGTTTCTCTGAGCTTATTTATGTTGCAAGGGCCGTCAGCCAAAAGCAATAAATTCAAAACTGCCCCAGGGGTGGCATTACTGGACGGGTTGTTGAGAGCAGAGGAGAGAGCAAGAGCAAGACTGACAACAAGAGAGACCGTCAATGCAAGATAGCGAGCGCGTAAAATACAGATAGGGAGTAGAAACACATCTGATACCGAGCCAGGAGAAATAACGCTCCTGTATGTGTCTATGGAGAGATTAGATTCAGCTTTTTTTCCTTGCTTCGGAATGTACGACCGAGATAAAATGCCTTGATTTATTAGACACAGGTATGTGTGAGTGTTACCACAACAATTTTCTTTTTTTTTTATGACGAATTCAAGCTGTAGCTTCTTCAGTCTTCAATAGTTTGTATTCACCAGTATAACACAAAGCAGATCACATGAACACACAAAGCAACAGACAAGGAGAAGAAATACCATTGAAGCTTTTGTTCATCACTCACAGGGATGCCAACAACAGACCTCTGTGCATGTGAAACCTGCTGCTGCAGCAGTGGTTACTTTTTCTATTGGGCTCAACTGGCTCTTTCTGCCTTTTTTCCCCCTCTGACACTTTGATCCCACAATGGCTCCATCTCCTGCCAGACCACGAGTTCTTTGATGTGCCTGTCTATCGGTCGGTGGCCCTGTCCTCAGATCTCTTATTAAATGAGACGTAGATGTCAGGACCTCACATCTTTGTCTCTTATCGCAGATCACCTGCTGAACCTGACAGTGGCAGCTCTAAGTCTCTTCTGTACTGTTGGCAGACACCAGCTGCAGACTTAAGTTACAGTAATCATGAAACAGAGTCAGAAGGGGGGTTTGGGGGAAAAAATAAAAAAATACACTTAAGAAATTTTAATGGTATTACCCTGAGAGATCCCGAAAAGACCAAGGTGTGACTATCGGCTGTTAAACTTGTATGCAGAGCTCATCTATCGAAGTAGGACTACCACAACATAATCCTGAAAATGCCTGCAATTCCTACAGCTCACACTACTTTTAGCATCCTATGGTGCCTCCTGTACACTCTACCTAGACATCACTCAAAAATATTTCAATTAGTGAGAACACATCTCACGCAGATAATCTTTACACTGCACGTGTGCACGGCCAGGTGCATTCAGAGATGGCACAATACTCATGAGTGAACATCTGAAGAGCATGGCCATCAAAGTTAATCAACTGACGCGGGCCAATACAGTGCAAATAAATAAATGTTATTCATCAATCTCCCAAATAAAGGTATATCGAGACTTAATAAAAGGATTTGCCTTAATTTCATAGAAACGGAAGTGTATGAAATGCAAATTCAACAGAACAATACATTTTTTCTGCACTCTGGTAACAGGTATGCCACAAATAGAATGTTTCTGTCTGCCACAGCCCTGTGAGGAAATATTAGGAGGGAAATTTGTATCAAACAAACTGGAACTTGTTGGACCTGCTGAAGGTTCAAGCATCAGACAAATTGTGGGGATAAATATGGCATGATGTCATGATAAAATGAAGCAAGCTATGTTTCATTATTAAGCATTCCACCAAATTACAACTGATTATTCTTGGGTGTTTTATTTTTATTTTTTTACCTCTTACATATTCAGATATTCCAACCGCCATTCAATATAAAAGTCGGTAACTATTATCTAATATCATGTGGAACAGGTCACACGTTTCCCCAACGTATCCTGCTGTCATGCATGTACTCAGGCCCCCAGTGTTTCTCTCATGCCAAGATCCCAGAGCACAGCAGTGCACAGAGGTGATTAAGCCAGTATGTGAGTGGTTAATAAATCGTAGGAGCCAATAAGCAGCAAGAGCAGAGACAATAGCAGGAAGTGACCAAAGGGAGGGGGCTGCAGGTCACCATGACCCCCTGGATATTGTTCTGCTGCCTACCAACATTTGAAGGATGGAGGGGAGGAGTGAAGAACAGCATAAGGAGAAGAGGGAGGAGGCATGATGATGACAATGATGATGAGGATAGTAGGAAGAGGGCAGGAAAAAGGAAACAGCAAATAGGAAGAAGCAGAGCTTGACGAGGTATGGGATGGGACTGAAGATATGACAGAGACAGATTTCGGTGAGCGGGAACAAACAGAGACGGTAAATCCATATGAGTAACTACTGTGAGTGTAATGCAGGTCTCAAACAAACTGACAGCTGACAGACAGACCACCAGAAAAATCCCACCCCGCCCCAGGCGGCCCTTCACAACCAGAGTCCTGCTCTGCGGCACGTACACTTCCAGACAGAGGGGCCAACCAGTCTACAATATCTCAGCTCCAGACTCCTGCTTTGTTCTCCTGTTGCAGGGCTTTGTTCACAGAGCAGAGACCGGATGTCTCCTCAGTGACCAGCCACTTTCACCCTCTCTCCCTGGTCTCACTCTACCCCTCGGCTCCCTGTCTGATGCACCTCATTTTTCATGACATGTTGAATAGTCCAACTGGCAGCAAGGAAGCAAAACTATTTTAAAGTAATGGTTCCGTATTTGGCAGTCTTAGCTGTGAGTTAAGACCAATACCACTCACATGTGCCCCTTCTTAACAAAATGACCTCACTGATCCATCATTTAAAAACATCCCCCAGCTCACCTAAAGCTTACTAATTACGATCCATCCATCCATGATCCAAGATGATCCATCTTTGTCTAATCCTCGCAAATGTAACTATTCCGTACAAACGTATGGCCTTTGTATGCCGTCTAATTCTTCACCCGTCATCCGGGTTACAGCAATAACTTGTCACAACACAGTCACACAAGTTGGATGAAGATAGAAGCACCTGCACGACTTCAGAGGTCAATTTCCACGAGTGAGAGTACCACAATAATGTTTATGTACCATTACCAGGTGAGTTTCTGTCTCTCACACACACACACACACACACACTACCCTTCATGAATACTTTTTTTCTTTTGAGCCAATTCGTGACAACACATTTTGCATGTTTTTTTCCACCAAAATAAACGAGGCATACACTCACAAGAAGCCGATGATGTTTGGATAAGCAAATATTTGCTGGCATGATTTCAGGTACTGTAAGTGTTGAGAACGCCCACATGACCGCACTAACATGCACGAGTTGTTTATCTCACAACAGACGATCACGTTGTTGAGACGAGCCCAACAACAAGTGTGTGATGTGAGGCATCGACGCTACAGTGGGTGTCGGGAACCAGGGGATGCTGGAGGGGATATAAAAATTCAGTTTTCAGGGGGAAAAAAAAAACAACAAGTCGAAGACTCCAGTATGATACAAAAATGCCAGAAATGTTGCAAGTTTTCAAAGGCAAGTTGTGGCACACAAGAACTGTTAAGGTAATTTTTAAGACAGCTGATAAATTCTTAAAATGATCGTGAACGATCGGAGAATTAACAGCCTTTAAGACACCCGAGGTGAAAAAGTGCCATTCTCCTCCTGGTTTTTTCTTACCATCTATACTTGCAGCTGAGATGAGCAACCCGATTTCATCTGGTCTTGTGGCTTTCATCTCGACAGGCTCATCTATTGAGATACTGGTTAAACCCACAAACATCTTCCTCTGGTTTGGGGTCTACCATTTCCAATGATCTTAGCTCTAAAATGCCAAACCTCTGGGGGTGACCGAGTCTTGGAATCATGAACTTGAGGCCTCAAATTTGCAATATCTGGACCAACTTATCCATCTAGCACGCTGCAGCTTATTCAAAGCAGGTTTATGCAAAAACAAATCTTAATGATCTTCTTTTTAGAGCCTCACAATGAACAACCTGAGCCATAAACTACAGAAAGAAAAATGTGCAGAAATCATTCAAATCATCTGTAGGTGCTGCACCTGTCCAACTTAAAGCTTCTATTATCTGCCCGAGTCTCTGCATGATGAAAATTAAATTAATATTACATCTCGACACTTTTAGGTTTAATCACATTACAGCTCATTATTAACTCAATGGGAGAACATTTTTGGGGGAATAAAAATGATGGCTATTTTATGCGTTGGTTTAAATTGAATTCAGTTGAACTGGAGTCTTTTCTCTCAGCACACTTGATTTTTGTTGTGAGCTGCTTGAGTAGGTCAGCCACAACTGATTAGTCTTTAAATGACTTCTTTCAAGTCATTTTAATGCATTATTTTCCATGATGCATCATAATGTCTTATATATGCTGTCATTTAATTATTAGTTCGAGTAATAATACTAATACTGATTAACTGTATTGTCTTGGTACTAAGGTTTCATTTTTTCCAGCATCCGTGTGATACGTGGCATGAATCCACAGATCACATACTTGCTCTCTGACCCCTGGATGCTTCTGTCATTACGACATGACATTGGACGTGAAAGCGGGGTTATTGTGTGCAGGTTGACATTCCAGAGAGGCCACAAGAGGTGCAGCAGTGTCTGAGGGCAAAAGGAGGAAGCCTTTTCTCACAGAGCTGTTTGCACACCCACCCACACACATACACACACACACACACACACACACACACACAAATGGGATGTTTTCCACATCCCAGGGTTATTTGGACGTCTATTCCGGCTTCTGGAAAGAGGAAGCGAATGTTAGTATGAAGTTTGGAACGCAGACGTGGATTTTGGATGATGAAGTCCCCCCCCATGTACAGTAGCTCGAAATGACAACTTTGGAAAATAAATGACATGTTACTGTGTTAGGGGACTTAAATGACTATTTGTATACATTTTTCTCTCTGGTCACGGGGAGAAACAGATCATCACAACGCAGTCCTGTGTCCAAAGCCATTTTGGCATCAATGAAACTGATATCCAACTGTCGCTGCTGGTTGAGCTTTACCTTCGCAGTCCCACATCATGGTGTTGGGTCCTGCTGAGATAAATCTTACTTTACATGGTTGTTTCTCTTGAAAAATGGAAATTGAAGTGCCCTTCTAGCGGTGCCCTTACTAAGTGCCACTGACCTTACTGTGCCCGAGATCCAACAAATATCTGATTCCAAGCACACAAGACAAACGCGGTTGACCCCATCTTACTTTTGGCCCTAACTGAATGAAAGGAAACGACAATGTCTGATCAAGAACGATACAAAAAGCAAGCCGCCTCAGTTGCTCAACGAAACCCATTTTTGGCAGAGACACCATGAGAGGTGAAACGCAGCTCAGCTCAAAGGCCAAGAGGGGAAGGAAAGAGGAAGACACTGGAGCTTAAACACTATGAAAGAGGGACGACGTTTTGGCTCAGAGAGCTGGGCAGGAAGACACGATGGTGACATAGGTGACCTAAAGTGAACTGTGTCACCTCGATAAATCACAACTCACCTTGGAAACACAATGCTTAATTTCTTGTATGGTTTACACAGCTGCTAAATTCATTCACTATGTTGATGCCATACACATCATATTCATAAACAGTGTTCGAGGAAATCAGGGAGCTGTAGTCGTGTCCACCTTTCAGAGTGTGGCTCACAGGAACTGAAAGAGCCCATATCCTGACAACCATTCAGTGCCCCCAATACTTCAGCCAGTCCCTTAAAATATTAATTACCCACATCAAAGGCTTATCTCATTTGTCTTATTTCAGCCTCCTCGTCTCCTGGCTCCTCTGTCCTGCTTGCGAACTGGAAAACTTTCCCATCAAAATATTTTTCAAGGACGTTTCAAGTCCTAAAATGTAGCTGGAGGCGAGAGGCTTGTCGGAGGAGCTATAAGCGAGGACACACCGGCGTATTCTTTGCAGAAGTTTTTTTTAGCCCTGGCGACTATTGAAGGGGATGTGGCACACTTTCAATCAAAGTTACAGAAAATATCTACTTTGTTGCAAACCGATTTAATGCTCATCGGACAGATTTACTTGAATCAAATGTTGGTCTGCAACTAGACAGTGGTTTGATTGAGCAGTTGCCTCACACACATACCTTTTGTTTAGTTGGTGTTGGTTTGACATGACGAGGTTCTGAATCAAGGCATCTCATTTTGTCAAATGCCTCTGGCACGGGAGGGACTGAGACACAAATGGAGGAATTGCATGGGTACAATTTGGGAAATGGGATAAGGAGCAGGTGGGTATTCTACAGTGGAGATGTTGCAGAGTTTAAAATCCACCCTCTGTGTTCCCATCCGTCTACAAAGAATGACCAGGAATGAAAACTGCCCTAATCTTAAGCTACAATAAAGAGCACATCTGTACATGTAAAGTGGGATGTGGATTTTTGGGGTTCCTGTTATTTTCAATACAGTAAAAATGCTGACAAGCAAAGTTTCAGATTGACAAAGAAACCACCACTCCCTCAGAAACCAACGTACCACATCTCTGAATATCTTGGGCTCAGTCTTTAACTGTTATACATTTATTTAACCATCAGGGGGAGGTAGAATATTTCATGCCCTACGTGGCTCATTTCAGCATCTGACCAGTAGATGTCACCAAAGGTTTATCGATAAACAGCCAGTCTTACTTGATGAAATTAACAAAAATATGAATCCTGAGCTCCACAGTAGAGGAAGAAAATGGCCTGACATGAATTTCCTCAAAGGCCGGAAGAGGTTTTTTGCTTTATTTATTCATTTATTGGGAAAAAAAAAAATCTAATTTTCTTATTTTACCACAGACCTGACTCCTATCCCACAGCTGTTCATTGAAAGTTGCATTTTTCTCTAACACCACCAGGGGTCACCCTCCAACAACTAAAGACCCTACAACGAGCTTCGTGACAGTTGTTCACTGTGAAAAACTGTCACAAAAACCCATGTTGGACTAAACACCATCATGTTAGCAGTGAAGTCTCTTTCAGAGTGAAAGGACAGCCCAAATAGGTGCTGTTAGGGACAAAAAAAAAAAAATCAAAAACCTACCGAGCGAAGATGAGGTAGGAACATCTCTATGTCGTTCATGTCTATGCCGTCATCTTCTGTGAACTTGTTTTTGCTCATCCTGAGAGAGACAAAGTGTGAGAGACAAGGAATAACAAAATTACATTTCAACCTTCAGGATTATGATGATTAGCACATCATTTAGATAACAAGGAGTGATCAGAGCCCCAGTGATAGACTGGGCATTACAGCATCAGTAAATCCAAATACTGCTAATATGTAAAGATAAATCTTACCCCTCCCTGTCAATGTGTGGCAGGTGCTTTGGCATTCCTCTGAAGTGTTTCCTGTGGAAATGGCTGAAGTCCAGCTTCTCTGGCTGCACATCCCAGCCTGCACCTCTATAGCAAGGAGGCAAAATAACTGTTTGATAGGTACAGCAAATCAGGCTTTGTCTAGGTCTCTTAACTAATATTGGAAAATACACATCACATCATGCTTAAAAGAAAATTCACCAACATATATAGCCAGAGGTGTACACAGACCTGTCTGTGTGACGTTATTAATGCAAATTAATATTATTAGTGAGTTTGAGAAAGCGCTAACAGGAAATCTGTTTAAAAAGAAAAAACAGTCACTTGTTTATTCAGAGATTTCATTTATCCCTGACAGATAACTGTAGATCACAGCGTGATTCAACCATCCTGTTATATGCTGAGTTTAGGACCATCAGCATCAACCCAGAATCATTAACTACAGTATTATAGTTCATTAAAGAGAAAACATACTATTGCTTTTAAGGCTGACAACACATCTGCGCCTGTGCTTCTTCAAAGTATTTAAGGATCTGAGTGTTTTTACCCCTGTGATGAGTGGTGGTGAGTTATAATAATGTCTGATAATTATGTCATGAATAGTGAAAGTAAAATAACATTTTTGAGTTTTTGAACACAATATATAATACATAATAACTGATCATAGCTTTTGAAGAGCCGCAGAACGAGGAAAGGCTTGAGAAGTGTATGAATTTGACAAGATTTGGACCCTTTATTGGCTAATGCTCGGATATCTTTACATGAGCGCGACGTCTTAAGACAGATCCTCAAAATTTATTCCGATGGGAACATAAACAGAGTGATATTTTACGTCTGAAAATTCAACATATTTGTGCTCTCGGTTGAAATACTACGGAGTCGTGACAGTGTTTCTAAATGACCTCAAACTGTTACTCGTGAGCTGACAGCAAACTGCTACTTTGTACTCTTCTACTCCGATTTATGGCTTTATCTATCGTAAAAACAAAAAAGCTCTTATTTTCTCTGAAAGGGAAAAAATAAAATGGGTGCTTAAATGACTGAGCTGTTCCATTTTTCCCTACACAGCGTTAATTACAAGGGCAGAAATGACTTCATTAAAATCATCTTTGTCTTGGTGAGGGCAGAGCTGCTCACATCATCCCTCTGTGCTGCCTGCATCGTTCACTGCATGCTCAGTAGTGCCAACGTGGCCGGAACTTAGGTAAAAGGATCTGCCCGTCGAGTGTTACTATGGCAACTAGTCCTCCATCCATTGCAGCTGATGTCTTGCTTTTTATTTCATTTCTTTCCTTTCTTTTGTCCTTCTCTAAGTTTCAGATCTGAGTCTTGTTTGGAAAATCATTTTGACACAGAAAAGTAGATTTGTGCAGAGGCCTCAGTTGCAACGAAATTTAAAGAGTTTTAAGCCAAAGATTTACATAAGTGCCACTCAACCTTTCTGTGGCCTAACACTGAAAATACTATGAATCAATACAAATTTGTCCTTTTTGGGTATGACAAATATCAATTTATCAGTATGATGTCCACCACTGCATTTTATTTTATTTTAATAAGTTGTTCTTTGGTAAACTACAGTTAAAGCAAGCATCTGTCTACAGTTAAATCTTTAAGATAAAAGCTGGGAAATATTGTCTTGGACTACGTAAGAGAAAATAACCTTAATATGTCGGTACCATCAGACTTTAAACTAAACTGGAATAGCTCATAAGACAAGCAAAGTCAGGTGGACAGGAAATTGAAAAGCTACAAGACTGCGTGTCCACATTTGTCATATGACCCACCAGAAAGTACACTTATATTGCCCAAAGTATTCCCTCACCCATCCAAATAATTTAATTAAGATGTTCCAATCACTTCCATGTTCACAGGTGTATAAATTCAAGCACTTAGGCATGCAGACTGCTTCTACAAACATCTGGGAAAGAATGGCTCGCTCTCAAGAGCTCAGTGAATTCCAGCGTGTCACCGTGACAGGATGCCCCCTGTGCAACAAGTCCAGTTGGGAAGTTTCCTCGCTACTAAATACTCCACAGTCAGCTGTCAGTGGTATCATGTCAAAGTGGAAGCAATTGGAAAGGACAGCAACTCAGCCACGAAGTCAGTGTAAAATGACACAGTGGGGTCAGCGGATGCTGAGGTCGCCAACCTTCTGCAGAGTTGATTGCTACAGACCTCCAAACTTCATGTGGCCTTCAGATTAGCTCAAGAACAGTGTGTAGATAGCTTAATGGAATGGCTTTCCATGGCCGAGTAGCTGCATCCAAGCCATACATCACCAAGTGCAATGCAAAGCATCGGATGCAGTGGTGTAAAGCACGCCGTCACTGGACTCTAGAGCAGTGCAGACGCGTTCTCTGGAGTGACAAATCACGCTTCTCCATCTGGCGATCTGATGGACGAGTCTGGGTTTGGCGGTTGCCAGGAGAACGGTACTTATCTGAGTGCCAAGTGTAAAGTTTGATGGAGGGGGGATTATTTTTCAGGAGCTGGGCTTGAAACCTTAGTTCCAGTGAAAGGAACTCTGAATGCTTCAGCATACCAAGAGATTTTGGACAATTTCATGCTCCCAACTTTGTGGAAACAGTTTGGGGATGGCCCCTTCCTGTTCCAACATGACTGCGTATAAGTGCACAAAGCAAGGTCCATAAAGACATGGATGAGCTAGCTGGCTGTGGAAGAACTTAACTGGCCTGCACAGACTCCTGACGTCAACCCGATAGAACACCTTTGGGATGAATTAGAGCGGAGACTGCGAGCCAGGCATTCTCATCCAACATCAGCGACTGACCTCACAAAAGCGCTTCTGGAAGAATGGTCAAAAATTCCCATAAACACACTCCTAAACCTTGTGGAAAGCTTGCCCAGAAGAGGTGAAGCTGTTCTACCTGCAAAGGGTGGGCCGGCGTCATATTAAACTCTATGGATTACTTCCTCTTAATGGGATGTCACTTCAGTTCATATGCGTGTGAAGGCAGATGTGTGAATACTATTGGCAATATTATGTTTGGAATCCACAGCCAGTAGGGAGTGTAACATAATAAGTGTGTGCGACGGCAAGGTACATACCCACGAGAGTCCATTGTGTTAGCAGCCCATATGTCTGTCCCAAGGATGTCAAAGGAGCCCTCTCTGTTTCCATTCTACACAACACACAAAGAAAAGCAAATGCCCACGTGTTCGGTTTAAAGCACATGTTCTTTGTTTTTTAAGTAAAGTTGTTGTTGTAGTGCGTGACATATATGAGCCAGCAGACAACAACCAACAAAGATGTTCCCGTACCTTGGCAGGACCTTTGAACTGGTTGTTTCGGCCCCTGCTGCCAGAGCGGGAGCCAGATCCAGGTCTGGATCCTGAGCTGGGCCTGGAACCTGTGCTGCCATTGCTGCTGTGCTCCCACTCATCCTGCAACGTAGAGGGAAAGCGAAGGATTCAAGATTCTTATTCAAATATGGAATGTATCAGTAAGAAAGAGTTAGGTCTCAATAAAATCAAAAGTAGTAAGAAAACAAACATCACAACAGCAGCTTGGCCTGTGTGTGTTTTTCTAGGCTGACATTAACAATCTGAAGCCTGTAGACAGACAATAATAGCCTCTCCATCTGGTTTAAACTAGGACTGTGCAAAATAAAAAATAAATATATCAATATTGCAACATCAACTTGTGTCATATCAGTTTAGTAGAGACATTTTGACTTGTAATAGGACAAGCAATGCAACCCCTGTTACAGCAGCTTTAGATTAGCATTATAACTTAAAGTGTTTGTTTAAATATTGCAAGTCATATCGTCATTGCATTAATGGCATATTACACGTTTCCTATGGCCACGCAGTGTCCTCCCCGACACCAGTCTTTGCTCCATTTTTCCTACTTTAACATTTGCTTTGTGTGAGGAATAATGTATGGAGTACAGACTTACCACAGGGCTTTTATTTAAAACACATTTGGTAAATACGGCAATTCAGCTCACAGTTGGTTCAAAAATACATTTAATGCCGCAGCACTGTGGTTAATGAGCTGAAATAATAACTCCCGTTTATCTCACAAGGTTTGTCTTGCTGATGGTTTCCGGCTGTTTTTGGTTGTTTCTAAGTTTGTTTGTGTCGTCGCCAAGGCTCAGTCATTGCTTCCAAAAGTGAAAAACTCAAAGCAGTTTGAATATGAAGAGGATATGATTGCTAGCACTCTCTATTTTTGCAGCAAAACACTATTAACAATATGAAAACCCCTCATGCTGCTCCTTATTCATGTCTGATACTTTAAATTGCTACAATGCACACTGAGAGAACACAGCAGACGAACGAACACAAACCCCAATATTTAGCAGCCTAAATGACTGATAATTAATCCGGCATTATTCAGTTACTGGCTCGAGCATCACAGTGTTGCACGATCGTCATTAGGATCACACTCCGACTGCTGCAGATGAGCTGATGAGCTGTGAATCCCCCGAGGCTGGTGTTACCACTCTCTTTCAAGCATCCTCGAGAACAGCTGATAAACAGCTGAGGAGACAGTAAGACGAACTTGAACAAACAGACCAGAGAGCAGGCAAACCTAACTTAAATCAATGTGGCCCTCCAGTGACCAGAATGTCTGCGTGAGAATAAGAAAGCCGACTTGGAAAACGAAGCATAACCAAGGATAAAGAGGTGGTCTGCCATATAATTTGCATTTGATTCACTAATATTTCTGAGATGGGTCCTGCTCTTATGGCCTGTGACTGGCAAAGGAAAGATTGAGTTTAGCCCTGAGAGGACCAATTAAAATGCTATCCATTATTGGGCTTTGAGTTTTTTCTAAATGAATGAATTTTTCTTTAACCATTAGATATAAAAAAGCTATGAGAGCAGAAAGCTGACATGCAGACAAACACACTTACAGGTTTAGACGAGCCTCTTCCTTGTGATGACGTCCAGCTACCATCTCTCTTGTCGATGCAGTCATCTGTCCACTGGGGCAAAGAAACACAAGGAGAGGCTGCTTTATCATTTCTGATGGTTTTTTGCTCTCTAACTGACTCTGAGATGTCATCTTTAAGCCTCTGGGATATTTTTTAAATGGTAAATGGACTGCATTCAGATGACGTTTGGCCACTCTCCCTATAACAAAACACATTGACCTGTTTGTACCCCTCAGCCATACAACGCTTCTAATTCTACACATCTAGCACATTTTGCTCTCACCTCATGATTGTGGAATGACCAAGCTCGTTAATATAAACGGCCACTGGACAAACTGACTCACTGTTCACAGAGTGTTTCGAGTTTATGCAGCAAACAGCAGAATTGCACATCCAGGTGCGGTGGTGGTGAAAGCACCTCAACCTGACAGGTTGCCATTTTAATGCAGGCTGTAACCTTTTGCCGTTCTTTGACAAGTACAAACCAGTGACACCAGCAGCCCCCGTAGACACATTTGCAAACAGGCATGGGACTATTTCATTAAAGCAAAAAGGTTCTAACCTGTGGCACCTTGCCACCGTTGTCCAAGTCCAAGTCTCCATCTGCCTTGTCTCCCAGAAGTCCCTGCACCTGATACTCCAGCACATAGCTGTCGATGAAGCGCTCCAGCTCCTCTATCTCCTGTGAGCGTGTGCTCCCAGCCTCAGATGATGCAGATGCCACTGAAGAGTTTTCCATGGCAACCGTTGCTCTGATGGGAGGAGGGGGAGGAGGAGGAGGGGGAAGGAGGAAGGAAAGTGACCTGTGCACAGAGGATAGAGACATAGAAAAGAGCTGGTTAAAAATTCACCATGAGAAGAAGCGTCCATGTTTTCACGTGATTAAACGGCATGTTTGCGCACGACTTTCAACATCAAGTCAGCGGCATGACTGCTCGAGGGGAACCAAAGTCCTACAAAATGAGACAATTTATACTGTTGACATATCACTTTACAATGCAGGCAAAATATTGAATCTACTTCTTTAATAATCGTTACGTATGTAATTGGCAGATTTATCGAAAATGACAATAATCACTGGTTGCGATAAAGGTCCTTTTTCTCACTTTTGTTCTGCTTAACTTCGATTCAACAATTCAAAGAAGACACATATCCTCCCTGCAGTCAGCCAACATCCATATATACATTGTTTGCTTCCAACAAAGTGACCAGCAGCAAAACTGTCCCGGAGTGAAGAAGCAGCCCGCCCTGGCTGCTTTAATCACTTAGAGTGTGTCAAATCCATCTTCTGAAAACACCCCAGAGCCTCCTCTCCAAATTTGTCTGCCCAAACCGTTTCTGATCCCACCATTCACACTCCTCTCCACGTCCATGCCTCTGTTTGTATTCCTACCACTACCTTACCATCGCTCTCTCGTGTCAGAGTGTTGTGTGATCACATGACCCCTGGCCAACAGGGGAGCAGCTTCCCGCCTGCCTGTCTATTACAACTAAGCTCCTTTACATCATGGCTTGATCACCAGCCATGCAAAGAGGATTTATGGCTGGAGCACGCAGAATGGTATCTGCTGAGCCCAGGGGACTAGCTGGGGAGCCCTGCGCATTTCCAGCCAACTAGTCAGCTACACAAGGTCTGAAGCCTTTGTTTTGGTTCACGCTGCACGACTATCTACTGACGAATAAAGCAGAGTGGGGCATCTTTAACTCTCTCTGCAGTCTACTCTTTTACAGAAGCTGGTGATTAATAACCGCTACATTGTGTGCAGAAGTATACCACCAAACAGCAGCACAACAAAGTAAAGGCAAACTTCATACATAATTATAAATTAACTGTATAAAATTCATTATAATTGGTCAAAATTCCTTAGAGGAAAACACTCAATCAGTAGACCAGGACAGCAGGCCTGTGAACAAGAAGAGTCTGCAACCTGAACCTTCTCCTCAAGGTGATTTTGGTACCTCAGAGTTTTCCTTATGCACATTTAGCACTGCAGTAATCTCTTCACATTGTATAGCAGGTCAACTACAGTAATCTGCAATCTGACCCAGTGTCAGAACTATAATCCATCCATGTCAATAGTACAGTATAATCCATCTGTATATTACCACCAGGGCTTTGATTAGCTGGGTGATTTACAGCTACTGTAGATGGCCATAGAGTCCTCAACACTCAGACCTTTTTTTTTTTTTTTTAACCTGCAGTAAGTGGAATGGAAACAGAGAACTGGATCCAGATGAGAACCAGTTCCAAATTGTCAGGCCCAGAGAATGGAGGACGCAGGAGCAGGAGATGTTTTATCCACAAGCTTTTAATGAAGGAGCAGGAGTTCACAAAGCTCTCCAAGAGAGAACAAAGCAGGCTATAGAAGTTATCCATTAATATATATACTTCTCCCAAAGTGAGAGAAGCATGTCTATGAAAAATTATCAAAATAAGAATCACTACTCTATAAGGAGGAAAAACAAAAGGATTATCAAAATTTAGTTTTAATTTAAAGTCACTCCTGATACGGAGGAAAACAAAAAACCTCTCCTGAAAAATAGGAGGCACGACACAATGAAATATTTATCAAACAAAAAAAAAAAAAAAAAAAAAAATCACTCCACTTGGAGGAAAAAACAAGAAAGCTATGAAACTTAAACTTGGCTTTAGCAAGACTATATTATAAAAGTTAATCAGAACAAAAAACTCTCTTAGCGAGGAAACGACCAAAATGGTTACTTAGAACTTGGACTATGGCTTTGGAAAGGCAAGAGTGAAGCACGTTGAACCAACAAATACGACACACTGGCACAAGACAAGGGGAGACGCAGACTCTTAAGGCTGATTCATACTCGGCGCAAACGCGCAACTGTTCTGGCTCGAGAACCATTAATAACGTCATCGAAAGCGCCAGCCCCTTCACAGTTCCTTCAGCTCATAAGCGCAGTTTGCGCCGAGTATGCGTCACATTTGCAGTTCTCTCCAGACCAGCGGGCGTCACTGTTGAGGAAACAAGCTGAAAAGCACACGAAGAAAGCATACACAATGCCACCTGTGGTGTCACGTCAGCAGAGGCTGGCACATCTGATGCGGAATGAATTTACTCTGGGTGTAGAACTGTATATGTATCTCAGAGCTAAGCGATGTTCGTCCTTTGCAACAAGACGAACTTTGTCAAACGTTGTCCCAGTGTAACTTCATAGACGTGTCGTACAGATGTTTGTAGAGGCGCATCCTCTCGGTCACCGCGGTCTCTGCAGTGTTCATTTTTTCTTTTTCTTGGTCAGCTGTTTCCGGTTTAGCGCGCGCAAAGTCAGAAAAAAAGTTGTGTGCGCGCCCTTGCGCCGCGTGAGGATTTTCTAGCTTGCGAAGGGGGGCGTGGCGGAATTTTGGGACACGTGACCGTTTGCGCCATTTGCGACCAGCTAGTATGAGCGAGGTTGCGCCGAGTATGAATCAGCCTTTAAGGCTCGTGTATACTTCGCAGCAGTGTGTCGCAGTGAGCTTGTCGCAGACACGACGCAGTTATTTTTGATTTATGCCTACTTTTGAAGCGCTGTCTGCGCTATGTTAATCCCACGTCACAACGCAAGAGGGACAATCACGAACAAGCTAGGATTGTGGGTGTTACGGTTACGGAGGTCATTCAACAACAATGGTAACTGGACGAATGCGCACTTTAATTGAGATGCAGCTGATCGATCTAGAAATAGAAGAAATATTGCTACTACTGGAGCTGGCAGAGAGGCGAAAGAATCGTCACGGTTAGCACGGTTAGCGTCAGCCGGTTAACAAACCGGAAATACGCATAGTGTAGAGCGGATGTAGAGTTGACCAATCAAAGGCCTCCTTTCTCTCCTCCCTGCGGCGATGTCTGCGGCACTGTCTGCGGTGAGTTACAATTTTGAGGAGGTGCACCAGAGTGTCTGCGTAGTGTCTGCGTAGGGGGGGCATGTCTGCGTTAACTGCGACACACACGCAGACGACCTGGTTTCCGAGTATAAATCAGGCTTTATACACACAGGGTTAACAGGGAACAGGTGGAATCATTCATGCGACAATCAGACTGGGACACGAGAGGAAGGGCAAGTGACCTGAAACGAGAGGAGAGTTAATCTTTCAAAATAAAACAGGAAGTGACAAAACATGACATGGAGACGAGACAAAAAACCCACTTGACCTCACCGCAGTGTGACACAAACTGCCTGAAAAATTGAAACATTTGCCTCAAAACTTGTCAAACTGTCTGTGCTGTTGGAAAACTAACCATAAGGAGTCCATGCAGAGAGGAAGAAAAAATCCAAATAGTTGCTTATTTCGAGGAGGGAAGATGACAACAACATCTGCTGTAATGTCTGCAAAATTGTCATTTCAAGTCATAATGGAAACACGAGCAATGTGCTGAAACAGCTTTCGAAGCAACGTGGCCTTAACGACATACATTTAAAGAGCGCCACTCCATTCAGACCCAGCAGCGCGTTAAGTAGGTTTAATATCCAAAGCTATGATACCAGGAGCATCACCATTTTCTGATGATCACCTAAATGTTGTAACAGCTTTCAGGCTGGAGCCGGCTCGAGTTGGTGATCATCTCTCAGCAATAACCTCTCCCGCTGGCTGCACGGGGAAGGAACATGATGAGCACAGAACAGAAAATTTTGAGTCAAAGATTGACACCCTTTCTCAGCATGAATAGAAGAAGAACTTTGGTAGACTGTTTGCTTTGTGTCTACAGTGTGTTCAGATTCAGAGATAACACAATGGACTGACACCTCACCTGCTGATATTGAGAATTGATAACAGCAGTGGTGTCAGTAGTTTCTACTTTGGAAATGTTAACACAGCTCATGTGAAGATGCACAAATGTGAGCATACACCAGCGCCTCTATGAAATAGCCTAACTTGTGCCAGTTGCTGTCATTTGAGTGTATTCAAGCTGAATCATCATGGAACTATCAGACGAGCAGCTAGTCCTGCTTTTGCAGTTCTAGCTGTCCACTTCTTTTACAGCAACAGCCGTCTTATTTGAGCTGAGGTAGGATGGACGCTGATGTTGAGGTAATGAATTCAGCTTGTGAAAGACAGCCATCACCCTGACACGCAAGTCAGGCCATTCTCCAGGTCACCAGTCAATGCAATTTCAACCTGATCTAAAAGCCCACAGAGAAAGCTGTACACATTTGGCAGAACAACATATATTCACTAGTAACAGTCTGAAAATATTCCTATGCATCACCTATGCAGCTTCATGAAGTATTTTCCACTAGCCTGGAACTTTAGTTGTCACACTGCGTGTGAAAAGGCAGTTTTTGCTGCAAATCTAAGTTAGATTTAAGTTAATGGAGCTAAGCCACCGTAATTCCAACACAGCTTGAGTGAATGGAGTTGCATAGTAGCCAAAATGAATGGTGGATTAATGCACATCAGTACTGGCTGCATCCCAGTCAGATGTCCTTGTGTTCACCTTGACACGTAGTATAGAGTTACTGCCTGAAGGGGAACAGCTGCTGAAAGTTATCGACCCATCCACTGTTACTACGAGCATCCAGTCCTCTGTGTTGTTGTCTGGTTATCTATACATTTTGAAAATTGTACCTGTATGTGCTTACTATGAAGGACCAAATAGTCACTATGTCTGTTCAAACTACTTCAAAGTACACAAAGGTTCTGCGCTGATCAAACTGTCCTGTTGTCTTTGGAACGGGACTAAAAGTCCACTCAATCCTGCCGTGTTTCACAACACATCATTCCAAACCTGCAGCAATTTGTTAAGTTCTCACAAGGTTCTCTTCCCTCTTACAATAGCTCTGAGTTGTCTGGTTGATGGAGTGGGTCTGTCTTTCTATTTAGTTACAATACATTCAATGTTTTCTCTAGAGTAGGGGAAACAGGTTTTCTGTTCAAAATAACACCAGTTTGACCTTTGCTCTAGTGACAGTCGACAAATCAAAGTACCATCCTCCCTGTAGGGTGCAGGCAAAAAGAGGAGACTGGGAGAAGATTAGAGCAAGGATTTCTTCTGAACCCGACAGTCTCCTGTATTAAAGGATAAGACCGGTTTTTTGACATTGGGCCCTTGATTTCACATTATAACATGATGTTCTACTCACCCCTGCTTGTTGTTGAACATTTGGAGCTGTTCCGAAGATATTCGAGATACGTCTGGCTGCTCTCTTGAGATATTCGGCCATGAAACGGTTTCCTATGGGCAAGCTTATACAGGCACAAACTATGCTGTTTATAATTTATTAATTACTGTACATTAGCACTGACAACGTGGAGGTACGTCGCTTACTTAAAAAAATCCGGGTTACTCTAATTTTGATTTTTTTGTCGTAAAGTGGGTGTTACTGACGTCATCGTCGTGCTACTACCACAGACAGCCCACAGACCTGCTGCCTATTTATTCATTCGGCTAAAATTCAAAATTAGTAACCCGGATTTTTTTAAGTAAGCGATGCACCTCCACGTTATGAGTGCTAGTGTACAGTAATTAATAAATTATAAACAGCATAGTTTGTGCCTGTTTAAGCTTGCCCATAGGAAACCGTTTCATGGCCGAATATCTCAAGAGAGCAGCCAGACGCCTCGTGAATATCTTCGGAACAGCTCCAAATGTTAAACAACAACCAGGGGTGAGTAGAACATCGTGTTATAATGTGAAATCAAGGGCCCAATGTCAAAAAACCGGTCTTATCCTTTAAGCACACACAACATAAGCAAACAAGCACAAAGAAGGACTGCAGCATGGAGGCACCAAACAGAAAAATTGACTCTGCAAAGTCACGAACACAAATAGCAGCGCAACAACTCTCGGATTTACCAAACACACATCTCATCTTCCCAATGGATACCACTTTAAGATGAGTCAACAACACTGCCACTCGGATTACAAGAAACAACTGCAGGCGATCAAGATCATTGAGAAACTGTTTGCATTTTAACTTTGTAGTAAAAAATTCTATTGAAATGCAAGACTAAAAAGTTTTAAAGTAATCTCCAGCAGCTTTTGAAAGGAAACTGCAGCCACAAATGCACCAAAAATCACAAACCAGATTTTTTTTATAATTGAGTTACACTGTGGATATTAAAAGGTGCTTAAACTAAACCTTTGGTTCTTTTACATTAATTCATTATTTAATTTCAGGCCCCAAAAGTGAGTGAGAGAGATGCTTCTTCTATCCAATCATCAGCCCAGAAACCCAAAGAGAACAACATAAAACTGAAAATATCTACATATTGAATATTTATTTTAAGTGAGAAAAAAAGGCTAAAACAAACAGTGAAAACCATGAACAAACAGAGGAATTCAGTCAGAAAGACAAAGGTCATGTCAGACGAAGCAGTTTGTTACTGTGCCCGCTGCATCGCCGTGCGTTTCTGCAGCAGACGACATGTCTTGTACATTGCCTGATACATTGCCTCCTTTCTCCCAAAACTACATGTTTTTCAGTCTCCTCGACCACAATGCCCTGACTCCTCCCCTGCTCCTTCCTGTCTCCACCCTTTCCCTCTCTCTCCGTCACCTCGACCAGCTGTTCTAACAAAGAGCCGCCTGCCACCCTGTCCCGGCCACACGTCCAGCCTCACTGCTGCTGTGTTGCATAAGGACTGGCAGCATGCAACATACACATAGACATCAAATGTACTTAATCCCCTAAAGCGACATCTTTCTCAGGCAACATCATTCAATCTTCTAGATACTCATTGGATGAAAAGACAGCTCAAACTGCCTCACGCGTTCTATTCATGTCGTTCGCCAGAGAATCAGAGTAAATATCATTTATCACGTTTGAGTTAATTGGATTTATTCTACTGTATGGTCCATCCAGTTTCCAATTGACGAATAACACACCTGACCTGAGCAGCTCCGCAAGTAAATTCTTCCTTTGATTGGTTTGTGTAAATATATCTTTATACAGATTGGTTTCCAATACCCGTTCGATCCGTTTTTTTATATGATGAGACAATTAAAACACTTTGCAATTCTATACATTCTTGCAGGATGGTTACATTAGACCGGGTTAGGGTTACTTTGAGCCACTGAGTAAATCTAAGATGGGATTCAGACATCTTGAGGCCAAGCTCAGTTTTTTGAGACCGATTTTGAAACCAGGCACCGACACTGAACACATGACTGCCAAAGCCTCTCTGAGTAATCTACTAACAATGTGCAGCGTGGTCCTGAGATATCGCTCATAATCTGACACTACAGTGCAGGCCGGCATAGAAAGATCAGCACTATGAAATGCAAAGCACTCCGCGCCACAGTCGACCACGCCGAGGACTGTGCCCGAGGCTCAGACAGACACTAAACTGGTCAGACAGCCACAGCATGGCACCAGACAACACACTGTTCCTTTGTCTGTGGCATGGACGGAGACATAGACACGAATCAATATCATCCATGCTCCATGATACCATTAATCCCTAAAGATGGGAGTCAGAAAGCAGCTTGTTCATATATGCTGCTGGTCAAAGTCACAAAGGACCTGGCAATTCAAATATTTGTAGGGCAATGGATTCAGATGTTTTTCAAAACAGAAGGAAGCACAGATGCCGTTATTAATTTCTTAAAAAGAGAAAATAAACTAAATTTACACGTCCCCAGGCCCACTGCATGAGGAGTAAAGTATAAGTTTCACCTACAATTAGAACCCAAAGTCTGTTACTCTGTTTGGACTTTCATATTATTTACTCTCTTCCCCATCTTTTGACGAGGTGATCGCCTCTCTTTTTCTCATGGGTTTCTTTATCGACTTTGATAAAAAAAATTTAAAAAAGCCCTGGATATGGTTATCAAATAACCAAATGGTAAGAAACTAAAATCCTCGCAATCCAAACAGAACAGATCATGAGACCCTGTTGCCCCAGTGGGAGTCCAAGTCAATGTTCTCACCCCATGCTGGGAGAGAAGATAATTCACCTAATCTGGACTTCTACTGGCTTGGTGGCTTAACAAACTCACAGTTGGCTTTGAATATAATTTGGAATAGTGTATTTTCGAGTCTAATCACTCAACTGACATATTTATTGCAGTACATATATGTTTGCTAATAGATTGGATGGACAAATCACAAATCCTAATTCAAGTCTTTTGAAGTGTTAAGGACTGTGTAAAACATTTTCAGCACAAGAATAAGCTGCCCTCCATTTACAACCCCAACTTTACTACTATTTCATGAAGAATATTAGCTCAGTTCATTCATGCAAAGAAGAAGCCATATATCAAGATGATCCAGAAATATTGGTGTCTTCTCTGGACCAAAGCGCATTTCAAATGAACTGAGACAAAGTGGAAAACTGTCCTGTGGAAGGACTCCACAAAATTTGAATTTCCTTTTGGAAATCATGAATGTCACGTCCTCAAAACTCAAGAGGAGAGGGACTGTCTGGCTTCCTAGGCCTTCGCTGCTGTCCACACTTCCTTTTGCCAACTGAAACATCTGGCAGATCACAAAATTAAAATACGACAGACTGACCAGGACTGTTGAGTGGCTAGAATTTCCTAATCAGACAGGAAAGGGGCAACGCTCCTCTCCCAAAGGTCCAGCAACATTGTATCCTAGGCTTCCAGATGTTTTCAGAATAGAGACTCCTAGGCACGCAGCGGGACGACATGCAAACTCTAACACAGAAATACCACAGACCGAGGTTTGAACCAGGAACCTACTTTATGTGAAGCAACGGTGCCATTTGCAACCAGCTGCTTCACTTTAAACCTGCAGAAACTCAGGTTGCACATGAAACAGAAGCAAAAGAAAGTTTCCAGCTGACAGAGCAACAGGGGCAATAGTCTAGTAGTAACTACAGTATTACTGCTAGTAAAAGCACTTACAGTTAAAAACTTAATTTCTAACAAATCTAGGGGATATGCATTTAGGGAGCAAGCATCAGAAATCAACTCCAGAAGAGTGTGTTGCAGAACCTGCTTCCCATTCACTGTAAGCTGTTGAGAGTAAACATGTAAATATATGTGTGTTAAACAGAGTTTGAGCTAAATGACCTGGATCCAGAGGAACAGACCAGTAGCAGATAGACTACAAATGCCACACAGGGGGCTCAGGGGGACATATGAGCATATGTGTACATTTAAAACAATAGCCCCATTGTCTCCCTGCGACCATGCAGTGACCTAATAGGACAGTATTGGGCATGTGCAGAACCGTGCAACTGCTGAGACTGAGAGTCCAGCAGTGCCATTTTGTCCAGGTCCACGCACACAGTCGTGGCAAACAAATGAGGGTATGTAAAGCTGCTCACTGGCTCCCCAACTTGTATGGAGGTGAGGTAACAGGTAGACCTCAAAGCTGAACATAAACACAAAGAGAGGCAACAAAGGTTAGTCTGCAGCACAGCTGTGACCATTATCGGTCAGGCCTAAACACATGAGATGATGACAAAACAAGCAACAGCAAAGCTGTAAACGCTACAACTGGAACAGTAACCACACAATTGTTCTGTGTTACTGCCTGTAAAGGTTTTGTGTTCTCAGCTTTAAACCACTTTCTCACGTCCCTCCTCTTACAGAGCGGCTGTATGTTTTTCTGAATCATCACCCGTGTAATCTCTCCTCTTTTATCGTTTCCCACTCACTCATCCATGCAACGCAGGCAACGTAACGATCAGCAGTTCCCACAGAAAGGAGGCTAGTTCTCTGGAACGCGGTGTGACTCAGGCAGGGTGTTCCAGTTTTCCGCAGACTGCTCCCACTCCCTCCATAAGAGGCAGCCGAGTTTGCTCCCCCTCCATGTTCCTCAAAACGCTGCATGCATGCAACCTGCTGTGTGTCAAAACTCGCAACACTACCTGTTGTTGCTGCCGATAAACAGGGAGCAGAGTGCAGGAGCAGCAACAGCACTTTCATGTGCTGGCACTGCACATCGCAGGGGTGATGACAACACTGATTTTTGTTAAATGGTCCGAAAGAGGCTCTACTTCAAGTCAAGTCTATACTTCATCAATACTCTTTCCTTTTCTGTTACCGAGGGCAATCTATGTAGTCGATGTGTACTTACAAAGTCTGCTTATAATGCAATATTGCAACAAACGAATGCGTAAGCTGAATATGTCCTCACTGCAACAGCACATGTGCAGATCGGCACGCTCTACTTTACAAGCATGTCAGAAATGTGCTTTAACCTAAGCTAACTACCATATTGTGGACGTGATTATAAAGGTTCACGTACACATCCTAAAATTTCCTGCAAGTGCAGGCCCACGTTCAAGCGAGCATACAAACGTGCCGGTCCCTGGGCTGTAAACAGCTGCTGTAAAGCATTTACACTCATGCCAGACGGGCATGATTGTATTAGACCTATATCCACGAACAACTAAATCAGAGATGATGTAAAAATCAATTAACCTAAACATGACAGTGCCATATTCCCAAAAGCTACAATTGAGTCAGTTAAATACACAAAAGAAAATACTGGGTGCTAAAGATTGAGATTAACTTTTTTTTTTATTATTATTATTATTTGCTTTTATTGATGTGTAAATCACTTTGAAACCTAGTTTGAAAGGTACTGTATAATTACCCATGTACTCACAGCACTGGCTGAACCTGACATACCACTTGAAAGACTAACAAATTAGCACGTCTGCTGTCGAGGGACCACAGTTGCCTGAAATCAGGAAAAAAATTGCAAAGTCATTTTACGCCATTTCCAGCTTCAGTCAGTCAACTTGGTGGTGTGAACAGATAGAAAGGTCTGGACTCGGGCACGCGCTAAAGTTGCTGTCTGTCAAAGATGAATCAATAAATTTGGCTTTATCGTGTGACAAAACCTATCTCATTCAGCTTAATGGGGTTCCTGTCTCATGACTTGCGGCAGCATGCAAACATTCCTTTTTCTCACTGAAGTCACTCTGATCCAATTAGTCTCTGAAGAGCAGCAGTCTTAGGAATGTTATGAGCAAACTGGACTTGAGTATAACCTTAAAAACCACACTCAAGAAGTCCATGAACAAATTATTCAGGGAAACCAGCTTAATAGCAAATGATGGCTGAGTAATGCCAGTTAATCCATTGTTTTTTGAGGCAGGAAGGCAAGTTACATGCAAAAATGCAAACCACACAGTTTGGGATCAGTTCACGACAGACGAAGGTATTGTTATTATGCAAACTAGTTACCCAATCAGATGGTCTGCTTCAGCTGTAACAGCTTTTTTAAAGGCTAGTCCTACAGATAGAAGTCCATCAACTATCAGAAATGTCACTGATCCCCCAGTGTCCTGCTACATTAGCAGCTGGGATCCACTCTTTGTTGTGAGAGTCAACAGCTGAGACAGCATGCTGATCCGCAGCTAGCTCAGCTCCTTTATAGGGCATTCTGGCATCGACCAATTGAAAAGAATATTCCTACCGTTCCTGCCACGCGTGTGTAACGTCACGTTACTGAAACAAAAGTCACAAATGACTTAGATGATTCCATCTTTACACCAGCTACAGGTTTCTCTATTTTGCACGTATAGCCACGCCCATGTTGCACGGGTTGCTAGCATCGCATCTCTCGGCCCAAGGTGTGTATCCCGGCAGGATGTTCATGACCAAAACAGCTGGACCACAGTGTCTCCGTCACTGTAACAAAGCCACATCTGGAGGCGCCTCCACGCCCTGTCGTGTGAGCCCGCGTATCACTGGTAACAATGGTGACGCAAGCTTTGCGGCTAGCCAGCCGGCTAACATTAGCCATTAAGTACAACAGTAAACAACAGGCCACAAATTGCGAATTTAGACCACTCAATGTCAACGTGGAGACATCAACAGGTCTGCCGGTGGAGGTCAAAGCAGAGGCAGCACGCACACGGAGACTATTGGCAGCAAATGCACCACATCTTATTAAAAACTGTTGTCTGGTTTACATGGTTAGAGAACTCCAAACAGAAAGACGCCTTCAACCGGCTTAAAAGGGGATAAATCCTTACCCAATGTGAGATTGTGACTCCTGGCAAACCCGGAATCACCCCCTGAGATCAAATCCGCCGCGTCATGAGTGTGCTTGTCAAAAAAGACGAGAGGCAAAGAGGATTAGCTATCTGGTGGCAACTCCGACGTCCCACACTGAGGAAAAGGGGAATGCAGGAATGTGACGCTCAGTCCGGTCTGCGTCGACACGTGCAACGAAGAGTGGAGCACTCTGGGAAATGACGTTCCGTAAGGCGTTGAAAAATGGGACTGGAAAATAGAATAAAAGGAAATGAAAAAAAAAAAAATGATAATAATAATGGAATAAGGTCAATTAAGATAGAATAAAATTAAATTAATAGAAACCAGTTTTACTTTTTAATTAAAGAAGATTCACAACAAATGTATAATTGTGCCGTAAATTCATGACGGTGATCCAATCAGCCATCTACGGCTATAATAGAAACACTATTTTTAGTGTAATTTTTTTTATTTTTTTTACTTTTATGTCCATCAAGCTGACATCGCTGGCAGCCGGTGTAATTTACTGATTCTGATGATGAACTTAGGGTCGTTCAAAGCTCGACACCAAGAGGTAAAATGTGTGCATGAATAATTTGGGAATTACTTTGTCTACTTCCCCAAACAGCGTGTCTACCTTGGCAGAGGACACTGTGTTGCAACAAGTTAGTTGTATTACGTTGTATGACGTAGTATATTGCACGGACACGTGGCAGATACTATTTTTGTGAGTCAGCATTATAAATGTATTGTTGATTAAAAGTAAATATTATAAAAAAAAAAAACCTTTGCGGTATTTCCTTTTATTATCCAAATTTAGAAAACTTTCACAAAAGTGCAGTTGAATCCAAAAGATACATTTAGAGTCTGAGGATACCTCCGAACACGAATCACATTGAAAAGCTGCTCAAGATTCATTCTAGTGAAATTATGACCCCATGTGGAAAAAGAGGGAAGTTCAGTGGAATGTTTCTACTTCTCTGATGCGTGGGATTCTTGTGTGGTCCTGTGGATGTGTGGATGTGTACATTATGAATAGCAGGAAAATATAGAATAGACAAACCAAATGACAGTTACATCTGCATTTAAACATGAGATGAGCAGAGCCTTTGTTAGGCAATCAGCCACACACTTACACGTACACACACACACACACACACACACACACACTTACACCCCCCCAAAAAAAACAGATGGCATGGCAAACAATACAGAAAATGAATTATCTACAAAATGTATACAAAAAAAACAGATGTATGAATAGAAAATGGACCGGCAGCCAAGTGGTAAAAGTTCATTTCTCTTCCAGATGGCTGCAGAATATGTCACAGCCAGAGGCTAATTAACTACCTTGGTGTGATAGAGACTCCAGCAGGTCGCTGCTCCCCCTCGACCCCTTCTCACCCGCTTTTTCCAATTTTTTTTTTAATTTTCTCATTCTTTTTCCTCTCCTGTTCCTTCTCAGTCATTCTTCCCAATCCTATGTCTATCCTTAGTTGTCCCATAATTACTTTGTTGTGCTCGTCCCATCACCCGCAGCACCACAAGCTATTCAGTGCTCCGTTCCACTCCCAAGCTGCTGTGCTTTTGCTCTGTGCAAATGCTCCATTCATTTTGCCTCCTCTCACATGTGCTGTACTTAACTGCTTTTCTTCTTACAATATCTTCCAGGTAAAAGGGTTGTGAGCATAGGATTCTTACAGTCAAATAATATTTTAATAAGCCATTTATTATGAACCTTATATGTGTTATTAATCACTGAGTCTAATTGTATTGACCACCACATTTGAGGATTTTATGACCTTAAGTTATAAATGAACATTCAAGCTAAACTGCCCTGTTACCAAGGGAACTGGAATGATAAACAGGAAAATCATTTTATTGTTCTAAAAATATCAGCACGTGTTGCACGTGCGACACAAAAAAACATACATTTTATATTCGGTTAAGTAAATATTATCAGAAAGAAGAAATAAATAAAAATTTATATTGAGAGTTTATTGGTCAGAAATGTCTTCAGTGTGAACAGCTGAGCTCATACATGTACTCGTAGTCTAATGATTTCAATTCTTTGTAGGCAGTGCCTACAGCAAAAAAATTACAAGCTTCATCTGAGCTTCATAATACAAATGTCAAAGACTAAAAGCATCTCATAAATATTTACATGCAGCACCAAAGGTAAAACTAATCATTATGTTTTCATCACTGTATCGTCTGACAATAGTAAAGGAAGGAATGTTTTTGTTATGCTGTATAAAATAAGTGGTTGGTAATTAATTTGAACAGTGGCAGTTAATTCTTTTGAATCTAGCGACTCTGGTGCCCAGAGTCAGGACTAAACAAGGTGAGGCTGCGTTTCAGTTTGATGCTCCCAAAATCTGGAACAGTCTTCCAGAAGATGTGAGACAGGCCTTAACTCTGACAATGTTTAAGTCCAGGCTGAAAACAGTTCTATTTAGCTGTGCATATGACAACTGAAAGTATGTTATCTGCACTCTTCGCTTTTAATTTAATTAATTAATGATTATTTTTTATGTTTTAATGATTTTATTTGCCTCGCCCATTGACCGCTGGGATAGGCTCCAGCCCCCCGCGACCCGACCGACGGATTCAGCGGTATAGATAATGGATGGATGGATGATTTTATTTGCCTTCTTGGGATTTGATGTAGCTGTAAAGCACTTTCAATAGCCTTGCCTTGCCTTGCCTATTCAGGAAATACATTTGATAGCAGCAACATATACAAAGTTGAAATAGAGGCATATTTACCACAGTTGTACAAATAATTACACTTTTTAATCATTTGGGGTTTAAGGAACTTATTGTTGGAGTACTGCAAGAGGAATTTGTGTCCATTCTTGTTGAATATGAGATTTAATCTGCTCAGCAGTCTGTGGTCTTTGTTGTCTGAATATCCTGTTCATGATACGCCACACAGATCTGGACTCCAGGCAGGCCAGTCAAGCACACATACTCTGTGTCTATGATCCCACACTGTGGTAAATCATGTCTGGCATTGTCCTGCTGAAATAACCACAGACCTCCCAGGAAAAGATGTCGCCTTGATGGCAGCATATGTGTCTCCCAAATTTTTCGTATCCACATTTGCATTGATGGTACCTTCACACATATGGAAGTCACACGTGTCGTGGGCACTGATGCACCCCCATACCATCACAGATGCTTGCGTTTGCACCTTTCACTGATAACAGAATGTTTTTTCCTCATCTTTGGCAAGTAGAACCAAAGATCAGTTTTTTTCCCAAAAGAAGATGAAATGCTAACTCATCTGACCACAGAACACGTATCCTCTGTCTTTCTGTCCATCTGAGATGAGCTCAGGTCCAGAGAATTCAACAACTTTTCCGTGCAGACTACATTAAATGCTTCCCTCTTTGCATAATACAGTTCATTCCTGGATGCAGGAGTGAACTGTGTTGAGTAAAAAAAGATTTTCCAAGGCACTCCCGAGTGTTGCATGACAATTTTATGTTCTATAGGTGATAAAAATGTTGAAAGAACAAGATTCTTTGAAGTCGTGCGCTAAGAAATATTTTGATACATTTATTTTTTAACTTTATGGGGATTCTCTGATAGCCTGGGGATTCCCATGCTGCTTTGCGCGCGATTTCATTGACACTGCAAAGGCAGCCTGGAAACCACCGCCCTTATTTTTGCCTGAGTTAGGGAACCAATCACAGAACGGAGGGGGGGGGCAGCAAGACGATGACGACGTCTATGTGCGACACCGAAGCTTGTAGAGTGTTAATCCAACATGGCAGCGGACACAACGTTACCGTTCGATGCAGCCTTAGAAAGTGTTTTAAGTAGCTTAGAACGCAAGTTTACTTTTATTTTACTTTTTTTTCTTCTTCTTCCTCGCCGAATTTCTGTCGCTCTACGTACGTCATCTGGTATAAGTGATACAATTGGCTATGAATCGCGCGCAAAGCAGCATGGGAAGAACCAGACGCCATTTGATAGACATTCGTAGCGCCCAATAAACGGCTCTAGGCATTCGTAAACCACGCCTCAAATACGAGAAAATGCACACCTAGTTCCCAGACCACCATCTCATCGAGATGTGGACGCGTCAGCCAGGCTAATTCTCTGACAGAGTATGGTAAATAATGTTGAGCCATGACACATCCTTACTTGGGAAGACAAAGGCCTCGGAGGATGTTCCTTTTATATCCAAACATGGCACCCTCACCTTGCACCAATTAATCTGTTGATTGGAAAATAATTCCATTACAGTTTTATTTGAATATTCTATAAACTTTCCTGCCTTTCTATGTCTCTCTCCCAATTTTAACTCCCAAGTTACTGACATCAAGTTTTAAATTAGATAAAGACACAGAAAACACAGAAAATTGTTTCTTTGGACTTGCTTCTTTCAGATAAAAGTTCTAAAATAAGAATACACAAACAATAGATATAAGTTTAAATTGACCTAAATTAAAATTCAAGCCATTGATTTTTTAGAAAACCTCCCATTTTTGGAATTGAGGTTTGTATCTGCACTTTGGTTTTTCCCCTAAGTGGAAACACATCATTACATGTCAGTTCTTTTTGTCGCCATAAATTTAGCCTGTAACGAAATTTACAAAGTTGGTTTTATGAAGGTGTGGACACGTGGGGCGGCAGAAAAAGAGGCACGAGCTGAAGCTGGAGTTACTCCTCTGGTCACGCTGCACATAGTTGAATCCTCAGCAGAGGGATGGTACCAAGGCACCAATTAGCAGTGGAGAGGGCGCATGATGATATTTCCGTGTGCTTGCGGCCGGGGCAGCTCCGTCTGTGTGTGTTATAAAAGGCAAAACCATAAACATAGAATTAGACAGTACAGGCCCAACAGCTCTTAAGGTCACAGACTCTCCCCTCCTGCGGCTTCTGAGAGCAACGGTGTGATATAAACAACACCAGCCAGCAAACTGTTATTACTGTACATGAGGGTTTCATAAAGGGTAGTTGATTATTTGTGCTTGTCAGCAAGTGAAGTTCATCAGGCCAGCAGCCCCAGGGCAGCTTTTGCTGTCCTGCTTTTTTATTGTTCAGATGAATGGCTGCAGGAGATAGGTGTGGGAGATAGATCACTGCTAAGTAGATAGAGAGATACTAAGTGGGTGGAAGGGACTGAACGTATTGTTGTGTAAAGAACACACACGACTACACACGCATTAACACTCGGACAAATAGACATAGATTGGCTGGGGTTCAATTTGTTGAGTAACAAAAACATGATAGTTTTCTAACCAGCAGGTGGGGGCAGTAGATAGATCATAGGGCTGTTGTGTACTGAGCAGAGCTATCAAAATGGGCATTAAGTCATAGATCTTTTGTTACCTACATATTCAGGGGGGGTGGAAGGAAAATCATGAGATACTGAATATGAGCAAATATATTGTAATATATAGAAAGTCGTTAGGCTGTAAAGTTATCTTATAGTTTTTTTTCAGATTGAAAAAGTTTGCCATATTCCTGAAAAGTCCTTCATAAGCAGAAGCTTGAGACCTTTTCCTAAATAAATCATCATCAAACTTCATTAAAATGTGCATCAATTAAATCAGAAAGTCATCCTTGCATCACATTTTTTTCTTGTATTGTAATAAGAATCCACAACAGTACAATGAAATTAAGCTTTGTAAACATCGCATTTTACCTTGTCTGTGTAAATTCGGTTTAGTTAAGCTGACTTTTTCTCAGAAAACCTTAAATAATTTTGAAGTGAAGTAGAAAAAGAAAATGTATGCCTTTTATTTCCAAATTATTATCATAAATTTGAAGCTATTAAAAGAGAATGATATTACTGATTTATTTAGTGGTTATTTTACTTATTTATAAAGTGTTTGAAGCAAATGATAAAACAACTGCCAAAATAGCCTGGATCTCAAGTATGATTTTGTTCAAAAAAGTTTTCCAAATTCATTTTAACATCTGGTAATGTACGCTACAAACTGAAGCAGTCAATTCTCCTATATCAGATCCCTAAAACAAATGTTGACAGTTTGAGTGACAGCCAATCAGTCAGTGGACCATAAATGTGCTTTTTTTGGACATGTTATTGATGGGAAGTGCACACACAAGGGATTAGTGGATACAAAGAAATAATAAAAAATATATTAATTCATCAGATTTAATAATAGTAACAACAAATCAAAATGAATGAGCAAAGTTATTATTCTATGATCTCAGAGGAAAAAATTCATCAAACTCAATGCAATCTCTCTGTCTTTTATGCTCCAGCCTCCCTCTCCAGAAACAGAGGCTGTGGCGCTGCTCTGCCCACCCCCCAAATGTCCTCCCCTCAGTAGCCTGACACTCCGCCTGCTGCATGACTGCGGTATAGATCGGACAGTCCGAGGAACACGTTGACAGCTCCGGGCCGCGTATGTGCGCGCGCCTGCATGTATGGTGAGCACCCGTTGAGTAGGTGGGTCTGCTGGAAGGGAGTGGGAGAGGTGGGAAAGGGGCAGATGGAACACAGAAGGAAGTTCACCAGAGACACGTAGAGTGTCAGAAAGTAGAGACAGAGAGGGAGGGGATCAGAGAGAGCCACTGGGACATTAATAAAGGAGGCGAAACCAAGGGGGTAAGGAGGACTGATATGCAAGGTGGAGGGGTAGAGGGTGCTGAGAGAAAGTGGCAGAGTAGGGGATGGAGAGGGGAGCGGGAAAGGTGAGAGATGTGTCAGCTACCAGAAGGAGAGGTGAGAGGTATGTGGCAAGCAGCAGGGGCTGGAGGGAGGGTGACAGGTAGGGATGAAGGGTGGAGGAGCCCTGGTTTGGGGAGTGTTAATGATAGCAGGGGGAGGATGGAAGATGGGAGGAGGCAGAAACATTTTTCTGACCTTCAAAAACTGTTTGAATGTGGGTTGTGGACAAAAGAAGTATTCTCACTACACCATTACATCACTGATTCAGTGTTTATATGTAGATAAATAAGTAAATAAAAACACAAAATATACTACTGGTTTATGTTCTTGAGAAAGATTTTAAAAAGATGCTGCTGAAAACAGTTGTAAAAACGCATCTGTTTCTGTCAACAGGACCATCCATCATGGGTTTGTGAGGGCTTTCCTGTGTGTGTCTGTAGCTAATGTGAACCCGTCATTTTATACTGTCATTATCATAAGATAAATTGCAGGCCAGTAAAAGATCCCCCCCCAGACATGCTGTAAAAAGAAAAGTATATTCTAAAAGAATATGAATATGACAAAAATGTTTCCATTAAACAGTCCGGAATCTTTTTATTTTATAATCCGATGTAGCATATTGATCCTTTCCTTCTCATATAATAAAATAAAATTCCATTCTTGCTTGTACACATCTGAAAGTTGAATATTAAAACATGACCAAAAAAAAAAAAAGAAGCTATTTTGTAAAAAGAATAAAGAAAAAAAAAAAAGTAAAAACAACACCAAAAACATGCTTTTGATTACACCGGCCAGTTGCAACATTAAAGCCACCTGCCTAATATTGTATACCAAAATAGCTCTGACCCGACAAAGAACGAGCTCGGGACCTCTGAGGGTGTCATGCTGTGTCTGGCACCGGTACACTGGCAGCAGATTGAACATGTTCCTCAAGCCTTTCCAGAGTTTTTACAGTGTGGAGGACGATGCAATCCTCCACTGAAGTATCCACTCAATGAGGCACTATTGTCATGAGGATGGATGTGTGCAACTGATCTGTAACAATGAGTTTCAGGTATCTGAAAAAAATAACTTCCAGGTGAAATGCAACAGCCCCAAGTTTCCCACCAACAGTTTTGTTTAAATAAGATGACTAATGTTATTTGCTCCACCTGCTATTAGTTCTAATGTGACTGAGCTGTGTATGTACTTTATACTAAGATTATCACAAGGACGCAGATAAATTCAGAAACTCCACACATACATAATTCTGCACAGAGAAACATCAAGTAAAGTAATAATAATGATAAAAATTCTGAGTGGAGGGGGGGCTGACTCAACAGTCAGTTTCAAGTAAGAAAAAACATCTATAAAAACATCACAGACCTGTATTCTCTAACCTAACCACTCATAAAAGATAGACACAACCCAATACAATGTCATGTGTTTGTTCAAACTTATTAAACCAACTTCTTTGTCTGGACATTCATGAGTTGCTGACGACACATTTCCTGTTTTACTGAAAACAGTTGCGTCAGGGATTTTTTTTCAAAATAAACCGTACCCCCCCCGTCAATGTGCTGGGACTTTATTCTGTTCTAGTCTCTTATTTATGGGCTATGTAGTGGCATTACACTGTCTGTGCATGAGTAAGTGCTGGAGTTATTGAAACAATTTAGGACAAAAGGAAATTTACAGCCTTGGATCGTATTTTTGAAAGCATTTTTCAACCTTCAGCTTTTCCATATTCTTTATATTTTAAAAAACTGATCGGTGAAAACATCTTCCCCCATGTCAGGTTTTTATTTATAGCTCTCACAGTGTTCGTTTCTGCCGAACAACTTCTGCTACATAGTCTTATGTCCTGATAAAAAAAAAGGATAACTTTTTAGCAGCAGCTTATTGTTTCACAGTAACTTGCCTTCCCATGCATATTTCTTTGCATGATGAGGCTACATTGTTTTTAATCTTCACTCTTTCTCCTTCGTCTGTATGTGTGTATGTGTGAGCGCTGACCAGGATGACTCCAACTAGGGGTGTTAAATCAGACGTCTCAGCCCACTTAATGACCTTGTCTGAACTGTACAGTGTACACAGTGAATGCACGAGGTTCCTTCAGGTCAGAGACGAGTGGTAAAATGATGAAACGCAACATTTGTGTGTGTATGTGTGTGCGTGCCTGTTTGTGTCTTGTCTGGAAGGGGAAAAATGGAGGGAGGGTGTCTGGTTGTGCCGCGTTCATGCCCAGCAAAGCTACATCCCACACGAGGCTGAGACACTGTGGTCTTTGAACCTTATTTTTCCTTAATTAAAACTCTTTACTTTACTCTGTTTGTGGGTGTGGGTGCCATGGTTGCAATCATATTTCCAATATGCTGCTCTTAGTTTTTACAAATGCGAAAATATATTTTTTTCTTTTGTAACATTTTCTGAAATAAAATCTGTTCTTATTTTTTTTTTAGACATATAAATGAATATAGAAAGAAAATACAGAATAATACAATGAGCATTAAAGGAGGGGTTGCCAGAGACTACAAAATTAAACTGAACTTTACTGCAATTAAATAAAATATTTGAAAAAAATGAAAACCTTATAATATTTGATTAATTTTGTAACTTCAACTGTTCGTTGCAGTCTCTCATTGAAAGCTGTAGCCTTCATCACACCATCTTTTGACTCTCATTGTGTGAGCAGGCGTAGAAGCTGTTTTCCAACAGCTGGCACTTATTTCTCCTGTTTACAAAAGAAAATAAAAGTTGGAGATCAGATGGTTGGTTCACATGCACACTGAGGTCACTCAGGTGAGCTGTTAAAGAAGAATTGCGATGGTATTCATTTGCAAGTCTTTACTTACTGATCTCACCGCTATTTTTAAAGCCATCCCTGCGTCACTGTAAGACATACAAGCTTGTGTGTGTCTTTAACTGGCTGTTTAAATCAAATAGGTATCAAGCAGTTTAAAGAAATAAACTGACATGCATAATGCTTTGCACACATACACCGTTTATGAGAAATGTACCAAGCAGGGATGCTATAATGATGCTATGTGGACTACTGTTTAAAAGCCTCAGATTGATTGCCTTTTACTTTGATATTACAAGTGAGAGGAGGATCTGAGTGAGACTTGTGGACACTAAAGATGTTCATCTGGAGTGCCTCTAAAAAGGATTGTAATTTACTAAATTAGCGTGATGCTGAATTGAATAACACATGAAACAGTTCATGATAATGTTATCATTATATTATTCTATATCATGAGATGACCAGTTGAGTAAGAATTAAGGTAATTTTGTCTGATTTTTATACAGTTTTTTGCTGAATTTAGAGCATTAGTTTGGCTTTCCAGACCCAGAGGTTAGCTTTTGTGTTTAAATCTATAACTCTGGTAGGGTTTCTAAATAGTGCTTTGTGCATTTCACATTTACACTGCGTAATTTAACACTTTTGTCCAAGGCAACTTACAACAAACGAAACAAAATTCAAGCTTCAGTGCAGCAAGAGACCCTGGTCCATACACTGAGCACTAGACAATACTCATGAGACAGAGTGGTCAAGGAAGAGCATAAGCCTGTATGACTAAGTTAGGAAAAATGGGTGCAGATCCCGCAGCCACTCTGTAGGCAAACATTAGTGACTTGATTTTGATGCGGGGAGCTATGCGTTGCCAGTGGAGTTTAATGAGTAAGAGAGTGATGTGTCCTTTTGTGTTGATCAAAGACCAGATGCACCCCATGGACCATTTGTGGGAGTTTCACCGTGGAAGCAGGGCAACCTGCAAGGGTAGCACTGCAGTATTCAAGGCGAGAGGTAACCACAGTTTGTAACAAGAACTGGATGGAATACTGTATCAGATGTGGTCTGATTTTTCTTTTGTTGTGGAGCGCAAAGCAACACTATCAAGAGACAAATGCAATATAAGGAGAGCTGGTCTTCCATCATGACACCCAGGTTTTTTGCCACCTTTGTTAGAGTTATTGTGTTAGTATGTTCGATAGAATGATTGTCTGGGATGACTAATAGCTTAGGCTTGAAAAGGTTTTGATGAAGGAGGTGTTCCTTCATCTATTTGGATATATCATAGAGTAAAGCTGAGATCCATGCTTAAATCATAGAAGCATCTGGTGGTGAATGACAAGTACGGTTGGCATCATCTGCATTGCAGTGATCTGGGATACCGTGGGAGAGGATGATCAGGCCCAAAGACGTGGTGTATATTGCAAAAACAGTGGGTCCCAGTACTCAGCCTTGGGCATTTACTTTACAAGGTAAAAAAATCTTGTTTATAAGTCAAACAAAAATGGTTTAAAGTGGAAAGGTTTTGAAATTTTTTGTGACTTTACTTAGATACACACAGCTCGTATGATTTCACTACAGCGTTTTCAAAGAATCACAAAGAAATACAATGATGACATTGATAAGTTTGCAGTTGTTTTTACTAACAAAATGACATTTTTGTTATAACAGAGAAACTCTATTTAAACTCGATTCAATATATGTATTCTTACTTTTCATGCCTGATGCAATGTGCATGTCCCGCCAACACTTTGAAGAGAAACATTTTTCTTTGTATATTGATTAACATATGAATAAAGTCAATCATTTACAATAGAGTCAAAGATTTAAACTTTACAGACATTAATGGAGACTTTTGACGAAACCTTTAGGTTTTAAAAGGCTTTCAAAACAAACCAAACCAAACCAAAAAAAAGCCTTAGATCTGAGAGAGAGATTGAAAATCAAGTTCCCAGGAACTACCACTGACACCAGCATCAGATGGAAATGGGAGCAGCCCCCAGCTCAAGTGTTGACTGGCTAAATTTGGTTCTTGTGTTGCTGTTAAAAAAATAAGACATAAAAGATGAAAATGTCTAAAATCAAATTAAATTGATCTCATATAAACAGTTGCTTCATGACCATATTGATATACACTTAATTCATCATGACTATTAGATTATTGTTTGCTTACAAATGTATCGTTTTGAAGTTGTCTGTAAGAGACATGAGCCAGGAGTAATTGTGTGGTTAGCTGCAGTAGTCATGGTGAGGGGTGTTTGGTGGGGTTATACTGTAGTGGTGACTAAAGATGTGATATGATCACGAATACACAGTTTAGCTGTGTGTGTTTGTGTCTAGCACTTGCTTCAGTGAACCACCCCCATGCAGTGAGAACTGGTGCTCTATGGGTCTTGTGCGTTGCAGGAATAGGGTGTGGGTTTGTCTTCATCCTGAACAAACAATGCAACAGAGCACACAAAATGAAAGGACAAGGCAAAATGTGTCCAAGTCTCACATTCACGCTTTGGAGAGAAGGAGGTACATATACACTGACACAATGTGCAAGCAAGCTGATTGTTGCTTATTGCCAATAATCGCTGGTTCCAATAATCTGGACATGTGTGCGTATGATTGTGACTCATGCTGGAACATGCCTGTGTTTCATAATTCTAACTTTTCTAGTCAGTCACGTTCAGTGTGTTGGCACAAAGGGGCAGTTCCAACATCATCACGAATACACGCAAAAACATACTCACAGTCATCAGGTTTAAATGAGGCCGTTTATCAGATTACATTTTACAGACACTGTTTTTTTATTTCCGAGAAAATCTGCTTAATGTGATCCTGAGCCCTAACTGCTTGCCCTGTCATGTTTTTTCTTATGTTGTATTTTATTATTTAGAATCAAAATGATAATAATAAGTTATGTTTTCTATGCTCAATGCCAGGCCTTCACAGCACCCTTCCTCACTTTTTATTGTCGTGCCACCAGCCCGGTTGTCAGCTTGTAGAACGCAGCACGGCCATTACGAAATCAGGTGATTTACTCAGTCAGTTGAGATTATTTCACATCTTCACCATGAAAAGTGCTTTACCACGTGCTTATAATTGTTGTCAGAGGTAGTAATAAAAAGTCACACCATGAGTGTTGAGGAAATTTGCTGAACCTGTGCACGCAGAATGCGTTCTGCAAAGTGCCCCAGGATGACATTTGTTGTGAAATGGTCCGAAATACATAATCTCAGCTGCGTTTTATTTGTACAGCATTTTTTCTTGTGCAGAACAAAAAGTGATTCACTGAACAAAGCAAAACAACAACGATAAAAAAGACAGGTGAAGGGTGAAATTAATGTTTCTTGACATTTCTTGAGTCCACATAACTTTACTCCACAATTTCAGTAGTATCAAAGTTTTTTTCAGAATGCCCAGCAGTTGGAGAGATATTTGCTTTTTTCAGCCTCTTTCTCAGCTCCTTCACTTGTAAGGACACCTCAACTAATATTGACATCTTAGTCTCACCGTTAACGTTTGTGCATGAGTTACACCAAAAACAAGGCACTGCTGCAATAGAAGTATTTTGTGCTAAATAAGCACCCTACCACCCTTTAGCAGAAACAGTAAGAAAATTATTTATTTGTCTTTACATTTTGATGTTGAAGGGGTGATGAAAGAATAAAACTGACTAACAAACTATACAGAAATAAAAAAAAGAGGCCGTGTAGAGATATTGCAAGGCATTTTGATATTACATTTTCTGGCAATGTTGGGCTATGGCATGCATTTTTCACACTCTGGATAGGAAAAACATGACAATGACTTAGTATGTCAGTTCTGTTTAAATGCTTTGGTTTGATGAATAGCTTCACCATAAAACATGTCGCTTGTATCGCATGTTATACTTCTGCATCTTTAATTGATTACAAATGGAAATTTTCATTCTGATAATGCAGTATTTCTACACTTTGGAGCTTTACTTCTGAATAAGAGAAAGGCCCGAGCCCTTTCACACTCTGTCACGCCCTTGACAAAGCCAACCACAACGAACCAAAACATTAAGATTACGAAAAACAGTTACTGTAACAGATACAGTTCTGTTGGCAGGGCATCTCCTAAAATTTGAAAAATGCATTCAGATTGCAAGTGACGCACTGAAATATTTGTTTCACTCTGGCTTTGTGGGGATTGTTTTTAATAGCAGCTAACCGTGTGGCTGCAGGCCGAGTGGCTGCGGTGGTGAAAAAGGCAGCCGTTGGGAGTCCTTTTTCATGACCTGTTTGGGTGAGGAACTCTGCTGACACACCACCGATATTTGTGTGCCTACAAATACACTTGTGCACAGGCACGCCCATGAACTATGTGTGCACAGACTGCATGGAGGACATATGGACACATCCAAACCGAACATGTGCACATGCGGACAGAAACATAGCCTACAGACAATTTAATGTGTGCACCAATGTACACTATAGTGATAGGCATGCACGCCAACACATACACACACACGTGCGCGCACACACACACACACACACACACACACACACACACGTGCGCACACACACACACACACACACACACACTGTAGATGCACAGTATTTATTCTGAGTGTATCCCTCCCTGATGACCGGTTAGGGTGAGGAGTGCTGCTGGCAGAGCAGACCAATCCAAGTCATTCTACAGTTGATTTACTGCTCCACCACCAGTCCACTAGTGTGTAATTACCCCAACACACACGTACACACACACACACACACACACACACACACGTGCATAGTTACAAATACAGTCATACGGCACAGCAAGGATGCACCTTCTGTATATTCATATTTACACACATTACACGGGGAAAGATAAACAGATAACAATGCGCAGATAAACAGGGTGGGTCACTAATATTTTCTTCCTGTTAAAGGTGGGGTATGAGATCTTGGAAAAACGGTTCCTGCAAGCTATATTTTTGAAAATACACAACCTTGCCTCTCCCTTCAGCCCACCCCTCGAAACCACGCCTTCAAAACACATGAACGAGTCATGAGTCTGTGAACGCGCAGGGGGGGGGGGGCGGTGAGGGGAGGGGCTGACGGTTGATTGGCGTGTCAGAATCCAATAGAAGTAACTCTCATCCTTACTTCTATTGGTCAGACATTTTCTCTTGCTACACCCTCTACAATGGACTAAAATATTAATTTTTTTTCCAAACATTCTATTTTAGTGGGTGCAATGGGGTCGTGAGGAGGTTTTCAGACGATATGATAAAAAATGCTCCAGAAAACATCTCATACCCCACCTTTAAGCCTCTGTGTGTGGTGTGATTATTTTAACTGTATGTGACTATTCTATTTAAATTCTAAGCTGTTTATTTTCATAAAAAAATCATGATTATCAAAACTCACTGTTAGGCCTGTCATAATGACTGCATAATGTAAAATCATGATTATTTGGGAGTCATGATCATTGTGCATGATTGTTGTACATTCTCTTTATTTGCGTTTATATAAACAGCTGGGTGAAATGATCAGAAATTTCTTGTTGTCATATAATTTCAGAGTTGACTGACAGACTGACCGACACACTTTTAATGATGTTATCTTGTTGTCACTCTGTCTTCTACTGAGGACAATCTTTTGCATACAAAGCATAAACGGCAAACAGAAACATAGCTTTATATCATAATCCAATATTTAATTGGAAGTCAATGTTTATCATTCTTAATAAGGAGTATGTGTATCATAATTGACGATCAATTCATTAACTGCTCTTATTTGTATGACAAAAATTTTGTAACACCTTTACTCACAGGCACATCTTCACTTGGAGATTTAATATTTATCCAATTTGGCCTCTCTATGTCCTCGATGCAAAAACATCCAAGAACATCTAATGAAGTTGCATTCTGAGAATTAACTTTTTTTTTTTGCTTTAAACAATAGAAAAAATATATATGATGAGAAAACTCACGGAAAACTGAAGCGATGAAAGGCTTCTATCATCTGAAATTTGACAGCAGCTGAATATTTAACAATACAATTCAGCTTTCAGGTACCACTGAGTTTAAGCAGTGAAATATTTCATTTTGAAAATTAGCAATATAAATTTGATTCAGGCAAATCCCGAACAGTGTCAGTGTCTAAGCCACTTGTTTTGCATAGGACAGCATTCATGCAACAGGATGCCAATCTGTTCTCTTGTGGGCATCCATATTTAGGATTAGTCATGTTTTTTATGCCTTACCCTAACCAACTGTGACTGATGGCAAAGTGGAAAAGTCAAAAGTCCTCGAACAATATTTGGTTGCACTGGGCTCAAACTAGGTTCTCTGTGGTGAGTGTCCATGGTGTGACACTACCTTCGAAACCCTCCTACCTCTTTACAAGTCTAAACATGTAATAGTTTCAAAATGCAAAAAAAGGTGGTCATATCAAAAATGCAAAGGAAATGCAGGTATGTATTTATTTGGATTTAAGCAGAAAGTTTAGTTTTAAGAATTTTGAGTGTTTTTTGTAAAACTGCCTCATTTTGTGCTATGAACGACTGTATCTATTCTAAATTTTGCCATGAGATTAGGTTGTACACCAATCTCAGTCTACTCTTCTCTGTTTTGTGGTTCCATCATGGTGAGGGGAGCAACAAAATGCCACCAGAGCAGGGGTGTCCCTCTGTGGCTTCAAGTCACATCTCTTCTGAGAACACCTATCAGAACTATCGAAGCAACTAACTTGCACTTATTTTGTACATCTTCAGCTAAAAGACTGTTAAATTACTGAATGTATATGTAACTTATTTGGAAAATCAATTGTAAGCTCACAATTGTTTGAAATATTCATTGCATTATATAACATTCACTGTATCTTTTTTAAATCTTAGTTTGTTTTCATTTCAGCTCGTTTTTTTTGGTTAGAGCAGTCTGTATCCCAAAATACACTTGCTGGGAAATCATGACCGAAAAACTTCTATTTGCACCTATTGTGTCCACAAATGAAGAACTATAAATAAGATTTTAGTCTATGATTGTCTTCTTTTTTTTTTTTTAAGCTTCATGGATAACTTGAAATTAGTTTTTACTACTTGTGCTGAACATTATCTTTTAAACTGCAGCAAACAACAGTTTTTCGCTACAGGGTTTTCCTCTTCTACTCATGTAATTTTGCCCTTGTCCTCTGCTGAGTCTGCCTGCCCCAGTCTGATTTGTCACTCTCAAACCTGCAATTGTATTCAAGGCCAAATATAGGGGTGGGAATGTTAGGGTGGGCTGCCTATGTGTCACACAACAAAGCTTCACATAAGGGTGTAGCCCTCTGCCTTACATCCTCCCACCTAACCGCCCAGCATGGCCAAGTTGTTTGCATGGAAACGCATCTGTGTGCATGTGTGTGTGTTTGGAGTTACGTCCAAGCCCTCCCCACCTTCCTCTCCTCTGGTGAGGCAAAGATTACTTCCTCCTCCTGCTTTGCTGCTTTATTTGAGGAGTTTCTCAGAGATGTGTCTTCTGTCACTCCTTCTGTCTGCAGAACTGACTTTCACAGTCTTGTGTTTCTATCTGCTTCAGTCTTCTGTCCCGTTCTTTCTCTTGATACGTCTTGATTTCATTTGAACAAATTTTTGATTTCTACAATTAACCCACTTTGATGAAAACACATTTTAGGAAAATCTCCCAGAATTCTGTTTAGTTTTGTAACCGAATGAAGTAAACACCAACGGGGAAGCACCAACGTTTTGATGGGCATGTGATTTGTAAGTTACAAGCTGTTGTAATGCAAGAATTGGAAGTTCCCTATTATTACATGGTAGAAAAAACGAGCAGCCTTTAATGTTGAGACATGGAAAGGAAGATGATTATGGTTTATGTGCGAGAGCATCCCGATTATATGACCACAAAAACCCATGCTGAGTCACATAGGTCAAGATAGGATGCGAATGAATGAGAGAAATACACATAAAGACAAACACACACAGCTGGAGGGCTGAGGAAAACACTCTCAGAGAATATTTCACCGGGAACATGTGAAATGTAGTTTCTCATGTCATTAATGCAATTTAGATTACAAATCATCTTAAGTTTTTCCTGTTGGCTCTGTACAACGAGGACATATCCATGGAAAAAAATCATTTCTACATGGGTAATATTTTTATGTAGCAACATGTTGATTAATTTTGACGATATACTAGAGTTGAGGCTTTTGTGCGGTAGCAAATTTTGTCTCATGGAGAAACGGGAAGGCACATTTTCTTAATTTTTTACAACAAACCATTTCTCCCTGTTTGAAGCACTGGGCCTTGGGACATAACAGTAAAACAGAGCATCTTTCACCCCCAACTCAGCAATACCAAAACAGAGGAAAACCAGAACAAAAGGACAGATAAGAACCCAATTCCCCAACATCACCATCTGTCACCGGAACCACTCGTTTCTTTTCTTTCATGCATTTACTTCAGTCATCTCTGTCTCCTCACAGTGTTTCTAGTAACTACGTAATCTCCCAGTTATAAACATGTGCAGTGCAGCCTTATTAGTTTCATGTAAGTTGATATGTGTCTACACCCTTGTGCAGGACGATCACTTGTTGCTTATCCAAATTTTGATCAGTTAGTGATAAGTGGAAAATAATGGATGGATAGACTGATAGATCAAAATAATCATTCATTACATTATTAACACTGCAGTGTTAAAACACTATTTCCAAAACTATGGCATCAAAATTCAAGTTTTACTTTTTATTTGTACAGCAAAAAACCTGCAAGTGCATATCTTTGAGAAATGTCCTCACAGTACCTCAAAGTGATGTTCAACATTAATGTTGCACAAAACAAGAGTAATATAATCCCAACTAGACCATCCATTTATTTCATGATACGCTGATAAAAAATGCAGTATAATATTGAGACTTTGCAACAAATATCTGACTCCTATCCACAAAAGTTTGTATTTAAAAATCCGAGCATTTATTCAAAATGTAATACAGTAGGTGATTTAAAGTGGTCAAAGACTGGTCTGTAAAGATGGCAACAGAATGATGATGTGACATTTTGCTTTTTTTTTTGTTTAAAAAAAGGGACAAATCCAAACAGAACATAATCTATTATGACGTGTGGTAGAAGATGTGGAAATCTTAAGTTTTATAAAAATGACAAACCAAATTTCTTTTCGCTGCACAGAACCAGCTTAAAAGCTGGATTCCACATAACTATATTCCAACCGTCACGTTACACATAAAGCAAAGACTTTTAAATCTAAGAGAGTGGCTGTGTTTGAAAATCTGGAAAAATATTAAGTTGATGGATAAAAAGGTTAACAAAGTAAAATTTATACTCACTGTACACAATTAAATGTCTCATATTAAAGCATTTTTATGAAAAGTTTTATGAAAATATGTGTTTGAATATGCAAATAAGACATTATCTAAATGAATATGCATTGATATGCATAAAGTGACTGAGTTTGACAAAAGAGACATCAAAATGTCTCTTATATTTGAGTGTTACATTTTCCTTGGTCTGAATGTTACACATTTAGCAGATCATGAAAATACAATCACGAGACGTTTAATTTGCAATGACTAGTTCACCAAAAAAAATCTTCACACCTATTTGGAGCATTGTTACACATTTTTGCACATGCTTTAAAATCCATGTGATTCAGTGGCATCCAGGTTTACGTGTAACAACTTTGATGACGCTCTCCTTTTTGTCTATCTGACGAGGTTGAGTTCTAAAATAAATGATTGGCGTTCTCATCAGCCTCGCCTGTACTTTGTGTGTAATGCCAATTAGACAACATTAGCATGCAACCATGTGGAATTAAAATGGTGAACATGGTCAGTGTTCAATTGTTAGCATCGTAACAAGACACTGCTGTGACCAAATACACTGTCACAGAGCTAGAGGCCTTGTTTATAAATATATACAAACCTACTGGCTCTGCATCCTGTACTGTATGTCATATAAAATTAGCTCTCTAAAGTACAAAAGTGTCAGGTGCCATCTTTCCCTCTACAGTGCTTGAAGACACACACACACAACACAATGACTGGGCTTAAACACACCTCACTGGCATATGTTTCATCTGCAGACTGATCCTCTTCTTTTAGAGCATATAGGCGTGAGAACAATTAATTTATTGTGCACACTAGCCTGCCAGCTCACCCAACAGGTCTCACTTCTTCCAGTCTACACTCCCTGCTCTATACAATGAGACATCAGAGGAACTTGTCTGACGAGCAGGGAGGCACATGGTGCGGCTTTCGCTCTGGTGCCCCTCCACCCCGTGATTATACTCCTCAAATATGCAGTATGCCTGACAGCAGCCACAACCGTGCCTCACCTGCGCATTTCCACACCCTGGAGATAACCCTCTCTCCAAAATCCATCCTGCACTCAAACATACTGTACATTTACAGGCCACTGACACCAAAGAGGGCAAGGGAGGGAGGTTCAGCGAGGACTGAGGTGCAAGACGCCGCCCGCGTGCTTTAATTTTCACCTCTCCCACCATGATCCTCTGCAACTGGTGACACAAGTGGCCTCCTGCCGCACGTCTGTTTTCTCCTCTCCCGTCTGCCCCGATTGATTCCTGCCTCTTCGATTTGCTCTCGTCTCTGCCGTGCTTTACTTCCATCAGATTTTACCGTGTTCTAAGCAAATGTGTGAACAAAACGAGACACAGCAACCCCTCATTCAAACTGCAATTCATGTGACAAATGAACAGCAAACATTTACAACAAGAGAAGACACAACGGAGGGATCTTCGTGTCTCTCTGCCTCTCCCTTCGTCGCCTGCTGGCAAATTACTACTGTAAACATGCAGATGGTTAGTTGTTGTTTTTCATTTATAAACAGTGACTCAATGTAAATCTGTGTGCATGTTTTCAAACCTCTCATTACTCAGTGTTAATTTTCAATTAAATTATATACATGTCCTTGCATGCATATAGTTTCAAGTATGCTCTTTCCTATCAGGGTGGATATTTTTGTGTGCTTCATAATAGTCATGAGGATCTTCAGCACAACGTGTATATGTATGTGTGTGTGTCTCATCAGCTGATGAGATGTTTACTAGGTTCTGTCTTTAGCCTGGAGGGAGCCCAAGCACACTCGTGTCCCAGCCACCACATACTAGAGTAATTGGCCTTTTCACACTGCATAAGCTTCATTACCTGCACCCCTATTTGCATTGCGAAATGTAATGTGCCACAGTGTATGGACTGAATGCATGAACAGTTTTGGTTCAATTAATTTTTGCCAAGGTTTTGGGTGTGGGGCACATTATGAATGATTTAGGGGACCCGCTAACTGGAGCAGAATTTCCTATGTGCATTTGTGATTAAGTTTGTAGACTTTCTAATGGTTTTGTTTAAAAATATTACGTAGGCCTTTGCCATATTTTACTTTCACAGAGTTAGAGTTAGAACTTTGTACAGCCACTGACAATAGAGGTGTATCAATGAGTTCCTTCTATAAACTGCAATCCAAAGCCAAATACAACTGCAATGCAACAAAAAGGAAGTAAAACAGTGTCTTATCTCATTTACAGTACAGTTGCTGAATGAATGAGATCGAAAATAAATGAAAACAGGAATGGAAAAATGTTTCTTAATAAAATTAAACCGAACGTATCATGCATAGAATTATCAAAACATTAAAAAGGGGAATATCATCATAATGTAAAACAGCTGCACACCCAGGGGAGACTGATTGAAATTTTAAGTTTTTTAGTTTTTCCATTAGAGGTGACAGCATCAGTCTTGGAAAATGTGTTGTAAAATATTTCACGTTTCATACATAAAAACCAAAGGCAGATTTAAGACGTTCAAAATAAGTCTGCAACATCTGAAAAGATGACACGGTTCACTACATGTTTTGAAGGGTGACAAAAATGAGTATCATCAGAGTTTTTGGTAATAAATCTCAGGGCAAAATTTTGTACAGATTTTTAGAGGCAGCAGTATGTCGTTCCTTCAATTCAAAGGAAAGCGGGATCTTTTTTTAAAAAAACGAAAATACAAGAATTTTGGTACTTTCTTAGGTGATGAGGTCATAATGTCAACAAATGGTGCATAATTGAGCTTCATTACCTGCACCCCTATTTGCATTGCATTGTGTGGTGCAATGGTTAGAGTGGGTCATCCAAGGACTGGAAGGTGGGCGTTTTGATTCCCACTCTCAAAAATATATTGGTGAACTCACAGCTGGAGGGGGGGCAGTCAACCTCCTTGCCACAGCTGAGGTATCCTTGAGCAAGGCACCTTTTCCCCCCATGCTCCCTGGGCGCTCTGATTGGCTGCCCACCTCTCCAGTGAATGGCATCTGTCTCCATGAGTGTGTGACCGTGTGCATGTGCATATGTGTTCAACAGTTGCCACCTGGATGGGTCAAATGCGGAGGAGTAATTTTGTGTTAACATTCGTGTGTACATGACAATAATTCATTGTTTCATCTTTTATTCAGTTCGTTTGCATTATGCTTCTTTACACCAAACATTTTTGTATGCTTCACAGCATTTTTTATCCTGGCTATGTTATCGTTAATGTTTTCTTTTGTTTGCAGGAACACTACAAGCCTCAAAATCTGAGGAGCCGATTTTTTTCTTTTTAGTGAAATGATCGGGTCTCATAAACCTTGTACACTGTAGTCATACCCTGACAGAAAGAAATTGATAAATCTATTTAAAACACTGGCTATAACGTGTTTTTCCAGACTTTTTTCCCGGACTTTTTTCCAGACTTATTTCCAAGACTTACCTCCTTTGCCAGCTCGTCCCTGTTCTTTTCCTGTGTCACTTCATCACTTCGTAACATCATCCTCCTCTGCACTTATGTCAAACAGTCCTGCAGCGACGGATCAGCTGATCTCAGAGGTGATGTCATTCCACACACACATCAACTTTTGCATAGTTTCTCAGAAGTTCATTTGTACATAGTACTTGTGGCTTATTCATCCATTTCATCAGTTCCATTAACAAAATTTCACATAGGAAACTCAAATAGAATTCATTGCTAGAGACATGAATGAATGTTCATAACAATAATAAAGAATAAAACAGATTTCAAGTGTGTGACGTTGATGAGTAAATTGTATTATGTTGCCTCTGAGACATGTCATGTCTTTTGGGTTCCTGTTTGTTTTCAGTGTATTTCTGCTGTAAATTCTGCGCCATACTGTTAACACAGTACAACCAACCCTCCTATAAAACAATGACAGGGACAGTGGGGGCATATCTGACTGCTAATAGGCAGAGGATGTGAAGGTGAGTGGCCAGTGCTATTTTTGTCTGAGCAGGGCTAACAGGCTGGACTGTAAGACAGCTGGAAACTGCAATGGACAGAGTCTCCTGGGGGTCTGAGGGTGAGGTCAACACCGCAAGGCCGAGCCTCTTTCTCAGGCGGGCAGGAAACGCTCCGGAAGGGGAGGAGAGGACGGTGAAGTAGAGGGATGAGAACATGGAAACATAGAAGCAGAACTGGTGAGAGCACTGACTGCTGCACATTCACTGCACCTGCACGATGACAAACACACACACACACACACACGCGCGCGCGCGCGCGTGAGATGCTTTCTGTGAACACTTATTTGTCACCATGGCAATAACCCTTATCAGATCGGTGCTATGCGAAACATGGCAACCATGAGATTTCCAACATTTAAGAAAATCTTTATCAATTCCTCCGAATGAAGACATCATTTTTTTAATCTCTTAAATACAGAAAAACTGTTTTTTGGCGACAACTGAATGTCTTTTCATTCACATTTAAGAATCGTGGTTCACACTGCATGTGACTTCATGAGCTGGATTTTAATTGGAAAATAATTCAAATGAAACTTGGATCCCCAAAATGTAAATCAATATGCGATAAGGCAGATAATTTTAGGAGAACCCGAACAACATCACAGTAAAAAAGAAATTAGAGCTGCAAAAACAAAGACTAAAATATGAACTGTGCATAGCAAAATCTTTTCTAATTTACGTTTAAGACAGAATTCATACAATTAACAAATTAACAAACGAGGAAGACACACATTCTATCACAGATGAAATGCATATAAGACATTTCTTATCTAATAGAGTCATCATATACACACACTCCTCATCTTTGTCATCACTGTGGAACTATGATACCAAGAATACAGATCCTCCTCATAATGGTGTGATATGGTCTACCCACAACACTGACCCAGAAATTTCAGCCTTTTCACTTCCATCAACAAAAATTGAACAGATAGCAAATGTCATACTGGCTGATCTACCAATCTTCTCAGAAAAAGAAAGAAGCACTATCTCAGTTTAGTTAAAAAAAAAAATCATCATCATTTGTACATGCTTACTGGACTTCCTGAAGAAACCTTTGTGCAGGTTGGAAACCTGTGTCTTGTCACGTCTAATGTTAATTTTCAGAGCTGCAAAATTGGCCTCTAAAGTATCTAAAATAGCTAAAATCTGCTGATGTTATGGAGAATAATGAATGGAGGGTTTCCATGTCCCTTAAATAAGGAAGTCACACTAATGAGACCGGCCTCCTCATGAACTAAAAAAATAAGCCTGCTTGCAAAGAAATCCAAATATATTTTAATGAACAATTCTGTTTAATATGCTTTTACTTCCAAAAACCAGCAGTCGAGCCTTCATGTTCACTTGACGCTGAAATAATTTGTGCAGAGGTGAAAAGTCGGTCATATCAAGTCTTTTGGTTCGTTTCTGTAACTCATCTAAAACACTTTGAATTCTTTTTGTCTTCTTAGAGTCCCTAAATAAATATCACACAGTCGGAATATGCTGTTTTTAAAAAAAAAAAAAAAAAAATTTAAATTTGCCAGATTAAATAGGTCAAATTTAAATCACGAAAAGTGATTGATGACTAATTACTAAAACTGAATATGTTTTAATGGAGTATTAGATTCAGTGTATGCCATCTCAAAATGTGTGTGTGTGTGTGTCAAAAAATGTTTGTGTGTGTGAGTCGTGTTTAATAGGGTAGCGAGAATCCCAGGAAGGATTCCGGTGGTCCCTGCGAGGCCTTTTGTGCCGTCGGCCAGAGACTGATGCCCAAGGAAGTAAGCTGATTAGGACTTTTTTTCACACCGCACAACACAGCACCGATGTCCAGAGACAGCACAGAGGAAATGTGTATATCAGTGACGTGTGTGTGGAAAGAACTGGTAGAATGTTTAAAATACAAATAGTTATTTGGGGCTAACTTCTATTCTATTCGTTCATAATCTCTACAGCCCTACAGCACGTGGTGTCTGTGTTTTCTTTTTTTTTTAGGGTAATTTATGACCAGCTGGGGAAAATTTGCTCCCCTGTCACACACGATATGTTAGCTGAGAGGGTAAAAGAAGAAGAAGGAAAAAAAAAAGAGCATACGACTGTCTGTGTGACATATAGTATGTAGGAAAAAGTAACTGAAAGTACCAAAAACTGTAAGAAACATTTGTATGGAGGCTCCAGCCCCCCCGCGACCCGACAGTTGGATTAAGCGGGTATAGAAAATGGATGGATGGATGGACATTTGTATGGTGTGTACAATGTGTGTAAATATAAAGCCACCTAAAATATATGAAAGTAATGAACAACTTATTTTCTGAGTCTGTTTTTGGACAGATGATAATAAACAAATAATAATGTAAATAAACAGACACTGTAGCCTTTAGCAAAGTGATCCCAGCCCTTTCCCATGATGCTCCTTACTTCCTTCCTTTGACCTCACCTCATCCTGTTCTGCTTTCTTCATTCATAGAAGCACACAAATAAAAAGGCGCCAGTGCTGTTCTCACTTATGCCTCATTCAAAATCGCTTTTCACAACCGGAGGTCTCATTTTTCAGATGCAATGGCACTCACTGATCGTGTGTAGTAACAACAGCCTCTTATTGTTTAGTGGATTGTTGGTGGACGGCTTCTTTATTTTATTCTCTACAAATTCTTCCCCTATAACACCTCAGTCTATTTTCCTTTTTGGATTTATCTATTTAAAAAAACTAAATATGTGGATAGTCACACATGAAATTGTTTGAAGCTTCTGTTGTCATTAGTTATAGCTTTAAAGAAATAATACATTTCAGCTAATTGCTCCTTCTTTGTCAAAGTTTAGTGCTCTTAAAAGAACACTGTAAAAGTCAACATTTCGGATTTTACAGCATTACAGCTGAGGTCGGGCTAATTTCAGGAGCAAAAATGGCCACCATTGTTGACATGTTGGCATTAATAACCAGTTAGTGTAAAGAACTGCGGTCGTATACTGTTTTTTTTAAACAGGGAACAGGAAACAAACAGTGATCTTGTGCATTAAGAATAAAGTTTTGCTGACCCACCCATTCACCCTAATCTCATTTTCATGTGGACTTTTTCTCTCTACGATGAGTAATAGGATATATGCAGTGATGATGTACTTCCTGTAAAATAAATGTAGTCAGGTAGGTCAGTACCACTCTGTGACCATTGTGGTTGTGTTTGTCAAGGTTGGAAGCACGTCTCAGAGAAAAATAAATACAATTTCAACAAACTGAGAACATGACAGTCGAATACTGCTATGTGCCTTTGTGTCAAGCTTCAGGTTTTCATACGTTTCCCTCAGATGCTGACGCCAAGTAAAAACGGATTCTCGATAATTTATTATTCTATTTCAGTAGCTTGGCTTTGAGCAGACTATTTAGAGAATGTCATATTGAATATCTCTAGAGGCCTTTAGCTGTACAAGATTTATTATATTAAGCGTTGTGGATGTCTGTTGTTGACACCTGGTTCACATAACTTTATATAAGCCACAACAATAACTGCAGAACAACTGTACCATCTGCTCAAATCCCCTGGAACTTCCCCCTTATGTCCTATTACATGGTACAAATTAACTGTCAGTACCGCATTTATCTGTCAATTTCAACTCTTACGTTCATTCGATTAACAGAAACTTGAATTGATGAGCTGTGACAGGAACTAGTCTGTACGGAACGTGCAGGATCATTTTTCCTCGTGCTTAAACTTGTTTGGCTTTCCGTCACCGAACTGTGGTATTTAGAACTAACAATTATCTTTAGAAATTTTGTTTGGTACCGAGAGTGACAATTGATGAGATACTTTGACTGATGCGATCACAGAACACAGCTTAGTTGCGCAAGTATCCGCTACCATAATGGCTAACACATAATGGAAAGTACATAAATTTGTAAATGTCGATGTGGAGTCATACTCTGAAGCCCATATCTGCATTCATAATCAACATATGATAAGATTCTTGACTCATGCGACTAACATTGTGAAGTTTGGTTAAGTCCTGAAAGATAGAGAATAAAAAGGCCATAGCCATCTTTAGAAGTGGAAGTGATTAAGCTGGCTGACCGGGAGTGTGGCAAAGTGTGAATACAGGCTACACTTACAGCCTCTGTAGGGCTTTGGGAGTGAAATGACATCTTACTTGTATAGTATAGCTGCTTTGATTTACAAATTTAACTGCAAAAATTTCTCAATCTTAGAATACATATTGCAAATTCTGATTTTTGAGAAGACAATACCCTGATCTGACGACACGCACTGAAGGAACTGATTTTAAAAGACAAGTACCAGAAAATATGTGGCTCTCTTTTCTTCTGTCCTTTGCACACAAGTCAGAGGAAATACTCTATCAGGAAATCAAAGAGCAGACTCACATCTTATTCAACTCCCACAACATGTGCATCTACTGTTTAGCTGACAGCAAAAAATTACATTATCTCAATTGTCCAAAGCCACAGTCAGAAAAGACAGCATCAGTTACTCCTCGCTTTTTCAGGTTGTTGTTCAAGATTCATCTCCTAGATATGAACAAGCCTTCACCTCAGTTTTTTATGGGGGAAGTATTGATTTTACTCTGACACTGCTTCTACAACGTGTGAACATGTCCTCATCTAATGTTTAGTTTTTTTGTTTGCAACATAGCGATTGTATCATCTTTTTTGGGTCAATGCTTCTGATTACTTTTTTAGTAATAATAGCCATGGTTGGAACTTCTACATCTTTATTAAAGCGGAGTAGTCTAATGAGTAACCCGAATAACAGTAATTAAGGCATTTATCAGCCTTTAAAGGCTACGTGAATAAGCTCCACAAATATCATTCTTTACTTTCCAGCTGTTCAAGGTTGTCATAGATGAGTGTGTTCAGGACCTAAACCTTTATTATCAAATTTGTATTAAATACAATGAATTACATGTTTTTATGATATATCTTTTTTTTTTTTTTTTTTTTGTCTTTAGAGGTGGAATGAAATCATCTTTTTGTGGAGGTGTGACAGATATTGCATCAGACCGTCATCAGACATGGGCCACATTTGTGACATTCTCTTCTCTATTTACGTAGCCATCCACCTCAGGGTGCAACATCACCAAAGGTGCAGAGATTACAACGTCTATTTGCTGTCAAAACAGATGGTAACATAGCAATAGATAATAAATTATTCAATCTTGGCTGAATCTTTTTTTCAAACTAAGTTCCCACAGTCCAAGTAGAATAAAAAAAAAACTGCATTCAGTTGCTTCAACTACACTAGTGAGGCTTGTTTAATGCGGTTGCTTTAGTTGAAGGATGATCTCTGTAAACACTGAGCCACCCTGCGGAGTGTGAGTTTTGTGATAAGCAAGAGTGAAACACCACCATCTGTCCAACTACTGAGCTACCTGACTGTGAGAGCGGACGTCTTCAGGCATCTCAGTTGAACAGTTTTAATGATTAATGAACATGCTTGTTTGAGGTCTATGATGGACTTTCTACCTAATACATGCAAGAAAATTAATCTCCTTTTAACAATGAACAGGAAAATATGGAAAGCCAGTTTCTTTAGGTTCAACTTATTAGAGTTGATTTAAAGTCAATGTTTGACTTTGCTCTCCTCTGTCAGAGCAGCAGCACTACGGATACTCGATCTATTCTGTTAATGACCGAAACAACATATGCATACATGCAAATGCACAGAACATTGCACATTAAGGGGTGCAGTAGATATCTCACTCATTTATGATCAGTTTTGATGTTGTACTTTTCAAATATATTCAAGCAACTTAGCGTACATGTGAAGACAGAGCCCATTTGAGGATATGATACATGGTAATTGCTCTTTTACCGCATGGATGGCTTTTATAAAAGATGACATTGCATAGTTACAAACTATCACAACCTTTCTACAAAGCCGAAATTGAGCTGGATAATCTGTGAATAACATACACACATAGTAATAAGCTCTAAGTTCTTCACAAGTTAAGAAAGGAAAATACGGCATGATTTGAATGCAGGTATGTGCTTTTTAGATTGTGTCAATCATGTTAACCAGTGAGTTCGATATGATAAACACTAACAAGCCATAAGCGCATGTTCTCTCGTAAAAGCTACCAAGTTAAACTGATAACAAGCCCAGAAGGTGAGTAAACTGTTGCGTGTTCAAGAAGCATAACAACCATCTGCGATGCAGTTTCCTCTCCACCACCCCCAGTTCACAGACATCTTGCAACACAACTGTAAAACAGTTGGTTTTCCTTCTGTATGTGAAAATGAGGGCAATCGATTGAGCTGGAACTGAGTGCAGGGAGATGTTGATGGTGTGCGGCTGGGCCCTGAGTGAGTTGTTGGTAGGTCGTTGGGTCACACACCCACCCGCTCTTGATTTCCCATACTGCACTGCTGACATGGCAGAGCTCAAACCAGTGGTGGGCGGTGCTTTTTAAGGTGAGGTTTGGGGTTAAACCTTGTCTTCATTATATAAATCTTAATGGTTTCATTTATGAAATATATATTAGTTCTGGTACAAGTTAGAAAAGTGAAATGCAGAGGCAAGGCTTATATGGTAGTGTGCGTGTTTGTGTGTGTAATTAAACACGCTTTCATATTTTGCACAGCAATTCTTGCAGCCCCCCTAACTTTTTTTTTTTCATTTTCTTTGACTTGCTCAGTTCCTATAAGGCATGTGGTGTGTGGTACAAACCAGGTCTGCAAATTACCTAACCATTTATGCTGTGCAATACAGACTACCAGCCACAAATATGTCATCCGACTATATGTACATGAGATATTTCACTCGTCACAGCAGGAAAGCCCCCAATGTAATTATTGAAATAAATAACCACTCAGTTCCATTATGGCCTAGTTGAAAAGATTAAAAAACCCTTTCAAAACATCTGGCTTTTGTTTCAAGCATACAATATGTGTTCATATCAAAGTCAACGAAACTGCAGTAATCACGGGTATCTACTGGCTCCACGACTAGCATCACATGCTTTGTTTCATAAAATTATCTGGAAAGTCCCCCACAGAAACCATTTGAAAAAGGGCAGGCACAATCAAATGTTTAGCAGGTTATTAGATAAAGCATCTATCTAGCAAAGACACAACCAAACTCAGATCAACCATGTGTTAAAAATGGAACCGGTAATGCTACTTACTGGACATACATTGAAGGTCGATTTTATTGCTAAGATCTGATTTTTTTGCGTGGTTGTTCACATTATAAACATTATATCATTAAATTATATAGACTGAGGTTGCTTTGAAAAACATCAGATGTATATCCGATTTAGGACCACATGTGAAAGTGGGCTGGGTGGGATTTGAAAAAAAATTAATTTGTGCTGTCCAGACTTTTGTAAAAAAGTTGATATGGGTCACAAATGGGAAAAAAAGTTGGAGTTGGGTCACTTTTGCCTGTCGTGTGAACAGGAGCTGGGTTGACTGTAGTCAAGTCTAAAACCAGCCTATACCTACCAGTTTGATGAGTCTAAAGTTCTATATACCCACAAATGAATTGGTTGGAGCCTTGCAAGATGGATTATCTTGTGATTTTGATCTCACAAATGTTATAAGTATCTTGTCTTGCTGCTTTACAAGGCAAACAGCCATTCAGCAATGGCAGAAACATGATGCCTGAGGGGACATGCTAATTCGCAAGGCATTTTATGAGCTATTATCAAACAATAATAGTTTGTCATGTCCATCACTACCCTAACTCTTTGTCACCTCAACCAAAAATTTGATTCTAACATCTGAGCAACGCTTATCATTTAGTGGGCATCAAGTTTAAGAAAACCCAAATTCAAAAGGTCCAAATGTTTTTGAATGATTAAATCTTCATGTGTTCAAATGAACATTTATAAGTTCGACTTTAATTGACTACAAATCCAAAACTTTTACTTTAATTGTGGTATGTGCAAAAGGTTGATTAGTTTAGAAAGTCCAACCCTTTCTAAAATATCACAGCTTGCAAACATTTTTGAAGCAGAGTTTTTGCTGTTCCACATTTAGTAGTTAGCTCCCTATAGGTTCTACTTTGCCTTTTGGTCCAGAGCCAATTCAGTTTTATCTGAAAGTCTTCTTCGTCATCCAGATTTTGTATTGAGTTCTGCAACTCCCATTATCTGCCATTTAATTAATGACATTTCGGGTAGTGGAAATTGTTAGCTGGATGTGCACTGACATCCTTTTATACCCTGCCTCTGCTTTGAAGGGTTGGCTTAATTTTCAGGTCTTCAGTCAGTTGTTTAAAGGAGATCATGGCTGTTGAGGGTCACCACAAGATTTAAAGAGACTTGATGAAGCCCTGTTGTTGTCAAATGACAATTCTTAATGCCTCGGTAGTGTGTGTGTGCATGCATGTGTGCAGGCTGAAGAGGAGCAAGGCCTATTTTTAAATGATAAAAATTGCTTGAAGGGCACACAACAAAATTGGCGCCCAACACCATTACTTCAATTGTTCTTGCCATATCCTAAAAAAAGTAGCCAATTTTGTCAATTTTATCTGGCAGTTTCCGGAGGACAGCTGCTATACTACATGGACATTTATCATGGCGCTGACAATAAATGCTGAGGCTGCATAGGCAAAATGAATTTGGTTAGTTTGTTAAAAGTGCTTGTAACTCTGACAGAAAGTTGTTTTTGTCAATGAACGTCTGATGATGATAACTGAAGATGAACAGAGGACAAACGCTGAGTTCATTTTGAGCGCGAGCTGTTGTTGTGTGAGTCAGCTCCTCTGTTCTTGTGGGTGACTTTTTTCTTTTTCATCGCTGAGTCATCTTTTTATACAAACGGCTGATGGATTATTTATACAGTAATTGAATGAACGCAAAAAGTGCTCAAACGAGAATAAACGATAAACACAATTTCACGAAGAGTTGTGGTCAAGACACTGTACCATTCGGCTCTGATTAAAGCAGTGGTTTCCCTTAAACTCTGCTTTGTGACATGTTTAAAAGGAAATGAAAAATAACATCATTCATGTGCAAGTTATTCTTTTTATATTCACACCTTAAACAGAGTTCAACTGTGTCATGGTTCCAAAGTTTGAAATTGTATGAAAAAGACTTCCCATTCGAAGGTGACTGCATGACCGTATACTTTGAATGACATGGGTAGAGGGTAACAATTGAGAGTATCAGGAAAATTAGACATAGAAAATGGAGAATATAGGAAGAGATGGATGGATGGATGAAGGAGGGAGAGAGTGATAGAGAGAAGCACATAGAGAAAAAGAGACGTGTGAGTTTGGCTCAGTGAGAGCAGCTGTATAGAGGACACTGTGGGTGGAAGTGGTAGAGTCGTGGGTGAGCTCAGAGTTTAACTGCCAACCCTCCCTGGTCTCTCAAACTATCCGTCACACACTTGCGCGCGCGCGCACACACACACATTCGCTTGCATACATACGTGGCCCCTTGCACATACATACACACTTAACATGCAGAGTTTCAACTTGACAACCTGGAAAACTTTCTGTCATTTAATATGTCAGACACGAGAGGAATCTATCCCTGTAATGAGATGTGTGCGTTCTGTCTTTTTGCTCACACCAGGTGTTACATTGTTGGAAACAAGTGCAAAACAGCTAAGCAGATATCAGTGCATGAGAATGGGGCAAATGCAATTGTATGCATGCATTGTTTGATCTCGTGGGCACAGTGTGTGGATGGCAGAATTTGAGGCGTGGGTGGGAGGGCGTGGGGGAGGTGGGGGTTGTGCCGATGCGTGTAGTCAATTGCAGGCTTCCTCTTCTTGCCGAAACTTCTACTATGATAAATAATGAGCGCAGCAGATCCTGAAATAGAGTACCCCCCCTTCCTTGTTCCTGTGGTCCGCTCTTGTGAAGCTCTCGTCCAGCCGTGACTTTTCCAAGCGATCCCCTCCCTTCTGCCTCCTCCGTTATGGTTAGCATGCCGGCTAAATATGTAGCCGTGCGTCTGTAATTAGGCTTCGCCTATGCTGGATTGAGTGCTACACACTGGCAGCTGGCAAGCCACACACACACACATGCACAGTGACACACATGAACGATTGCACACGCTTTATCTCATGCAAAATAAATGGATAGAGCCAGGACAGCAGAGTCTGACAGTTACAGCACAGGGTGTGAGCATTAAAGGGCAAATGGAAACTTTCATCATCCTCTGTCTCATCTTCATTATCATGATTTTTGTAAAATGCACCAATTGCCTACTCTTATGTTTCCCTTCTTTTGTCAGTTTGTCTTTCAACCTTTCATTAGTCCTCTTCCTCTTCCCCTCAACCCTTCCCGCCTCTTAGGCTACTACCCTATTCTACCTCAAACCTCGTGCTTGCCATCGTTTTCCCTCCCAAAATCCTCTTTATGATTGCCACTTCTCTTCGCTCACCTCTCCCCCTGCAAAACCCTTCTCATCCTGGTGCTGTTGAGTGTAGAGTGGGCAGGTTGACCTGGCAACACTAAAAACCACAGTAGTTATGAGAGCTTTTTACTTCCAGCTATATATATTATGAAAAAAAGTAGAAAGAAATGTGTGTTGTTACCTCAGCCCTGTTACCACCCAATGAGGGGGCTCCTGCACAAAGGCGGCATGCACATGCAAAAGCACATGCTCACATACAAAGGCACAAACACATGTAGGTTTGCAGTGTGTGATCAATTGGTTAAAGACTACAGGTGGTAGTTAAAGTGAGGTATATGAGCGAGATTGCCTCTTGATCAGGAGCAGTGACTTCCTGTACCTCTTATGCCACATCATACTTTCAACTCAATACACTTTCAAACTCTACAGTAATTCTACTCATACATTAACTATATAATATCTTTAAATCGATGAAACCTAATTGGGATACTTTTGCTTTGGCGCTTTAGGTATCATTATGTTTAGCACACCTAAATGAGACTGAGAATAATCTTCTCACCTAACTCAGCAAAGAATAATGTCAATCCACTCCTTTCAAAACAGCTTCCCTTCATAGAAAGCCAGAGCAAAGTCTTTTCCATAGCATGCTCAAATAAAATATTTCCTGTCCTTTCAGCAGCGCATGTTTTCCCCCTTTCACTGGCATGGCTTGACACCCATAACTTGTGCTTTTGTGGCCTGTAACTGCATGCTTGTTTCTGACAAGGGCCTCTGATTCCCTGACAAGATGAAAGGCATCCAAGCCAGTCATTTGTGTCAGCATGTGGTTTTCATCCCCTGTGCCAGGACACTCTTGAGCTTTGCCGGTCCCTGTAGTCACATGCCCCAGTCGCGGCATTGCTATTTTGACCGTTCTGAACTGCAAAACCCACAATCCTCTTCTGACCAGCACCCTCTTCTCTCTGCTGGCCATAATGACGATGTGGATATTGATAGACCAGGGGGATTATTATCCTTCACTGAATATACTTTTATATTATCCCGCATGTGAAGCTGGTTCAATCTGGAAAACAGTAAACAAGTTATCATGAAAAAGTGCGGCCTTTTCAGTCTGCCAAGCTGGTGTTGCCCAGCATTTTAGCTGAAGACCATGTGGCTATGTTAATGGCTAATCAAAATCAACGAAATCTTCCAAGCAAAGGAAAATTATGTGAAAAGAATGTGAAATGCAAAAAAAACATTAATATATAGTCAACACGACACAGCACAATAGCAGCACAGCAAAATCTTTCGTTGGTTCATACTTCATCTAAGTTAATAAAACCTGACCAAATCGGGTGTTCTAAGCATCTGTGGTCAACATAATAATAATAATAATAATATATAAGTTTTATATACCGCTTTTCCAAATGCTCAAAGACGCTTTACATAAGGAACAAACAGAAAGCAGAGACAAAAACTAGACATTATAAACAAAAAGACAAGAGAAAAACACTGTTACAGACTTTAGGCACATGGGGGGGGAGAGAGAGTTCCAAAGGGTAGGGGCAGCGATGGAGAACGCTCTGTCCCCAAGGGTACTTGGTCTTGGTGATGGGAGTGAGGAGGTTTGCATCAGAGGAGCGGAAATGTCGAGTGGGGGAGTAGGGGTGAAGGAGGTTTGTAAGGTATGGAGGTGCACAAACATGGTGCACTTTTGTTTGGAGAGCAATAAAATGTCCTTTTTTTTTTTTAATCAATTTTGATTGAGTGGTTAATGAGAGAACTATGAGCGAGAAACTGACCTTGGATGAACTAACTGCATAATAGGAAACTTTTCTGTAGTATGTTTTGATTCAATCACTTCTGTATTGGATGGATGTTTTTTAGTTAAAGCTTGCTATCTTGTTCTTTTAATAAGTTTTCATACCAAAATGTGAAATGAGTTTTTTTTTTAATTGATCCAAAACAACAGTGTATATGACTGCCTACAGAAATGGCAATAATGGAGTCTGGAGCCACGAGAGGTGGGGCATTGTGTGGGTGTAGAGAAATAGATGGACTGATGATGTATTATGTGGAGCAACAGTGTTTAAATGAAAAAGTGGGTGGGTGGCAGAAGTATGACTCAAACTCAAGACTTTACACAGGAGACTGAGGTATGTGCCTGTGTCTGACCACATACCATTAAGACAAAAAGTTGAGATGCAGTCATAAATTGGGGGGGGGGGGCAGAATGCAATCATTAGTAAATCTCATAAAGCAATATTCAATTCTCATTAGAATGTAGAAATCATATCAAATGCCGAATATGAGACATTTCGCTATTTCATGAAATATATGAGCTCATCTTGAATTCAATGGCACCAAAATATTTTAAAAAGTTGTGACTGGGGCTCCAAAAGGCTAGACAAATTTGAGGTATTGAAAATGAATGGCTGAAGAAACAAGGTTTTAAATAACAACAACTTAGTAACATGATTGGATGTAAAAAGAAAAGCACCATAGAGAGGCTGGGTCTCTCAGAAATAAAACAATCCATAAAAACAAAAACAAAAATAATGTTTCTCAATTAAAAATTGCAATGATTGTGAATACTCCATCTACATTATAGATTATCATCAGGATATTCTAAAACATCTGGAAACATCTCTGTGTGCATTACAAATCTGTATTAAAAGCCTGTAATCTTCAGGCCCTCAAGCAGGACTGTTAAATAAAAACAGATATGATTTTGTCATGGATATCAGTGCATAAGCTCAAGAACACTTCCAGAAATCATTGATTTTGAACATAGTTCACAGTGTCATCAACCAATGCAGATTAAAGCTTTATCATGCAAAGAAGATGGTCCAGAAACACTGATGTCTTAATGGGTTGAAGTGAATTTAAACTGGACTGGAGCAAAGTGGAATACCGATCTGTGGTCAGTTGATTGGAAATTAGAAATACTTTTGGAAATCGAAGACACCACATCCTCTGGACTAAAGAAGGGAGGGAACATCTGGCTTTTTTTTTTTATCAGCACTCAGTTCAAAAGCCTGCTTCTCTGGTATGGGAACTAGCAACCTGCACATGTGTAAAAGCACAATCAATGAGGTATGTCGTTTTCGAGGAACCAATGACATTTTGAGCATCATGAAATGCAGGACTGTTGACAACAAGGTCTGCGGCACAAAAATTTCTGACAAGTTGGGGAAAGGTTTGTGGCTTGGGTAGTCCAACACACAAACCTCAGAAATACTTTTTGTGGGCATGTGAGTGAAGTGCAACGTCTGCCTGGGGCAACCAGGAAATGGATTGATGGGTTGATGCTTTCTGTGTTGCAAACACCTAATTCAGTTATTACTTGTCTCCATCACCTGAGGCGATTTAATAATTCTGTAAGACCTTTAAAATTTAGGTAAAAACTGTGGCCCTAATTATGACTAAACATGTATAATACAAATGCAAGAAACCTTGCTATCAATCACAGCTTGTGTTTGGTTCTATTTAGAAAATGTTATTATTCTGCAATCCAAAACTTAAGTGATAAACATATTATACATGACAATATAGTATGAAAATGTTGTCATCTTTAAGTATGATTGTTTTAAGGCACGAACTCTACTGTGCTTGAATTTGTGTTTTAAATGAGAGCAAACAGCTGTAAATCTACAAATTCAGTAGTTACAAGGTATCATCATTCATTTAAAGACACGTCACAGCCAACCTGATGACTGTAACTCTAGTGTTTGCACTAATTCATCTCCTTTACTTTTTTTTTCATCAATGCCCAAAGGCTTTTACTTTTGGCCTTTTATTTGCTATATGCTCTATATGTTTACGAGGTAGTTGCTACATACGTGTTATCTGTTGCTGAGCAGGTAGTGTGTGGTTTTCTACACTTTTTATCGTTTTCTAGATGATGTGGGATAAGATACGTGTTTCACATAACTCGGTTAGTCTATATGACTCAATGGGAAAAGCGCAGAATTGTAGCTGTCTACTTTGTCTCTCATTCTCAGGAGTTGTTGTCACATGTACAGCAGGGGAGTTTATCTGCTGAGACCCACAGATGGATGCTGTTGCTGTTTAAGAGCCCTACAGAGAAAACCACAACAGACGGAAGGTATCAAGACCTGCTGATAACAGACACCCTAACCTTTAAAGCTGTCGCTCTATGTGGAAAGGAATACACCACATCCTGTAAGCCCCGCAACACCACGACCTCGATCAGACTGCTGCACTAAGAAGCAGAGTGAAAACATTTGGGTCAGCAGAAGGATACCTGGAAAATGAAAGTTTGCCTTTTTTTTGTTTTGTTACTTAAGGCAACACACATGAGTGAGGATTCACTTTCACAATTTAGTTCCTTTCGGCTTTTTATTGGAACAGTATATGTATGCCTGTCACTCGGTGATGGCGTTACTGCCCAACCAAAGCTCTCCCACCTCCTCTCTTGGTGGGTCAGCTGGGCCCAAGATGTGTGGGATGTTGCTGTATGTTGAGGGAGAGGGAATCTGTGTGAAAACTGTGTAGGAGAGGCTAAGAAAAACATTACGGCTTCGCAGCAGTGGTGTTGGGGAAGTGGAGGATGAGGAGAACAGGGGGAGCATGGGAAGACACTCGGGGGTGTGGGTGGAGTGCATGGGTACGGAGGGGTATGACAGAAGGGAAGGTAGGAGTTTATGTTTGTATGTGAGTGTAAGGGGTGGGGGTGGCCGCTGAGGTAATATCTCTGGGAGTGTGGTTAGATCATATTCCTCTCCCTGTCTTCTCATGCTGTGGGTGGGGCTGGCTGGAAGAGAGGGAGGGGATGGAGAGTCAGAGAAAGAAAAAGACAGGGAGAGGTAGTACGGGACATGGAGAGAGACGGGCGGAGGGCGTTGGGTAGAAAGCGGTGCCAGCAGTTCTCACTAAAGCAGCACCAGCGTTACACCCCTGAAGTGGCAAGACTGGTTCGCATGAGATCTTCTCCTCTTTTCTCTACATGTCTTCCTTTGTCCCACAGTGTTTTACTTCCTCCACTCGTAAGCTGTTACATGCCTTTTTCAGTTTGACACAAGTTTTATCATTTAGATAGGGAGAAAAAAATCTCACAATAAAATACCACGATAAAAGAAAATATTTCAAACCCTTACAAGGTGGCAGAAAATACCTCAAATTACTCAGTCTCTCAGATTGAGGCAATACTTCACTCAACAAATCTTATTCAGCTAAAACAGTTTCTGTTTTTTGAAGATAATGAAATGCATTTGATATATCTGAAAATAACTTAAGTTACATAGTACTTTATATAGTTGTTTATATCTAAACAAATATTGGATGGTTTGACACAATATTTCGAGCAGAGCATCCGTGTTTCCTGGTTATAAAACCTAAAAACTTGATTCCTTGACTTTCAGCCTAGCCACCATGAGACTCATTGCTGGCAAAACTGATATACATACGGTTTATGGACCCACCATATCTGTTACTGATCCTCGCGACGCAAGAAGAATCTCAGTGCGGACACGCTGTTTCAAATTGTTACACAAATGATTTGCTTAAGATGAAAGTTTGAAAGATAGATGCAAAAAATGTGTCCGTCTGCATCCCTCCACTCATTTTATATGTAATCACACCACCCACACAGTTCACTTTGCATTTGTTCTGAACACACCGTGAGTGCATGCTATCATGCTCACAGAGACTGTTACCATTGTATGGAACTGCTTTACTTAAGCACAAGCTCACAGAGTATTTGCGTGGAGGAAGGGTCTTAGGGCTCTTATTAAGAACCAGCAACACCGTAAGGCCCTCTGCTTCGTCCCCTCATGTCTCCTGCATCCAGGCAACAAATATAGCACTTGGAAACACAGAAAAGATGCCATTTATTTCCCACAAGAGAACATAACTTTGCAGCGCATAGGGGAGCAGAATTCCATAAATTTTTCTGTTTGATAAAAAAAGACTGCTGAAAAACCTGCATTTCATTTTAAATTAACATAATATGCTTTGTACACTTATATTGTTAGTAAGCATTTAAGCTTCAAATAGCACAGTTAATGTCACATTAACAAATATAGCGCAGTCACAACACTGATGAGCCAATCAGAATGACTCCCTCACTGACATATTTCTGCCATAAATGAGAGGCTGAAAACTCTAGATGTTCTGGACAGCTGATTGTGGGCTTGGTGCATGAGGGCCTTTAGTTCTCTTTATGACCTTCTTATTAGAACACATAAAATATATCCTCATTTCCTATATGTGGTGCCACTACATATATACTTTTAGTTGCCAGTTGCCAGTGCAGTATCATATTTTTTGGAAGACTTTGTAAAACAAATGATAATTTGCAATAACAATATCTGCGTCCATGAGCTGTGAAAGAAAGAAGCTACAAATTTGATCTAAGTTTAATCATTAGTCTTTATTCAAAGATGATTTACAGTAACTGCTCTGATGCCAGGGCGTATTTGGTATTTCTGTCAGGACTTCTTTGCTCCTTGGCCTCAGTGACATCATTCTGCCATGTTTACTTGTGAAAAGATGACAAGGTCCTTTCTGTCTCGAGAAATGGGTTCAACATCAGTTTAGAACCACTGGTTGAATGTTTTTTCTTCCACTTCATTTGTTTGTCTTTTCTTTTTTTTCTTCACTCTGAATTTACTTTCATGCACTGTCTGATTACGTTTATGCACCAAAACCAGGATTAGGATTTATAAAATATCATGTTTTACTTTTAGAATCTAGAAAACTTTTAGAAAACATTAAAGTAGAAGCAATAAATGCATTGCCTTACTACATTTACATGGCACAGTGAAAACTAAAACTAAAGACGCCCTGTGTTAATTTGTGACACAAAAGAGTGCTTCCAATGTGGCACCATGTGATGCTATTTGAATGAGGATGAGTCGCAAAGGTTAAAAACATTAGGAGAGCAGCTACAGTATGAACAACAGATATGGAATATATTTATGCCTCAGTCTGAAGGAAGGAGAAAGCTACTGCTTGTTGGTATTGACTCTCATGGTGGTCTTTGTCTTGAAGATGGGATGTGAGAACTTGATCCCCCCTGTTTCAGCAGCTCTACAGTTTTTGAAACACAAACAAACAAAAAAAAAAAACAGATAGTACCTGGAAAGATTAGAATGAAGATTATTTCCTTCCCGTTGTACAGGTCAAACCAGAGTTTGTGTCCCAAGTTGAACCCCACTGATCATCATAATGCACTGGATTTACAACAGTTTCATTTGAGAATTGAAAATATGTTCATTGATTGTCTACCTTGTACTGCAAGCTGTTCCACAATGTTTCACGACTCATCATAATGACATAAAAAATTACAGTGATTAATACGGTAAGTATTTAAAGGGAGTGAATGAGTAACCAAGGGGGGATTTTGGACTCAGCTCAGCGCAGACAGAAAAGCTAATCCAGTGTCATCAAAACAATGTGACTCCATGGTGAGAGCCTCCCAGCAGATTCCTTCTGGCACTACTGCTGTGATCCCTCCAGCTTCTTGGAAATGCATGTTGCTCGCAGTGTACACTATTAGCTGAACATCACAATGCGACTGAGAACTCATTCCTTTGTACCTGTTATTTCATACGTGTGTTGCCAAATCTATTCTTTTATTCGTCAACGGCTCTTAAGCCACGACAATCTCAACCGAGCTTTTCCCTTTTTCTGTCTTCACCCTCTTCCTTTCAGGTAATGTTGGCTTCTTCCCCATTTCTGTTAAAGAGGGCACGTTAAACTGGTTTTATGATGGGGACAGTGGCCCATTTATAATGACAAACAGAGGTGTGTTAGCCCCTAAACCAATGTATAACTGGCTTAGCAAATCCCACCTTGTCACGAACTATCACGCCTATAGGTGTGTCTGTTTATTATATTTTTATTGTGTGCTCAAACCAAAAATGGGCACTTGATAATCAGGACTATGCAGTACCAAGGCAAGCGCTGTCAGGTAAGGGTTACAGCAGCTTGAAGAATCAGAAAAAAGGCCATAATTCACTCACACACGTCACTTATTGCATATTGATATTAGCCTCACATTATATACATCAAATGTCCCCTATAAATGTTTTTAAACTCTATAATGGTACTCTGTGTGACTGAAAATGTCCAAATTTCTACATGCTGTGTAATACAATACCATTGCAGAGACTGGTCTGACACCCATAGGTTTATGACTGAATGAAAATACTATATACAACATGTGTTCAGTTAATTATTCTATATCCTCAGTGTAAATATCCATAAGATATTGGTGAATTACACTTACATATATAGTCAATGTCATTAGATGAGCACATATGCAGGTTATTTCTAATTTAACAAAATAATATGGAGTGAAAGAGTACTGTGAATGCAAGTCTATCAGGATGAAAATATCTCGCTCAGCTCAGTAAACACCATTTTGCCATTTTGGGAGACTTGATCGATCAGTCCACTGATTTAGCATTGAAATGACTCATATTGGACAGTTTAAAAAAAGAGATGAAAAAATCAATGCGGAACATCCAGAAATATAATCCTGAGTCTGTGTATGCTCCTGTCTTGTCAAAAATCTGAGAACTGATAGGTCAGCCTAGCATTCACATATGTTGTATTAGTAGCCTTGAGCTTGTGTAGCCTCAAGTAGAGCTAAAGAGCAGGCGACAGAGGTGTGGGGGTCTAACTCTTTCTTCTTTTTTTTTTTACGTTTCCAAACTAAGTAATGTTGATACAAAAGATGCAAATTGAGAGCAAAATCGGGCTCCACCCAAAGTTGCAAGTGGCACCTTGACAAAGTTACAAATGTTTGGGCACTGGTAGGTAAAGCATGCTTTAACATGTTTTTAAGTTGTAAACAAAATGATACAGCGGTGAAACACATTAGTGCTGATGCTAATTTTATTAAGATTATTTTAAAAAGTTGTAGTCTAGTAAACTGGAACATTCAGACCAACACTGACATAGTTAGCCATACGGGACGTGTCCACAACATGAACTTCCCGCCCGGGAAAATCATGATGCTGTTGAACACAAAATCTGTCATTTTTTGTTTTTTGTTTATTTCCTTACATGCCACGATTCTCAGAGTAACTAGAAGTAATTCAGCAAGACGTCTGGTTCATGTGTCTGGCATATGTGTGTTCTGCTGCATGGCTTCATCACTGCTGTGCTGATTATACCAACTGTATCTACTATTCCCACCAGATGACCCCATGATTTCTCTACAACTGAGCTCTTGGTAATCCTGGCAAATCATTCGATCCAACACAATATAAATATTGAATTAGTCTCTTTAAAGGGATAGTTCGCCTCTTTTGACATGAAGCTGTATGACATCCCATACTAGCAATATCATTTATGAACATTGACTTACCCCCTGCTGCGTACTGTGAGCCGAGTTCCAGCCTCGTTTTGGTGTTGACAAAAGTAGTCCGGCTAGTTGGCTGGGGTTTAAAAAATAAAGCGTTTTGCTTCTCAAAACAATATGCGTTCAAAAGAGTAATACATTTGCATACCAAAATCGTTCTCCAGGAAAAAGTCAGACCTCACAATCGCTTGGCGCTATTTTCTCTCCCTTCGTATCACTGCGTGCTGCCACCTGCCGACAGCCGCGCCTGTTACGGTGTTTACTGCTCAGAAGCAGGGGACTGTTCGGTCTGCACTTCGGTCTGCACGGTCTACACAGCAAGAAACCGGGGTGTCATGATGGATGACCAGCTGTTGTTCTCTAACCATGTCCCATCCCTCCCTTGATTATGTCGATTTGCACTCTACAACATAAGAACAATAGGGCCGTATTGAACTCAGTCTGGCGCACGCAGCTGTTGGTAAAAGCTGCGGCTACCCCCCTTTGATTTCTGGAAATGCCGCGATAAACTGTCTTCTACTATGGAATCATTTGGGAACAGTACCCCAAAAAACAATTCAGTTCATTAAGTTTTTTTTCAAACCTCTCAGCTCAAGCTTTAATTGTTACTGGGGCTGGATCCTGCCCACTCAATCGGATACAACTCAGGATCACTATGATCTGCTACCACACTAATGCCTGTTTTAGGGATCTCTGGTGAGGAATGGTCCTCCACTTCAAAGAGCTGTCTGTAGTAGGGCACTGAGCAACTACAACAACTATGTTACTAAATCCCTCTCAGCTGCTAGCTCACTTTTTAGCATATCTCAAAATCATGAAGTAGGTGGAAGCAGGCTCAGAGCTGGAGGTGGAGTTTTACTTTAAATCCTGGTGTAGCCTAGCCTGGCTGACGCGTCCACAATCTCGATGAGATGGTGGTCTGGGAACTAGGTGTGCATTTTCTCGTATTTGAGGCGTGGTTTACGAATGCCTAGAGCCGTTTATTGGGCGCTACGAATGTCTATCAAATGGTGTCTGGTTCTTCCCATGCTGCTTTGCGCGCGATTCATAGCCAATTGTATCACTTATACCAGATGACGACAGAAATTCTACGAGGAAGAAGAAGAAAAAATAAATAAATAAAAGTAAACTTGCACTCTAAGCTACTTTAAATGATGGTTTCTGAGTAGATTCACCCTAGGGTCATTTGAATCGTGACATCCAGCCAAGTTTTCCGATATTGGCTGAACATCAGCCGAGTTATTCCGAATAGCTTAGTACAAGCGCTAACGGACGCTGGCAGTATCTCCAAAATTACCACACTAAAATCACATGCCATGACACCAAACTTCTACAGTAGTACAAATATGGTCTGTACTCACAAAACGATTCATTTGGAAGTTTGTACATAGTCCAGGAGTTTATTATTATCAACACAAGCCTAATAGCTTCTCTGCTGCTAAAGCTGCGTCGACGTCACTTCCTTGATCTGGGAGCTTCAATGTAAGATGAAGGTTGATCTACTACTGTAGACAATAAAGTATATATTCTACATGAATTTTTATGTTGTAGAGTTGTGGATTTATTTCATCAATGGAGAAATTGAGCAGCCTTGCTTTGTTGTCTACAGTAGTAGATCAACCCTCATCTTACATTGAAGCTCCCAGATCATGGAAGTGACGTTGTCGCAGCTTGAGCAGCAGAGAAGCTATTAGACTTGTGTTGATAATAATAAACTCCTGGACTATGTACAAACTTCCAAATGCATCGTTTTGTGAGTACAGACCATATTTGTACTACTGTAGAAGTTTGGTGTCATGGCATGTGATTTTAGTGTGGTAATTTTGGAGATACTGCCAGGGTCCGTTAGCGCTTGTACTAAGCTATTCGGGATAACTCAGTAACTCAGCTGATGCTCAGCCAATATCGGAAAAACTTCGGGTGGGCTACTTGGCTGGATGTCACGGTTCAAATGACCCTAGGGTGAATCTATTCCGAAACACTTTCTAAGGCTGCATCGAACGGTAACGTTGTGTCCGCTGCCATGTTGGATTAACACTCTACAAGCTTCGGTGTAGCGCATAGACGTCGTCATCGTCTTGCTGCCCCCCCCCCCCCCCCCCCGTTCTGTGATTGGTTCCCAAACTCGGGCAAAAATAAGGGCGGTGGTTTCCAGGCTGACTTTGCAGTGAGAATGAAATCGAGCGCAAAGCAGCATGGGAATTCCCAGGCTAGGTGTAGCCTACCAGAAAAGAGTTGCATTACATTTAATTAACTTACGTACATCGACTAAGACAAAATATCTTAAATAGCTTACATTTGGCATCATACTTGTTACTGTATTCGTATAACAAATTCATCTTTGTATTTCTTTTTTACAAATTATAGGACTGATTAATAAGAAGAAATACAGTTTAAACCTGAACAATGTGGAAAGGACGGCCAGATAATAGTTAGTGGACCCCAAGATAGGCAGGTAGTGACCATGCACAGCAGGTTACTGGCATTTCCCTAAATTTCTGTTTGGAATACAGTGCCATGCTGGGACTCGTTGGAGCATAAGGAGAGACTTAACACCAACAATAACTTTTATTTTAACCCAAACAGAGGTCGATAAGGAGGAGGAGATGGGGGAGGAAGACAAAAAGAAAGTAGATGATTGTATCTTTAGCATCAGGTCATTTATTTATGTGTATTTGAACCTTTGGAAGCAAACACCTGCCGAAAATATTATTGCAAACTGACACCTCCTACACACACCTACACACCTCTAACCCATGTTAGCTTCAAACCCATTTTAGCTTACTCTTCATAGGAGGATACAATTGAGGCTTAATATCTGGCATGTAACAGAATGTAGAACATAGACGGAGCCTATGTATGTATATATTCATATATATAATTTCATAAACTGGACTTGGGTCATATTTGTGGTGGGTGTTTAGATGTTCTTTGGTTGTCGTCTCCAATTTTTCAGTATCTTTCAAAGTCATTCACCTTCATTATGAATAAAAAACACAATTTAATTGTCAGTAACATATTTAAGACATCACACAAACTAACTGATCTCTGCGCAGCTATGATGAATCACATAGAAAATATTTAAGTTTATAACTGCTCGGTTTGATGTAAGATGAACAAGATAGAGAAAAAAAACACAACCTTTTTTTTCTTTTAAAAATTCCTCAACACTAAAGATTTATTTACTTCTCAAATAACTGCGTGGGGATAGCCAACAGTAGACCAAAAAAAAAAAAAAAAAAATCAAAAAAACAGATTCTACCACCCAAAGCAAGGCCTGTAAGCAGAAACAGGTCTATCTGACAGATTTGGTGGATAGGATGGTGACACCCACTCCGCAGGTGGCAGGATGAAAGCAACAGCAGCCTGTGGGTGTAACTTAGAGTTGTTGTTTTATGTACTGTAAGCCTTTTTTCTTTGTTGTATTCAAGGGGGGAAGCTTTGTACCCAGGACCCCAGCCTCATGCACATAAAACAAGCAGGCGTGTGCCTCGGCCAACCAGTCACTTGGCAGTTTATCCAAAAGGGGTTTTGTGAAATGTTGTTGTTCTGATTCTGTGTTCTGCTGTAAGTCCATTGAGTAAGTGTGGATATTCATTGAGATTTTAAAAAACAAAACCATCAGAAAACTGTTATTTTCACGCTGGTTCCCACAGAGTATCAGGCTATGCTTCAAATATGGATAGTGATACATGGAAGCTTCTGGTGCTAAAACACTCATCCTAAACCCAGCCATTAAAAAAGATTTACACAACCACCACAACTTCAAAGTAGTCAGCCATGATTGACATAATGGAAAGCTTGGAGTTATGACACTTATGACAATTTTCATTTTTCTTTGGTAGAACTTTATGTTTAAGTTTGACCTTCTGGCCTTACATTTCATGAGTTCTCCATTTCACCCCATTAGATATTTGTGTCTGATTTTGTTATAACACAAATATGAAGCATTTCACTCAAGGTGTTGCTGAGATTTGTGACAGTAGAACAGACAGATGGAGGAACAGAAACATGATGCTTCTGTCCATAGCTGTCACCAGTGCGGAGGCATAAAAAGTTCTGATTTTAATCAGCTATGGAGGTGATATTTATTCATGCATGCCATAGAACTGACTTATGCACACAAAAAACTGAAGTAGCACGAGATTATTCACGTTTTCTTTGGCGAGATTATCTAAATTATTTTGCTCTTCTGCGCTGTCCTTGACATGCCTCCTGTTTAAGTTTATCCGAAAGCTCAATAATTAACAGGGTGGTAACCTTGCCAGCAGATTTTTACTAATAAACTTGAACCATCTCATTGTGTTTGTTCAGAGCGGACATGGAAAGAAATTTGTTCTTTATTGTTTAGCTTTTTTTCAGTGTATTTGCATGGTTTTATGTTATTATTTTTTGGAGATTATGGACAATATGAGAACAATGCAGTTTAGATTTAATGCACATTCATTGTTACTAAAAGTAGGATTTGGCAGAATTGCCAAAAGCATAATGACAGAATTGTAACTGTGCTATACAGCTGTCATCTAAGGAAAAAACACATGAATTGGGATTGATCTGCTTTCACAGTACTTTGAGTACTCTAGTCTTATTAAACCAGATAAAAAAAAACACCCTGTGTTTAATTTTGTATATGAGTTGTGGGACATATAGTATGTGTTTGGGTCAGACAGGATATTGGTTAAAGCCTTTGAAAGTTTGTAGTGGATGAGGTTGTGGACTTGGATAATAATGTAAGCTCCTGAATGAACAATGCGCTGATACACTTTTGTAAATAGCTCATAAATAATTGTGCATTAATGTCAAAAAAAGTTTGTGAAATATAAAAACACATTTATGCCATTTGTTTATGTGTACATATCTATTTATATCTTTGTGTGTAGTTGAGTTCTGGACATCTAATTAGCTTTTGCTTTTTTTTCAATTTAAGATCCAACTTTAGCGTAAAAGGCACACAAATCATTTGGCCAAAACATGTTTTCAGTGTAACTGTATGTAAATAACTGACATAGATTCAAAAAGCTTCTGGATTGGCAATACTTTTTTTCCTTTTTCTCTTTTTTTTTTTCTCAAGCTCAAACATTTTCAGCTGTGCCAATTCAGTTTCCATCACTGCGACCAGAACAATTTCAATCCTTTCAGACTGAGAAGCACAATGTCGCCTGCACTACACTGCTTCTCTGTCCTATTGCAGCCTTGTGTGACTGTTCATGTAATATTCTGACTGAGCAAATTTACTCAAGCCATTTTTTTTTCTTAGCCACTAAAGAAAGTAAATAATGGACCCCTCCTTCCACAGGACACTGCACGGGACTGGACTCAAACTGATCAAACCTTTGCTGGGAGTGTTCGTCTGTAAACAAAGGCTGTGCTCGAAGATCCTGCAAAAGCCAAACCCAGAAATGAGGGCAGAGCCATTGTAATCTTTACTCATTTCGGTATGACCTAAGGGCTAAACGTGGCTGGTTCAAATCATAATCTAGTTACTCACTGCTTGGCAGACTTGCAGTTTGACTAAATGCTTCTTATAAAATCAGGGTTTTCAGTACAAATTTCAGAATTCAAATATTTTCCCACCAATGCCAGCTCACAAGTAACATGACTTGTCACTTTTCACAGTTGCAGACATATGACCTTGCTCCTGGTTCTTCCTGTGAGAAGCCTTAATCTTCTCACTATGTTTCCGTAGTTTTCCTCCAACATACAGCTCAGACAGTTTACGACACTGGTTTCAAAGCCTTTTTGGTCTCAGAAATTAAGCTTTGAACCATCACGTGTGACTGGATGGTGATTCTGTAACAGAAACTGCAGAGTTAGTTGCTGGATAACATGTTACTATATTAGTTCTTTAATAAATATTTATGCATAAGTCATGTGCTTTAAAAGTTTAGAGCTAAAATTGTTCTGATGTACGTTCACATGAATCTGATTTAGTTTTCTTGCTAAAAAAAAAAACGAAAAACCATTTCCGAAGAGGAGGCGCAGCTGCAGTCAGCTCATCTTATCAAAGGTGTATTTTATAAGTGTACACATCATTTACGTGTTTACCTCCAAGTATCATCGAAGAGAGGCGCAGTCTTCAGGGCTTGGCTGGAGGTAGCAGAGCAAAAAAAGCTTGATATTGCAATGAAAATTAGAGTATTGGAGTAGGCAAGGATTAAGACCAGTATTATCTTTGTTAAAAAGCTGGAACTGCAATGAAGTTTGTCTGTTTATACTTTCTGTCACTGTCACAAGCCTGAGAGGGCAACTTCTTAAGAACTGCATTAGTATGAAATTGAACTTTATTTGAGACTGAATGGCAGGAGAAACAAAATAGGGTTTCCCAGATGTCTTTCTCCCCAGCCATGCTTTTAGCTCCTCAGGGAGGATCCTGATGCGTTCCCAAGCCACATGAGATATGAAATCCCTCCAGCAAAGTCTGTCGCTGTGTTCGTAAACTGGTTTTAGAGTCTGTCTCCACACTGTTGTAGCTTGTTTGCAAGTATCTGAAACGCAAGCTGCAATTCGAATTACCCATAAAAGATTTACTGTTTCGACTGATAAATATTATTCAAATATGGTAAATATATTACTAATATGTTTTGCTATAATAACACTTTGCTCACTGGACATTCTCAAAGATTAAGAAAATAACAATGATGAGTTGCTCCAGCTAGGGGCCACACACTCCATCTGCTCCTTGCTCATCTGTTTATTGCATCATGTTCCTTTTTGACAGATTTTTCTTCTTTACATTATTTTTGCGACTAAAAATACTAAAAATTTCAGTTGAAATTTCAAACAACACGACGAGATGGCTGACTTACTATATAGAAGATAGATTAACTATTCACACATAGCCTTTGTCTGACCTGGGGCCTTCTCTCGGCTGGGTATTTCTTTTCTTTTCTTTTGGAAAAAAGTGTCATGCGAGAAGGGAATGATGAGTCAGGACAAATAATGACTGACGGATCCAGTTTCCCCGTTGTATATTCTCATCATGCACCAGAATAAAGTCTGGATGAAATCAATGTTTAGCAATATCACACGATGAATGAATAAAGTTTTCCTAACAATTATATTAATGTCAGGTATCAGATTACAGCATCAGAATTGAATGATTTCCTATGTGAAAATGTGTGTAATTTAAGCAACACCATACCTGCAAAATCAGCTCAGTTATTGTTTTCTTCTGTGTTGTTTATGTGGTTACCATGGTTACACCACGAGCCCTCTGTCATCCTAAGTAGAGCCGTTATGAACTTTGAGCATGCGTGTTCCCTCCCTCTCACTTTCATTGCTTCTCTCTACTCCCTCCATGAGTACACTTGCATTCATTTTGGCAACTGATTCTTTTCTGAAAGCATCTTTCATCTTATATTCTGTTGTTAATCATCTTGTGGCCCTTTATGAAATCTATGGCATCGTGGCTAAAAACCACTGGATCAGAACCTGTCCTCCTGCTAATGGACTGCAGACATGTCAAATGTGCTTTCAAACATTCCAGATCATGTACTGTGGGAACAGCCTCAAAGGTCAACAAAGGTAGTCTTAATGAAAAAAAATAACTGAACACTAACACATTAAAACTGTCAGTGGATATATTCTTTAATCTGAGATGACTGGGTTGAAACTACATTATAAATAAGATGTGGACTAATCATGAGGAAAGTATCACTTTTTTTTTCATAAACTTTCACCTGAAAAGATCTTCAGATTTTGTATAACAGCTCCACAACTGTAAACCAATCTGAACAACCTTGAGCTCTTTGGACAAAAAGACACTCGGGGGAGTCAGAGTCAGTCGTAGCTAGTCAGTCAGAGTTAGAGTCTTATTTTCCTTATTACCTGGCAAGATACAGACTTTAAAAAAATTTTGTCAACACAAAACAAAATTTGTAATTGTCGAGCAATTAACAGCTTTGTAACAATGAGACAGTCATACTGATAGTATGCAATTAGTTTTTCAACAGATCTAAATAAAAATGGTCACATAAAAAAAGCTAAAAATCTGTTTGAATCACCTTTGAAAAATGGAAAAACACTGAGCACACAGCAAAGGGGGCTCCAGAGAAATTTAACAACTGTTTTGTTTTCCACTAGCTTACATTTTCTAAGAGGCAAAAAATATAGTAAAACTTTACTGACATTGCTCGAGTGTGTCTCATTGCCTTAATGTGGCAAAATCACACTTTCTCACTGGAATTTATATTTGACAGTGATTACACTTTGACAGAATTTACAACCCTGATTGCACCCTCTTTTTATGTTCCCATTATGCAGCATTATGGGCTTCAGAGCAGCACAATGGTTCCTACATCTTGCCAGGTACAAGCTGGTACACTAAATACCACACCCAAATTTCTTTTACACCCCCCCCCCCCCTCCTCCAGTGCTCTTATTTCTCCACTGATATGTCTTTGTTTGATACCTGATATAAACCCCTATTACTCCCAGGCAAAGACCCATGCACTGGTTTGATTATGCTGCAACCACCTTTCTCATTTTTTTCACCCTATCCTGCTAGAACTCTCAGTGTTGTTATGCTGCAAATAAGCCTAAATATGGCCAGTTTCAGTCTCACTGCTTTCATTTTCTAAACCTTGCTCCTGGCTTGGCCTTTGCCCTTCTTTCCAGGATCATTACTAGCCTCAAACCATTAGCCCCTCAGTCTTCTGTCTTCAAGACTTAGTACCCAGGGCTCAGCTCTGTCTATTCTCATAACCATGCAATCCAGTCTTAAGTATGCAAGCAGGTTTGAAGCTTGGCCCTTGAGTGTTACTGTGCGTCACTCCCCTCCCCTAAGCACAGGTGGACTTGAAGGGAGCGCTGCCAAATACTTTTGGTTTAAAGGAGGGAGGGGTGTTGGCTGAGGCTGGTGGGTGTAGCAGTTTTTGTTTTGTTGTGTTTCTTAGATAACCGTTTCGTGAAACGGTACTTTTTCACTCCCCCAAATCACTGACACACCTTCAGAGCAAATTTCAGTCTCTATCTTGCCCGCTCTCACTTTCACAAGTCTGCCAGGGCTGAGACAGTGTTGAGTTTCCTGACAAGGAGTGAGTGCACAAGAGAGGAACTGAAATCAAAACTTCTCCTCTTAAAAGGTCAGTAACATCTTGCTGTCTCTTTCACTCCTTTCTGTTTTTCTCTGTAAGCCTAGTATTTTCCATATTCTAAAAAAAAAAAAGCCATAATGAGGCTTATAATTTCTCTCTGTTATGGAGAAAAAGAATTTAGAGCATGCAAGGGCTACCACTGAACACCAAAATCATACTGAAGGATGGCTGACCTTTCGTAGTTTCGTGATTCTCTGTGGTCCCGTTTTAAGCTACAGATCACTCCATGCTGCACAATTTTTGAAAGAGGACACGATAAACAAAAGAGTTATATCCAGCACGTCTATCCAGAAACTTTCTAGTGCGTATCTTGCAGCAGATGTGCAAGATGTGCAGTGAAAACCTCCCCTTTTGCATAAGACACACGGAGGAGGAAGCAAGTGAAAGCATGACAAAGCTGGAACAGACTGAAAGAAAGATCTCATTTTGATTTATCTGGTTATTTAGGCAGCGGCTTGTAAGACTATGATTTACTGCTCATGACTTCTTAGTCTACATATTTTTTCTTGGCATCTGAGTTTCAGATGTTGAGAGGACGTGTATGTGCTTGAAAGGCTAAACTTAGCTAGTCTGAGTATATGATGTATCTAACAGATAAGGTAGTAACAAGCTATTTGACACATCTGTCATGCAGGAATTTATTGTTGCAGTTAGCTGTGATACACCCACATTTAATCTTAATCTGTACTTCAGATCAGGATTCTACTGCAGCAGATGAGGGGGCACAGGTGTGAAAGTTAAGATTATTCTACTCTTCATGTGATTTCCCATCAGACAGCATGAATAACTGTTAACCTTTAAGAGGTGATAACACTTTGTACCAAATGCACCGATCTATCAGCATCACATGTACGTCTCAAAATTCAAATATAGTAATCAAATAATTAGGTGAATAACTGCAATACAGTATCATCAGTGGGTGCATTATTTTCATGTCAGTATGACTGGTTTTGTCCTTAGTGATAATGGTAGGTTAATGTAAGCTATTTATTTATTTCAAACCAACTTAAATCATTATACATTCAGGACTTCCCAGAATAGATCAAAAACAATCAGTTGTGGTCTAATGCAGTTTCATAGAATGTGAACCACAATATATCAGCTTCTTTATTCAGGCAACCTGACTGTTTCCGTTAACAAAAACATGATGACATGAAAAAATATAAAGATCTTCATGTTCTCCACAAAGTGAAGCATAAACAAGCCTATCCATGGTTGTGAGCTAATTCACGTATTCAATGCACAATACATGCATAATAGAAACATTTCTTTTTTACAAAAACTACCCAAAAACATAATTTACATAAAAAAAGAAGAAAAAAACTGTTAGCTTGAAACCTTATCAGCCTTCATCATGTATGGTAAAAAAAAAACTGAACCTGTCGAGGTGTCTTCCTGTTGCAGTGAGGGTTAGATGGGGATAAAATCAAGTAGACACTAGCACACCTATTTTCATCACACACCCTGACTACAGCCCTGTGTCTGCCCCTTTCTCCCTGCAGGATTATCTGAATTGAACCTGATCCTTGCGAGTGTTTTGTTACAGGGCCTCTCTCTTACACTGGTGTGTTTAGCAAACATTACCTAAGGCAGATTGCATTCATGTTTGTACAATCACACCTATAATATACTGTACAGTTTATGATAAGCCAATATCGGAGTCGCTCTGTAAAGGAAGTGACTGAGTAAGTGTTTAAATGAGAGAGCCCAACAGTACTTGACTAAGACACTTAAGTGTTGTGGATGAATGTGATAAATGAATGAGTGTGTGGCTTCATAATTGCAAAATTATGCAATGTGTTCATTATGAGATTAACAGAGTGAATGAGTCCACACGCCTTCTTCCCACCTGACAGTGTGTGGGCATATCCATGTAACAGCATTCACATCGGGCTACACAAGTTGATCTTAACCATCATGATAGTTGTCAAAATCAGAGTCAGTAAGAACAAGTCAAATCTCTGCCAAAATGTATCGCCCAATCAGTGGGGTTTTTGCCCTCAAAAACCCTGCATGTGGCAGGTTAATGCACGTGTGTATGTGTTTGTATGTCTGCAATGACTGAGTAGCTGTTTTTTTGTGCATGTGTGCGTGTCCGCCCTCCTTCGTAGGATCGAGGTCCAGGTTTTGTTGTGTGGAGTTGGGCTGGGTGAGTAAGCCGCCCCTCACAGATGAATAGAGGATGGGAGGAGGCTTGAAGAGGCTGCCGTGGGTGGGAGGCCCGAGCCCTGCCAAAAAAGCTCCTTCTGTGGGATTTGTGTACTTTTGTGTACTCACGAAACACAGCGCCTGGCTCTAACGACAAACCAGCTAGGGAGGCGGGCACTTGCACTTGCAGAGAGCGCCCCTGCACCCTTTTAGGCTATACACTACATTTCAACCATTCTTCCCCCCCTGCTGTTGCTACTCCTCTTAGACACGATTCAGTGCTTTTCTCTAACTAAAGAGACTGATTATGTTTACATATTTTAACAACTTTGACGCCTGGAGACACCTCTTTCCCAACACTAACTCTTTACCTCCATTCTTGACACAAAAAAAACCAAATAGGATGCACTCAAGTAATTTGTTGCTTTAGAAACTTGGTTATAACTGATTTGCATGACAATCTGAAAGAATTATTCACACACACACACACACTCCCACATATATATATATATATATATATATATATATATATATATATATATATATATATATATATATATATACATACATGTGGGAGTGTATGTGTTAAAATATTTTAAGGTATGTTTTAAGCCTTGCTAAAATGCTAAACAAAATTAGTTATACAACACTAACATTCTTTTAAGTTAATTATTATTTATAAATGGTTTGATTGATCCTTTCATGAATTCTTTATAATACTAAAGCACTTGTTTTATATTCATATTTACAATATCAAAGCAAGAAAGGGTCTTGTTGTAGTTTTTGGATTTCTCAACGAGATCAAAGTCATCACAGAAATCTATGTCATAGGTTTCAACCTAGAGAAATGTCAGTGATACCAGCAATTCATAATGTGGCTGTGCAGCAAAGCATTTTACATACAAATTGTGGGTGTTTCCTGAATGTTACCTAGATAATAAAAAATAGGTCTCTGTAACCACTGGCAACCCACCTAGTTTTAGCTTAAAGACAGGTACAAAGAGACAAGATTCTCAGCTTGGCAGTCTTGCAAAGTGATCACCCTGTAAATTAAAAAATAAAAGCTCTGCCGCAAAGGCGTTGCAAGAAACTTATAGAGTTGGGTGTCATTCAGCATCAGGGTGTTTGATGAAGGAAACAAGAAAGAGAGAGAAAAAAAAAAGAGCGTGATTTCATAATGTCTAAAAGAAAGATCTGGGTTGAATAAGTGGGTCCACCCACCTGTGTGTAAGAGGCAGTGAGAGAGAAAGCAGGGCTGCATGGCAGTTTTAGAGGCATGAGTGTGTGGGTTAGGCTAGCTGGCCTGCTTATGCTATCTAATCACTGGGAGAGAAAGGAGAGCAGCGTGCCTTGATCCACCCACCCACCCCAGACAAACAGCAGTTAGCCCGCTAAGTACTATATGTGGTCGCCTGCAGCTCTGGGTTGTACATGTGGGAATGGAGATAAAATGTGACAGAGTATGCAGGTAACAGACATACAGCACAATTATGTCTCATTGTGTGGTGGGGAGAAAGACAGATGTGTCAATCTGGAAGCCACAATGGGTCATGATTGCCTATGAGGGAGTGTGTGAGTGTAAAGCCACACTTGTTGTGCTGTCATTTGTGAACACATTTGAATTAATCCAGGGGGTTTCAGATTAAGCTAATGAGAGTTCATTGGCTGTTTATATATCAGATTAGCCAAATTTGTTTAACCTCAGGCGAACTGTTGAAATAAAGTCACAAATCAAATAATGAAGCTAACATCAACACAAAAAACAGTCATAGACATTACATTTTCTTCATTTTAGAATATCAGGAGCCATATTCATGATTTAGCTGCTCCTTTTGTCATCTGGGTCAAAAACAGATTAGCTACCTGTGTGATACCTGAGTGGGTGGGATGCAATTGGCTTCGCATCCAAAAATAGCTGACCTACGCATCACAGTTGTGTATTTGGGAGTGTGCATGTTGTTGAACGTGGTCGGCCACCTCATGCATGTGTGTGTATGTGTATGTGCCATGACAGGCATCTGTCTCCCCTGCCCTGCAGCCTGACTGGTTTTAATTAGGAGGTGCCAGAGTGCCCGAGGGCTCTCCTGCTGATACACACACGTACACAAGCATACACACACGCACACACTACCTGAGGGCAGACAGAGGCTGTCCCACCAAGGCTGGCCTCCCGCTCGTTATCACCATAAGGAGTTGTCCTCATTCACCTGACGACCCTCACAACACATACACACACAAATACTCACACCAAGCCAATCAAATGAACACAACACTGAAATGCATTGTGAAGCTGCATCTTCCGGGTTGTGGTAAGGAGATTTGACTCCTCTAACGTTTTGTTTGCAGTTTCAAGTCCAAAATAGATTCCCATTTTTCACAAGATTAGAAAAAAAAAAGTGGCCTGAAACTTTACCAATAGTCATTTTTGCTTTGAGAAAGATGTCCAAACACACGGCAGAGGATTTGTACAACACATTTCAGCCACCTGTATGATACAGTAACTGTGTCTCTTTCAGTACTCGCAGTTCTCGACACACAGCTTGTGTACTTTGCCTCCCTTCTGGCAAAGCTTCCAATACTGATTAGGGAGTTTGGAGAGAAGACAGAACGGGAGAAAGTTGAAGCACAAACAGACAGGTCAGCAGAAAGGAAACGCCCTGGTTTCACTCATCTGAATGGCATGCTCATAGGTGAGTTCTACTAATCTCAGTGCAATGACAGATGGGTGTGTGTGTGTGTGTGTGTGTGTGTGGGTGTGTGTGTGTGTGTGTGTGTCAGTAACTGAGCGAGGCAGAGAATACAGTACAGTTTGCACCCCTCCCTTTGTGTTTAGGCAACATTTAATCTGAGACTGGGTCTCTGTCCTTGGACTTCTGGAGGCAGGGGGTGCTGATGCGATGCCCTATCTCTGGACTGTCTGTTTGTGGGGAGGTGCCTCCCTTTCCTGCTTCTCTCCCACAGCAGGCCACACCTGGCCTCAGAAACAGCAGGGTAAAGGGCACAAGCCGGGCTGGTTGTGCTGTTCTGCCTCCACAGTCATTAAGCCAGGAAAAGTCTGCCATGAACTTCTTTAAGCTCTTTTTCCACAGTATTTGGCCTTGATGCATTACATCTGAACCTCATTGGCCTGTGTGTAAATTTAAGCTGTTCATTTATTTATTGTATGTTGAATGGCTGTAGCTTTTTAGGAGTTTCGTGGCTAATAATTTCAGTGACTTTCTAAAACAGGATATCTGAGCTTATCTATGTTTTTGTTATCAAATATGATCAACTTGGGGCTGATATTCCAACAAGTAGCAGTTTAGAACAAAATACATTGTTTGTACCTTCAAGAATGATATGGGAGATCTTTTCTGCACTTATACACTAGTGGAGCAGCTGAATTATGATCACAAACAAAAAAATCTTGCCAAGCTCCCAGATATGTGTTTGTGGCCATGGGAAGTTGTGTACTGGCATCTATGGCAGCGTTTTGATCTACAGTGGTGAACCTTAAAGAGGTTTGCTCATAATAGTTATATTGTGACTATCATAGGTATAACTTCACTGAAAGAAAGGCAAAGAACAACATCTTATCTATGGAAGAAACATATATATCAAATCTTCCTGCAACTGGGTTTGGAGAGAGTTTGATTTCACCTGCAGGTTCCAGTCATTGGTTGTTTGAGCACAACCAGTAATAGCCCGCAGATTAAAGATGGTTCATCCAATCACTTGCAAAGTATTCTTTGAATAGCCCGCCTTTTTACAAACCACTGAAAAGACGACTCCCCACAGAAAAATAATCATCAATTTGTTTGAATGAATCTATAAACAAATTGAAATCTTAAAGTGCAGCTTTCTTTTTTTCCCACCATGACACCTGCTGATAGGAAAACCCACCTAACAAACAGAGTCTCCTGGTATATGTGATGGTGGTGTTACGAAGTTTGGGAGAAGAAGCCCAATGCCCACCTGTTGTCTTTCTGCTTGTCTGTGCTGCTGTTGCCTCAATTTGGTGGCAAGCAGGCAAACAAATCTGCTCTTTTGTTATCGTTGTAGTGTAAAATAGCTGTGTTTTATAAAACCCACAAAGACCCTCATTGTTTTTAAGTACTAAGCAGTGCAGAAGCAAAAACACTTTCACACGCTGCTTTTTCAGCTCTTGTTGCAGATAACATTAGTTCTCTGATCAGCCATTTGGGCATTCAAAGGTTTGAATGGATACATTCATTACTAATAAAAAAGTGTTGGCTCTACTATATGATAACGCGAACCGAGTTCTTGTTTTGCTTATAATTATTATACCCTCCGAAGGATATATTCTCTAAAACATAAGTATAATATGCTGTTTCCCAAAGTGGCTGAACAATAGTTACTTCTTCCCAAGCATGTCCCCTTCAATTACTATGGTAAAGCTTGGTGTGTGCTTACTTAAAAGTACCGATCATTTTGTTATGATGCAACGTATTGCTGAGAAACTTTGGGTCATGGCATCATGTGGATGTTATTTTGAGAAGCATAACCCGTACAAATATTTGTGCAGACCATAAGACCATAGAAGTGGCCTTCTAAAATAGTAAAAAAAAGTGTCAGACAAGTAGGTTTTACCCTTCGAGGAACAGAATAGGAAGTGTGTATGTGCGTTCCCTTTGTTCATTTGTCACATGCAAATTGCTGCTTGATGATTTGTGGCTGCAGGACTTTGACATGTTCTAATAGCTTCTTGTCAAAGATACAGAAAGAGACCCTTTTTGTCAAATTCAGATATAACCTAGTTTGTTAGAAATGTGCTTTTTGTGTTTATAGTACAGTGAAGTAAGCCTAGCTAAGAACAGCATCAAAGTCTTCATGACTTTATGTAAAGCTGCTTCACACCCCATCCCTCCTCCAAAGTGCCAATCTGGTGCTGTGGTACGTGTATCTTGCTGGGAGCAGCAGGTGGCAGTAAACAGGTACGCTGAGAGGCCGTTCAGACAGATAGACAGACACAACAGATGACTCTTACTCAGACCCTTGAATCCTCATGTCTTGTGACTCTGAGCACACAGACTGAGCAGCAAGACTCACTGCTTCTTTTTGTCGAAACTCAACGCGGACGCGAGGGGGACATCAGTATTTACTCTGACCATTTTAGCACAGAAATCTAAAACACTGAAACCCATAATGAATTCAATGTTTTCTGTGAGTTAGAGGTAAATTGTAAAAACCAGCTCAATGTGAATCTGTTAATTGGCCTTGCTACAAAGCAAACCACTCCCAACCAAGCAGCACGATAAATCAGTGTAAATTACCAAATGTATGTCAGGGCCATTCTGTGACAGACCTCTGTCAGTTCTGGCCATTCATGACAGTTTGCAGCACAAAAGTCGGTTTAGAATAAAACAGTCCTCACAGGTACAACTTAGTGTGTTGCTATGGTGGCTGCAACGTGTTTAAAACAGATAGCTGATCTTATAGGATGTAAGATACTGTTATTCTGGCCGTCTGGCCAGCCTGCTAGCAGTTAGTGGCTAACCCTGTTTATATATACTAGATGCCAATGGGAGCTGGCCTCAACTCTCACCCTGTACAAAACAGTGTAAACCACCATGGGCCTGGGCTGCAGTATGCTTTGGTCCTTGTTTTCCTCGTGGGGAAGTGGGCATAGCTGTCTGATACACACTCTTATATGTGGAGGTTTACTTGGCAGACTCCAACTGCTTTTTCCATTATGATCGCTAGTTGTGATAAGTGGATGGTTTGAAAGATTGTAGAAGATTTGAAGATCGAGTAACCACAAAGAAAACAATGGCTTACAGTATAATCTACCTTTATGAGTAAAATAAAAAGCCTGCTAGAAAGTTATCATTCGATTTGATTTTAATGGAAGGTTGTTGTTTTTTTTTTAAACAAAGTAGTTTTCCTCTTTCTGTGCGGCATATATCACCTAAATGACCAAAAATAAAGTATTACAAAGGGTGTGGTTTCATGGTGTCATACAGGAAAGCATAATGGCCTTTTCAGATTTTGTGAATGTGTCATGTCATAACACTTGGGTTGCCTGTGAAACAAAGGAAACACTTTTTTATACTCCCCAAATGTCTCAGTAATGTGTCAATAACACTCTTCCTGACACCACAAAGGTTGTAGTGCAGTATGATTAGTTATTTTTCAAATTTTGTTGCCAATAACACATTTCGTTGATGTTCAGTATAGGCTATCCTCAAAACACCCGATAAAATTTAAATTTAAATTTAAATTTTCTTTTTCAAATTAAGTCTATACACCTTTCTACATAAACTTCCTCCTCCTCTCTACAAGCTGGAGGTGGTGGTGTGCTCACCAACTGTTGTTCTGCTTCTGCGCGTTCTGACTCAAAACAGGAATCCAGAGTTCTGCTCCTCTCAAGCTAGCTCTTGAAACGTTGGTTTAATCAACGGTTTAACACAGAGGAAAGCACGTCTGCACTGTTGCTTGTGGTATTTTTCAGCTTTTGTGGTTTATTTGTGTCTTAGCTTTTAAGTAATATTTCCATTCAAATTAACACCACTGACTGAATCAGCCAATTTGATAGAGTACTCAATGTAGGGTGCCAAATGCCGGAGTGGGTTGATTTATTGTGGTGTTTTTCAGTAATTAGTCTGTCATGACTATTTATGGAGCCCACAGTGCACCTCGTCGACTGTTTCTGAACTTACAGATCCTAAAAACATGCCCAGAGGTCTCAATTACTTGTTAAATGCTGGTTTTATTATAAACAATAAAAACATTTTGGGTTTTTAAAAGAGAAGAGTGAACAGCAGGACACCATTTAAAGCAGGTGTAAAACTGAGAGCAACTGGCTTGGGGTTGTAGTTGTGCTTCTGTGTATGCACATCTCTTCTTCTCAGCCCAAGACCAACCAGCAGAGGTGCACAAAACCGCTTTCCAACTTTTCTCTCTGCTTCTCTCTCCTTTCCATTTTTACCCTCCCTCAGTCTCCCCAAACAACCCCTTCGAGTTTCTTTGCCCCGGTCCCTTATACCAAAATCCATTCTAACACAACTAAAAATTCATTTTGTCTGACCTAAATCAGAGGGTGTCTGCGCCATGGGCTTATTACACACTGCGCTTAAACTTGTGTTGTGGAGGAGGATGGGGTATTATTATCTTCCAGCTACCCACCCTGCTATAAAAACTAGTGGTGCGACATCTCCACAGCGCAGTGCTGCTGCCCTCCCTCCCTTCCTCTTACTCCCTCGCTCTCGTCCTACATGAGCCACACACAACCGTGAGCGTGATTCTAAACTCCACTCTGCTACACAGACAGACTCAAGACTCACACTCTGCTCTCCTCTGTTGTGCTGCTTTGCTTCTCTCCATTGGATATTCCTCCCAGGGTGCTTTTTTTTCTTCTTTTAACTTTTACATTTTTTTTTTTTTTTATGAATGGGCATCTGTGCCCAGTGCGAGGAGCTTGTGAATGGACTGACTGCTTGTCTGTCTGACTGACTTACTGACAGGCAGGTGAAGAGAGCGGCAGCTGTGTTTCAATTAACGAGAGCGATGCTGAGAGGTCAAGTGAGGAGCAGCGGAGCGTCTTAGTAGTCTGGAGATACAAAGACACGTGAGGGGAATCGAGAAGCTGTAGGAAGGTAGGTGATCGCTGCTGAAAGCTGTGGAATGCTGAGGAACGTATCAAGACATGTGTGAATTTATGTGGATGCCAGACTTTTGGAGCTTGTACAGGAGTATGTGTCTGTGCGTATATGTCTGTAATAATTGGTCAAAATGTTACAGTGCGTGTATGTGTGCGAACAAGCTCACACTTGTGTGTTATGTTACTGTGTACACATGTGGCTCACGTACTGTTTATATGAGAGCTGTAGCCCTCTCTTTTACTCTATAAAAGCCTGGAAAGGTGCTAACAAGTCAATAAAAATTCCTTAACAAGTCATCTCATTATTCACCCGGTAGTGTAAATAGTGTGCTGTAAAAACCACGACTCATCTTGGAAATGGCAAACATAGTAGTTTCAGTGAACTAGTGCGTGTGTGTTTTCAATCCCTTGGAGTAATTGCACCTTTCAGTTTCCATATTCATACAAAATTCTCTATTAAATCTAAAGCAGATACTCAGGTAATTCATAGACGTTAAAGCAGGTTGTTTGTAAGTGTGGACAGAACAAAAACATGTTGTGAATTTGAGGCTGAGCTGCAAATGACTGTTTACAACCTGTCATCTTAATAGACCCTTTACGTCATGTCACAAAATACAGTGACAAGTATTACCTTTAAAACTTTCTGTTTGTCATGTCTAAATTGGTCAATAATATTATGCACAGAAAACTGCACAGAAAAAACACTAGATAAGAATACACCACAAGTAATTACACACCTACTCAAAAGGTTCACAAAGCGTGACAAGAAATTTACAATAACACAGATCACTGTCATAACAATGACCCGTGCTTAACCACCTATTGCACCTCTGATATAACATTAGCTTCACTGTGTTTTCAACCTACCTTTTACAGCATGTAATGAAGGCATTAAATCAAGAATGTGTTTGTTTTTTGATGGAATGCTTAGAAGTTCTGGCTATTTCTAAGCTCTCTTTTAAATGAAAGAAAAGTACAGACAAAAACAATCCCAATAAGGATAAAACTGTAATAGCACTCGTACTCACAAAATCATGGTTTTGTTTTATTTTCTGATTTTATTTTCCAACTTTCAGACTTGTGCTACAACCTTTTGTTCATATATTCAGATTCATTAATTCATGCGAAATAGATTAAAAAAAAAAAAAAAGATTCCTGGTGATTAGTCTAAAAACAACTTATCAATTATAATTTTTTTTTTTTTTTTCAAATCAGTGAACCAATAGGTGGCTTTTGTTTTAATTTTGGTCTACAGATATAATGGTGAGTTGCTGTGGGCCCCCCTGAAGGCTTCAGCAATGACCATGAAAATTAATCAGACCTTGGATCAAATCCAGTGTTTTCTTCAAATTACTATCTTTGATCCAACATATATTCGATACAAATTCGACTTAAATTAAAGGCTTAATTTGCAAATAATGTACCAAAATATTTAAGTAAATAATGAGACATACAGTTGTGCAAATGTTGAAACTGAGTGCAATTTTTTTCAATTTAAAGTTGAATTCATTTTGAAGATGTGTATTCGTACAGAATACACTTGTTTTACCTGTGTTCCAAGCAATCCTCAATTTCTGCAAAAAAGCTTGCTGTGAAATGCTTAAATTAGACCCTGGTGTGTCTTCATTATAATGTAACTGCCGTTACATACCTTCCACACCTGCTGTAATTGACAGCACTTAAGATGAAATGTTAAAACTCTCCCCAAGTAGCAGAAAAGTTAGAAGTAGCTGACACTTAAAACATAGAGCAAAAAGTGTCTCCTCAAGTAACAGGTGGACTGTTTGCAGGTGATAATGGACCGGCTTATAGAACGGGTCAAATGAATGCTCTATACTCATAAGGGGGAGAATTTTGACTGTCAATATTAGAAATTATTGGCTGTACAATTGTCTGTCTGGGATAGTTGTTTATTTGGGCAGTTGGTGACAGGGGTAAATTCTGGCTGCTGATGATTTAGCTTGTGGGTCAGGTGTTGCACTGGCCTGACAGGGATAAACTGGGCTTACAGGCCAAATGAGGGTCTGCTTTTGACAAGGGTTGAGATGGACATTAGCTGCTGATTTGTGGCCTGAGCGGTCAGGGTTGGGGACAAGTTAGCCACTCTACTCTGGGCATAATGATGATACAGCTGCAACATGGACAGAAAGAGGAAGAGGAGGAGGTGAGGAGGAAGGAGAATGATTAGAAGAAGGAGGTGGTGGTCAGCGCCCGGAAAGCAGAGGAAGTTTTCTGAGAAAGACACTGAATGGAGGTGACAAATAAATTGAGGTGGGAGTGCTGAACTGAAAGCGTTAGTGACTAAGTGAGGCTTGAGAGGAGATATGGCCGGTACAGGAGGGCGGAAAGAGAGATAGACAGAAAGGCCTTTATTTGCGGTTACTTTGAAAATGAGTTGATACTGAGCTGTGAAACTGCTGTTAAGCAGTGATGCATGTCAAAGAAGTGATACATGTGTCAGATTAATTTTATAACAAAAGCTGATATTCACCAAGTTATACGCTCAAATATCTTATCACCGCATAATGACAGTTTGACCAAAGTCTTTCTTTATCATTGACAAGTCTAACTTAGCTTTAAGAGGTGATGGAATACGAGTCCTATTACTTAAATAGTAATTATCAGTGCCCTTTCTCGAGGCGTCCCCACCCTGGCTGCTCAAATGGGTGGGTGGTGTACGTGTGTGTGTGTGTGTGTGTGTATGTGTATGTGTAAAGGGTTAAGACTGTTTGGCTGATGAAATGTCGCTCCAGGACCTTGTGGTGGGAAAGCTGTGCCCTCCTCCCCTCCCTGTCTATGTGGCACATCCTCCTTAGATCCTCTCCACACTGTAATTAGGGGCCGGCCACTAAGAACTAGCACTAGCTAGTGGTAGGCAAACAGTGGGAATGGAGGGGAGTGGTGCTCACTGGGGCACCAGCCGAGCAAACAGCAACAGCAGCACGTGTCCCATAGTTCCAAGAGTGGGTGGGATGGATCGAGAGCAAACGAATGACAGTGGGTTCGCCAAGCCCTCCCAGTCAGACTCTTTTTCTTTCCCTCTTATCCACTCTGTGTTGTTCCAAGCTCTGCACTATTGTTTGCCTTGGCAGGCTGTTACAGGGAGGGGCCCCTCTGCTGGTGTTTGTGCAACCTGTTAGGGAACTTTTAGGGCCATCCGATCTCTCCCTAACTCTCTAACTAAGGATACTCTCACCTTTTTACTTTAGACCATAATCTAGAAAGTTTGAGTCTGAGTATGTCTTTCAAGTTTAAAGCCCACAGTTTGCGCTTGCTTGTATTACTTATTTTCAACATTTTCTTTCATTGTTTCTTGCATACATTTTAAAGATATCCTTTGTTCTGTTGTTGTCTCCACACTGTGAAGTTCTGTGTCCCTCTTTTTTTCTTGTGTCCTCGGCGAGGCAATGTAATGGTCTGTGGCCCTATATGCTACGCTACCACCCCCTCCATAGACATTTTAATTATGTCCACATTGTATCAATGGCATGAACATAGCCTCAGTTACCTAGCAACAAGATCGACAAGAATAAACTACAAGTAAGATTGGTATCCAAGTTGTATACCTGCTGGTGAACTCAGGGATTTTCTCATTTTTAATTTTCTTTGTCTTTTGCATTGTGACTCAAAAGAGCACTGACAAGAAAGCAAGGCACTCTGCATGTGTGTGAGTGTGTTTGTGTGTGAGTTTATGTGGCAGTCAACAATGCAGTTGTGGTGTTCGGGCCGCTTCAAAGTATTTATCTACACATGCTTTCAGTGACCACCAAGTGTGGATGGCTAAGTTTAAGGTCTATTCATAGATGTGAATGAATGAGCACCCTGCCAGTGGAAGTTTTATCACTGTAACTGTAAACAACAGCGCAGTGAATCAACAGGTAGGAACTCAGGCAGATGTGGAAATGTTAGGAAAACAACCGAGTGAGCAGAGGTTTGTCTGTGCATCGAAACTGCTTTGTCAGGTTGGTAAGTTACTGTGCTTCAAATGAGTGAAGACAGACTGCAAGTAAGCAATTTGACAGGATACAGTATCTTGAGTACAATCTGACCTTATTCGTGATTCTCTCTTCACTTCTTACCACATCCAAATTGCACACTGTATTGTTCAGATGAAGGTATCAGTTTACTCAGTGCTCATATCTGGTAGAGACATACAAGAGGGATAGACACGATCACACCTCGTAAAGGGCCGAACGGAATTTAAAAAAAATGTCTTATCAAGAATATGGCTTTCCCAAACTCACACAGTTGCTACATAAGACTTGTAATGTATTCAAGAAAAAATATTACCCAACGTGATGTTTGCTCAAAATGAGACATGCTGTATTTACCACTTGTTGCTTGTGCTGCACAGATGGCACACAAACAAGCATGGCTCGAGTGAATAAAGCTTGACTCTCACTCATTGCTTCAACAGTATCAGCTTCAATTAGGAACCTCCCCTTAATCAAGTATGAACGCTTTGAAAATAATTCAGTAATGAATGGATGCTGCTTGTCATCAGTAACACTTCATTTCAATCCAAGATGCAGATTTTTCATTATCTCCTGGGAAGAGCATTGTACTTCAAAATTAAATGTTACTCTATCACAGTAAAATCAAGTTTATGAAGCAGGCCCTTTAGTTGCAAGAAACCAATGGATGTGCAGATTTAAGAGAATTATTATTCACCACTTTTATGCATTGTGACAAGAAACGTGGCCAATCGTTAAAAAGGCTAAAGGAGAAATCAGACATGGAGATATTAATCTGTTTGATACATCAGGCTGAGTCTCAGTCACATGACGATTGCAACAAGGTTCAAGAATGGAGCATGTGTTTTGAAGAATGAATGAGTACTCATCTTTTTAAAAAATCCCAGTGGCTTTCAACAAACATTTTGACATATTTTTAAGATTTTTTAAGATTTCCTGAGGACTTTTCTGAGAGTACTTTTTCACTTTTATTTATTTCTTTGGTTTGGTGATAACAATGTACTTTTGTGGATATTTATAGCTTGATGTTACACACACAAAAATTAAAAAATGCCATTATGAAATCTTCACAGTAAAAATAACGACTGTTTTCAACTGTATTATTTTCTAGAAATATTTTATCAATTGTATGTTGTAAATATCTTACATAGAAGCACATTCACTGAGCATATATATATATACATCTTGAAACATGTGTATGTATCACTGCCAGTTTGACCTTTTTATTTGAGTGTCACTAAACTGATTTATTATGTTCTGTTTCCATAACAAACAGAAACAGAAAGAGGAGAATGGTTCATCACAGAGAGGAAGATCTTATTGGGATCCCCTTCCCAAATCACAGCAGTGACGTCCTCTGCAGCCTAAATGAGCAGCGGCGTGAGGGGCTTCTCTGCGACGTCATCCTCATCGTCCGTGACCAGGAGTACCGCACCCATCGCTCTGTTCTGGCCGCATGCAGTCAGTACTTCAAGAAGCTCTTCACAGTCGCCACCACTGATGGCGGGGACCCCCACCATGCCGCAGCCGTGTATGAAATTGACTTTGTCGCTCCAGAGTCTCTAACAGCCATCCTGGAGTTTGCCTACACTTCGACTCTCACGGTGACGGCGTCCAACGTGAAAGAGATCCTGAACGCAGCCCAGATGCTTGAGATCCCCTGCATTATCAACGTTTGTCTGGAGATCATGGACAGTGGTGGTGAAGGTGGCGGGGGAGGTAGAGAGGAGGAAGGAGAAGAGGAGGAGGAGGAGGAGGAAGAAGATGAGGAGGAGGAAGAAGAGGAGGAGGATGAAGAGGAGGATGTGGGATCAAGAAAAGATGAGCACGAGGAGGAGGACAATGTGAGTGAGAGGTCGCTACAGTCGTTGGAGAGCAGGGGAGAGCGGACGCCTCTAGGGACGGAGGATTCACCGCCTCCGAGCACCTCCACTTACCGCAGAGAATTTGACCAGCGCAGAGAGTCGTCCCAGTCCAAGTCACCAGACACCATGTCGGGCAAGCAGGTACAATTTATCATATATTTTATGTCTAATTTCACTATTTTATGTAAATAAGAAAGTCTGATGTTATTTTCATGTGCTCCAGGAGAGTATGGAGAGTCGGGCTCTGAAAGATTTTTCCATTGAGTCTCTCCTTCAAGAAGGGCTGTATCCTCGCATGTCAGCACTGGACAGGAGGGCCAACTTCTCTCCTCTCATCCCAGGCTTCTACCCCTCTGTGTGGGCTGCTGAATTCCCAGCCTTCCCCCAGCAGCTCCTGAATCCCACACATCCCCACCCAGGTGCCTCAACACAAGCTAGGCTCCATCACACCTTCCCTGCCACTACACCACTTGAGCCCTCAAGACCCCTCGATTTAGCTGTGAAAAGAGAGATAATAAAGGAGGAGATGAAAGAAGAAGTACCGCCCAGTCTGCTCCAAGGTGACTTCCTCAAAGAGTTTGTCAGCTCAGGCTTGGGCAGCACCATGAATGCTGGGACAGTGGCTTCAGAGGGTCCTTCATTGGCTCCAATTAAAGATGAAGCAGACTTCCGGTCGTACCTGAGCTTCCTGAGCTCAGCATCCCACCTGGGTGCACTGTTCCCTCCTTGGCAGCTGGAGGAGGAAAGGAAGATGAAGCCCAAAGCCTCGCAGCAGTGTCCGATCTGCAACAAAGTCATCCAAGGAGCCGGGAAACTGCCGCGACACATGAGGACGCATACAGGAGAGAAACCTTATATGTGCACTATCTGTGAAGTGCGATTCACAAGGTATGAGAAAAACAAACCACACAGAGGCTGCGTTAAGATATTCATCTGTGTTATTTGCCTACAAAGCATCGGGTTATGTGAAATAGCAGGGTTAACGGAAAAGTACCCCATGCTCTTTTGCCTGAGGTTAATCTTCTGTCACTTCATCTAAATATCAAAGAGTTCAAAGTGGAAAGCCCCCTCCGCTGGTTTATTTGCATTAGTGGTATCTCGACTAGCTACATCCTCCTACTTTGTTACATTTTCCACATGTATTTTACTGGCTTTTAAGTCATCGTATGACTGAAGACATAAAAGGGTAAAGAGGAGCAATAATAATTCTTTTGTTAACCTTTCTACCAACGTCATATTTCATGTGAACATGTGGTTTTTTTTCTTTTCTCAGGCAAGACAAACTCAAGATTCACATGCGGAAGCACACAGGTGAGCGCCCCTACATCTGCCTCCACTGCAACTCCAAATTTGTCCACAACTACGACTTGAAGAACCACCTGCGTATCCACACGGGCGTCCGTCCTTACCAGTGCGAGCACTGCTACAAGAGTTTCACACGGTCCGACCACCTCCATCGACACATTAAGAGGCAGAGCTGCCGTATCTCCCGCCCCAGGAGAGGACGAAAGCCAGCTGCTTGGCGGTCCACACCTGCCAACAGTTTCCTGTGCCCTCCTGCTGTTGCAGCGAACCAGTTGGAGGAGAATGGGTTAAACCCTGCATTCCACGGAGGCAAAAGTCAGGGACTTGGGGAACTGCTCGGGCTCAGCGGCAGGGGTCTGGGATTTAAGAGTGTGGACGGGTCAGGCAGGGACACCAGGGATGAACGGCAAGCAGAGGGGAAACACGTCACAGAGGAGGAGAGGGCAGGGCCAGGGAGGCAGAGGGGAGTGTTTGCCTTCGCCCTGGCTGGAGAAGAAGTGCTTACCCATTCTCCGTTCTATGCTCCGAACTCTGACCCTTGGATCATGAGACTGGAGCGTGCTCCACCCATCTCTGAGCCGGCCAAATGAACTGTGTCATCAGTGACATCAATGAACCTTCTCAAGCCTGCTGATGTGGCAAGGATAAAACACATTTTTTGAACACGTGGTCCAATTGAATAATAGTTTCAGCCTAGTTATTGTTAACACATACTTTCATAGTGTGTGAGAAGAGACTAAACAATTGAGAATGCCGAGAAAAACATGGTGGAATGCTGTTTTATTATAAAATTTGCATTATTTTTCGTCTACAAGGCTGTAACATGGGATCCATTCAAAAACCACATAACTCCCATGGAATTCCTCTAAGGCAAAATTGAGCTATTGAAAGAAAAAATATCCATATGCAAGACAATGTTAGTAATAGTAAGCGATGTGTGTTACACATTTAAAATAAAACAACACAAACACTTTTGAATGGTTGAATTTAAGTGTTGAAAATATCCTGTGCTAAAAAAAAAAGACTTTCATATTGTCCATTATAAAGATTTTCAAATATTTTCCAAAACAAAGGGAACCCACTGGAAGTCTAAATCAGGAAATTATTTGATAATGTGTTATTATCTTTCCACTGCCTTGTCCTGATTTAAGCTCTTCATCTGCACTATTGTACATAACTTTTGGCCGTGGTGAAGTTAATTACGGTTACAGTGCTGATTATGTAATAGGTATATATATGTATATATATATACATATATATATATATATATATATATATATATATATGTATGTATATATATATATATGTATGTATGTATGTATATGTATATATAAATGCATATATGTGTGTGTGTATATGTATGTGTGTGTGTGTGTGTGTGTGTGTGTGTGTGTGTGTGTATATATATACCTTGAGAAATCCATCCAAAGATGAGTACTTTGATATTTCACTGACTTGAATAAGATTAAGACTTTGTTTTAAATATGTGTCTTAAGAGGATGTACAAATCTAACTAATCATCTGTCGCTTTAGCTACACAATATGCTTGTGTTTATTCTGGTTCAACAATAGAGAGGGCTTCAGTCCCATTTTTCACATAGCGTTCATCTCTGATTTGTGTATAAAATAGCACAAAAATTATCTAAATTGAAATGGGAAAGTATTTTCTTGCTATTTATGTGTATTTAAATGAATGAGCCTTGGCTATATTTTGCAAATCTGTTTTATAAAGACACTAAATGTTGACCTTTGCTCTTGTCTGGGCGTTTCATTTTTGTCAAATTTTACAAACTGTGTGTATGTGTCTAACTTTGATCACATATATAACCACCGCTTTAAATTTTAGACTGTGAGAAAACCTCATTACAACTGGGTTTAAGTTACAGTGAAGTGCATTTTAGAATAGTGGCCACTTTACTCTCTATTATTCACACCCACATTAACAGCACACAACCCCTCAGATGGAGGCTGACGCTGAATCACACAACAGCTGATATTCCTGCTGAGATCAACCACAAAATTGTGCCTTAAAGATAATATATGAAATACATATTTGAAATGAATGGAAATGAGTTTTGATTCAGTGCAGCGCATCGAAATAGGGCAGTGAAAAAATGAGGAGTTTGATAGAAAAATGCGCGAGAATCCAAACTACAAAAAACTCTTGTATACAATAATTCAAGTTTTTGTCTTTCAGTATCATTTTATAATGAAAGAAAAACTTGAAAAACGTTGTGTATGTGTTTTATATATCAGCTATAATTAAACAATGACAGTGTACGGAATATTGATTGTACGGAAATGTAAAGAGGTGCATTAATTCATCAGTTAACTACTTGAAATTATTGTTTATGCTGCAGACTTCCTCTCTCCTCTCTGATCTGTGCATTTGAGTGACTTTACACGAATAGAAAAAACAACTCCCCAGAAGCCTTTTCATGACTTCAAGTGCTATTCACAGGTAATGTGTTTCATACTCATCTCTGTTCTGTTACTCTTCACTGACCTCTAGTGGACACAAATAGGTACTGTTATTGAATCTATTTGTATTTTCTTTTATTGAGGGAAAATCCTAAATGTGGAATCATTTATAGAAATTGTGCAATATATCATAATTGTATTCTTGATAGTGACCCAGGTAGGTGAACTAATCTAAACTAACTATCTTAGCTTGCTTTTACTATAAATGAATGAATAGAAAAAAAGATTCAAAAGAAAGAAAACAAAGAAAGAAATAAGATAAAAACAAAAGAAAGAAAGAAAGAAAGAAAGAAAGAAAGAAAGAAAGAAAGAAAGAAAGAAAGAAAGAAAGAAAGAAAGAAAGAAAGAAAGAAAGAAAGAAAGAAAGAAAGAAAGAAAGGCTTGTACAGATTTATGTCACCAGAGGGCGCTTAAGATTTAAGTTAACTTCAGACAGAGTCAGTTCTGATGAACTGGAGTGTCGGTAGAAATTTAATTAATTAAAAACAACTTCTTCCAAAAAAAGTCACATATAAATGAGTAGAAATAATATATTGCAAAAGAAGTACTGTTACTTTCTTTTTGAAAAAAAACCCCAAAAAAAACAGTGAAATAATAAAGTGAAACCCAATGCATGAAATAAGGAGGTGACAAAACTTTCTCAGACACACAACCACATTTTCTTTTCTGTGGGGTGCTGATAGCCTGAATTAGCTATGTCCTGATTGTTTGACCTATAAAGATATACAGGCGTTACAAATTGATTTTTTTGATTATCAGTGAATCTAAAGAAGCGATCACTCATGTAATGTCACAGGAAGCAATGGATCAAAAGAAAAGAAATCTTGGAGTTACCATGAAAGATGAATGAAAGGTCAAGCCCTTCATTCTGAGAATGACTGGCTCACTGGCTTATGTATAGCAAGTTTAGTCATCTTTCTTCTTTTTAAGTTCCAGTTCTTCATTTCTTTATCACTTGCTGTTGTGAAAATAATTTGAATGTTAGGTGATCTAATTATTGCTGAGGAGTTATTGCAGTCCAGTACAGCAGCACAAGCCTCAACATTTTCACACCAAGAACAAGTCAGTTGACGTGTGGCTGAAACTGAAAACCAGTCTATTCAGCCAGCTTCAGTTCCACTGAAATTTTTAGCAGGCTTCACAGCAAATGTCTTTTCATTGATATTTCACATTTCACAAAAACAAAATAGTGTGCAATAAAGTGTAATAACAGATCTAGTGTTTTGTTTTTAAAGCCTACAACTTCACAGTTCTGTTCATGCTTGCTGTTAACGGATGTAAAAAGAATGCAATGAGTCAGATATTTCTCTGTTGGAAACCAAGGAAAGAGGTAAGGCAAGATTTGGACTTTATGTTGGCTGAAATGTGACTCCATATCATTGTTAATGCTGCTTCATGTGGGCTGGATGTGTGATTATACACTAAGTTGTCAGTTTAAAGGCACAGAAATGTGTTTCTCTTCATTCAGTTCACAGTTAATTACACTGTATAAATGGGGAGACTTGACTGAGTGTATTTAGATTTACAGTAAGGTGGAAGACAAAATATTACAGTATTTACATATGAATATTACAAGTGTAAGCTTTAATTTGAGGGTTTTCTCATCTGAGAATCAATTTCAGGGGCTCAAATGTAAATGAAAAAATTGAGTCGACAGTCTTTTAATTAACAGGTTTGGGATATTAGTTTTTTTTTTCCTAATATAGATCAATGAAAGATCTTTAGTTCAACTGTGACATTTGTAAAAGTTGGCTGACGGTGTGAATCCGCAGCCTTAAGGAGCCGTAAAAACAAATTACCCAGCACATCTTTAGGCTGCAAAAAGAAATCCAATCTATTAAAAAACAAAGCGAGAACAATTCTTTGTTCATTTTGCATGGCCAAAATAACAGCTTGTTAGATTTTCTGTAAAATGATACAAAATGAAATAAAGAAAAACACACAGCTGAACTTACCAACCTAAAGACGCCTGGACAAATACTCCCTCACACTATCCATCCAAGCGGGAACACTGTGGAGGTAGACATATCATTATACAAGTCTAATATGAAAGGGAAGACTTCATGAGACCAAGAACAGAGTGTTCACCACTAGGTACAAACCAAATTGCAAGAAAAAAAGAAGCCTTAAGTTAGACCAGTTTTGGAACAATATCGTGATTGACAATATATGTTAAGATGGTGTGATGTTATGGGCATGAATGGTTTGCAATTGCAGCGGGTCACCAGTGATTCAGAAAAAAAGCAAAGCACATTGGACAGTGCTTCACAGTTTAGGTGGAGAACAGCAAAAACCATACTGCTCAGGCTATATGGGAGTTTTTGAAGGTAAAGATCTGCAATGGGGGGGGTCAGAGAAATAATCAGGGAAGAATATTTATTTGAAGTGTTGTCACTGTGCGAGAACATTACCATTAACATTATATATTCATATATATGTATATATATATGTATATACACTTCAAATAAATATTCTTAATTTATTTGATATATATGTATATAAATAATACTAAAATGAGTTGTAGTGCGACTCACTGAAAGACAGCAGTGGAAAACATATAACAACAAGATCATGACTTCCTGCGCCCAAACCCTCCTCAGGTGTGATTTCCTTATCAAGTAACCCACAGTGGCCACTAAACCTCTCTCTCTCTTTTTAACTCAGTCCCCACCCTGAAAACTGTTAGACGTCTGTGTTAGGATACACAGTGCTTATTGGTGTGTGCATGGTCTGTGCATGTGTGCCTGCACATACAAAGCATTTCTGATGTGACATCCTCTGAGGAAACAATGTGACAATGCAGCAGCACAATGCAGCTACAAGGGAGACCACAGGAACTGCTAATAGTAACACAGTTTGATGTTCTCTGAGGGGTTTCTAAGAGGCCACTGAGGAAACATTCTTATAACAAAGAACCTTGAAAAAGAAACAGGCTATATTTTCTCAAATACAGAGAACAATACAGTATTTAGTGTACATGCATCAGGTACATGTACATAATTAGAAAGTGGTTTATTGTCTATTCACATTAGTGGCTGCAAAATTACTAAATGTTCATATAGTGTGGTGCCAAGAGATTTTTTTTTTTGCCAAAGTTGCATAATGATTGCTATGGTAGTGATCCAAAACTTAAAAAAACTTCAAAAGACAAAAATGCACCTTGGAGTCGGCCTTATTGTTACGATTAAGAGACTGCATGAGTCATTTAATTGACTGAGTTAAACTGGAACATACATTGCAAATGAAACAGCTGCACGTTTCCACAGCAACGCAGTCACTGTGTTTAAACCACTGCGTGTTAAAAATAACCAGAGAAACCACAAAGATCACATTCTTTAACAAATAACAGAACAAGTAAGCATCAACTAACTCTGCAATAAGAACAGGGGGGAACTGGTTTCATTCAAACTCCTCCCCTTTCAGGGACACTAATGCGGACAACAGTTTATACAGTAGTTATTAACTGAATTATTAATCGGTTACAAATTCAAAGTTGAGTATGTTTAACGAGCTGGATTTGTTCATAAACCTGTTAATCCTTCAACTGAAGGTGTTGCGCTGATCTCAACCTCATATTATAATTGATCAAGTTATTTACTAATATTATTCATTATTTATTACTAATCTAAAATTATTGTTAATTATTCACTTGGTTTTACAAGTCTAACCAGATTACTGTTTCTTATATTTAATGTTAAGTAATGTTAGGTACTTTCATAATTGTGACATTATAACAAGCTATTTGTCATTTTACACATATATATACCAATTACTGAAAGACTGATAGGAAAGTGAATGAGCTGAATTATTTGATAACTGACCTGAATCAAACAGACTCATCAGATGCATACTCTTATTGCCTATTACTACATTTGCTACCATCTGCAAGTATTTGTCAAAAAACACACTAGCAAAAGGAAGCAGAGAGGTTCTGTTCCAATATTACAGGAAGCTCTTTATCTAAACAACAAATCATTCCTCTCTATAAAAGATACTTACCTCGCTTAACACATCTACCTTATTGCAAGGGCTGCACCTTTCTTAGCTGCAGACATCTGTTAGGTGCCCTTTCAGACTTTTATTGACTGACTCCAAGACAGTCCTTCCTTCTACGGTCCTCTATGCCAGTGTGTGTATCCTAAGAGGCCCAGGGTTAGGAAGGCTCCTTTCACGTGACCTCTAATTAAATATGTATACAGTAATACTAATACAGTAGTGAACAGTGAGGGTGATGTGATGTCTAAATTACTACAAAGCATGTTGCCACTGAATACAATATGTAGAATGTTTTTCACTTGCTTTTTCCTTAATGTCAGCAGCAGCTATATAGCCTAATCAATATCTGCTTAAAAGTCGGAGGATATGTAAGATTCATATACTAGCATGCATGTTGCATACACCGATAACCTGAATGTACATAAGCTTTTTGTGGTATAATGCGGGCCTACACCTATGTTTAATCAGAAAACCTATAATGGTTTCCTGTACACTTACTGTGCATCCAAGGATGTTTACAGCTTCCGAGAGAGCGCTTGTATTGATTCAATTAGCAGAAAGCTGCACAAATGTTTCTTATGAAAAAAATAAATAAATACCAATACATTTCACTTGAAATAATAAATGGATTATATTCAGAGTATGAACACTATGAGTGTGAGCCAGGACATGGGCACGGAAGCATGTAAACAAAATTTTGCACAACATTGCTCAACAATAACAGTTAGTAGTAACAACACCTACTTGTAGTTTTCTGATGAGAGCAAGTGGAGATAATGATCATTGATCCAATGGAACATTTACCTAAGATAATCTCATTGTTGGAAAACTAATCCTGTCTGCCTCACGCAGAAAAATGTTATGTAGATGCTGTCTGAGTAGAACATTTCTGACATAAATGGTTTTAAATATGCTCTTAGTGTTATGGCACTTAGGTTATAAGAAATTCATAAACATAAACAGTTCTCCATATCAACTTTTCTGCCAGTGAGTTCAAAATTCCTTTCAGGTTAATGACAGTGCAGCAGTCATCCATTCACTAGTAGGTCTGTGACTGAACAATTACTACTGGGCATCAATACAACATGCTCAGAGTACTGTGGATCTAATGGACCTGAGGGACAAAAGCACTGTTCAACTTAAGCTAAATGGACTCTTGCTGTACACTCAACAGTGCATTCATCATAAAAAAATGACAGGAAGCAGCCTTGCTTGCTACCTAATGCAGATGAAGCACAGTAATATCATTGAAAACGTATCAGGGCTAAAATGAAGTCTGACCATAAGGTTAAGACTTTGTTAAATGAATAGCAGAGGTTGCAATTACAATTTAACTCAAATTTGATAAGAATAAGAATGTCTGCATATCACAAAAGAACAAAAGAAGTTACAAAACTAAAGTATTTACCCACTAACCCATTTACAAAGGGGGGGGGGGGGGGGGGGCTGAAAGACAGTATGCGGTTAAACAGAAGCAGGGCATACAAAGTTCACACATTATGGATTTAAATTAGGTGGTGTTACAAGGTATCGCATTGCATTAACATTGTATTTCCTTCCTTATACATTTACGTGGAGATGGGTAAAACTTTCTGTGTGCTGACATGCAGCAGAGCAGGCAAGGACCTTGGCTGGGAAATACGCAATTATCACAGAAGCATTCAAAATGAGTCCGCAACACAAAATCTGCAGCTTTTGTTTTTTTTCCAAGTTCAGTGTCAAGTAGTGTCAGTCCATTACATTTATGCTTGTAGGTTAATGTTAGCCTGTCTGACACTGGATAGTCCTTTGAGGAGCCAATGTGGTAATACTAATGTCAGAGCCATTGGCAGAATCTCATGAAAAAGAAAAAAAGAAAGAAAAAGAAATCTGAATAATCTGGAAAATAGCTGGAAACAAATAAAACTGAAAATCAAAAGCATTGCACTAAAGGTTAGAGCACTAACTAAAACTCCCTGCAGTCAAAGGAAACGGCCGATCTATTTCTGTTTGTGTGGCCCTCTGAAGTTGGCAGATCCTGTGCCCCAGCTGAAATTATGCCCTATGCAGAAACATCTCCATGGCCTTGTTCTGCTAAGCTACATGCAAGAGACCGCGGTGCCTTGAAATACCTCCACCACAAAGCCACAGGGCAGGAGGGGATGGTCCGCCTCAGATTTGAAGCCCAGACTCACGGGGTGTGTTTTTGCCTCAAAATGGTGAGGGTGAAATTAAAGGCAGCATATTCACGTAATTGCACATGGACGTACCCACTGCTCACGAACCTGAGCTCAGCTCTTGCACTCTAATGAAGGGCTGAGAGCTGGAAAAAGGCAAACTCTGGCAAAGTGATGACTACAGCCATACTGGCCAAACTGACATTTTAACACACCTTTAGTACTAACACTCATGTTCCTTTCATCCGGTCATCCTCATTTAACCATGAGTTCTCTTCTTTGAAAGAGAGGCTATCACGATACAAATCACATAAACTCCATTATTATAATCAATTGTGAATGTCTAAATCTTTCTTTAAAAAGTGACATTCTTTTCTGTTTCATCTTCACCTGAGGTATATTTGGCTGAAGATCTTTATATTCGTATAACTGAAATGCAGGTCTCTTGTCCATGTAGTAGTTCAGCACTGAGGTGTTGCTAAGTTTACCAAATAAAAAGATCTAAATATTTACTGACATATATACAAAGAATATCACATAAAACTGTCTACAGTCAAATGTCTGGAACTGGCTGTGGCTTACCAGTGGAAACTTTCTCTAAGCAATGGTTTTACCATCTGTAAGACACAGCTACTCTGGGGGAGGAAAGGTTATATGGTACAGTCCCTGCAAATGAAGGGTTGAAGTTTGTAGGCTGTACTTAAATAATATAGTATTATAATGGCAGGAAATCACACATATGTTGCGTTGATGATTTATGAGAGTCTTACAACATCTCGTGCTGAAAAATGGCAGCTGCAGAGGACTTTAAGTACTGTCCTGCAGGGAAAGATGACAGGCAAACTCAGCCTTAAACCAGAGAAGAGGCTTCCTACAAAGTAACATTTTAGTGAGGGTGGTCCAGCACAAGTGAAAACCCTCCACCCATGCACTTCTTCAGTAGTCTATGAATACTCATAGACTCATTCTGACCGCATATTATGGGTTAGTACTTGCCGATGGTTTCATATTTGGCCCAAAGTTTATGTAAATGCAGATGCGAGCCCCACATCACTGCAGTTTACTGAAAAACCCAAGGATTTTCCAACCATGTTGCCAGTCTGTTAATCTAGCTGCCCTTACGTGGACCCACTCTGTGATTGGTCCCAGATTCGCTGTGGGTCCAGAGTAACTATTTAGCTTTTTCACTGAAATGTTCCCATTGCTGCAGACACAGTGCAACCAGCAGGAAATGACTGAGAATTGTGACTGTAACAATGCTAATGGACCGATGCCAGACCACGGCTGTTTACTCGACCACACAAAACATTCCTCTGGGTTAATAACCACATATACTGGAAGAGATCCACTGTTTAATGATTTGGTCTGGGAGACCGTACACTATGTGCTTTGTTTGAGGAAAATTGCAAGCAGCTCAACGTGTGGCACCATATAAAGTAAAGCAATGGGATTTTGCACAGTTGAGCTTGTGAGTCACTTATTCTCAGCTCAGGCTCTGGATTTAGTTTTGAAATTTTGTGTATTAGTTTGTCTTGGGTCATTTCATACAAATTTTGCTCAGGGAAGTCTTAAAACCTCTGCAGAGTGCAGTTTCCACTTTTCACATCTGTTTTAAAGAGTCATCATCTGTCGTTTGGCCTCTCAGGCTTCTTGCTGCCAGCCCTGCCCATCCTTCCTGGATATGAGGTCACAGCAGAAGAACCAGAACAAAGGATGGGCTCGATCATCTTACCCTAAACTGTTACGGCATACTGCATGCTTTTTTTTTTTTATTGTCAATTTCTTTCCAAGTAAAGTACAAGTGAAGAATGCAAACTGTTAAATCGAGCACTGGATATTATAGGCTTCAGTTACTTAGTTCTATTTAATAGTTGTTGAAGATGAGATCTGCAGTGACAAGCTGGTCCTAACTTTAGTTTAGTTTCTGTTCTCTTTTTTAAGACAAACTTGAGGTCTTATCATGTCTAAGTGTTAGAAAAGGTTATCAGTTCCTTTATTAATGTAAAAGTACTGATACAGCAGTGTACAAATGCTCCATTGCAGGTGAGGGTCCTGTGGAAAATTCCTCTTAAGTAAAAGTGTACAGCAAACTGTATCCATATAAATTGTCACTATATAATTCCCAACTGATACTCGTGACATTAAATGATTATTATTGAAGCATCAATAAGTAAGAACCATGGGATCAGAAAACATCTGAGGGTTGTGAGACTACTATGAAAGGGAAGAAGAACAAATCTGATTTACAAACCTCTTCTTAGTTTTAAGGGTTTTTACTTGATATTTTATTTGTATTTAGATGAGATCTCAGACTGTTTGTAGATATGTTGAAATAAAGGAATGGGGAAAATAAGAATTTGGCCTCTGAAATGTGATGCCTCTGAGTACATTTATTGTGTTTAAATTCCTCTGCTGTTATTTTTAATTGCTTTTACTGTTTTACATCGTTTTAATTTTGGTAGTCCTATTTCTTGTCAGGCTAATTTTCTATATAACATCCTCTAAGTATCTTGCCTCGCTGCTGTAATTCACAGTTTCCTCAGTATTTGCCTTATTTGATGTATATCAAACTCATAGCTACATCAGTCATTTTAAATAGTTTATATTTGCCTGCCTTGAAGTCTTTCTTTTCTTGTACATGCAGAAAAGTAATGGAAACTGTTCGGTAGCTGAAATTTGCACCTGTTGGTTTTTCGAGTTAATTACCTTGACGTCCCAGTTAGTCCTCTGGTGTAATTGTCTGAAAAGAAAGGCAATTACTCTTATATAAACATAAAGAAAGACGTATGTGGGAGAAAATACTGATGATTATTCATCGCGACGTATGAATATCTTGACGTAGCTCCTGGCTCTGACACCTGGTGAGGTTGAAGTGGCCCCTGAGCAGACTCCCTGTCTGGGCTGAAGGAGGGAGGAATGGGTGGGACTGACTTCCAGCCCACCGTCGACAAACTCCGGAGTTGAGACAGATCAGACAAAGATGAGATGCTGATCCCTTCTATGATCGGGTGATGAAGTAGTACGGATACATGTAGGGAACGCGAAAAAAGCAACTTTACAGAAATTAAATGTGCGTTCCTCGGAAAGCGTTTAACTTTCAACTAACTGCGTGCGTCCAGCGGTGAGTTGTGCTCAGACTATCATCTGGAAAAACATATTGTAGACTTCTTGTGTCGCTCTAAACTGCACTGCATGTGAAGAAAAATCTTCTGTAGCAAAATGATTCTAATTTCATTTCGATAAAGTCGAGGAAAGTGTTTTATTTATAGTTTGAAATTAGCCTTGCAGTTAATTTAAACGCTATTCTTGATTCTCGGATGTTTTCGGAGTGTTCGATTTCTCATTGTCGTGGTAAAATATTTACTATTACAAGCAATACACAACTATGAACTGTAATATTTTGATAACATAATCCACATGATCACTGATAATGTAAATTGGCTACTCTTGGAAATAACACACACATCCTCTGCTGCAGCTGAACACAGTGGACTCGGGACCCTCTGCTCAAGTCTGACATCCAGTGTCAGCATCTGGTGTTTCAAAGATGAACAAGATGAACAACATACTACTCCTCCACTACAACTACACAGGAAAGCTGGACCACCGGCAAAACGAAAACCCAAGTATTGTGGACACCAAAACCATTGTGTTCCTCATCATTTGCAGCCTAATTGTCGTGGAGAACCTCACTGTCCTGGTGGCCATATGGAGGAACCACAGGTTCCACAACCGCATGTACTTCTTCATTGGGAACCTGGCACTGTGCGACCTGCTGGCCGGAGTCGCCTACCTGGTCAACGTGCTCCTGTCTGGAGAAAAGACCCTGCAGCTCTCACCTGCTCTCTGGTTTGTCAGAGAGGGCAGCATGTTTGTAGCACTTGGCGCCTCCATCTTCAGTCTCCTGGCTATTGCCATAGAGAGACACCTGACCATGATCAAAATGAGGCCTTATGATGCCAACAAGAACTACAGAGTGTTTCTGCTTATAGGGGCTTGCTGGCTGATTGCTATATCTCTTGGAGCTTTACCCATCTTAGGCTGGAACTGCCTGGACAACCTTCCAGACTGCTCCACAGTCCTTCCACTTTACAGCAAGAAATATGTAGCTTTCTGCATCACAGTTTTTATGCTTTTGCTCTTAGCCATGTCAGTTCTTTATGCTCGCATCTATATCGTGGTTAAGTCCAGCAGTCGAAAAGTGAGTAAACACAGCAATTCTGAACATGCGATGTCCCTTCTGCGCACCGTCATCATTGTAGTCGGGGTCTTCATTGCCTGCTGGACACCCATCTTTGTCCTGCTCCTGGTGGATGTGGCGTGCGTGCAGAGCTGCCCCATCCTCTACAAAGCTGACTGGTTCATCGCAGTGGCTGTGCTCAACTCTGCAATGAACCCAGTCATCTACACTCTGGCCAGCCGCGAGATGAGACGGGCCTTTCTGGGTCTGGTTTGTGGCATTTGCTACAGGGCGAAGACTTCGGTGAATGGCAGCGGGAACAAGCAGTCCTTGGAGCCCAGCCGCAGCAGAAGCAAGTCATGGAGCAGCCAGAACAACCCAAACCAGAACCAGCAGAGCCCCTATCAAGAAGAGCCGGAGAGGAGGCAGGAGATGGACACAGGCCATGGAAAGGTTTCTGTGGTGGTGGGAGCAAGGAGACACCCTGCTCAGGAAGGGAGCAAGTAATCTAAAGTAATAATCTGAGGACATGGGAGGCAAAAAAGAACATGAAGGATTTGTCTTAAGATGGGTCGACATGAGGCAGCTTGGTTTTACCTTTATCCTGAACATTGATTTGTCGTCAACATCTATAACTGGGAGGCTCATTTAAATGTCCACACTTGACACAGACAGATTGAAACACGAGGTCAGTTTTGCCTCTTTTTCAAATCCATTGAGAACCAAGTATCTCCAAATGTTTTTGCAGCTAAGTACAGGATAAACTCTCTCTTTGGAAAGAAAATAAGCACATCAAAATGTGTTGATGAGGTGCATTGTCACAAAGCTGAAACAGATTGCTGACAAGGTGACATTTTGTATATACATGGTTTTCACAGACTGGCAATGATATGTGTAAATAGATAACTTTATTATCTTGATAAAAGATAGCCATGACCATTTAAGATGGAGAAGAAGTGAAAGTCCACCTGCAATTATTAAAGAGTGCAATTACAGTACTGCAAAAAACAACAATGTAATGAAGAATGTAGACAGTTGTTATTGTAAGGAGTCAGCTAGAAATATTTATTGCAATGTATTGTGTATTCTTCTGTATACCTGAGGTAACTGAAATACATATAAAAAAAAAAAAATACATGGTGAACATGAAGGACCTGCATTTGTTAAAGCTGCTCTACAGTCAGTCTGATGCAGTTGGAGGTTAAATGACGCCAGAGCTCCATCTACTGGATATATTCAGTACTGCTGCATGTTTAGGACACAGTTGTTGCACTCCTCGTGAGTGAAACATTTTGTATCAGCGATAAAAGCATGAAGTAGGTAAAATGAAGATTAGAGAGGCATGTGAATACAGCATGTGAAATAGACGTTTAACAAAGTTATTTCCTGCATAATATATGATGCAAAATTATAAGCTTTGACACTACAAAGTAAAACAATAAATAAAAATGAATTACATGGCTTTAAGATGCTTTATCTGGATCTCCTCATTGGGAGAGGAAAATGAAGATCTCAACTTTGTTAAGAGAACGCATCATTTTGTCCGAAAAGTATCAATATCCGTTGTTTGTCATGTTGATCGAAATGTATATTCCTCTGTTGAAAAGTCATTACATAGAAAAAAGGATGAGCTAGCTGTTACAACCTCACACCTTCTTTTGTGCACATGGCTCTTAGACCTGTTCTGCAAATGAATTGTTCTCAGTTGTATCTTTGCATCCACCAGAATAGGGGAATATCCAAAGCAGGATATCAACCTAGCTATCAGTCAAGCATACGTAGACGGAGAGGAACACGAAGTTACAATTGCTAACAATGGAAAGACAATAAGAAAAAAGCATGTTACCAATGAAACAGGGGCGCAGCCAAATGTTGGATGAACAACTCCTCAGTCATTCAAACACGATGTGTCAACAGGGCACCGCAGAAACACCAGACGTGTAAATGTGAATCCTGTCGTTCTTTTGCAATTGAAAAATGGCAGCCTCGTTGATTTTCAGTCATTACTGTTTACATGAGAAAATACACTTTTAAAAACGTCGGCACAAAGACTTGTCATTCTGGTGGCATTGGCATCTTCCGTGACTTAAAGAGAAAAAAGTATTTTTGAGTAAATTACAAGCTTTTACAGGTAATCCACTGTTTGGTACTGTTTGTATGAGTTGCCTTGAGAATGCACTTAATGCTTAGGATTAATCAAGAAATGTACCAAAGCGACTGAATAAAGCTATAAAAGGTCTGCTCACTAAGGCTGTCACAGTTATTTTTGTTAATTATAAATTTGAATGAAAATAGTTGTGAATAATGATATAAATGTCTTTCTTTGTTCATTTATGTGACACCGTCATGGTGTAAGCCAAGTAGTAATTCCCTAATTCACTTTAGATACTGGAAATTAATACAGGATCGTGAATTTAAAAAGCATATTTTTGCTTAGCTTATGGACTTTTTAGGTGAAGATGCACGTTGTAGAAGCTGTGTCCAGAGCAGAAGACTGAGGAGCAACATTATGACATCATTAAAAGTTTGTCATTGGTGGAGAACACTGTGGAGATGGGATATTCCTTTTAGATTTATCGAGCTGTTTTTATACAGTTAAATACATTCCTTGCTTAATTTTTTTATTTTTATTTTTTTAAATCGCAGATATATTCTTATATATATATTTCTTCCACTGGCGGTTGTCTTAATAGCGTGATCTGTGGATGATCCAGAGCAGCAAGAGTGTTGTTAACAGAGATGTCGCGTCTTTTGTTTGAACCAACAGTTCAGTTCACCTTTGTGATAGGGAAGGAAAAGATATTTCAATGACAGCCATAACAGTAACTGTGGTGAAGGTAATTGCGATGCTTGTTTAAAATCCCCACGTAGCATGAACTGAAAAGATTACTACAGCACTGACGACAGAAATTCTACACATTCACAATTTTATTGCCAACAGTCATACAGAATAATGATAAACTCATACAACCAAAAGATTAAATCTGTAAACATCATTTGGACTTGTTTTTAATTTCCTTTTTTCCCACTTAACCTGTCCCAAAATAGTGAGTTTCTGTGTGATACCCTCTGACAAAGATTTATATTTATAATCTGGAAATGATACATTTATAATACATAATAGCTAGGGAGGGAGGGAAAGAGACAAAGATATAGAGAGAAAACAGTAGTCTCAAGCAGCAACACGCAGCAGGGCAAAACATAACCTCTAGTGAACAGGCATGCCCCATTGAAGATCAGCTATTGCACTTTGAAGGGGAAAAGAAAGAAAAAAAGTAAACCACCATTTGTACAAATAAAAGGCACATTTTCATTAACAGAAATCTGGAAAGACGCCATGTTCTTAGTGGTGTTCCAGCGTGTTTGGTTGAGTAATTTCTTTACGTCACAAAGCTAATCGATATTAGACAGATTCAAGTATGGAGTCGTTTTTCGCTATATATATATATATATATATGCTTCGTTCAAAACTTTGCACACTTTGCCAAAGTGATCCTACAAATTTAGTCTTAATAAATAAAGACTCAAAGGAACTCTTTAAATTGGTACAGAGCTTTATAAAAAATTTACCGCATTAGTCCTTCTTGCTAGTAATTAGATTTGATGAAATTATGTCACAAACACTGCAAAAGTAAAAGATGTGTAAGGGTTCTAGATATAGTCCCAATACTCCATTTTGGCCAAATGTATTGTAGTGAGATGCATGTGCTGTACACACCCTCTTGCAGCAAAACACAGGCACGTTAAATTACATTGCATCTGTCTCGTCAAACTCATTGAACACATGCTGATTTGGGTTCAACTGAAGTGGTCCAGTGCATATCAAATACAATGCCCCATTCATTTGGTATCCATCAAAGTTCCGACAATAGTGAGGATGAGAGCATTTGAAAAAGGCTGAATCCAGAACTGCAGTGGACGGGTTCAAAATTTGGGTTCTCAACAAAAACAGCTTGTATGACCTAAACACTAAAACTGTTTAGAGGAGCAAATGTGTACACATTACTGCAAAAATGAAACTTTAACCCGACCAACCATGGAAGAAAGCTTAAAAATGTGTTCCTTGTGTTGAGAAAGCTGAGGTGACTGACAGACAAACGAGTAGTGCTCTGATGACACCTAGTGGCTAGAGAGCCGTCATGCCATAAGATATCAACACATTGAAAGAAAAAAAGAAAAAAAAGAAAGAAACTCAGTAAATGCAAGTGAACTTTCTGTGTTGTTTGTGAATACAACATTTGTTTAATTATGTCTCAGCACGGTGGTAATCCATCTTGTGTACAACTGCCCCGGGTGATCCAACTTTTTGATTGTGCTATTTATTTGTGATCGTTGAAATGAATAATATTTAAAAGTTCAATAAAAAGCTGAAAATGGTCATTAAGAATGTGAGGATATCCACTGCATGACTCAAGCACCAAAACTAATCACCGACTACACACCTAAAAGAATTAATAGGAAACCAATTCAGAAATAACCACTGGTTCAAAAGCATAAATATTTTACAGTGTCAGCATACACAAGCACCTCTTTCAAATAAAGGGGTATCAAGGTCTACGAACATGGCCACAAGAACAGTTGATTTTAAGTCATGCGACTGCAGTGACACGAGAAATTACTTCATAAAAAAGTGGATTTTTAAAGCCATTGACAGCACTATGAAGGGTGTCTGCACCCTGACACTTTGTGACGACTGCAAAGCAAAACACATTCAGTTCTAATCTCCAATAAAAGCAGGTTTCATATAGTGACTAATTTAGTAAGCTCTCACACTAATGGTGAGTTTAAAGGACATTTTCCTTCATGTGACTCATTTCTGTTTCTTCAGCCTCTTAGCCAAGAGTTCCTGTAGAAATATGCTTGTGCTTGACAGACAAAACTAAAATTTTTGATTTTTTTCTTCTTTCTAAAATATTCTTGTTAAAACCTCTTTGAGGTTTGATTTGCACTTCATCTAAACTACAAGAACAACTGGGTTATTTTTATATTTTAAAACACCAAATCAAGATATTATGTCCAAATGCACCTATTTCTTCTCAAAAATATAGCATTTCAGTCATCACAACAAAATAATAACAGTTCTATAAATATTCTTTTCATCTTAAACAAATCTTGCGTCTTTCAGTGACTCCAGTAAAGTGGGCCAGTTTTGAGCACATGGAGCCTTTAGGCATCTTCTTCTCATGTTTCATACTTCAGTTCCATAATGGGAGACTGTTTAAAGCTTCCTGTTTCCCATCAGGCATTCCAAGCATCACTGTTTCCTTACAACAGGCTGTAGGAGACACAGTTCACTCCCAGCTGACACGATCGGCAGATTGTTGTCACGGTGATGGGCAATAAGGTGGCTAATGCTGTCAAATACATGATCTTTTGTCCGTACCTTTGAACAGAAGAAAAGAATGATTAAAATTCTGTTTTTATCTGAAAAGGGTTCAATCTTTTTATTTCTCACTGACACTTTTATAAATCAGACATTTGGATCTAGAGTTTTGCTGTAAAACACATGTCCTTCTACTCCTTTCTTACCGTGCCCTCAGGGTCCACCAGCAGCAGGTGTTTAGCAAGTCCATTGTGCATGCCTGTCAGTACATAGGACCCTGGATTGGTAGTGCTCTTACGGACCAGAAAGTCTCCGTCATCTTTTAGCAATTTTTCAGCATCTCGCCGGCTCATTTTGCCATGATACCATATCTGACCCTCCAACTCCTCCTGTGCGCGGAAGGCCACCGATCGCACAAGAAGTGGGCTCGAGTTGTCCACGGACGCTGCCTTATGAAGATTAGACACCTGGGACTGGGATTGCCCCTGAGATTGTGGTTGGGACTGGGACTGAATGGCATCCTCAAAGGGCTCTGTTATGGAAGAGGGCAATGCCGAAATTAAGAGTTAACGGAGCAAATTAAAATCATCTATAAAAGCAATATGTAATAGTTGGCTATCAATACTTAAGCAGAAGAAAGATGAATTTGTCTTTTTAGACACATAACATATTGTTCTAATTCAGGGGTGGTACTAATCCCATCACGGGTTGGATTCAATTGTGTGAATTTTCTACTAACCAGCACAGAGCTACACAATCAGTGCTGTATTGTATGTGCTGATGATTTAGTTTCCCTGCAACACTGGGGTCTAGCATAGCAACAGTTTTATTGAAAAATTGTTTTTCATCCATTTCTATTAGGCAAACTAGATGTTACACTGGTTCTAATTTTTATAAAGTAACCTTGAAGGTACTTTATAAAGTTCTCAATGTAGCTTCCCAGTTGCTTTCAAGACACCTTCATTTTGTCTGATCTGAAAGCACCTACGACCTATTAAATCCTAGACATAGTGGAGCTCTCTTATCAGTTTTCCTAATTCTATGGTTATTAAAATGGAAAGGTCTAGTTTGATGTTTGAGCAAAGGATCTCGAACTGCAACGGTAGAAAAGTCAATGAAGTCACGGTGTTATGTTCGGACCATCCTGTGTTCCATTTGCTGCTGTGGCTCAGTACCATTTCGCATTCAGCATTTCTTTAATTGGTTCTGGGGTCAAAGGGAGAACTGGCACCTCGTATTCTCACATTTTTGTCAAAACTTCATGTGCATACTTCAACCTTGATTTATGCTTCTACATTTGATCAGCGTAGAGCCTACAAAAGTGACCTTCTTTGTCATGAGCATTCCTACAGCCCCTGTGTCTGTGTCGCTCTGCATTTACTCTGCTACAATACTAATGCTCAACAGGGTTTCTATGCCATAGTGATTTTTTTTGTGTACTCCAAACAATGGTGATTTATAAAAGAAGACCTTGGAGCTAACAGTCACTTACACCAAAATTTGTGTAAGGCAGAAAAAAGGAAGGAAGCCTGAGGAAATTAATCATAGAAAGTTTCTAAACAGACTGACAAAATAAGAAAAGGCAAGATAGAGCATAGCATATAGTGATTAGCATTATGAGCAGGCCTGATACAATCACAGCATCTTATATTTTGGATTATACTTTATTTCATAGATGCAACATCTTTGAGCAACAATTGGCGTAGGAGGTGGACTAGCCTCAGTCGTTTTGGTCAGATGTTTACGCTGAGTTATAGTGCAACTACTCTGAATCCATGTAACAGGTAAGCATGAATTACGCTTAAGCCTTATCATTCAACTTGTGTCCTGTTCTTTCAAAGAAAGGCTATCTGCTTTGCAAAATATTTAGCAAATTAATCATTTTCTGCATTGGTTGGTTGAAATATAACAAAGTCAAAGTAATCTTCTACTCATATTAAAATGTCCCTTTGCAGTTGAACAATAAGAGTAGAGAATACTCTTGGAAATTATTTTTCTGAAATGAAAAATGAGTTTTAAATTGTATAGTCCGTTGCTCACGTGCAATGTGGACTCTCCACACATACGTTTGTTAGACATATCATTAATTACTGATCTATGTATAATAATATCAAAGCCAATGGTGGAGTTTAAAGGCATAAAGTGACAGCAACAGTGTCCTCTTCTTGGCTTTGTGCTGACATGATATAATTATAAGGACACACTGAAGTAGAAATAACAAAAGCTGGAAAACCCCTATAATCAAGAGATCTAATTTTAAAGTGTTATAACAAAGGCAAGGTACAGATTCTATTAAAATACTTTGATTCAAACACGAGTTGTGATATTTCAAAACTATGAGGATATCCAAATCTTCTATTTAAAGCAATTATCATCATAAACTGAACATGAAATATAAGCTAATCAAGTCTTACTCATGTCAAACAAGTCCTTCTGTGGGCTCTCTTTGGCTGCAGCTGCCATGCCCTTTGTCACATTTTCTGCTTCAGCCTGGAGTGCTGCGAGCACCTGGGCATCAATCTGCTGAGTGTTCACATACGTGGGCATCTCTCCTGTTTTTGGTGCCAGACCTTTACTCTCTGGTAGACTGCTTATGTCAAATGACCCTACAAATTTGGAGAACCAATCAATCAGATCAAAAATGCAGCAGAATTAAACATCTCATATTGTGGATCATGTGTTCTTACCCTGTTGCAGGAAGATTGGCTTTCTTTCATCCGCCCAGTTTTCACAATGTCGCCCCTGGTAATATGTCGGATCCACTGAGCCTGGACCCATCTGATGACATGCAGAAACACAGCAAATATGATGTTTCTCAAGGAGAAAAAATACAGGTAAAGAGACATTAAGATTCATGCATGCAGACATTTACATGAAGGGTAAACTATTTTACATTTCTGTCTGAAATGTAATGTAGCCATGTGTGTAATCCATGTACACATTTACCCAAATGGTTGCCACAGTGACACTTGTACCCATCGGCATGTGAGTGGACTGTCAAATCATTTTATAAACAGCGGTGTTATGAACTCCATCAATAACCTGATAATCTTAGTGTTAATTATACATCTGTCTCATTACTTCAGTAGTCCTGTTTGCAGTTTGTTAAACCAGTAAAATGTTTGTTTGAGGTCTCTTCACAAACACCATAAAATGTATTATACACTAAAGATGCAATAAAGTGCTGAGTGACTTGTCAGTGTTGCACAAACTGGACGGATCTGTACTTTCAAATCCCTCCTTTAAACTTTACTTTTTGGAAAAGCATTTGGAAACCAATCGATTTATTATTGTGTTTGTGTGCACATCCATTCATTTTAAACTGAGTCGTACCTGGCACCCATCTGATGCGGCATTGTGATTGGTCAGTCTGGTGTCAATGAAGCCTCCAGGTGGTGGCATTTTGCCAGGGATGTTGTTGTAGTAAGGGTGTTCTGCTGACTCTTCTTCTTCCTCTGTCCATGGCAACTCCTCCATGTTTAATACCCTGAGAAGAAAACTCAGTTTTTAATTATGAAACTAAACCTTGACGCCATCAAAAATGTTTGTGCTTATTTTGAATTTGATGCACGCAAACACTTTTAAAATAACCTGGAGTGGGCAATGATCAGCTGGGGGAGTTATTATATACACTGTGTGTAAATTGGCAACAGGAGAGTAAAAACAAAAATGCCAGGGAGGCTGGGTTTTCCAGAAGGAAATATGTAGAAGGAGCCGTACTGCAACGGTTAAACATTTTAAGAACAAATGGTTCTCAGTGTAAAATAGCCCCCCCCCAAAAAAAATATTGTCATCTAAAGAACATCATAGATGTGTCATTATTGGATTAAAAAAGTCAATGTGCAAAAAAGCCAAGAAAACAATATTTAATGCCTATGATCTTCTTGCTATCAAGCTGCACTGTTGTAAGGACAGAGATGAGGAACTTCTTTTTTGGAATTCATGTATGATAAAACCATCCAGCTTGTTAACAATGCACAGCTCAGAAACCAGCACAAGTGATGGTATGATCATTTATTCGCGCACTTTCAGGGGAGGCCTTGATTAATCCAGTAAGGTAATGTCAAACCACAGTCTGCACATAAAACACCAGCATGGCTCAGTGGTACAAGAGTCCAGCTAATGAAATACCTTGAACATAAAAGCTGTTCAAATAAAATGTGATGCAAGACACTGGAAAATCAAACCGATCACACATTTTCAAACAACCTATAACATCTCATTTCCAATATTTTTTAGAACTAGAATGAATGTATCATGAGCAGCTCACCTGTCATGTGTGGAGGACAGCTTGCTTGAGGGACACTCCAGGTACTGCTGGAAACGAAGGTCAAAAGCCTGGCCGATGGTACTGATGACGTCCTGGGCCAGTCCATCAGAGCACTCCAGGATGTGACACGCTGATGAGTTTTCGAGCAGAACATGTTAATGCGCATGTTGCATATCAGATATTCCATGAAATATTAAGGAAAGTAACTCTCACCTCTTCTGTTAACAGGGTCCTTTGCTACATAGGCAACATAATCTGTTGTGTCCTGCAATAAAAGTCAACTTGTAAAATTGAATGAAATCACTCAAATATTCTAAGAGGGATAAAGGTCTTTAGGTGATCAGCATACATCAGACAGGGTAACTTTATTTTCATTAACTGATATGATGCAATCTTTTCACTTTTTTCATACTTGAAAAAGCATGTAATACTTACAGGATCTCCGCCTGATGCAAATGAGATGGACTGCATGTGATGGTTGGCTATGATCTGTCAGCAAGAAATCCATAAAAAGCAAATCAATTGATGCTTTTGTATACACACAAATTAACTCGTGCAGTCAGTACACAACACACACACTATAAATATTAGACAACATTAAAACTGATGCAACATACCTGTTTAGCAACAGGTTAACAAGTTCAAATTTGAGTATCAGAGTGTAGTTCATTTGAACGGCTTCTGTTCCTCTCAAAATATATTTTTTTAAATAGTATGAATCCCATTAAAGAAGCCCGTTTGATTTTCGAAACTCTTCAGTAAAAGTAAAATCTCCTGTAGTGTAAAAGCTGAATCAAAAAAATTCATACTTGATCTTGGGGACACATATCAATATTCTAAAACGGAAGTCCAGCTTCTATAACCCCTGTTGCCACCTGCTGTTTCCAGCTTGGTTACCAATAACGAGGTCATTTAAAGCTGTGTAGCTGGTAACCTTAAAGGTGGGGTATGAGATCTTGGAAAAACGGTTCCTGCAAGCTATATTTTTGAAAATACACAACCTTGCCTCTCCCTTCACGCGCGCGCGGGGGGGGGGGGGGGGGGGGCTGACGGTTGATTGGCGTGTCAGAATCCAATAGAAGTAACTCTCATCATTACTTCTATTGGTCTGACATTTCCTCTTGCTACACCCTCTACAATGGACTAAAATATTAATTTTTTTTCCCAAACATTCTATTTTAGTGGGTGCAATGGGGTCGTGAGGAGGTTTTCAGACAATATGATAAAAAATGCTCCAGAAAACATCTCACACCCCACCTTTAAGTCATATTCATTTAGGTGCACAGCGTTTGATGTCATAACCTTAACTTAACGTGCATTTCTGAAGCGTTTGCTCCAAAACGGGTAAAACTTCAGCAGGCTGGGTCAGTCTTGTCCAATATTTTCCCTTCATGGTTAAAAAAAATACACACTGTTTAACCAATTGAAAATACTTCAATCAGCCTGGTTTACCTTGTGCCTGCTCATCTAGACAATGAAACAGTTGACTTATTTTTCACATGAAAAACGCTAGAGTTTAAAGGAAGTTGCAACAAAACGACTTCTCAAAAATCGGTTGCAAAATGTTTCCACTGTACTGCATTTTCTCAGATCAAAATTACTTAGAATTCAACGGGAAATGACGCATGCTGCGATTTCACACAGGCTGAGTGCTTTAAATTGGCAATTTTTTCTCCTGCACCAAGATGCATTAGTATTTGGCTCTATGCTAATCTGCGAGCACTATTAATCAAATTGATTGAGTTACATCTCAGACTGCAGGGGCTTGCCAGCATTTAAGGGAAACTGCGTCAAGTTTGTAGCATATTCAGGATGACAGAACCCTCAGAAACAGTGGAACCACTGAAATCTAATATGCATTCTGCTAAAATAAGCACTAATTCTATTTAAGGGGATTAGCTTCCACAGTAAAACATTGATTGTGTTTAGAGATAAATCTTACTGTCACCAAAAATCACTCTTTTGACATGATTTTATAGTATCGTTGCATGGTTGACAGATGTGTGATACACTCTAAAGCCATACTATTATTCAACATTTTGTCTTAAGTCTATCAGTGGTGTCATGCATCACTATAACCTGCTCCATGACTGTTTAGAAAGGTTGCACACTGACCTGTTTGCAATCAGGGGTCATCAGGTTGAGGCTAGTGGTGGAGATATTCAAGTTGATTGACATGCCAGCAAACTGTAGATTGCTCTTCCCCAGAATACTGGACAGAGCCTTGGACGGTGGCTGAAAGGAGCAGAGAAAGAGACAGTAAGACACAAGTCTTAGGATTAAGACTTGAAACAGTTTTTCCACATAAAAGTAACTAAATCTGTATACCAACAAGCCCCCAAACAGAAATGTATAGACATGTGAATGAATAAAGTATTTTTCTATTCTATTCTATTTTATTCTATGTAATGCTTATTTACTGAGGTGAACAACAGAACTTCAGGGTAAAAAAAAAAAAAGGCAAGACGTTTCCAGCAGTAATGCTAGACTAAGCCATGCTAACCAGCTGCAGGCTGCAACCTTCTCATCAAACTCTCAAAAAACAAAATCTCAAGCTGTTCTGACTCGTCTCATATGCCGGTTCAGAACCACTTAACAACATATTAATAGCACACTGTAACCACTGTAGTCCTATTTTATACTTAACTGACTAAAACAGTAACCCTTTAACCTCTGACACCATCAGACGGACTAAATACCATCGGCCACTTTTTTCTTGTCTCGGCATCTCTCTAAAATGTGACCTTTGAAGCATTTCATTTAGTCACAACATTTTTTGATGGTATTTCATTCTCGATTGGTAAAGCCAGAAAGGACAACTCCCTCCCACCGGTCTTTGTCTAGAACTTTGTTCACAGGTTCCTGAGCTTTGGCAAAAGAAGGAGCACTAAGTGAACTGAGCTTTTATTTTCCATCTGTCTATACCCATCTTGCTTGTCGTAGTCTTTTGAGGGACTAAAATTTCATCAAAAAGTTTGGGATAAATCGTCAATATATTTCACGCAGATTAGGCACAAAGTGGTAGGACCACTTTGATTTAGAATGTATAAACAAAACTCATCAGACCTATCTAATAGTGACCAAACTGTTATGTTTGAATCTCTAATCGGATTGATTTCAGTCAGATTAAAGAGGCATTAAACCATGTAACCATAGCATGTGAAAGGTAAAGGATGAATACAGTGTTAACATTATTATTCAGTGAGTGAAACACGTTTGCTTCTCCGGTAGTGACACTCAGCCGGGTGCGCTGCCATAAAAAAAAAGCTCTATCGAAAAGTAAAGCAAGAATTTGCTTTGAACTTTTTTTGAAAGTGGAATCACCTGATTGTGATGATGTGTCATCTTATCCTTTTATTTACAATCAAGAGGCTGACAATAACACAAATTATAGTTTAGACCAATGCAGATTTGAAACACTGTTGATGAAAAGAGAACTCAGGAGGCCAAATAAAAATAGCCAAACCAATTTAACATTCCCCGTATGAAGCTGATGTCACCACAGCGCGTTTGTGTCACAGTCAAAATAACATCATCTCAAATCCTACATCCATTCAGAAAAACTAACCAGCGCTGCTTTTGTGTTTTAAAAAGATCTGACATTTAAATAAGCTCTGCAGAACAGAGTAATGTTTCATTTCACACCCTCACATGTTGTGGACACGCACTATGTGAACACACAAGCAAAATACATGTACTCAGTCACATTCTCACACACACACACACACACACACACACACACACACACACACACACCAGCTCACCATCCTGATCACAGATATTGTGAACTACATGAGTCACTAAGCACTGTGTGCGGTGTGCAATGCATCGTGGGCAGGAGCTACACCCACGCACATACAGAACCATACCTCTTCATCTCTCTCCTCTGCCCCTCTTTTTACATACAGAAAGAAGGAAGGAAAAACATTGAGAGGGGATGCTAAATATAGAACATGGAAGGATAAATTAATATCTAATGCTGTGTCCTTTTTCGAAACCAACTGTACATCTACACATTTCTCCTGTGATCACTTATCTTTCTCTTGCCATCCATTCCATCCCTCCTGTTTTTTTTTTTTCGTTTTTTTTCTTTCTGTACAGCCATGTACCTTTCTCTTCCGAAGTGCTCCTTTGGTCCCAGGAACAGCTTCACATACCAGACTGATGGCTTCTCTAGAGGAAGGGTGAAAGGATGGTGATGATGAGCGCCACAGAATCACAGTTATTTCAACATTAGGCTGGACTGTACTTGTATTTTTGTCATCTGGGAAAAAGCAAGACGAAGATACTACATACAGGGTTAAGTCAGCTACTCAACGCAAAGTACAAGGCGGTTTTAACAATTAGTCATGCAATCCTATGGTTGAAAGGAAACGTAATCTCAGGCGAATGTCTCTGGATTACCTTAGAATACAAAAAATAACAACGTACTTTAAATAATACATTAAAACACAAAATTCTTCGTTACATTTTATTTTGATTTTAAAAGATAGGCTGTGAACCTCTTGCAGTTAAGAACATCTTAAGCAAAACATGCTTAATGGGATGAAATGAAAACAAAAAAGAGACAGTGGGGAAGTAACCAAAATGACTTGGGAAACTTTTTGGCCACAGGAGGCTGCAAAAATAATAGAATTATTATTAACTGAAAAAAATTAGAATAAAAAGGACTTACAGTATTACTGGCTATTAATAACCAGAATGTGAACATTTGATTTCAAATTTCTAAGAATTAATATTTCAATAGAAAATTCACTGTCGCAAGAAGATGACGTCTGCTGCCTCCAAGGCGCTGCCAGAATTAAATCGTCAAGTTTTGATAACCCTGAAATTGGGTGTCAAACAAACATTCATGGTGTCCAGAGGATATTCCCAATGTGTTTGCTTGTCAACGAGTCCTTCCCATCGGCCTCAGCTGTACTTTGCGTTTTTAAGCATTCCAACATTCTAAACCAAACTTGTGAACATAAACAAGATTCTGAGATTTTGCTGCAGCAGGACTAAAGATTAATTATTGCCAACATATGCGTAAATGCATATTCTAAACTTGGAATGGGAAGCCATCTTGTTTTTCATGGCATCACACAGTAAGTCATCACCTTCACTTGTTCATTTCATGCAAGCTGGACATGTTTTGAGTAAAACAGAACAGATGTACTGATTAATACTATAAACTGTGTATACTATAATATACTATAATACTATAAACCTAAGCACAGTGTCCTGCGAGACAAAACACAGCAACAGACCAGAAAACATAGATCAATATCATGGCAGAAAACAACATTTCATAAAAAGCAACAAAACAGCAAACTAAACATTTATATAATGTTGTTTTATGTAATGGTGCATTTTCTACTTTGTCTTTGCATTTTATTAAGTGAAGCATCATTAAGTTTCGTGGAAGTGCTGAAAATGTGTCCGCTTTTGTGAAATGATGTGGTTTTTGTCTCTGTTTTTTTCTTTTCCTTCTTCGGTTTTGCAACTCAACTAAGTTATGAAATTTGAAAAAAAAAATTAAAGTAGCTAAAGATATACTTAAAGCATGACAGGTTGTTACATAAAATAAGATGTCCACTCGATATTCAGTGTGCCAACACTGTAGGGTATTTGTGTTGTGCAACACAGAGTAATAGAAAAGCTTTTGAAAGCATGCCATTGCATTGCAGACATAGTAGTATACATCAAAGAGTGAAACCTAAAACTACCTTTCAGATGTAAACTATTTCCAGGTATCATCATGTTATGATTTTTTTTTTTAAATATTTTTTTGGGGCTTTTTATGCCTTTAATGGATAGGACAGTTGGAGAGAGACAGGAATGCAAGGGGCAGAGAGAGGGGAGACATGCAGCAAAGGGCCGCTCGGTGCGGGACTCGAACCGGGGCCAGCTGCAGCGAGGACTGTAGCCTTTGTACATGGGACGCCTGCTTAACCCACTGCGCCACCGACCGCCCCTATGTTATGATTTTTTAATGTAACAGAAGAAAAGCGCGTCTTAAATGGTGGCTAAAGATAGAGCTGCTTTGAAGGATAAAAAAAATTCAAATTCCCCTCTGAGACAAATCAGATGCTGGTTTCATGACAGAAATGTTACTTTCTGCATCCTATTAAATTTTTTAACAGGCAAATTCTCACTAGAGTGTCTCTTTTTCATCATCTCTCTCTGAACCAGAGAAAAACTTAAACACATACAACAGTGAGAAAGAGCGAGCGCATACTGCTGTGTAGCTTTGCTAGCTAATGACACCAACTTCGGGAAGTCAAGCAGAAAAGTGAACATGACACAAAATGATTCACCGCTGGCCTTTGCCTCATTGCACATCAGTCAATGGTTTCAGAGACTTTTTGAGACACAGAAAATTCCATGAAAACACGTGTGATAAATGCACTATACTATGCGTATGCTCATGCATTATCAAAGAAATCTCTTTAAAATATAATTTTGTCTCATAGTAAGTTTATACCTGCTGCATGTGGCATAAAGAGATTATTAGTAAAAGAATGTTTTTCGAACATAAAATCTGCAAAAAAGGTTTACTGATAAAAATTCCAATATAATATTACACTCAAAACACAATTCAGCAACTATTTTACATATCAAACTGTTCGTAACTTCAATGATTTTCACTGAATTGAAATGACTAACTAGTGCAATTCATAACAATACAGTCAATTAAATTTGCCTCTAATATCTGCTTTCTTTTATCATTGTAAATTTTTCTGTCTACTCCTTTTGGGGGTGCTCTTCTGGGCCCTATTCTTACACAATGCAGTCACTGAGTCATTGTCAGACGCTGAGTCACTTTAATCATTGTGTCATTGCTGCAATACACAACACGATATACGGACAGAGACAAAGGTGGCTACACTGGCAACACAGCAGCACTTAGCATCACACCAGCAAAATGTTAAGTAATGTGCCGACAAGAAACCTAACAAGTAAAATGTGTCCAAGAATTCTACACGTTTATGGTTCAACATTAAAATCTATCATGATATTTGGATTAAGCTAATTCATTATGTGTTCCTAATACTGATAGTAGCTCTTGTTATCAGATGATAGCATGAACTATACTATCAATGTCAACTTTATAACTACCCATCAAACGTACCAGGCATTCATTTGATGTTGCAGCTCCAAAAAGGTTTGAACACACATCAATCCTGCTTAAACTTATCCTCACTAGCTCTTAGTAAGACAAAGAGTCTGCCTGTAAAATACTTCAAATCCATAAAATGGCTTTGCTCCCTCCTAGGTTGTTGTTCTGATTACTGAACAGACACAGGACAGATTCTTTAGGCCATCAGGCAAAGGCAAATACATTCAAAATCAGCTTCTGATTCCTTCACTCATTGTTGTCCTGATTTCTGGAATTCTCTACCATACGAGTAGAAGTCTGCTACAACAGCAGACTAAAAACACATCTACATGCTTTTTGTTTAAAAATGTGGTTAACAGTTCATTTGTTTTCACCGTTTATCTTGAGATGACCTTCTTATCTTATTCCCTTTCTACTCTTGTATCTTCTTATCTTACACTTTTCTGATGTTTCTAATTTCCATTTAAAACTGTTATAAACTCTTATTCAGTCTTTTACATTAAGCATTCATGTATGATGTACGATCTTCGATTTCTTTCATTTCAAGATGACATTGAGTCTACCCTTCATTGTCTAATGAAACTGCATCTCCAGTGTGCATTTACATTAACAAAGTAAATTGCTGTATCTTTGCTTTATGATAATGACAACACATCTTTTCATGTGATTGCACTTTCATAAAAACATGGTTAAAAATATCTAATAGATAATGGCAATAGATAATCCACAAACGTTGCACACTTGAACTTTAAAGGGATGTATTTCTAGTGGAAACATAGATTAAACAATGGCAAATGACAAACGATCTAAAATGGCAAATAATCAAACAGATCTTTCTTGAATGTCACTGTATCATCTCAAATGACATAAACAACAGAAGACTGGACTTCAATTTATCGTCCACAGTTAGCCAGGACAGGTATTTGTGCTTCTAACGCATGTCAGCATACCTTGTTATTTGAGACCTTGTGGTGAAATCCAGGGATCTCATCGATCGCAGGACCTCGATGCAGCCAAGATACTACAAAACAATAGTGAAAAGCCTCTGTTAAACAAAGACTCGCGTGCCATCATGTGCATGTAAAATGAAAATTTAAATAACCCCATAGATACCAAATCCCTACACACACAAAGTTAACTTAATATTGGACACCGGGGGCTTGCTGTAGAAAGGATGGAAAAAAAAAACCTAGACTCATTGGGTTACATCTGCCATGACACACCTGCAGGAGAATTAAAAACGTTGCCAAGTTAACTGCAGTTCATCAGTTTTGACAGTTTCAGCCTGTAACTTATTTGTTAGGCTAGATATTTTCATATCTATCTATTTCAATATATCTAGCGCATTTGTTGATGGTTAAAATGTTACAGTTCACATTATTGAGTGTCTCTTCTGAGCTATAATCTGTGATACCCTTAAATTAATTTAGAGTAAAATCATCATCACTTATCATCATCTGCACTTGTTTTGAACAACATCCAGAAAGTTCAAGACAAATAATGCATTTCCTGCCAGTGAAACTGGTTTACTTTAGTTCTAGGATGTGTTTGTGTGGGTCAGAGTGTTAAGCGCTTTGAAGAGAAGCATCATCCAGTTATTAGTGTTTTACCCCAACTTTACCTGAAAGTGGGCGTAATGATGTTGTATGCCAGCACTAACATTTTTGTGAACTTGCTGACATGATGTACTTTTTCTAGTTCTTTGTTTCAAAAAAAGAAACCTTCAGCTTCACACAGTGGCTACAGTCTGACAGAAAGGGGAAAAAAAAAAAAGAGGAAGCAAATGTTTCCTAACCGTAACATGTTATTTATAACATGTTATTTTGTCAGACAAGTCCCCCCTGTGCCATAAATCCATCTTCACAACCAGTGAGCTACTCATTCTACAGACGTCTACTGTTTTCAGATTAATATTGCACAGACCAGGAACATTATGTGCTGACAAGTTCCTATTGTTAGCAGAATCACATTCATAACCTGGCTGTAAACCAAACAAGCATCCAGACACTCTAATGTCTCCACTCTTTTTCACAAACAGAACCAACATATTAGAATCATATATTTCATTTTATGACTTCTTGTCTCTCCAGTAAGAGTTTTTCAGCCTCTAGCAAACAAATGTATTTTTTGTCAGCGTGACGCTTGGAAATTTTCAAAGTCACCTATTTTTAAAACCATAAATGTGAAGAGCTCAATCCAGCAAGGACAAGAATATATCAAACGTTTCTAAAAATTGGTATTGGAGTTGACTACTCTGAGCAACAAATCAAGACTTTTCTCCTCTCGTGCAAAAACAAATGAACACAAACTTCACAGGATAATTTAATACCAGATTAACTTTTAAATGATTGATAATTAATAATCATAATGAGTCCAGTAAACAGCTGAACATGTCAGTACTGCACCAACAGCCACAAAGGCCAATAAAAACAACAAATCCTGTATCACAGTTTACAGCTTTTGGATGCTGAGGGACTAAAAAAAGATTATTCTATTGTATTCAATTTCTACATAGTCCAGTTCTTTGCAGTCAAAACATGATAGGACATGTAAAAGGAATAAAAACACTTAATCGATAAACAGAAAAATAATTGATTATCAAATCAAAAGAAAATCTATTGCCAACTCATTTTTCAGGAAAAAAAAAAGTTATCCACCTTTGGCAACATGAATATATAATAAAGCGCTATTAAATCTAAGGAAGAAAAATTTGATTAAGTACACTTTTTTTTTCTGTGCTTGTGCTCATATTTGAGTGAAATACTTACCAACTAAAAACTCTGGAATAAGAAAGCCCTATATCTGAAAATGTGACATTAAGATTTGCTTTAAAGAAAGAATCTTACGTCACTTTACGACGTTATATGGCTTCTTCTTTTGTTATCTAATTACTAATTGGCCTTCTTTCAATTTTTTTTACCAATTTGAAGTTAGAAATTCCAATATCCCATATGCCATTGAATGTACGATCAGTGCAGCAACAGTAACTGCTCTTACAAAAAACAAACAACGATGAGATATTACCCATTTAAGTAATAGTTTTTAATGTTAAATGCTAAAAGCTTGAAACACAAAGGAACGGAGCGATGGGGAAGCCCTGAGTTTATAGACAGACATGAGAGGAATTACGACTGTTGAGTTGTCAGTGGTGTCATCAACCAGCCAGCAGCCATTATGTTTTGCAACACACAACTAACAACAAGACTGTTCCTTAAACAGGGATCAGCAACCTACCTGCTGTCTATTGTCAAAGTGCAGTTGAGGACAAATGTAAGTTTTTGAGAATAGAATTGCCAGTCAGGTATATTTCTGTCAGTTTAGTGTGATGTCTGAGCTCTCAGGCTACTTACTGTATGTTCTCTCATACCATAATAAAGTGCTCCAAGGGCTACTGAGTACCACAGATCTCAAAAGAGGCAGACCCAGAGATAGAGAGGGGCGGAGTGGAGTGGGTCACTCTACGCCCCAAAATGATCTGCTTGAGTAGAGGTGTAAATTACATTAAGAACTGAAACTGTCAGCTTGTGAAAAAAAAAGGCAAAATTAGTCTCTTTTAATTTTAAACAGAGATAGTTTACTTATGATGAGATAGCAAAAAAAAAAAAGCAAATAAAGTACACGCTAATGTAGATATCGGCTGGACCTATAAACAAACAACTGTTTGCTCAAAACAGTGAGCAAACAGTTGGCACAACAACATGAAATAATGTCGACTTTTCACCAACTCAAAATAAATTACAGTAGGTCTAACAAGTTGCACAAAACTACTGCACATTCAATTAATTTTACACGTACACAAATACCATGTGTGCATTTTGCCACTCACTGCAACTCCCAGTAGTCTGGAGGAATAGTGGATTGCAAAATGACCACTTCCCTTATTTGAACAAAGAAATAATGTGCTGTCAAACCCAAAGAATTGCTCCTATAAAAGTGCAAAAAATATAATGTCAGTGTTCTGGGTTTGTTTTCTTTAAATTAACACAGTGACAAAGGATTAAAAAGTGTGAGTGTAAACAATGTCACTGTCCGTCGATGTCCCTTTAGAGTAATGGTGCATGATGTGTGGGGAGTGACGCTAATTAAAAGTGTTGTGAGCAGAAACACAGCGTTGAACTCAATACATGCAGGACATAAACCACAGGAAAAGCCTGGGGTGGGGGAGAGCAGACTGGACCCATTTTCCCTCTCACAGTTTGGACCCTTTCAGCAGCATTGACTGGACAAATAAGCGCTCTCTGCCTTAATGCAGTTAATGGAATGTCATGCTGGTCACACATACTGCAGACTTTATTCAGGCAAGTAGTAGTAGGTGTCATATGATGGCAATCATTCAGTGTTCAACTGGGGATGCTGTTCTGCGTGTCCATTCTTATGCTTGAACTACATCAAGCTTTTGGTTCCATGTGTTTCATAAAATAAAATAAAAAGCCCAAAATTGTATTCATTCAAACAAAATAACATTGCTATTTTATGGTATCTGTGAAAATGTTCCCCCCCACACACATTTAACACCTTGAAGAGCCAGGGATCAGCATCATCACTCCCTGTGCTAGTGACTCATTGCTGGCATGATGACATTCACATCTCTTTTAGTTGTGCACCAACTTAAATGATATGTGATGGCTGAGCCACATTCAGAAGAGATTCGGCAGTGATGAGAAAAACATGCGCTGCTTGTCTTTTCTCATTCAAGCATTTCAGGGAGCCAAGCACAGCCATAGAGCTCAGAGAGGTGCACAATGTACAGAAATAACACATCACCATGGTTACAAAAGCAAAACGCTGTAGCTCTACATACACAAGCCAGAAATACCATGAAAACTGAAATGTTTACAGAACATTTTGAACTCTGCTTTTATGTTGCCCGTCAAAAGCTTTGTCTCTACTTTTCCCTAGTGTCGACCTTCTTCATTTCCTGAATTATTCAATGTCTGTGTTCTGGTTGCTGTTATTTCGCTCAACCTTCTGTTCTAACCAGCCTACATACACCCACTCAAGGGCATGTTGTGATGCATGAGTGAAACTACATTATCCCCTTTGCAGGTAACTAAACTCTGGACAATGAAAGAAAACTGCTTCTTTCATTGTCCAGTGTTCCAATGTTTGGAAAACAAGAGAGTGAGTCCACCAACCTTAACAATGTATGTGACACCTGGACCAGAAATCTTGTCATTGGAGTGTAGCCATCCACGGGAGGGTTTGCTCACCGGTCCACCACCTCCACCTGGATTCCAGTCCTCTCCGCTAGGCTGGTGTTCATCCAGCCTGCTCTTCTTGCTCATGCTGACAGCTGGCTCCAGCTGCGAGCAGGGGGTTAAATGGGAGACTGAGCTGCACAGAGAGCCTCCCACACCAGAGGCTGCTGCTGCTGTCGCCGTATTGGGGCTTGTGCCACTGGAGCTGCCTGAGCCTGATCCCCCACCCCCTTGCAGCTTAGACACAGCCAGGTCCTTGACAGCCGAGGGCAGACCCTTGATGCCGAGCAAGCTGCCGGAGTTGCTGAATTTCAGGTTGGACACCTTGTTGATAAGAGTGCAGAGGGTGGTGCCTCCATCTTCCAGGTGGTCAGAGCCGTGGCTGGTGGGGTTACTGGAAGGAGCAGTGGTGGAGGAGGGCTGAACCTCAGTCGGGGGTGTATAAGATGTCTCGGCTGCAGATTGGGGGGTGGCCGAGACCTTGGGGTTCATGGACAGGCCGTGGAGAAGCTCATCGACGGAGGTTACTGACTCATTCCTGAAGCGGTTGTACTTGGTACGGTGAAGCATACCCTTCTCTCTCTTGCTCTCTCCCCTCTCTCCACCAACCAACATGCACAGCCAGCGTCCTTCACAAGCGTGCTGGCAGACGAGGCTGAGCCGCGCTGGTTGCCCTCTCCTGTAACATAGCAGCAACGGCACAGGCAGCAAACACCATTCAGCAACCACAAGCCACCTGACTGTAATTTTCTCTATTGAGGTTACAGTGGTGGTTGTGCTGAGCTTGTGCTGCTGCTGTCGCCAATGTCCAATTTGCTCTCAGTGAAATCCGGAGCTGCAATCCAATCCGTCAGAGAGAAATATACAGACACAATCCATGGAAACCCAACACTGAAGCAGAGGAAGAGGAGGATATAAGGCTGCCAATGCTGTGCAGTTTTTCCAGTGGCAATGCTGCTGCTACTGCTTATGATTTCATGCCACAAAATCCAAAAAGTGAAAGAGCAGAAAAAGATCTATGTAGCTGATGATCACGGACACTGCAAGGGAAGAGCAAATACTCTCTGCTGACTGCTGCCTGCCGGCTCAGAGCTAAAGCATGACTCACTGATCTGAGAAAACCTTCTCAACAAAAGGCTTGCTGAACACTGCAAATCACTTCCTGTTGGAGGGAGAGGGAAAAAAAAAAACCTCCCACTTACAGCACTCTAGAACCAATCAATTTTTAAATTCCCCAGTCTCATATTTATTCTCCATAATCCTTTCCCCCTTATTTGCTTTTCTGTGAAAGGAAATGAAAAATGAGAGTAAGGTTGATGATCTAACTTTGCAAAATAATTTGTTTGAGTATTTTGTCTTAATTCACATCTTAAAACAATTCATGTCATGAAATTGATGATGTCACACCGTAATTAATCACAGAGATGACGATAGATTAAGTAAAATAAATACTGTAAGCTATCATTCACTTAAATAACAGCTACATTAACAGACTGGCTGCAAAAATCTTCTGGAAAAAAAGAAAAATAAATATATACATAAATAAATAAAATTCTCTATTCAAACTGACATTAAAGATTTACGTTTAAAGGACTTAAATAAATCATCTAATGGAACAACACAGTAAAAATCTGGCATGACTGGAAATAGCTTTTAATTTATTGCCCATGTTATTTTATAACATCAGCACACATCAGCCCTGAAACACAGGTTTGTACTATCCAAGATCTACAACTGCTTAATGCACATGCCGATTCGCCACCATATTTTTAATCAGGTATTCATTTTAGAAAAGAACCCTTTCAATCTTTCCGACATATAAAACATGTTTTGACACAATCTGACTAAAGTGTAACGCAAAAATTCTACTAGCATTTTACAACAAAAGACTTTGAAAAGAATTTCATCTTACGACTAAAAAGCAGAAACAGATTCACAGCAATAACTAGCAAATACTGGTCCTGGTTGAACTGCATGAATAATACCAATGATACAAATAAAAATAAATAAACACAGGAAACAACATGTTTCTCAGGCAGATAAGTCAATGAAACAGCCACAAGGACAACAAAAACAGCCCGAGAATCATCCTTAAAACCAGCAGCAACGCAGCATCATTGTCTCCCCAGTAGCAGAAAGCACGCATTCATGTAAAATGTCCACAGGAGCATCTAGCAACGCAGAAAGACTGACACTCATTCATAAGCAGCTTCCGCTCTCGCTGTGCTGCAGATTTCGCACTGCAGTCCCTCCCAATATCTCTCTTTCCTGCCTGGCAAGAGAGAAAAAAAACAAAAAAAAAAAAACAGACAGCACGTCTGCCTTTTCTCCTCAGAAACAAAGGCAAATACAAAGACTGGGATGACAACGCAGGACCTTGTAAATCAGGAGAGAAGAAAAAAAGACAAAGATGAAAATGAAAAGAGGACAAAAAGAAAACATGCAATGTTTAGTCTTTTATGTGAATGAAATAGCAGGCTGGTATACCAGTGTTTCTGTGAATGGAAGCAAGGCCTTTCTGCCTCTGCAAGGCAATCCCTCGGGATGGCATGGTCCTGTCCAATGAGGAGCCAGCAGGATGACTCATTCAGGGGAGGTTTGCAGAATAGTGGAAGAGACCATTTCAGAAGCAGGTGTGCATTTAGTTTTCTCTTAACTGCACTTTTAAAATGCTGTAGGTATTATTGGGTATGGAATGTTTGTGTAATATAATTACATGATGTTCTGCTGACAAAATAAGAAGCAAGAAAATGATGCAAAACATTGAGTAGAAGGATAACTGCTACCCCCGTGATTTTTGTTGACACCATTATCGCTATTTTCCCCTCCACATTCATGTGAACAGTTACCATCTACACATTTAATTAGGGATTTACCATTAATATGTTTGAGGGCAGATATCACAAATGCATTAGAACAATAAATATATTTGGAGTTAAAATTCGGATAAACATTTGCCATCTAATGAAATATTAATAGTAACCATCATATTACATAATATTTGGGTCTTGATTTTTATCATTAGAATGGCAACACACAGTTTATAAGAATATTTATATTGTTTAGTTTGTAAGTTTAATCATACTGTAGAAGTACAAACTATTTTATCTGCCACTGCTTTTCTTATTCAAGAATGTACCAAAACAAAACATTTGCATGTGATACATATTAAATAATTAGCAAACATTATTGGAAGACCATAAGCACTTGCTGTCTTAGTTTATAGCTTAGTGCTTTATTACGAAAAATATACAATATAAAGAAATAAAAGGATCAACCCTGCTGTTTTAAGCCCCAAGCCTACCGATGTTCTGTCTTAACATTCCATTCACCAGTTTGTATTTGTCAGCTTTCTGAAATTAAAGAAAAATTAAGCACGATTGCCTCACTAATAGGGAATTATGAAAGCTGAGTCAGTGTGTATGGAAGTTCAAGGATGCAAATATTAAAATCAAATTACATCATCAAATGCATCTTAAACTTGCTGGTATTCCACTTCATTTCCTAAATCTATTGAAATTCACAAATGAGACCAATTCCAAAAAAAAAATATGTAAAATGACAAATTCTTAAAAATCAAAATTAAATAAATCTAATAAAAATCTAATGGAAAGGGGTTGCACGGTGGTGTGGTAGTTTAGTAAGCTCCTGTTGTGAGTTGTCTCTCATTAAAAGCCAGATAAGTTGTCAAATCATTTTGACATCTGAAGAAAAAGAAAAAAAAAATCCTCCCACTATCAGGCATTAGCCAATCATTTTTCAGAAACAGCAATTAGTCAAGAAAGGCTAGGCACAGCAGTATGGCCAGAGTAACATTTTCTTTCTTTCTTTCCATTTTTTTAAAGCAACTAGCGCAAAATTCTTGCATCTTTTCTGACAAAACTTAGCTACTTTATATGGAAGAAAATCGCCTGTTTCGTTTCATGAGGACCAGATCTAACCTGGTTGTCTGCTATGGTTGAGCAGTGCCATTTGGTAAGTGAAACATTACATCTACAAAATCCACACACTGTCAACAACAGAATTTCCAAAGTGCATTAATGTGGTTCTGAAATGAAAATAATAAACATTGCTGAATATCAGATAATAACTTCTGAATATGCACAATAATTACAACTTCACCCATATGCACATTTAAATTAGAGCAATGTACAAATAAGAAACCTTAGTTTCCATAATATTACCATAAACGAACTTTGCATATTGATGCAAATAGAAAGTATAAGCCTACAACTCACACACAATATTAAGAATGAGTGACAAGCTCCAAAAAAGCCGTCATAAATGAACTAACAAAGTTTCACTCAATAAGACCGACACACTGACATAGCTTACCAGTCTCATTCACACCTTTAGTAAGTTAGACATTCCGCTAGTTCTCGTGAGTTTATTGTTATGCTAATGAGTCATTAGCATAACAATAAACTACACGAGAACTAGCGGAACAATTAAGCTAGCAAAAGCGTGGTCATTAACAAAACAACAAATCGGCGATTTACATGACAAACTACAGTAACATTGCACACAAATGTCCTGAGCTCTTGACTCACAGTTTTCATGCACGCACAGCACTTTGATAAACTTTCAGGGCTCCAAATGTCTGTGAAAGGCGGTCTGATCCGCGATCCGAATGAGAAACGGGAGCAGCAGTGGGCGGGGACAAACAGCCAAGAGTGCAACGGGATTGGTTGACTGTGAGAATGACTGACAGCTAAATTAACCAATGAAGAACTACTGACCAAATAATAAGGATTATGTCAGGTAGATGAGCCTTTTTAACAGTATCACAACTAAGGAAATGTATTGGCAGAAATTCAATGTAGCCATAACTTTGTTGTCACTGGTCTAGAATAGTAACAGGAAATAATGAATGAAAAACATTGTGTTTTCATTACCTTAGGGGCAGCCTTTTATACCTACAGATGATTAGATCCTCGCCATCTCTGTCCACCATGTTGTACTGCCATTCTTCTAGAGTAGCCCAGAATGAACAACATGAACACTGTTGGCCCCTCAAAGTGTTTGTGGCCCCAGCAGTTTATCTTCCATGCACGGAAAGGGAGGATGAGTTGAGGGCTACTCATCAGGTAGTTTGCTACTTCACCACTAGATGTCACCTTATTCTACTTATTAGACTTTTAGTACATGAATGTTATGTAACTTGTAAGATAACGTTCTGAAAGTCATGTTTGGTATTTAAACTCGCTCTCTCCTGCTTTTGGGCACGGGAACATGTATGGTCGAGGAACCATTGTCGCTGGAATGAACCGCTTTGAATTGTTTCTTATCCAATGACTGACACTCAGCAGGAGTGGTTGGTGCAGTACGGCACATAGGCCACAGTGTGGTGCCTCTAGTATGCTCTAACTGGGATTCATCTATGAACAGATCACCGAACAGCTACAAATTACATATAACAGTAACTCCCCTGTTTATGAGAAAGATTGAAAAGGTTATTTCGTTAAACTAACTAATTAGTGACATGTAGGACCCTAACAACCCACAGCAGGCGAGTAACAGGTAAAAAAGTTGACATAACATTGACATAAATGTACAGCACTCATTTTTACAAACCTGTACATTCACTAAGAACACAAAAATGAATTACATTTGTTATTGAGTATATTACGTTGATTTCAGATAAACATTAAGGGTAAATTGGAAAGGAGAGAAGAAGGAAAAAAGCCTCCACTGGCAGAGTAAGCGGCAGACACTTCCACTTGACTATTGTTGCTTAGTTACCAAAAACAAACAAACAAAAAAGCAAGGGTTATTTTCAGACTAGCAAAAATAAGTAATATGGAAAGAGCAAACACATTGGTAACATGTGATCGTTCTCTGTGAGATATTCATAATAAAACATGAACATGCAGTTTGTGACAGCAGGCAATCAGCAATATTACTATAAGAAAAGAAAATCAAACTATATTTTTGCAGCCGAGGTACAAAATCCACAAGGCCAACCTAAGCCTGAGGGACTGCTGGACTTGCAGCATGTTATCTCCCCAGAAAAACAAGTATATTAATACTAATATACAGTATATATTAGTTTCTGTCGTGACAAGTACTAACTGCACTTTTATGCTCAGTTTTCTATAGTTATACAACTCTTACAAGCTTCTATGCCAATAACTTGTTTTGATTAAAAGTCTCCACAGTTTAAAATATGACGCAAACACAACATTCTGTTAACACTGATACTCATTCTCTCACACCTGCATAGATGTCCCATAGCAAGTGGACCTCAAGTATAACAGTCCACTCACCAGCTGCACATTAGAGTTGGCTGAATTACCTGCAAACAGTGAGAGGAATAATCAAAACTTATTATACAACAATAATGCGGTTTGGACATTAAACTACTTGTTGATAATGAGCCCTTTGAAATCCATTGTGTTGATTCCATCCTGCTACAATTTTTCATGCAAACTATGTTCAGTGCAAGAGTCATTTCCCCATCAGAATATCTATTCTAATCTAGATTATATGGACCAAGGACAACCCTTCATTTAAGGAAACGTTATTCAACATCTCGTTGCCATTGTATTCAGACTGAATGAAATTTCAATGTGTCAATTTTTATACCCTTCATCTGCGGCCTAACATTGGGCCTATTTGTGACCATCAATAACACAGTTGCCTGTGGTTATGCAAGCCTGTATCCTGCCTCTTGTGATTTCACTGACACACAATACAGTGAATGGCAGATGAAAACAGTGTTGATGGCCTGCTTGAAGAGACTGATGTAAGATGTCACTGTGTAGACAATAACTTCCTCAGCCTTGAGAGCTGATGTCCATAACTGTGTCTGATGCATCGATTGAGCTTTTTGTGAATGGCTCTTTTCAAAGCAGCAGAAGCACAAGACGATTGCTCAGCCTGTGTGTGCTTGTGTGTGCAGGTGTACAGACCCTCTAACCTGCATACTGTATATGCCAAACAAGCCAAGTCTGTAAATCAACTGAGCAAAGGATATTAATAGAAGGACTTGTCATAGATATCTAAATCTATTAAATATATAGGAATTAATAATAATGCAAGGTGTGCTATGTCAGGTGTTATGTCATCAAGCAGAGATAAGAAAAGCAACAATTTCATAGTAATATAGAAGCATAGATATGACATTAAGAAAGCCATATGAAAACTGAACGTTTACCAGTCTGGATAAGTGATAATAAATGATAAACTGACTAATATTTACTGCTCTGATATTTGATAACACCTTGTAGGCGTATTTACAAAATCTGTAGCCTAATCATGGCCTGATGAGTGTTTCTTTAACAGAATAGTTTGAGAAGATTTTTCTGTTGACAAGAATCTGTTCAGAAAAAGGCAGGTACTTTTGAATATGCTTAGCAGGTGATTGGATGAAGAATCCATCTATCAAAAGGCACAAGTGAACTTCAACAAGTCAAGTGAAATATGTAAAATAAGAAGGAAGTGAATAGGAGCCACCATTGCTGATTGTTCACATCTAAAACCAGCCGATAGCTACCAGCTAAAGAAACTGATTGCTTCAAACTTTTGTCTTTCTATCCAAACTTTAGTATTTTGGCCACAAACCTGGCAAGATGGTTTCTCTCACGACGGTGATCTTTCAAAACTTATGAGAATCGAGCTGCTTCACAACTCTAATCTTCTTCCTCTACAATTGCACTTTTTGCACGTCTTTGTGGAACACACTGAGAAATTACTCAGGCTGAACAGAGCCTCCCTTAGCAACAGCAACTTCCATCAGGTGTTTCCTGTAGCTGCTTTTGAAACACTGAGGGGGATTTTTAGGCCCCTGGTCTCAACAAGACAGTTTCTTTTTGTCAACATTTCTGGGACTGTTTGATTAAACCACCCTCTTCAAATTCATGCCACAGCATTGCATCTTAATTGGATTAACTGAGTCAGAACACTGACAATTTTTCTTCTGCTGTTCCGCTGTAGATTTTATTATGTCCTCTTGGTCATTGTGCTGTTGTGTAACTCAAACCAAACTTTAGCTTATCTATTGCTGTTCTAAAACGGCCCTGTAAAATGCCACGATACAATTTTGAATCACTTGCCTGGATGCCTTGTAGCCAGAAAAACATGTAAAAAAGCACTTCCAAATGATGATACTCCACAATGCTCTATAGTTGGGAAGAAGTTTTTATCTTAGTCGTGAGAGTGCTTTCAAAAGCATAATTAATAGAGTTCTGTCAGAACCACTCTCGTCAAAACGAGACGAGAAACAGAGATGAATTTCAGAAGCTTATTCTGAATGCATACAATTATGTTTGGCGGTATGGCTCTGTTCGGAGGAAGTTCCCGACTTTTCCATGAGCTCCATGGAAGCCAAGACAGGGAACAGCAGCATCCTCAAGTGGAGTGCCTTCCATTTGCTGTAAAGGTAACAACCCCCTAGAACAGAGCAAGCAACAATGAACAACAGTATGACATTGTTTGGCAATGAGAAGTCGGTGGAGCAGGGGAGGTGGTGGGTGCAAGCAGAGAGCAAAAAAAAGCAGTGACAGCAAACCAAGTTTAAATGAAGTGCCCCAAATGCCAGCATCCAATTGCGAGCAGCAGCTGATTACCCATTGAGCGCAGCTGGCCATAAGGGTTGGGTCGGCGTCAGCCAATAGCCAAAGGGCGCGTTGACTACGTGGTCTGCCAGAACTAACGCGATGCTCCATTTGTTGCTGATTGGTTCTCTATCTTTATTTGACCCTGGTCATATTCACTGGTGTGGCTTTAGAAATTGGATATGTACTCAGATTGTGTAAAATATCCCCCAAATCATCTATTATTAATCTAAAATCAGATAAACTAATCAATCGTTTTATGGTTAGAGCTCCAAAACTTCATTCCAAAGCTGCATTCAACCCATCAGCAGTTCCTGACTCTCCCAACACAAAAGACCCTTTTAAAAACAGACATTTTGACTTGTCTGAGCTAGAGAGGCAGTTTTTCTCTCAAGGATAACTGAATTCCATGTCTAAATAAGCCATGATAGTGCGGATGCTTCAACTCAGCTCACCTATATAGAGTACAGTCATGGTAATAGTGTTAGTTAAACATTCCGTTTTCCTGCTATGACAAATCACGATGTCCCCTGTGAATAAGCTTTGTGCAAATATGACAAAAAAGTATCACTCAGCACATAACATAAATGTTGCTGATATTGGATCAACTGTACCGCTTTACATCTGCATTTTTTAATGCAACCCATCGGCGCGGGGCATATGCTCGAAAAAGCTATGACATAATCTTTAAAATAGCAAATAGCGAAAATGAAGTGCTTCAATTCAACATTATCACTTGAATAAGCTTTACCTGTGAAATGAACCAGCCTACAATCGCTTGTTTTTCAGTATGCACAGCTGCATCAAATCAATCAAATTGCACAGTCCTCATATGCACTAAAAAAATTTTTTTTAAAAAGTGGTACATTTTCCTGTTTTACGTCATGGTTTAATGGGCCTGTTGTGTATGTATCTGCGTGCCACGAGTAGAGTGTAGACCTATTTACAACCTCTGTAAAGACAAAAACATCTACATATTTACTAGAGTAATGAAAGACAATCTGAATTATGAGCAAAATAAAAAACATTGGAAGTACACTGTGCTTCATATGATGTCAGACTGTAGCTTTCTTTGAACAAAAGAAAAAAAAAGAAAGAAAAACAGACATGACGGTGATTATTAGAGTAATGAAGCATGATCTGCTGTGTTTGCAAAATAAAACACCTCAGGTGTGAACATAGAATTGGGCTCATAGAGCGCGAATACGACAGACTGGATGTCCAGTATGACCGGATGCATCTTTCTGGTACCTTAAAAGAGCTGCAAATGCAGTGCATTAGGCCATTATTATTACAATAATTATAATTTTAGACTCTAGTATCAGTAACAGCACCTGAAAGTGTGTCATTGTTTGCACTGGAAACGTGGACTAAAGGTATGAAATGCTATGTACAGGTTCTGAACTTTTTATAGCGTGATGATGGATCCTGCTTTCTAACAGTGTTTGACGGTGTAATCAATGTCCTGATAGGTCTACACTGTGTCACTGTAAAATCATTAGATGATCAAAAATGGCTCACAGTACGACTGTCTTATTGTTGCAGTAGGAGCTCTTAATTAGTTGAAAGGAATACACTTTGATAACACAAGCGTGTATTTTTCTTTGGAGCTACAGGTGACTTTTTAAAACCTCCCATCAACACTTAAGCAATTAATTTAAAGATCTTCAGTCAGATGAGCAATTTTTTTTCCCCGTTTACGTGGGTGAAATCAAAGCGTAGTAAAGTGGATCAAACTCTACTCAGTAAGTACGCGTTCCCGCATATTATGGATACACGTCTTATCCGGGATAACTACCTTGGCACGACATTGTTAGTTTTCCACACTACTACATTTATTTGACTCCATATCTAACCGTTAGTTTTAAGGTTTTTATAAAACAAATAAAGTAGTTATTAGTAGTTTATTAGTGCTTATGGCCTCACTAAAAACAGTGTGTGGTTAAGGCATCTGTATATCACAAGTTGTTAACTGCTCCCCACTTTAAATTTGTAAAATTTTATTTTTAGGAAAGATTGCAGATTAATATCTAACCAACTGTCAGTAATTACAGAAAAAACATAATCAGATTGGCAGGAAAGTGCTTTGATTTCCCTTCTTTTTTCTCACAGTAATCATCTCACAACACCTCAGATTTATCTGGAAGATCTGAATTTAAACTCTAAAAACAGTACGTCAGACCAGCTTCTCCTCTACGCATTAATGCTTCTGTATTGATAATAATTTTAGATGTGATATTTCACAGATGGATCCAAGTAGCCTTCAATTTGACAAAAAGAGGAACAATATCAGAGATGTGTGGTCAGGAATGAAGAAGATCACAGGCCTCAAGCAGAGGGAGGATCGGATGGATGGAAGTCTGGACAGAGCAAATGAGCTGAACACATTCTTCAACAGGTTCAGTTCAGGAACAAGCTCACCATCCTCCCCTCCTGTTCCCAGCCAAAGAGACATCCCACCCTCCTCTGACTCACAGCTTTCCTGTAACATCTCCACCTCCACCTCAGTCATGGATTCTTCTGCTTCCACTAGTTTGTCTTCAACCCAATCAGGAGATGCTGCTGTCCCCTTTGCCTCCCCCTCCCACTTTTCTGTTTCTAGAAGTCAGGTGAAGAGGCAGTTGGAAAGACTGAACCGGAACAAGGCTGCAGGTCCAGATGGTGTCAGCCCCCGAGTCCTGAAGGCCTGTGCAGAGCAGCTCTGTGGGATTCTGCAACACCTTTTCAATCTTAGCTTGACCCAAGAGAAGGTACCACTGTTGTGGAAGACATCCTGTCTGGTTCCGGTACCAAAGAAAACTCACCCTTCAGACATCAATGACTACAGACCTGTTGCCCTGACATCCCACATCATGAAGGTCCTGGAGAGACTCCTGTTGACCCACCTGTGTAAGCAAACCAGCACATATCAGGACCCCCTGCAGTTTGCTTATCGCCATGGAGTTGGAGTTGAAGACGCTATCATACACCTGCTTCAACAAACCCACTGTCATCTGGACAAAGCAGGCAGCACTGTGAGGATCATGTTCTTTGATTTCTCCAGTGCATTTAACACAATCCAGCCTGATCTGCTTCGTCTGAAACTCCAGAAGACTCAGGTGGAGGCCTCAACAATCACCTGGATTAATGACTACCTGACAAACAGACCACAGTTTGTCAGACTGAAGAATTGTGTGTCTAACCAGGTGATCAGCAGCACAGGAGCACCACAGGGGACTGTACTCTCACCATTCCTTTTCACTCTGTACACTTCAGACTTCCAGTACAAGACTCCTGTCATCTACAGAAATATTCAGATGACTCTGCAGTTGTCGGGTGTATCAGAGATGGACAAGAAGCTGAGTACAGAGAGCTGGTGGACCGCTTTGTGGCATGGTGTGGGAACAATCATCTCATCTTGAATGTTAACAAAACAAATGAGATGATTGTAGATTTCAGGAGAAACAGGGTCAGATCAAACCCTGTTTCCATCATGGGAGAAGAAGTGGAGGTGGTTGAGGAATATAAATACCTTGGTGTTCATGTGGACAACAGACTGGACTGGAGACACAACAGTGAAGCAATCTACAAGAAAGGACAGAGCAGACTGTACTTCTTGAGGAAGCTCCTTCAAGGTTTGCAACAAGATGTTGCAGATCTTCTACAAGTCTGTTGTTGAGAGCGTCATTTCCTCTTGCGTCATCTGTCGGGGCAGCAGCATCAGAACCAGGGACCTAAAAAGACTCAACAACCTGATAAAGAAGGCTGGTTCTGTTCTGGGGACGACTGTGGAACCTCTGGAGACAATAATGCAAAGAAGGATCTTGCATAAAATCAAGAGAATTATGGACAACCCTGAACATCCTCTCCATGAGACTGTTATCGGAAAACAGAGTCTCTTCAGTCAAAGGCTTCTTCAGTTTGGATGCAAAACGGACCGCTACAGGAAATCTTTCCTGCCCACAGCCATCAGCATCTATAATAACTCCTTGATTTAATTGAGCTACATCAACATTTAATTTCCCTCTGGGATAAATAAAGTATTTTTGAATTTGAATTGAATTGAATACTTTGTTTTGTTTGGCTGCTAATATAAACTTTTTCACCGAGGACCTAGTTGTATTGGAGGGCTTTTATGTTGCCGTATTAGTACTTTGACTTAAGTTAAAGATCTGAGTACTTCCTCTTAGAATAATCATCTGTCACCTCTCTAAACATGTTGTTCTGCCACAAGAAATGGCTAAATACATCCCAAGATCCCACCTGATATCCGAAGAGGAGTGGAGACAGCTTAGAGTGCACCAGTCCCAAGGTTGGATCCACTACATGATACATGAGCCAGGTACAATGTGAAACCACTTCAACATGTTGTTTACTTGCAACAGGACTGCAAAAACCTTAAGTGCAGAAACTTCTTAAGTGCAGAAATTAAGGCACCCTCTATCCCATGTTGCTTGAAAGGCCATGCAATCACATACTCTGAGAACAATTCCAGGTAAACACAAGAAACTTGTACTAAAGGAGAAAAAAAGAAAGAAAGAAATGGACCAGACTCAGTGAATAATTCCCTATAATCCCTATATAAATCAGTGAGCAGTGCTGACCAACATGTCATTGGGGTCATCAGGTGGGAACCTCCTTTCATCAGTGTTTCGTTTAGTTGGCCCATGACACCTACAGGAGGCTAGACAGTGATCACTGGCGTCCCAGAGTCACCCCCCTAATGCCAGCCAACACTGCTCCTCACACCACAACAACAACATCTTTTTTTTTTTTTTTTTTTTTTTTTTTACAGCCACAAGCTACCCCAGCCTCTCAACAACTGCACACCAGTCACAGCGGGGTGGGGATACAAACCCTGGTTTGGGTAGGGGGAGAAATAAAAGAGGTAAAGATAAGTAGGAATGGGATTCAAACCCTGGTTCGGGTAGGGGGTAATGAACCTATAGAGGGTGTCAGAGGTGGAGGCAGGACAAGACACACTTGCAGATTCAGCAGACAAACTCACCTAAACAGTCCTACAATCACTAAAAATGCCAGCAAAAACATAGTCATACAACTCACTCAAAGCCAACTCACCCAAAATGGCCGCCTGGTTTCAAAAGGCTCACATGGGCCACACCCTCCACTTAAATATCTTGAACTTGAACGCTTTTTCCAAAAGTCTGTTTACCCTAAGTGCTGCCCCTGCTGGGCCCCCAGCTGCTATTGCTTCTTCTAATCCAAATCCACTGACTGGACTTTACTGCCTCATCTGAGACTTCCTTCACTATTTTCCTCACACTCTGTCCACCCAGCTCCCTCAACAATGAGACAACAGACTATACAATGATAGCTTGTGTTGGTCATTTCTTTGTATCGCTTAATTTGTTGTCCTTCCAGAGGCCCACATCCTTCTCTTTAGAAGACTTTTACCAAAACATTCATGCTATCAACAATCTTGAATGATCTCCTGTGAATTTTATTTGACTATTAAAATTGATTATTATTTTGTTGATATTCATTGAATCATCTCTGGATATGAGATTTTATTTACTGTGCATATGCTGCAGTTTGTTAGCCAAAGTGCTACGTTTCTGTGATGACATGTTGGTTACTTATGGCTTCATAAGGAATGATCAACTTGTTGGAGAGATTTCTGTTTCTGATTGTTTCATATTACAATGACAATCAGGAGGAAGAGACCTGCCATGTGACTTTATGAAATAATATGAATCAACTGAAAACCTACTTTTAATTGAGAGTATTTACGCAACCTTTCCTCTGTAAGTCTACTCTACAATTGATATCCGCTTGATCCTTTTTTGTTTGTTTTCTGGTTTTGGATTTTGCTTTCTATTCCATTATTTAAACACAAGAGGGTGCTGTGGCTTAAGTTGTGGTGGTTAGCACCAGGAAAACAATTAAATCATTAGTGTCTCACTGAGATACTGAACTCTGGCCAATGAGTATTTATTTTCTCATACAATAAACTTCAAATACGTAACACAACTAAAGGATACCACATTTAATATTCTTCATGGTCATGTAGTAGTCATTGGGAAATTTGCAGTACATTGGAGTCTTGGATACAATCTACATCTGTGTAAGGAATTAGTTTCCAGCCAAGGAATATGTTGTGTGTGTTGTCTGGAAATGTTATAACTGAATTCCAAGGAGAAATGCTTGGTTCATAAATAATTCACATGGAAGAAGGTGTTTCTGTGCAAAATGCTGGTGTGGCACATTAGCTTGATCCAGCACAGTCGTAACTTGTGACTGCATTCAGATTAGTACAACTACAGCAATGTAAAACCACACCATTGCACGTAAAATTCCATATTTTTAATGTGTCTTTACATATTTTAAAATTTTATATTCCAATACATAAGTAGCAAAATGCCAATACATATGCATGAATATGTACTTATAAGCAGCCAAATGTATTTAAAGTACTATATTATGATATATTTGAAATAAGATTATTATTAAAGCATAAATGTGATAGCAGCATATTATTGTTTAAGCAGCTTGAGATGGAGCAGAACAAATTTACATATGGTTATATGACCAAGAACACCAGATAAATCTGAGGGTTGGTGAGATGACAAATGGAAGAGAAAAGACTAATTTGTGATATAAACATTTATTTATTTTATTTTTTTCCCTTAGATTTTTGGCTGAAAATTTTTGATCATTTGAATATTTATCAGATTAAAACTCTGAGAAATTTAGAATGAAAAGTATTTGGTAAAACATGGATATCTGAAACGTGACCGCCATCAAACACTGCTTATTGTAAGAAGTCATCAACCAAAATTATTCTTTTTTTTTTTTTTAAATTCCCAAAGAAAAATCATGTTTCTGTCATGTAAATGATTGTTATAGATATGTTAGTTTGTAGATATGAAATAGAAATTAGTTGAGAAGTGAAAGCGTAGCAGAGAGCGAGAGGTGCGGTTGAGATATTCAGATTGTTATGAATGGTTTGGATGTTTTTTTGCTTGTAGCCTGGCAACAACTTAGCTGATGATTTTTTAAGCACAGCGTTTGAAAGTAGCACAGGTGAACTCTCACTAGACAACACAGACAAAAATTCATAGCCAACAGTACATTTCCATAGATGCTCCTTCTCAGGTACATGTTCAGAATTACAGCATGTGCTATTAAACACTGCAATACCTCCACCTTTACTGTTAACTGTCCGTCTTAAAACCCATCAGAAAGATGTTATACGTTTCCCTGCTGTGTCCTCATAAGGGCTCCAAGTTTGTCCTATTTATCTGCCAGTGTTATCACATTTTCCTTGACGATCAAGGAAATAAATTACTTCCTCCTCCTTTCTCTCCGTTATGTTCCTGCTCTGCATCTTAGACGTCTCCTCTTCAACCTGCGTTGTGTTTTAGGCCTTACTTGGGATTTAGAAACCTCAATCAACTGCTCCCATATACAACTTTCGCATTTGCAAAAAAAAAAAAAAAAAAAAAAGCCAGAATTACCAGTGGATATCATTCTAGCAGCACATCATCTTGACTAGTGTTGAAAAATACTTTTAAAATGAGTGTTTTCACAGAGCAAAGCTAATTCAATAATCACACAAAGATGCAACATATCCAGAGCTACCACAGCAGAGTGCAAAATCCTCATCTACATTTTACTATGACAAGAATGCGATGCATTCATGAAAGCAACAGATAAAACAAAGTGTTTATTTCTGCATCAGTCAGGTATGTTGTCACATTTTAAATGTAAAGAATTTAATGGCTTAAAATAAACGGTAAGAAATCAACCTTTCAGTGTATTACATGATTAGATTCATTTAAATTTTTATCATGAATTTCACTGTGGTGATTTAATCAATCGTCAAACATAAAAAGTATGCTTTGGATGAAAAGAAAGCTAACCTCAGAGGCTCCATTTCTTATTTAAAAAAGCAAGCTTGAAGGAAGAGTCCATTGAATGAAAAAAAAAAAAACAGATTGAAAAAGGTGGCTATTAAGAATCAAAGAGCGTGTTTTTAAGGAAGTGACAGTACAAACATCACAAAATAAATCACACTGAGTGGGTCTGCCACTTCCTTACTTACAGAAACTGGTCAGCAAACTTTATATGGAGACAGTTTTATTGTTCCATACAAGCACTGCTGTCAGAACATTTGTTTTTATGAATACAAATCGCAACAAATGCAGCCCAAACGATATCGGACTGAGGTAACCAATGAGCTTCATTCCCTGGTATAGTTTGGAAGGAGCATGAAACCATCATCACAACCAGGTGAACCCCCACAGGAGGCAGGAGCTGTGAAATCTTTGCAGCGTGGTCCATAGAACCCCTGTGTATGAACGTGACACCGAGACATTTATGAAACCTTCAGTGTCAAGGGTGTGGTCCACCTGGACTGGGGACAAGTTCACATCCAGGTCAAGTAAGTCCTCACAGGGCTTTGTGGCCATCACAGCTTTCCTGCAGAGGGAAAAACAGAGCTGTACTATGCAAGTAGTTGAGGATAGATACAGAAGGGAAATGCTGTAGGCCCTGAAGATGTTTGTAAATGTAATTAATAATTATAAAAACTCTTAACAGTCTTTCTGTAAGGCTTATGGCTTTTCTTTTTTTTCCTCACTAAAATGAGATGCATGCATGTAGCACTTCCAAGCTATTCAAGGATAGCACCGCAGTTGTTCGTTTAAGATGAAGTGAAAGATGTGGGAGAAGAAATCCAAAAACTTAAGTTAAAACATCACAAGACAAGTAATCCTTTTAAAGGAACATGTAAGTATTTAGTTCCAATTCAGTTAGGTGAATGTGGTTAATCCTCATGTGCTACAGAAATTTGGTTAACTGTAATGAAGTCAAAAACATTTAAGAAAAAAGATGCAGGGACAGCTAGTGAGGCATTTATTAGAATGAATTAACTTCAAAGTTTCCTGATCACTGTTTGCAAAGTCTTTTTTCAGCCTGTGGAAACCACTGTGGGAAAAAGTCAGCTACAGAAACACCAAAGCTGTTTATTTCATAATTGAGGCAACGGCCTCAATAAATCTGGACTTTGCACCTCTTTAGTGCTCCTGAAGGGAAAGAAAAACAAACTGGCAAAGAGGTTCAAGCACACCTCAATAGCCAAACATGCAGGGCAGGTTACGACTAGTGCACACGATGCAAGTCAATCCAAGCAATTGCACAATTATGTTTACGAGATTCTGAAGAAGAAAAAAAACCCAAAACACTTTAAGAACATACACCTACCAAGGCCTTTTCCCATCTTTTAAGCAGTTGCTCGTGTTCTGTGAGCGCACCTCTCCACTGGTTCAAATCCCTGGATGGAATGCTCTCATCTGCCAAACATCATTTATGGGTATAAACCATTTTATTTTTCCATCTCTTTAGCTGTAGAACTGGCAAGAAATCCCAGGCAATCTACTTTGTTATAACTCTGCAAGTGTTACTGTTTAACTACATAATAATCCCTGTACCATAATGTTCTCCACATTGGATGTTTCACAGCCATGCAAAACCAGGTCCAGATACCTCCAATAGTGAGGCTGAGGTCGACCTCAGACATGTCAGTTCCTGTGCTGGCCTCAGCAACACAGTGGTAACGTGCATCTTTGATCAGTGGCCTCTCTTGGAGCCAGCTGCTCACTAGCATCTCCTTATGACCCAGCGGCAGGCGGTGCTCCCTAACGGGGGTGTCCAGGATGTGCCCGTTTACCAGCCAGTGAATGTGGACATCACTGGGACCTGTGGGACAGAATTGGACCTTGTGTTTACCCCCGATTGTCGAGACGCTCTCTTAGAAATGGGAATACTTTTTGGTAGGTCTGCTTGTGGCTATCAGTGTCAGTGAACATTTCCAAGGACTTGGATATACATGCAAAGATATAACTGTGTCGGAATTACAGTACAGTAGCATGAAAACATCTTAGCACCCTCGTACAAAATTTATTTTGTTGTTATTTTTTAACAGAATTGTAATTCTTTTAACAAAGTTAAAGATTTTTAATATTTAAAGCACGACTTTCTTTTTACTTTATTTCCATCTTTTACACTTGAAGCAAAAGTGTAGGCACCTTGCATAACACCTGTTGAGGTTTATCCAGAGATTTTCAGTGATGTTTTAGGTTGGGGGCGGGGAGGAGGACTGTTAGAGCCATAGCTCTAGGAGGATCTGGTTTGTTTTGGGTCATTATGTGGCTTATTTTAATGACCAATATTGGGCTCCATTAACATCCAGATATTAAATGAGATTTGTCCTTACCTCAACCTTTATCACAAACTGCAGTACAAGCCAAAAGCATGATCAATCCAATTAACAGTCGAGATCTTTTAATGAAATTCTGCATTCGTTTTATATTACGTGTACATTTGCTCATTGCTGTCGAAAAGTTTTCTTTTATTTAATTTAATTCCAAAGCTCTGTTGAGGTGTTTGCGTATGAATGTGGCGAGGACATGAGAAGGTTTTGTCCCGATAACTCGTCCATGAGGGTCGACATTTGGGCAGGTGTGGCTAAGTGGTAGAACAGTGCATCACCTCTCCAGAGTCTGATCAGCCTTCCTGAATGTCTTTAGCAGTCAATTGGATTTAGTAAGTTATTCCACAACAACTTGTTTTTCATGGTCCCCCAGAACCTAACTTGACAAATATCATTCCTATTAACTGCCATCTCTTATATTTTGCAATGAATAAACCTGAAAATTACTTGCCATCATCTTGTAGTCTCAACCAGCTTTGTGTACAATTATTCTAGTTGTAAGAGAGCATCTGCTTAGAGGGGAAAGAAAATAAATGAATTATTCTTTCTTAGACTTGGACTACGTATGCCACTGTATATTCTAAATGTCCTAACAAACACTGATATCTTTTTTTTTTACACTATAAATGAAAAAAACATAAAGCAGAGGTGAAAACATTTGATAAGGTTTATTTCACCTCTCTACCAAGAACCACAGCCCAGAATGTGTCCCCTTGATTTATGTACATCTTCAAAAAAAAAAAAAAAAAGTATTTTTCCAGATATACAAATATATTTACAAATGTTTACAGTCACAAAATAAAAATGGCTGACAGTTCAGGAGACTTTAGTTTGTATATATGGAACGATTATCAACACCTTGAATAAGAAGCATTCATATCTAAATTTTACAAGTTTGCCCATCATTGTGGTTACACAAATAGTTCACAAAAAATTAAAAAAGATACCTTTTGTTGACAGAATGAGACATTTACATTTTAACAACAAGCCCCGGCTTTGTCTATTCAAAACACTGATTCAACATGTTGGCATTTAGTTGTCCACAAGTCAAACACCTGAAAGCAAAAGGTCTGACTTGTTACAAATAAATCCAAGAACGCAAATGCGCTCCCTCTGGGTTAGTTTGTGTTTGGGTAAATGGTAACATGCAAGTGAGAAAGAGCAGGGAACGAGTGACAAATAAGTCAGGGGAGAAAGGATTTCCAAACAGAGCATTCGTCTCTGAAGGAGGGGAAGTTTGAGTTGTGAGCTGAGGCAAAGTCACAGGCACCACTCACCCAGGGCTAGGCAGAAGAGCATGAAGGACTCCTGGGCATGAATTCCCCAGGCCTGGTCCTTCAGCAGGGGAGGCAACAGTCTCACCTCTGCCTCCCGTGCCTCCACATTGTGGGGCTTGGTGGAAGAGGAGGAGGTGGAAGAAGAAGAAGAGGAGGAGGATGAGGAAGGGAGGGCAGAGCTACTTCCAGAGGAGAGCGGGGAGGATGAAGTGTCGATAGAGGAAGAGGCTGTGAGAAGGGGTGGTGAAAAGAGGAGAGGAAAATCTCAACAAGGAATGACATGCAAAGGAGATATAAGGGAGACTAACTAATGATCAAAAAGTCAGAGCTGTTGCAATAAATAAAAGGAAGATCACAACTGTTTATGTATTAGACAAAAATGGTATTACCACAGATCGGTCATCTTAAATAATATAATCTGAGAATGTTGTAAAACTGAAGGTTTAATAAAACCACAATAACAAAAAAAATAAAACTTCAGATTTTTTCCAGGGCTCCGTTATCAAGTTCCAGTTCATACTGTACATTTTCATTTCATTTACAGACCACAGAAGGGAAGATGACTGATGAAGGTTAATACACGGGATCAACAGGAATGTTGCCTTCACAAATAGGAATAAAAGTAAAATACAAGAGTGCAGCAGTGCCACTCCTCACAAGACAGTGGTTTGATACATTCCAGCATTCTTCTATCAAACTAGTTGTCACATGTCCACTTGTTTTCTTCTTTTCTGACCTTGAAAGCCCTGCGACCTCATACACCGGATGCAGCAGATGACAAAGCTGTGCGACAAGTCTAGCCTACAACATACAGAGCAACTCCTCCCTGAGACATAACTAGAATGCTGAAGCTTTTATCGTCGATTAGATAGAAAAACAAAAGAATGCAGACGCTTCAAGAGATTATTTTGCACTCAGGCGGTACAGAAATATGACTCCAATTTGGAAAACATCACTGCTACTTACCAATTTGGTAAACAATGTTTCCATTTTGGAATGTAAGAAATAGCTTCTCTTGCTGGACTAAGCTGAAAGGGTGTCGATTCTTTGAGTACAGGTTTTTGTTTGATCATCACCCTAAATCTGATTTTGGGCGTTAAAGCTCCACAGCCAGACTTTCATAGACACACTTAGCTTGTATGCTGTGCAGGCACAGAAAGAGTGTGACCTCCCTTACAGTTTTTACACAGAGAAAGAAAAGCAGAACAGACGCTTGGCTAGCAGAGAGGTTAATCTGCATCTGCAAACTGGATGGACTGAGAGTCACAGTCCACATCAAAAGGTTTCTCCTGTGAGGGGCTGCTGCTTCCAAAGGTGTGTGAGGGGACCTGGCCATTGCCACACTCTGGCTCAGTCTCATACCCAGTGTCGCGGAGCGCCCGCAGGTTTTGGGTGGTTTGGCTCCCATTCTGGGTCGGTTGCTCAGTCATGTTAATTTTGGTAACAGCAGCTGGTTCCATTAAACCTGCTTCACAGGCACAGTACTCAGGCTGTTGGGCGCTCTTGTGACTGCCCAGCAGAGCGGCTCGCAGCCTCAGGCAGGGAGCAGGGAGGTACTGCATGTAGCAGTTGTACACCACTGCAGCTAAGAAGAGGAGGAAAAACAGGAGAAAGAGGAAGAGGAGAGCCATGCTGTTGCTGTGCTGCAAATACTCAGCTGCGGGGTCCAGGCTGTCTGGATGAGAAATGACGGAGTTCAGTGGGACGTGCTGCTTTGACTGGAACTTGATTGTGCTGCTGGGCGGCAGGGTTAGTGATGAGTCAGTTTGGGGTGGGGAGGTGAGGAGGACTGTAGCTGTGAAGCTGGCCGAAGTTAGTGGGGCTCGATCTGTTTTAACATTACCTTCAGCTGCATGTGTGCTACTTGTCTCCTGGCTACCAAAGGTGGTGGCCACAGGGCTCGCCTGGAGTGGGGGTCTGGGAGGAAGATCCAGAGTCAGGATGTATCCAGCCATGAGGCGGCTGAAGTTCTTCCCAGCAGCAGGGGCCCATTCCACGGACCAGCACTCATAATAACCTTGATCCTCGGGTGCCACGCTGTAAATGAGGAGCCCGTTTTCGGCTATGAAGTGGAAGCGAGAAGCCTCGGTGAGGACTGAGCCGTTAGATTTCCAGATCAACTGCGCCAGGTTGGAGTTTACCAGGCATGGCAGCTCGGCAGAGCTCCCCGGTTTTACCGTCACATGTTGGTAGTCCTTCTGAGACACAGCCAGCACTAAGAGGCAAGCAATGAGAAAATGATCACTTTTGGGTCTTTAAATTCTGATCCAGAAATAGTAAAGACTTTCAAATGGAAGGCAAAAAAATAATTTATTTAATCATTCCATCTTTATTCATTTACTTTTAAAAAAAAATTAAAAATATCAGGCAATCAAGTGTAAGCAAATGCACCCTACCTGAAGGACACTTATTTGCATCACCATCCAGACTCTGGATTAGCCTCCTGAAACACAAGCATCATTTTAAAAGTGCGTGGACTATGCACACACTCTGATATGACATCCAGCATGGCACACTCAGTTGGGTTACATGGCACTGAAAGGATCAGGTAATTGGGTAAATTACAATAAGAATGATTTGAGCAAGGGTAATTATCCTTGGATATATGGCGGTGAATGAATCGGATCAGAGGCACAAAGCATGTCATACTCCGATACGATAGGTGGCGCTGTACCCTTTTCAACTATTGCTAATAGAGCCACTTCCGGTTGACCCCTTCAACAACAACAACAGCAAACTCAGGCATTTGAGAAAATGGCGAATAAGAGCAAGATGAAGGTACGTCCCTCTATATTTCGTTTGTGATGAGCTGCTTATTGCACAAACGCGAAGCACAACGGCGCATTCTCCATCGCGGTGTTTTTCTTTCCGACTGTGACTACAACAACAGTAATTATCGTCTCTTCCGACTTCCGGTTCCCGACGCCGGGAAAAATTCTCGAGCATGCACAGAACGCAAAGTCTAATTCACCACATGCTTCACCCGTCTGCAAACACGTTTATTTTGACTTTCAACCCAGTTATCTCGGGGTCTTAATCCGATCGCGAGTAACTCGATTCGATCAAATTTCTTGTCAGATTAAGGTGTCTGCATGAACGTAATAACTCAATCTTATTGTAATTTAGCCAATTATGTGATCCTTTCAGTGCCATGTACCCCCACTGACTGAAGCAGGTCAAACTGGACGTAGCATCGGTGCAGCCGTCTTTTAATGCAGGTTTTGGTTACACTGACAAGTACAAAAATGCATGAGTGGAGTGCTCATATACAAAAAGATGATAAATGCGATTAAGGGTGAAAGTAGTCAATTTTACACTGAAGGAGAGCTACCTGCGCTGCTGATGGGGAGCGATAATGATGTTGACACAGGCGGCAGTGCTGGGATCCCAGGCGCAGTAGGGGTCTCGTGACAGGATGCAGTCATCGCAGGACGAATACTTGCTACAGAAGGCAGTGGGTGACTGCACTACACCCGAGTCTGAACCAGCGTATAGGGACTGTGTCTGTGGAAGCAATAAGGTTGTTCATGTAAACAGGCAAAGGAAAGCGTGAACAAACTTACTCTTTAATAATAATAAATGTGGTTCCTCAGCCAGCTTAAAAAAAAAAAGTGGTTATCTCAGAGGAGTCCTAAGAAGAAGCTGAAAGCATGCAGTGCGCTTACAGAAACTGCAAAGAAAGTTTTGATTTTACAATTTCTTGCCATAAGCTTCCTCACAAGGGCTACATTGCAAGAAACTCACATTTATATGGCTGTGAGGACATTCACTGACATACAGCAATACATTCCATATGTCTAACTAACAATCATAACTCAGGGTTGGGCCCCAACTTTCAGCTTAAACTACATCGAATTCTTAGCTTCCTCTAAAACCAAGTCTTAACCCTCAAACAGTCCTTTAAAAGAATGTGAGAGTTAACAACAAGAAAAGGACACATGAACAACAAAGATGCAACACATGTCCGTAACGGGGTTAACCTCTCTCTGGTTGAATTCATGCTCTCATTTATTTCCCTCTTATTCTTCTGTATACTCCTGCTAACATAGATAAGGAAATAAAATTTTAAATGACCCTCCAAATCAGTCAAAATTGCACTCTCACTCAGTATCGATCGCCAGCAAACCTTTGTGCTATAATATGCAAGCAGAAATTGGGAGCAGGTTAATTAATCACTTAATTTTCCTTAAAGGTGGTGGAGGTTTCTGCACTTCCTTGTACAGCCAAACTAAAAATTAAAAAAAAGTCACTGACCTCTGAGGACAGCAGTAAGTTTTTGATGGGTTCAGAGTTCTTCAGGAGCTGCATCTCCTCCACAATATGAACCTCTTCTTCAAAAACCACCGACTTGTGCAGGACACCTTTATCTAGAGACATTAACGGCAAAACATTAGTTATTTTGTCAAGATAAAACCAGAAACGAGTTATGAACATATGGTCCTGAAATATGGCATTTTTAGAAAAGTTTTAGGTACTTTAAGCATCAAGGTGAAATATCTATAAATGCCATTAATCATTCCTGTCCAAGGTTAGACTACTTCTGACCCAAATATTGAAAATTCCCTAACAGAGACGAGCAAAATGGACCAATACATGTGATGATGCAGATTTGAATTTGGAGCTCTTTGCATGCAGTATGTTTAACTGATGTTTTATTACCTGTTCCGGTGAAGATAACGTCATAAATGTTCTTGTCCAGGGCTTCGACCCTTTCCACAACAATCTGAGTGTAATTGACGTCTTTGGTGATGAGGCGAGGCCTATTGCCGATGGGCAGGACGGGATCCTCCAGCAGGGGGTGGTCCTTAACAAACTGAAGGGTTTTGTCTGGCAAGTGGAGTGAGCTGGTGATATTCTGCTGTCGCATCAGGCTGTTAATACACTGGTGTTGACGACAGAAAAGTATGTGTTTTAGTTAAACAGGGCATGTCAACATTCTTTTGGATAAGTACTGTAATTATCTGATCAAACATCTCCCAGCCCTGGACTGGGTGAACAAATAACACAAAGCTAAAGTGAGGATCAAGCCGTCTTTAAGTCACTTACGGCCCCAGGACGTGGAGAAGGCATCATGCCATTGTACCGCACCCACTTGGTGTGGGACTGCTCCACAGTTGCCTTCTGCATATACTTTCCCTTGGCGAAGACTTCCTCCACAGCAGTCATGTTGTAGGCACACACAGCTGACAAACCCACATTTCCCCTGCAGGAGTGAAATGAAGGGGTTCGGATATGAGGCGATTAGGGAAAAATACAGAGGTATGGGACTGCATTAAGTGTAATGCGGTGTCATGCATTCTGCTGGTCTATTTTCTTGTCCCGATTCCAAGCTGACAGTCTTTAAAATCACTTACCACTGAGAGGTGAAGACACCATAGAAGACGGTGTCCCTCAAGTTTTTCCCCTTCAGGATAAAGACATCATGCACCACATTGAAAACGAAGTTGAGCTCAGGCATGGAGCACACCAGCTTGGCTTTCAGAAAGGATGTCCATTTCTTCTGCAGAGTGCGCTGGCCTCCGAGGTCACCCTGGGTGGGGATATTGCAGATGTTAGGCAGTGAGTTAAAAAAGGTGCTGTTTAAAGAAGATGGTTGGGAAAAAAAAGAAAAAAAAGAAATAACAGAAATGAAAAGAAAGTGGCAGGTGCAGGAGTTTGTGGAAGACGATCATTTCCACAAGGGGGACGAGTCGTCTCACTTTTCAAAAGCTTGTTGAGGTCTCCTTTTGCTTAGATTATCTCTGGTTGATTACTGTTGCACTCTATGATGTTTTCAGACACAATGTTGTTGTGCCTTGAAACCCAATTATCCCCAAAGGTTTGAGTTGCTCCACGACAGCTTCACATTGTGATGAATATCAATGTGGTTGATAGAAATGAAAGATCCAGGCAAGAACAAAAATGCCGGAAAAGTTGACGTTGTGTGTGTGTGTGTTAAGTCCTTCAATCATTTTAAACTAATTTGTTTTGTATTAAGACTGTGAGAGAAAAGCATATTATGGTTATGCAATATTTACATACCTTTAAAAAAAAAAAAAAAAAAAAAAAAAAAAAAACTTGAACAAAGCTAGTGCAGATGCAACTTAAGACTTCTATTGTACTACCATTATTATAGAAAGCACCAGTATCAAATTTATAACATTTCCAAGTTAGATTATATCAGATTTTATTTGCTAAATCTTGAAATTCTTCCATATGCAATGTTAAACTATATGTCGGCAGTTAGGTTTTCGTCTAAAAGTCATAATCTTTTGTACTACCGTGAAAAAAGGCTTAAGTTCTACTTAGATTATAAAACAAGGGAAGGAGGAAGGAAAAGGAGAAAGACACGCACCCAAAAACAACAGGGAGACAGGGGCTAAAGAGGGATGCTGCTGGTATGTGCAGATGGTGCACGGCGTGTACTGACCTTACAGACGCGAGCCACCCTGGGGATGAGCAGCTTGCCAAAGAATTCATACTCCACCGACACCTCAGTGAAGAAGTAGTAGATTTTATCATCCTCGCCATCTGCTCTGTTTTTCCCTTCTCTGATCACGTCAGCGAAGACAAAACTGGGCTCTGCAATGAGTGCAGTGATGGGAGAGAGACAAAGTTATGGGTAAAAGGGTGCAGGACAGACAAATAACTTTGAAATCTTCAATGCATTTGTGCCCCTGAAGGAGAAATCGTTTTTAGCAGAAATGTAAAAAAATCTTTTTCACCCCCACAACTTGATGGCAGGGAAGATTTTGGTCCCTTTAATACTGGATATGCAATGATTGTAAAAGTTAATGTTGATTAGAAATGTGTCTGATCCACGTACATTACATGGATGGAAGCTTCTGCTTATTAAATCTAAAAACACCTGATTTTCCCGTTTCATTTTGGCCCGCCCTTAATTCAATTCAATCGTAAAATTTGTGACAGCTGCCACCAGTGACGCTGTCCCTTTAACAGGTGAAGGGACGATCACTGCTGAGTGAAAATAAAAAAAACAAAAAACTGCAAGTTGGATGCTTCTGCTTACAGCACCGAGGAAGGAAAAACCTTTTTCATGCTGTACTGTACATTCTGCACTTCAAGTTCAGTGCTGCAACTTTAAGTGGAACGAATTGTAAACTAAATTGATTTTATACAGAACCATTTCTGTATGTAAGCCCTGATGACAACAGAATTTTTCTTTTGACTGGAGCTGAGCATCTCTCACGTGTTGTCCGAACTCACCATTTAACCACGATGTGGAGTACTCTGTCCTCAGCAGAGAGTGAGATGGAGAGTATCTGGAAATAATGGGTTCACTTCCTAAGAAGTTATAAGCTGTCCCAGAGTACAGCTCTCCATCTGATGGAAAAGTAAAGAGCAGAGTTATGCGAGTTTGCCTCTCACACAAAACGGATTACCGGAGATTATTTTGCATTTTACTGCAGGGCTGACGACAAAGAGAGCTCTTTGTGAAATGAGATAAAACTGGCCTCAACTCACCAACCATGACAGTGGTAAAACTTTGCGAGGGGTCAAAGGAGCATTTCCCTCTGCCATCCTCAGGTCTACCCTCCAAAGAAAAGTCGGCAAGATTCTGAAAGAGGAGATCAAATATTAGATTAAGGTGGTACCACTGGTTAGCAAGTCTGAACAAGTGTTTATTTGTGTAGTGTGGTGTTCCTGGTTAGGGTGGGATAGAGCATTAACCTACCAAGTAATCACACTGGGGTTGAAAAGCATGTGTGCCACAGACATACAGCCTCTGATCGTCGACAACTTGAAGAACTCGAATGTAGTTTAGACAATCTCTCTGAAATGCCACAAAATCGATTAATTCCAGACTAGAATTAATGCATTTTGGCTTGTTATGAATTAAGAGGTAAAAATCTTTACATACTAAATAAATGATCAAACCTCTTTTGATTTTCCTTTGAGTGTGCACATCGTCATGGGGTCTTCTGCAACTGTCCACTGAACCTTAAAACAGCAAAAATCAAAATAAAATGAATCGGAAAGGTCTTATTTTCCTCCTGTCATCGCAAGTGTTACTGCTCCTTTAATACCTTGTTGTTTCTAATAGTCACATTCTTCTTGCTGAGCTCAAAGATGGCCTCCCTTGCTCCCACATACAGCGCGTCCCTTTCCTCACTCAGCAGTAGGGTTGAATAGTTGAAGATGCCAGGCTCCGAAAACTCCATCAGATCCAAGTCTGAGCAATAAAATCACTTGATGACATCATGTGTGCTTCACAAACAGTTTGTTTTATATGGAGGACTAAAACTGTTTCAGTCCCTCAGTTTACAGTCAATGTCTGCATCAAATAAAGTTTAATTCAAACCACCATATTTAGAACATTTTCGTTTTTTTAAATTCTAAATTTCTCTCACTTTTTTCGTACGAAGGTCTCGTACGAACACGCCACGTCAGATTCAACAAACGCTCTTAACTTCGGAAAAAGTGTGTAAACGACCTGCGTAAATGATGAATCCCACTTGTGCGTATCTAAGTTCACGTGCACGAGGATAGTAGATTTGCATACTCCACGCCCTAAATTATACCATATAAGGCTGTGCTTCCTCGCTCCTGTGCCAGGAAGTGTTGAGTTATGAGTCATGAGAATGGCCTCAAGGCGCAAAAAGAACAACTTTAGGAGCTCTGAGATCCAAAACGGAAAATCTGTCATTTTTAGCATGTCAGCAGTGGAATTACGGGACCTGCTAAAGCAAAGAAATGGGAAGCAATTACGAGTGCTGTTAATACCGTGTCACCGAAATAAAAAAATAAATGGTTTGATATGAAAATGGCTTAAAAAAAAACGTCTCGCCATTGGCAGGCGATCGATGACTGCAACTAAAGCCGTGCAATCAGTTGTTGCCTCATCATGATGGCACTTTGATGGGGTGGTCCATGAGGGGGGTCTTCTGGCACCACACCTTCTGGTCTGCCAGGGCTGGTTCAGGTGGAGACCCTCGTTCATGGCGCAATATTGCCATGAACGAGGTATCGAGACACCCCCACCTGGCCTTCAGCTCAGTGCGCTCCACGACAGCACGGGTGTTTTGATGCGTATATGTGTCTCGTGCTCCAATTATGATTGGCAGTCCAGCCACGGGATGAAAGTCCCTCTTAATTTGTACTTGTTGGATAGCGGTGTATGGGAATTTGATGTACCATGGGTGATAAACTGATGAGAGTTTTGATGACCAAGGGGAGCGCACGACTCACAGAGGACTGGGACACCCCCGACCTGTCTCCAATCTCCCTCTGAAAGGTTCCAGTGGCCAAAAATCCAAGGGTGGTGAGGACCTGGACGTGTGGTGGAATTGGGTTTGATCGGCGTGTTTTTCTCTGGAGTCGTGGCTCTAGCAAGCTGCATATTTGTAGTAGCACAGTCCTTGGGAATCTTAATCGCGATGTCAGCCATTCGTCTGTCTCCACACGTTCTCTTCAAGAGCCTGACGCGCCAAGGTATCCAAAAGTAGCAAGTCAGCCGCTGGTTACGCTTCCCATTGACCTCGTTATATACAGATTCAAATGAACCTTCAATTACTGCACAATTTAAGTCAAACAGAATAATATCAGCATAATTATGGGGTATAATGTATATTTATTTATGTTTTCTTCAAAGTAATTAAATATACAATCCATTAGTCAAGCAAACGTGATTTGAAAAACAGCGGACTATTTTACGAAACTCCTACGACAGGTCTGGATCACTCGTAAATTCTGTTTGTACCTGAAAGAAAACGTAAAATACGAAAAGATTGGTGAATGCGCAAATTCTCTTAAATCACTCGTACGGACGATTTAAGAACAAATCTGTGCGTACGAACGGTTCTTGCATGAGGCCCATTGTTTTTGGTTTTTCAGCCAAAACATTCTATCCCATCCATTCTAATCTGTTTCATCTTACAGTCACTGAAGCAAAAAGCTCTACAACAGAGTAAAATAACTTCTTCGGATCGAACATAGAAAGTTGACAAAACTGGTGAATTGTGTTCAGCAGGAAGCATCTAAAAAGTCAGATTTAAGTTTTCACCCAAAGCAACTCCTTAATGCTGTCAGGTTGAAGTCATGTTGTTATATTGGGATTGTCTGCTCTGTAGATTGGGTCACTGAGTGGAAAACAGACCAGCAGGTTTAGCAGATTCAAAATTCCCAGTCTACTAAAGTTAAAGTAAGTCGTGGATTCAATGGGTCATATGATAAACAGACTGTTTGGGGAAAAAAAAATATTTCAGAACTCATCCAGTCAGTCATTGCGGAAAGCCCCATCTTCAAAGGTTCCCGAACTTTCAAAAAGTACCGCAGTTGCAACAAACAGAGAAATCATGAGGCAAGAAATACAGTTCAACTAAATGGTAATGTTGCTCTGAGTTTGCTGGGCATCAGCATACAACATCTTTCTAGTAAGATGTTCTAACTTTTATAAGCTAATGATATCAGTAATGGGGTAACAGTGTGTTCCTTCTGACCAAAGTAGACAAAAAAAAAAATCTGTTCATACCAACAATTTCTCCAGCTTTATTAAATACAGCTTGCATAAAAACAACTAAGACATGACAGTGCTTGCACTCTCTGCTCGTTGCACCAATCCAACTTCAGACTGAAAACAACAGTTTGCTAATGCTACACTTCAGCTTCTTCCACTACGTGCTGGGAGTGATCATACTTTACTTTCTCACATTTCTTGTGCTGATATTATGCATGCTACCCATTCATACCGACAAGCACTACTTCCTACAATGAGGGCTTGTAGACGTGTGTGTGTGTGTTATAGACGCATGTGCTCTTACAGTTTTTATTTAAATTAGTATTTGGGTTTATGAAAAACATTTACAAGTAAAAAGAATGTGTTTTAGGAGACATTGACCTTAAACACAGTAATAGTTAATAAGTAACAAGTTACAACTATTATCATTACTCAGTTTTCATCTTAATATCAGCTCACTTTGTGTAATCTCATTCACACCCATAACAAATTGTCACTTTTTCAGTTATAAAAGCCAGAATTATGACAGCAAGAGGCCTTACCCTGCTGCTTCCAGGAAGTCCGAGGAACAGCGTGGGGTCTGTGGGTGGAGACCTCCAGGAGTAGCCCCAGAAACACTCCCAGCACACCGAATCCCATATTCGAGTCCGATAGCTTTGAAACTGTGAAGTTTCCCCTGCAGGAAGACACAAAGACAAATCTAAAGTGGCACGCTCAACACTACACTAACAAAGCCTTTCACAGAAATGCAGACTTCCTCTTGCTCTGATCTTATCATGCAGCACAGAGAATAGAGGTGCCAAGCATCTAATCAAGTTCCCTTATGTTGAAAGCTGCTAGGACTTAGTCATCCTCTTTAAAAATAACAAAAAAAAAACTTACATGTCACATGGTTTGGATAAACCCTTCATCTATAAAAACATGTGCTGGAAGAAAAACGCACCTGCAACTATCAAAGCATCTTGTATAGTATAACCGACGAATCTGACATATCATCTACGAGCCGAAAATGTTTTTTTTAATCAATAAATCATTTTCAAAGATGAAATTCAGTTGTGAGGATTTGCTTCTTTTTAAAAAAAAAAAAAAAAATGTTTTTTTTTTTTTTAAATATGACAGATGCTACATTTTCAACAAGTGCTTGTCAGAAAAAAATAAAACAAGCAATTTGAGGATGTCACTTGTGGCTCAGGGACATTGCAATTTACTGCCAATTTTGCCTTGTATCATCAGTCCCCCTCCCCCGATGGATGCGGAGTTTCACTTTGATAAAATATCAGAGGGGAGACAGAAGGACTGCCGTGGCACATGATGTCGTCCAGACCCAACAGTGACAGAAATCCGTCTACTCTTGTTTGCAATGTGCACAAAAGTACACACGTCCAACCCGCAGGACAACCAAGCAGGTCAATTATTGCCCTTGTTTAGTGTAGCATCTGCTCACCCATAGTCACGGTGAAAATCCACCTTTTATTACAGAACGTCATTGTCGAAACATAAAAAAAAAAAAAAAAAAAAAAAAAAAAAAAAAAAGACGAATCTGCTTGCGTCAAGTGAAGATGACGACAATGGTGACAGGATTCCTGGTAGCCATTAGCTGTTATCAGACGGAAGGTGTCCTTTTACATTTGTCAATTTATGAGGCATTCTGCACACCATCAGCTCCTGTCTGTTGCATTCACCTCAGGATGAGCCTGATAAAGACCCCATTAGGCTGCTTTGTGCCATTTATGCATTTAGTGCTTAACTTATCCAGACCCACTTGAATTGGTTTATGTCTTATTCAATAAAACTATATGCATCATATTTAAAAAAGAAAGGAAGCTTCAGATGAAACAATGATAAAATGAGGTTTTCTCAGTGTTGTGGAAGTCAAATTTGCTGAAACACTGAATGTTGGCTAAAAACGATGAGTAATATTTCTAAGGTGCATCGCTTCGGAAGCACTCTGATTTTAGAAATATAAAATGGTTAATATCTCTCCCAGGAACAGTCCATGTATCTAGGTGGTAGTTTTAGGTCAGCAGGAAAGCTGGGATAAAAAGCACAAGCTTTAAAGCTCGAGTAAAATATTACAATAAATCTCCAAATCTGTTCCAATCCTGTCTGCAAAACATGCAGCCAAATTTACTGCGACGCTGGAGGATGCACATTAAATTATCTTGGGGATTTTTCATGCGACTCCGACAGAGTCCCGGCTATCTTCTTTCACTCTGTTAATAAAACTGAAAAGGCTTCGGATGGGCATCTCTACAACTTTAACTTCCTACCCTGGTTCGTCTTTTCATTTCATTTAAACACAGAGGAAGCTGGCCTTAGCAGAACTGTGAGCCCGCTGCGTCCTGCATTCACTGAAGGTTAATGTTGTGATTATAAGCAGAAGGCAGGTGGGTCTGGCTGGTCAGGTGGTTTCCTCTGAGCACGTAAACTGATCTGGCATGAAGCAGGTTTTTCTGGTTTTTAATCACAACATACTCAAAAGAAGCTGAAGTACCTGCATGACACCTCCAGAAAATGGGTAGCTCAGTCATGTGAACAATGGGATTAAAGGTTATCAAATGTCTTGTAAGATGAGGACTGAATCAAGAAGCTGAAGGTAAAGCCTAATGGGGAAGAAAATCACACGATACTATTTTACAAGGAAATTACGAGGCGTTTTGCTGCTTCGTTATTTGCTCTCGTGATTTTTTTTTTTAAATCCAAAATTACAGAACAAATGGAACACAGAACAGATATATCACTGTCAGTTACATTTTAATGACCAAACGGCCCCACAGTGGCTAATTCCACTCAAATATAGGTCGGTAATCAGTCACCCGGGAGAGGGGGGGGGGGGTATCATATGGCGCAGCACGGACAATCAATGGGGCCCTCTGTAACTAGTGAAAAAGAAGGGTAATGATAATTAAATATCGATTTGCTTATAATTGAGAACAACTGGCCTCAGACTCCATGACCCCCCCTGTATTTATGTATGTATCCATTTATCCATTATTGTGGAAGATTTCAAAAACAAAATCTTGCAAAGTTGGAATTCCATGCCAGCTTTAGGCCTAACCACTCTGCTAAAATGGGGGGGAAGGATGAGGAGGGGGGTCAAATACACAATGACCTGTTGTTTAGTGAGGATGAGGGTAGCCTCCACTCGACTCCATTCCACCCCCCTTTCACATCCACGTCATCACTGCAGGGCAGTCAACAATGCACAGAGAGCAAGGGAACGGCATCACTTCTCCCTCTCCTCCCGTTCTTCTACAGTCTTGCCAAGTTAAATGCCAGGGCAGCTTAGCATGAGGAAAGCCCAGAGCCAAGCTGGTCTTTTCAAAGATCACACAAGCCCATGAGATCTGGATACACCCCATAAAGGAAACAAAGTGTCTAATGACAGCAACAGAAACTCTCCCTATCAATGAATGACAGAAAGGGACTGAAATAGCAACAGTGTGAATGGACAACAATACAAAAACTATGACGAAGACCTCCAGGCGATCTAGATTCGTCTTTTTTCGTCCTTGGTAAAAGTTCTCTTTTGTGCCAGGTCCTATGACTAACTGCCTTCAACCCTCTATCTGTACACTCCCGATGCCCTCTATCAGTCTTACCATTCCCAGCCCCATTTATGGTAAAGCCCAGGTTTCAAAATCCTTTGAGAGTCAGTATCACGGTAGCAGAAAGAGCTTAGTTTCAGCCACCCAATGCTGCTGAGAGATTTAGAGGAGTGGCCGTAGTGGCCTGAGATATTTAAGACGGTTACCATGCTGGCAAGTTTCTTTGAGCTCTTTGTGTTCCCCCTCTCAGCTTCTTTTGCCGGGCAGGGAGCTGACACCTGCTTAGGGCCTTGGGGTTCCCAGCACTTTGCTGTTAACTGGACGCAGATATTGGCAGAATGCCGACTGAAGACAGGGGGATAGAGAAGGGGAAACTGGAGCTCAGCTCATCGGTGACGGAGGAACTTAACCATCTTGCAGAGTTTGAAAAAGAGGAAAACAAAACTTCACGTCTTCATGCCGAGGCCGTCGTTGTCCTTTCTGCTCATTTTAAGCCATTGTTAGTTTTGGAGCCATGGCTGCCTTTAACCATCATTCACTTGCAGCAAATCTGCAGTAAAATTACAATATTACATATTTACATTTTTGTTTGTTTCATCCATCTTTTTTTAGAGAATGAACATCAAATGATTACACTGATCAGACAGATTCATGTACTATTACGACATTTCTCTACTATATGTAAGCCTTTGATTTAATCACTGTTTGCAATAGTTACTCAAATCAGCGCAAACATCCTCAAAATGACAATTTAATAGGACAAAGAGAGCAGAGACCTCTTAAAAACAAAGCTTTAAGAGTTCAGCAGCATATCTGTGGGTAAAAAAAAATACATTTGCTCTGACAGGTGCAGAAATAAACCACAGTAAAGAAAACCTCAGGGCTTGATATAGTATTCTGCAAGCAAGTAAGAACTGAAGACAAATCTGGATGAAGTGTAGCAAAAACCCCAGCACCCCTCTACCTCTGCTGTTTGTCTAAATTCCCTCCCCTGAATAATCACTGTGAGGCAAACTTGTGATCTCAACGCCTGATCATCTCCTTAGCAGAGTATTACAGATCCTGCTTCATTATCAGTTTGGATGAACTGCATCCCATCTAATCCATTTCCAGTGCAGACAAGAAGCTCAGCATCCTGTCAGCAGAACGTGTGGAGGGGATCCAAAGCGGAATGGAGGGTGATGTGAGGAAGTTGGACATTCAGTGTCTGCCAACTCCAACCCCGCAATGGCTGCATTTTCCATGTACTCCCTTATTATCAGCATCAGTGCAGAGAGATGTTTCCTTTCCCTTTACTGCAGCACGCCAAGAAAGTGCAACTTTTTTTTTTGCAGCTCTGTCTGTTGATATGATGCATTGGTATTATAGTGATTCGAGTATGTTACGCTAATAGCCACTAATATAGCCTTGAGATGCATCATGCATCATTCAGGTACATAACCACGCACAAACATATACTATGTAATGAGAAAGCTACAAGAAGTAGTTTATTTTGTAGAAAGAATGTCTTGCTTGGCACTCACTTGACATACTGCATTGCACACAGGCTTTGCTCAGTTTTTCCATTTCCTTCTTATTTTGTGTAAAGTGCTCATGAAGCAATTAAATTCCTTGGAGGCTTACAGGAAGAAGCACCAACAGTTACTCCACAAACTACATACCGCACTGTCTTATGATGACTGACATTTATCAGTGGTGCCATCTGTACAGCACCCACCCAACTGTGGGAACGGTGATGATAATGCACCAACAGCTCATGATCGTCAAGCTGCTTTACAAAGTTTTCTATTCAACCTATCATTTTAGGTCACAGACTGTAAAGGACGCATTGAACATGTGACTGTTACTAGATGTGGCTGCATAGATTAAAGGTCCCAAAGAAAACATATCGTGCATTATGAAAACAATGTAGACAAGAACAGCAGTTATATATATATATATATATATATATATATATATAAAAAAATTGAAAATTGTTATTTAAGTTGACATCAGTGGAGCAGCATTTAGCTGGTTTTCAGTAATTCAGTTTAAAACTACCTAAATATTATCCCATGATCTTTATATGCAGTTTCCTGACGGGTCAAAATCAATCAATTGATACATACAGGTAATGAATGTGGAAAGTGATTAAAGCATTGTGCAATATTAATGTTAAAAACAGTAAAGATGAACTCCATGAGTCCAGCATCACAGATAAAAACATTTCTACCAGTTTACGTGTCTACGTAAAGGTTTTGCAACTTCGATTGAAAAAGAAAAAAAAAAAAAGAGAAAGAGACAAATATGACCAGTCCATCTGTTGCTGATAATAGTTCTTTATGACTCTGGCTATATATCTGTGGTCATTATCGTGCAACTAAGAGTCGCTTGAAACAAAATACTGAGACCGGAGAGGATGACACACTGATGGGGACAGATGTCTGGTCCAGTGTCATGAACAGATTAATGGAGTTTGGCTATAGATGTGGCAGAGACCGGAGCTAGCTCACATATACACATGATAATGCCAACTGTGGGCATCAAATCCCTCTTATGAGACCTGACAGGGACCAAGAGTCTATTCTAAAATACTGGCAGCTGCATCAGAGTTTTGAGTTGCATTTGCTGACAGGCTGAACTGTTTTCTGAGTACGGACGGCCAAGCTTTTGCGGTCTCAGTAATGGCTAAGCTACTGACATAAAAGCTTCAGCTGATTATGTTCCATCTCCATTTTTGCAAATTTCATGCAAAATCCCAAAAGTACTCAGCATTAACAACAAGTTCAAACGGAAATCATTAAAAATGCAGCAGAACCAGAGAAGGAGTCTTTTTTTCACTCCATTTCAATTATTTTTTTTTTTTTTGTCATTGCCAACCACAGTGGAATTAGAACAGCTGACAGTAAGTCAGTGATTTGAGTATGTTACGCTAATAGCCACAAATATAGCCTTGAGATGCCAACCTTAAGCAGAGCTAAAGTAACATCACTTTAGACAATTCATCTCCATCTGGAGCCACTTCCGCCTCATATTATTGCAGCAGCACTCTGAAAGACCTGCAAATAGACATGTGTAAGAAGTTCAAGAACCCTGTTGAGTGTGAGGGGATTTGCTCAGCTTTTTTGGGTTCAGTCAAAACTGTAACTCAGATGCTTTCAACTGCGATGTGCAAAGCCACCGAGTCAAAGCCCCATCGTGTTAAAGTCTGCTGAGAGCCAGTGGACAGCGGTACGACCTCAACTCCACAGCTGACTATTGCTCATAAAAACTGCAACAGATGATACAGCAGTCATTGCAAATTATGCATGGTGAGCTCATTGCACGACAGATGGGAGGAAAAGTTAATCTTTTAAAAAGCCAGATCAAGGATTAACGGCATGACCTGCCACATCAACATATAAGGCTGAATGATAATTACACGGGATAGAGGGGTAGGATGAAACTACAGGTAAACCATCAATGACAACCCAGATGGTTAAACTAAGGAGAATAGCCTGTGAGCAGGCAACACTATACAGGGGATATAAAATGGAAACCTTCCTATGTAATTACTAGTTGTTGGGCCCCTGCTGAGCAAGCATGTCGACTTGAAGTGGCCACAGCAAAGGCAAATGAGGGGTCAGGTCCAGTAAAGGGTATATTTAGTCTGCCGACGGCACGATTTTTTAAAAACAACACACCCTTTCCCTGAGTCCCATGCTGGATGATTTGAAAAACGTCCCTATAAAACATATACACGAGTGAAGTAAGCTAAAGGATTACTGTGTGGTGTTCCCTGTCCTAGTATTGAATGTGACTGAAGTCCAACATGAAAACATAATCAGCAGGCTCCTTTTCTCTTAAATGCAGGAGGGCGAAAAAAAGTGGGAAAGTTTTACAATCGACATCTGCAATGGCAAAAAAATGATAGGGGACACCATGTTTTAAGGGATCGTCTTTCAAAGCCATTTTCAAAATCTGACAGGTTTTCTTTTTGTCATCATTCAGATATGTTTGTATCGTATCCAATTAGTTTTTAAGCTGCAGAATGCTGATATGATCACACACACAGTGTGAGTTAAACACAAACAAACAACAACAAAATAAAAAACTACAACAACCACCAACACGTCAGTTCGTGTCTTTTCTTAAAGTGAATAATACTAATCCACAATACAGCCTTGTGTCACATGGAAACCACCACTTACCATTAAGTCATAAATCTTGGATTTGATGTTTTTTCCTTGAGGCTACCGTGATGCCTGCTTGGCCTTGGGGCATACGATGTGGGCCTATTTTGGGTAGTTGCAAAAACCCAGCTGAAGGTTCTGTGGTTCCCAGCTGAAGGTCTTGTGGTCCCATGGTGGGGAATGGTAGACTCATTGGAGGTAGTTTCTATTTACTCTGTTTTTATTTTAAAATGGCAGCAGCCAAGGACAGGTGCCTTCAGTTTCCTGAGTGGACCTTGACTGTAGGTTTGAGTTTAAAAAAATTAAAAATAAATTAAAAAAATAAATCATCATGCAAGTAACGTCTACGTGATCGCGAACATTTCACAGATTTCTCTTCCTCGGTGGTAAACGAATATGATGATTAAATTAAATAGACCGTCTTTCAAGTGACATTTTGATGTTCCCACCAGTCAGGGACCATTTGCAGGAGCAGTAAACCTCTCTACAAGCCTGCTATATTTTCTCCTACCCTTTCTGCCTTTCAACAAGACCCCTTTCTCCTCTCCTCTCAATGCAGTCTTCAGCAGGCACCGATTTCATGGTGGTAATTTTGGCCGGCGGAGACACAGACCTCCTTTGGAGTGCTGTGTGAAAACTCACCCCATCACCCACAGGCTACCACAACACAAACAGTGCGTCCTCCTGAACTTGGCATACCAGCACACACCACACTAATTTCACAGTTTCTTTCACAGCACAGGGGGATAAACAACACAAAGCATAGTGTAAAACTCTAAACACCAATCACACCAATTTCTGGTGATCGGGCCAAGAGATTTAGGTCAAGCATTCTCTTCTCTTGCACAGCAAACACTGTATGCAATTTACTTTAATAGTAGGTGATTAGCAGAAGCCAACTAATAAAAACTTAGTCGGGGATGGCAGAAAACTATTGTCAAGAATCTCCTTATTTTGTGTAAGAATATCTATGTATAATATAATTCAATGCATTGAAAGGTTTATCAAAATTGTGCAACCATAGACCATCCTCCACAATATTTAATTGGCAGCATAATTATATTACTTTAGATAAAAACATGCAAATAAAGTATTTGTATTCAAAACTTTGAATAATGAGGATCCTTCTCCTGTGATTCTGCTGTCGCACACGCTGTTAGGAGGAACTTCACTCCACAGGTTTGTGAAAAGCTGCTGAGCAAGAGGACGTACTCACTTTTCACAACAAAAAAGAAATCTCACTGATTACATCAGAGATACTGTGTCCTAGCGTGAGTGGACCGGTTGCAAAGCGAACATCGACTGCTGTTCATTCGAAGAGAGAAACGTGATTATGACATTATCCACATGCAGGGCTTCACATGGCACACAGAGTGCAGAATTAGGCTCTTCTAAAACACAACTAAGAGGAAGAAAGAAAACTTATGGCATACTTAAAACTGTTTATAAGGATTAAACAAAAAAAAAAAACATTCAACAGGTGTTCAAAATCTCTGGTTGTGATCATGTGTGGCTGAGCGACATCCTTAATGACTGTTCAATGACACAGCAGCTGTGACTTTTCTACTCCATGCTGCACAAACATTGTTGGCTTTCTGCAAAAAAACCCAACAACATTTGTTGCTGAGGATTAAAAACCTTTAAGGATATTCTGAAAAAATGCAGGGCAATCTTTTGTAACAGATTGTTCAGTTGTTTGAGTTTAAAGTTACTTCTGCACAAAGAAACATTTAGATAAAGTGGGAAAGTGCCACTCTCCAACGATCCTTTTTGTAACATTACCCAAGAGTTTCAAGCCCATAATACACTCCTTGGCTTTGACAATGGTGGTAACCCAGACAAGCTAACATTTGCAACTCTTATTAGAGCAGACAAACAACTATTCTCCCCCCACTGCTCACATTTTGGCTTAATAGTTTTACTTTCAGAAATGTGGTGGAGACACTCCAAATCTCCTCAGATGCCAGGTTTTGCTCTTACTGCAGCCACATGGACACAACTGTGGCATTTTGAGAAAAGCTTCACAGACCTACCGTGCCTGGTTACGGTCGCTAAGCCATAACTGCACAATCACTGTCAGGGGGAGGCGCTTAGCAATTTTAGAGCAAAGCCAAAGAGCAGTGCTAGTTGTCCAAAAGGCCACTGGAAGGCAGCTGTGCATGTGTAGCAAATGGTTTTTCATTATAAACACCATCGGAACCATACTGATTAGGCTTGCTGCTGAGCGAACAAAGACGAGCTTCATAAATCAAAGAGGAAAGGAGCACCAAATAAAAAAAATAAATAAAAAAAAGGCATGGTGAAAAAGGAAAGCAATCATTACAAAAATCAAAGCAGAGTTGGGTTGCCCAAGTGTGGTCATGCAGGGATTGCGGGATAAAAACAAGCAAAGCCCCAAGGTTGTTACAGATGGGGTTTGGACAAGCATGCAGCATTCGTGTTGGAGCTTGCAGGCCCCTGAGCAGCTCAGTACGGTCTGCACAGCAAACAGGGAGGAGGGAGAGGAGTAGAGTTTCTGACCTGTGGCTGCTAAAAGATGCGACGCTCTTCCTCTGGAGAGAATTATAATATCCTCAGGCTAGGGAGGGGGGAAGAAGACAGAAAGATCAGACAAGACAGTTATGTGGTTTGTAAGTTAAGTGTTCGCCTAGACAGAGAAGGTTGTACATGTGTGGTTAGTTGTCAGACCATGAATGATGAATCATTGAAAACACACGTTGCACATAAAATGTTTTTTTTTTTTTTAATGCCATTAAACAACAACAAACACTGAAAAATATCACCTAGTCATCCACACACACACACACACACACACACACACACACACGCGCAGGAGATAATCATTCAGATGCAAAGACTTCAGACAAATGAGACAAATAAATGGGGTGCAGCCAAATGATAAATGTAACCTTGAGATCCTCAGGACTGCGACAGCTATACTGCTTTACTGTCCCACTTCCTGGTCAATTACAAAGGACTGGCTGTTTGTGTGAGAACTAATAAAACTGTGGTTACTCTAATCTTTGACACAGCAGATGTAATAAAGTTTAAGTATTAGCTTCTTAACAATGTTGAACTAAATCTGATTTGTATGCGCTAATCCAGCGAGCGGTCAACAACCAAACCTTGAATAGACACGTCTTTTCTGAAAACAGTTCAGACAATGTACAGGATGAGTGATCACCTTTCATTGGCAGCCTTTGGTTATTTGTTTTTACTCTTGTTACATTTTCTTGTGTGTGTATGTTTCAACCATTGCTAAATCCTAAATCACCCTCAGAAGTACATTGCATTTATTCAAAACTCTTTGAACCAGATTAAAGGTAGGGTAGGAGATCCTGGATTTTGAGTCCAGCGAAGCTGCATTTTGAAAATAGACAGGTAAAACGTCCCAACCCTTTTCTTCACTTTCCCCCCGAAGGCACGCCTCTAGAGTACATGAACGCGCACGAGCATGGAGGTGCACGTGCGCTGTTCTGACAGCAAGCATCGATCGTTGCCGTATTTAGTATATGATAACTATACTAGTGATGCTCCGATCAGCATTTTTTGGACCAATCACCGATCACCAAAATCATGATCTGCCTTGAAAATCACCACAGAGGTAGCTGGGGACATGTAGAACAAGAATCTGATGTCTGAGTCGGCAGAGAACATTTTGATTTGGTTGTAAATTAAGTTTTCAAATCTGACTATGCAGAAATGAGTTTGATTCTGAATATGCTTCAATAATTTTGTTCTATCATTTTGTTTTAATCATTAAAAAGAATGTAGTAAAAAAAAAAAAAAAAAAAAAGTAATGACAGGTATATGTATTCCAACAAATGAAAAATCAACTTCGATATAGATTTCTGAGTTTACGGGGTGCACTTCAATGCACCATAAATCCGCTCACACGCTTTACCGTACGACGCGATGTAAACGGGCACTTGATTTTCAAGTGTAGCTAGCGCGACCGTGCCTCTCCGAAGCGCAGATGGCGTGACCGCAGTAAGTTTCACATCTTTCTGCACACTTTGAAGAAATTCCAGACAGGAGAGGTCATGTGTGGTGTGTTGGGGATCACACACACAAGTAGTATCCGTTTGATGGTCTTTTATTAAACCTATTCAACTCGGCACACATACATGTTCAACATGGTTGCCTCTATCATTCTAGTCAGTAGTTATGATCTCGCGAGTGTCACTACCTAATCTCGCGATAGGTTACTTTTATTATAAGAACACTACATCTTCCCTCTTTTTTTAATAATGAACTTTCTGGTGGTAGACTTAAACAAAAAATAAATCAGATCTACTCCAATGTAGCTATACTGTTAACATAAGTGTTCTTTCTTTAGATCAGAATGAAAAAATAAACTTCTGTTTTAAACTAAACTTAAGAGTATTTCACCCTTCCCTCTTTTTAAACAACAAAATCTTTTTTTTTTTTTTTTTTTTTTTAAGCAAAGTTAGTTCAGGTAGACATCACATAGTCCTTCTGCCATGCAGGTGGAGACCTGACACGAGTCGACTTCACAGGAACATCAGGTGCTGTTGTCATGGGCCCTGGACCTATGGAAGGGGAGGAATGGGTGGTTATGGGAATGGTGACAGCGACAGACTCAGCTGGTGTGAGAACTGGGTTTGGAATGGAGGGGGCGCTGAGACTGGCATCACCACTGAACCTCTTCACATGAGCGGCATTTCTCATTTTGGGTGGGCTGTTGGGTTGTTGAATTATGACTGCATTTCCTTGTTTACTGATGACTTCATATGGCTGTGACTCGAAGTTGGGGTCTAGCTTGTTGGACTTGTGTAGGTTCTTGCAAAGAACGGTGTCTCCTGGTTGTATTTCCTGATCCTTGGCTTCTCTTCTCTGATTAGCAGCAATGTTGCGTTTCAACTTGTGCAAAGCGTCCTTGTCATGAATGTCCTCTGAAGCAGCTGCATGGGGTTCATCACTGTCAGCAGGCATACAGGTGAAGCTGGGCAGTTTGTTGCGGAGATCTCTGTTCATCAACAGCTTTGCCGGGGACACTCCTGTGACTGCATGAGGAGTGGTCCGGTAGTGGAACAGAAAACTTTTCAGTGCAACTTTCCAATCCTTCTTTTCAATCTTGGCTATTTTGACTGATTTCAGAATTGTTCTGTTAAATCTTTCCACTTCTCCGTTTGACTGAGGCCAATATGGTACTCCTTTCAGTTGCATGATGCCATGCGTGGTGAGGTAATCATGGAACTCTCTGGATGCAAACGGTTGTCCGTTGTCGCTTCTCAGATACTTGGGATAGCCATGAATTTGGAACATCATTTCGAGAGCATTAATCACATTGGTTGCATTTGTGACCTTCATATAGGCAACTTCGGGCCACCTGGAGTAGTAGTCAACTACAGCAAGCAGATAGTTACCTTCAGAGATGCTCAGTAGGTCAACTGCCAGGTAAATCCAGGGCTGGTCTGGCAATGGCATGCGCTCTAACTCTTCTGGTGGAGCGTTCTTGCCAATCACTTGACATGGGTAGCATTGCTTGATTTGCTTTTCCACCATTTTGTCAATTTCAGGCCACCAGACTTTGGTTCGCAGTCGGTTCTTTGTTCGCACAATCCCTTGATGTCCTTCATGTCCTAACTGTAGCACGTGCTCTTGCAGGGCTTCGGGAATCACGATCCTGTTTCCTCGCATGACCATCAGTCCAGCCGTCCAAAGTTCATCTTTGACCGCCTGGAATGCTGTGCCTTTGAAGTAGGTCCAGTCATTTTTCTGTATGGCTTGACGTAGCTTGGAGATAGAAGCTTGCTCGATCTCACGGGGGGTTAGAGCATGAGGTGTGGAATCTTTGATGATGCTAGATGTACTCATCTGTTTCTCTCTCCTCAGATTTGTCACAATGACCAACGGGTTGGCGACTCAGGGGGTCGGCCTTGTTGGTTTTGCCGGGGATGTGGACTACTTGGTAGGTAAACTGTTGCAGGTACAGCAACCACCGTTCCACTCTGGCTGATGGAGGGAGTGAGTTGGGTGATAGCACTTTCACAAGCGCCTTGTGATCTGTGAGGATCTTGAATTCACATCCGATGAGATACAAGCTGAATTTTTGACAGGCCCAGAATACTCCGAGAGCTTCTCTTTCAAACTGAGAGTAGCGTGTCTCAGTGGGTGTGAGCTTCCTGCTGGCGTAGTAAACTGGCTTCCAGACTCCGTCTGTCTGTTGTTGCTCTAAGATGGCGCCTACGCCAAAGGGGGAAGCGTCACAGGTGATTCTGGTTGGTCTTCCAACTGAGTAGTACGCCATGACAGGGGCTTCGATCAAAGCGTCTTTGAGCTGGTCAAACGCACACTGTTCCTCCTTCTCCCATTTCCACTAAGCATCTTGCTTAGTGAGTTCCCAGAGAGGCACAGTTATTGTGGCGAACTGTGGGACGAACTTTGCACAGAACTGGGCCAATCCGAGGAAGCTATGCATTTGTGACGCGTCAATTGGTGGGGGAGCATGCGCAATGGCTTTGACCTTTTCGTCTGACACTTTCAGGCCATCTTGTGATAGGACATGACCCATGTACTTGATTGAGGTCAGTTTGATCTGGCATTTCTTCTCATTGATTGTCAGTCCTCTTTCAGCTAGCCGTTGCACCACGGTAGCCAGCCTTGTGTCATGTTCAGCTTCTGTGCTGCCAACTACGACTATGTCGTCAGACATGTTGTATGCACCTGGGCAGTCTTTGATAACTTGGCTGATTATCTGTTGGAATTTTTCTGAGGCCATGTTCACTCCGAACAAGAGCCTTTTGTATCTGTAGAGTCCTCCTGGTGCAGCGAATGTTGTGATTTCTCTGGAATCAGGGTGGAGCTCTACTTGGTGATACGCCATGTTGAGGTCAATTTTGGAAAAGTGTTTCCCTCCGGCCATTTCCTGGATGGTCTCGTCGATGGTAGGCACCGGATGATGCTCACGGACGATGGCCGCATTGGCTCTTCGCATGTCAATGCAGATCCGCACGTCTCCATGTTTGCGATCATTTTCCGGCCTTTTCTCCACAGAGACTAGTGAATTCACCCAATGAGCTGGTTCTGACACTCCCTCAATGACATCTAGGTCAACTTGCTCTTGTAATTTCTCGATGACGCGCTGCCGTCTATTGAATGGAATTCTCCGCACTGGCTGAATGACTGGGGTGACGTCTGGGTCAATTTTCAGTCTGAGCTGGTAGTTCTTGAGTTTCCCCAGCCCAGTGAAGACTTGTGGGTACTTGATGCGTAGACTTGACCACACGTCGGCTCCAGAACAGCTCAGGATGTTTGCGTCGATGCCAACTCTCAAAAGTCCTAGCTCTTTGCTGGTTCTGCTACTTATGAGTGATGCTGGTGCTTGTGGCACCACGAAAAACGAAGCAGTGGCACGCCGTGTTGTGTTTGGGACTTCAACTTCAAGTGTGCATTTGCCTAGGAGCGTGAGGGCTTGCTTGCTGACATAAGGATACAGTTTTGTAGAGGCAGGCTGCAGACTGACTTCAGGCCTGGCCTTCTGTAACCCTTTAAAATCATGCACGGACAGCGTGTTGTGGTGAGCACTAGAGTCTATCACCATGGGTAAGGTGAAACCGTTCAGGCGCAGGTCTAAGGTGTCCTCTGTTTTAGATATTCTGAATAGGTAGAGATCTTCAGAATCACTCCGTGAGTCATTGCTTTCTCCTTCTTCTACCCTATGTTGGCCTTTTTTGTTTCGACCCTTGCTTTGCTTTGGATCATCCCTGCTGCGACCTGAGGCTCTGCTGCGACCCTGTGAGCTCGGCGTGTCATCTTGGTTTGGCTTGTTTTTGTCTTTGTGGAAGCAGAGATCATCGAAGTGACCATTTTTGCCACAGTAGCTGCACTTGTGATTCTTGGATCGGATGCATTCGCGAGCCATGTGTCCTTGTGCACCACACTTGTCGCACCCTGACTGTGATGCTGATTTGGGCTTTGGTTTGGGCCTTGCTCTGCCAGAGACTTGGTTTGTATTGGATGGAGAACTGAGAATTAACGCCTCCTTGTGGTGGTATGAGCCAATCACTTGGATAAGGCGATCCAGTGTGAGATTATCTTCTCTGTATAGTTTGGCTTTTAACTCTGAATTTTTAATGTGCAGTAGTACTTTATCTCTTACATGGTTATCAGCTTCAGCATTGAAGTTGCATGTTTTCACTAGTACTTTAAGGCGAGTGATGAAATTATTTATTGTTTCACCAGCATTGGGCTCTGTTTCCCAGAATTTTGTACGGGCTTTTGGTATATTCTCCCTTAATGCAAAAGTGTTGTCGAAGAGTCGGATGGCTACTTGAAACACATCTCGTGCAGGTTGCTATCAACAGCGGGTTGGTGGGCTATCTGCTCGTCAGTGAAATTTTTCCATATCTCACGCAGTCCCTCTCCCCCTGTTAGCAATAAGACAGCTCACTTTTGTGCAGCATTTACAACTCCTGACGCGATGATGTATATTTCTAGCTCACTCTTCCACATTTCCCATCGTTGATGTAAAGTTTCAGGCTCTCCAACAGTGTCTAACGGTTTCGGTGGCGTGAGTCCACCCAGCGCAACATGAGCCATCTTTACTTTCGTTTTCAAACGTGGCTTCTAACAGGCTTCGTGAGCAGTAATTCTGTCATATGCACGCTCAATTCCGGTTATTAAACGTTTTGGCATCACACAGAAAACTTATTTCACTTCCCTGAAAGAGTGTCGTCAAATTTCCAGTGAGGATCCGGAATTGTAGCTCCGACGTTTGTTACAATGTCCATGCGAGGTCGTGACTTGTAGATTTTTTTTTTCCTCCGGGTCCGTCAACAGCTGAGAGGGCTTGTAATTCCGTCCTTCTATGCTGTCGGGACCATCCTCGTCGCCAGTTGTGGTGTGTTAGGGATCACACACACGAGTAGTATCCGTTTGATGGTCTTTTATTAAACACATTCAACTCGGCACACATACATGTTCAACATGGTTGCCTCTCTATCATTCTAGTCAGTAGTTATGATCTCGCGAGTGTCACTACCTAATCTCGTGATAGGTTACTTTTATTATAAGAACACTACATCATGTTGTCGAGCTGCACTGTAAAGGTTTTGCCTGTTCGGTTCTGTACACACGTCACGTACCACATTAGAAAGTGGTCGCTAGTAATTTACGTCACATGATCAGTTTTTTGATTGGCATATTTTTCCGATCGCCGATCAGGCTATTTTTGGGCAGTATCGGCCGATCATGATCGGCAGCCGATCGATCGGAGCATCACTAAACTATACGTTTAATAATGCTAGGTGCTAGCCAAGCTGGCTCTAGTTTAGCTTCCTGCCAAGCTTCTGGACGCGTAATTAATTCGTTCACGGAGCAGGGTACGCGCACAGGGGGAAGGAGGAGCAGGTTGCAGTTTGATAGACGGCATCAGATACTGTTTTTCCTAGATTGTACGTTCTAGAGGCCACTAAAACTTTTCATATTTGTGTCAAAACTTTTAATTAATTGGTTGCAATGGGGGTGTGAAGAGTATTTCAAGCAATATATAAAAAAAAAAAAAAAAAATGTTCCAGAAAAAGATCCCCTACCCCACCTTTAATCATGGTGCATCTTTGATTTGGTTCAATCATTTGAAAGAACTCTGTGACAACGTCCGTGTTGACAAGCAAAAAAAAAACAAAACTGCTTTTGCATGATCGCAAGCACCACATTCAGGTTGCTTGCACCCAATGTTCTGCCTCTGAAGCCTCAGGAAATTACAGTTAAACTCAGTGTGACCCTAAGGGATGAAGACACGATGCTCTGCCCCGTAACTGTAGAAAAAAAAGAAAAGAAAAAAAGAAACATGCTCTTGGTTGAAGATTCTGATAACAATTCTTCTCTTCTAGAGCCTTTGGTTACTGGTCTGTACCAGTAGACCCAAATTCAAATTTGCTCTTTGTGCAAGTTTGTGACTTGAATTTAAGAAGAATATTTTGCGTCAGACAGTACATTTTGAAATCAGATAAATGGAATTTCACAAGAACTGTCTAAATCTGGGAACACATGAGGGAAAAAAAGACTAAAGCTGATGGAGCATAGAGACTTTATGGGTCTGCAAGTGTCTTTCAGTATCAGTACCAGTGCTGTGCATCACCAACTAAACTAAAAGAGAACAAATTCTTCAGGAAATAATCTGCAGCCAGCTTCATGTGCAGAAACCAGATTCTTTTAAACTGAAAGCGGGACAGTAGAAATCTTCTTATTGCCATTGTGACAGATGGTTGGGCCTCCATTCATGACACTTTTCACTCTGTTCCTTTAGACTTGCTTCCCTGAGCAAAATGAAAACCCTTACAGCAAGGCTGAATACTTTCTCCCTGCTCATGTATACCAGCTTTATTCCCACAGTCCTCTCCAATCCAACACTGTTTGAGAAGAAAACACAGGCTTATTTTCTCATGGCCTCCACTTTATGTAAATAGAGAATCAATTCTTGATTAACAGTATACCGACTCCAAGTTATCTTTCAATGTGTAACGAGCTAAAAGTAAAAGTAGGATGGGTGTTGCTGGCAAAGCAAAATGAACAACCACAATGAAATAAAATTTCCCTAAACAAGAGCAAACATCTCCCAGACAATGAAATCCAGGTCACCCAAATTAACCCAGACATGCAGACTCAATAGTATTTGCTTGTTGGGGTAAAGCAGATGCCCTGCTTTACTGTATAAAAGAATAATCTGATTATGTTAAAAAGTGTTGACACACCAGACTAACAATAGGATATTTTACTAAATACCACAAAAAAAATTAAAAATTAAGAAAGCTTTGGATATGTGTTAAAAAAAGAAAAAAAAAAGAGCATGTTGCCGTTCTGAGGTTTAACTCATCAGCGTGATGACCACACCATCCTGTGACGAGTAAAGAGCTGAACATAGATCTCAGTATACACACACGTATACGTGTTATAGTATTCTGCTGCCACAGTTTCAGAAATAAGTGGAACAATCTGAGCTGTGGGCTGCTATTAGTTGTGTTAGCACTGGTCCTTTAGCTTTCCTCTGCTGTGGAACAAACAGAAGTCAAAGCAGACAAAGGACTGCTGTATGATGAAGAAAGTGTTAAGGTAACGAAGACTGACCAGTGCAGCTGCTGTCTGTTCTTTTCACCTGTTCACCTTTATATGGTTTTTGGTCCTTCTTGCTCTTTGTTGTGAAATCGGTTGTAGTTAGACCCTCCCAGCTCTGGTCGGCTCGAGCAAACATTCAATGATGATGCGGACTGACACCTCTGTAAAAACTTGCGTTTCATTACAAGTATAGTTTTCAGTCAAAAATTAATGATGGCAAATAGCTTCAGATCAGTTTAATGATTCTAAGCGCCTCAGATGACATCTATTCAAAAGTATCGAGATCAAGAGTCATACATGCCAATTGGTCGAGTGGTGCAGTCCTGCACTGTGCACGATGTATCACTCCGTTTCCCCCCCATCATCATCACTACTTTCCAATCCTTCTGTCACTCATTTACTCAGATACTAACAAGAAAATGTATGCCAACAAGCACAAATAACGCAAAGCGTCAAATCTCCAGCTCTCACCGTCTTCTGACAGCATCAACGGTGCACTTGGAAGTAGATGACAGTTGTATTAGATTGATGAGCCAGAGGCCAAAGGGTGCATCCCCCATCGACATCTTCAGGAAGCACTTTGACTTGGCTTTCCTCAGCGCCCACAAAACCCTGTGACAGCTAATGCAGAGTTTTTCACTATGCAGCCACGAAGCCTAATGAAACCACGCCTTCACATCTCATTCAGGATGTGCGAGGGGGTATGGAGCCTGGGTGTGAGACGAGCAGTGACCCTCAAACCCTGCCCTTGGTGACGGTCCGGAGAGGTGATGGGGAGGAAATGGAGATGTCACGGGTGTCGTTTTTTTTCCCCCATTGATGAGTGGACTTGAATGAGGACCAGGCAAAGCAAGTCATCTGTTGAGTCTTCAACCCAGAACAAATGTATTAATGACCTTCCTTCAGAAACTCAGCCAGTGGTAAACATAATGACAGGAAGCACCATTGACTTCAATCCACTGTGACACCCGATTTTCTCCAGTCGATTAAAAAAAAAATAATAATAATAAATTAACTGATAAAGCCAACAATGGTTTCTCTTCCATCTAGAAGTCAATTTAAAGCAACTTCTAAAAATAGAAAACGCACACTCGGCTTGTTCCCATTAAGTGGTTTGGAATAAATAAATTATGCTCTGTACCATCAGCAGAAGTTGACCATATGGGGGACATAAGAAATAGAATTAATAAACAGTGTGGTGGTAGCTAATTGGAAACCAAACTTCGTGAAACAAGATGCAAACTAAAGTCTTCAGTAAGTGATTATTCTTTCATGTTGAATATTGCTCATGTTAACTGTCCTGAAGCGGAAACAGTTGTTTATTATTCATGCGATCAGGAAAAGTTTTCTAACGGGACTATGAATTATTAGAACTATCTGCAAAGAATGTTTCAATTCAAAAATACATTTAGAAAAAAAGTTTAGGTGTGTTCACTTCAAATCAACCTTTTCTAATTTGATGCTTTTATATCTGCATTAGGAAAAATGTTCCAAATTTCATGTCGGAAAAAAAAAAAAAAGCAGCTCAACAGAAATTTTTTCAAGCCTCGATCCTCACTCCCACTGAGACTGACATGAACACAAATGCAAGACCTTCCCCGATACAGACAGGAAAAGCAGACATATTTATACAGACTGGGCTGGGGAGGCACTCATCTTGATGACACTGTGAGCTTTCCAGTTACAAACCCCCACAGCCCCTCACACACCACTGTTATCGCTATAAACATCCCAAGTCTCTGACAGGACTGTCAGCAAAATGAAAAGGACAGAAGAAGATAGAGAAAACAAAATTTGATACGATAGAAGATATTCTTGTGGGCAAATTCATACAGAGGTTATAAAGAAAGGACACAGAGACGAATGAGGAGAAATGAGTAGGTGGAGAATTATTGAAAAGAAGAAAGACGCAGTAAAGAAACATGATAATGTGGTTTGAGGGCTTATGGAACAATACATTTTTTTCCATCTTTCTTTTGCTTTTGTGTTTTATTCCCCCCCAAGATATAAAAGGGACTCAGATGGTGATGAGAGAAATCCCAAATAAGAGTTTTACACTTATTTTATTGGTAAAGTGACATTTTCAACAGATTTTCAAATATGGCATGGAGGATGGATGGACTACAACTCAAAAACTTACTCATTCATACACAAAGCAGTGTGTTGACGTTTATGTGGGCTAGAATTTAAAAAGGATATCTGTCAACAAGCACTATGGAGCCAAACTGGCAAAACTTTCCTCAGAGCATCAGGGCAGAATGTTTATTTTTGAGGATATTTGTAGATATATGATCAGTTTCTGCACTATTGGCAATGTCTGCACGGTAAACAAAAACACAAGAATAAATATTAAGACCGTGCTCTTGAGAGTCAGATGAACTACTTCACCCTACTTGTAAGAGAGGTGTCGACAGGCCAGCTTGTATCTGGGAAAACCAAATGGAATGCACATATCTGCTGGAATGTCCACTGATATCCTACTAAGTGTAAATGTTTACTCATGAGTGAGCCAGAGAAAAATAAAGGGAGGCATTTGTGTGCGTGTGTGTTGAAGAGAAAATAAGTAGCCCTCTTCTTCTGCTTTTATGAATCTTAAGTAGCGCCATGTTGAGGGAGGCTTTGTTCCCAGTCACTGTCGGGGGGCACGTCCTCCAACTTTTCCCCTCACTTCCTTTTAGCATAACATTTATCACTCTTCCCAGTCAAGCAATCATCCCACAACATGGACTAGTATCTAGCACACAATAAGACAGCCCTCCCCACGACCACCACCACTTTCCTGTTGCTTGGATACCTTTTCATCCAGCAGGACAGCTTGTCAACAAAATCATCTCTTACTTAGAAGACTCCCAACATTCAGCCTGATGGATTAGGTCCAGCCAAGTCTTGGTAAAATATCTGCTGCATCTTGGTTTCAAAAGTTTTATGAAAGTCTGGCTCTAAAAGAAACTGCAATGAACTCTTAATGGAATAGTCAAAGTGGCAAAACTATCTAATTTGTGGGGAAATTCCCCCCTGGCCAAACATAGCATCACCCAGATTCGCAAACATTTTTACTGCCATAGCATGCAAGTGTTAGCCAGGGGAAGCTGCCTAAGGCCTATTACATAGAAAGATTGGGTAATTCAAAAGTCCCACTTCCCCTCCTCATTTCTCTTGCACTCTCAAAGGGGTGAACAGGTGCATCGGCAATAAGTGCAGAGATGGAGGTCAACTAAGTGCACACAAACACCGAATGCCATTATTCAACAATAGGATACTTCCCTCCGTCCATTTATGCATCTTTTGTCTCTTCATTGATTAGTTTGTGAAAGTATTCCATTTCTTATGCATGAACATCTTTAAACTACCCCTTTCACTTTTCTGTTACACACACACACACACACACACACACACACAAAATAGTCCTGACTTTGTTTGGGACGATCCCTTTCAGCTGATTGGCCTGTGCCACTTATTCCGCTTATTATGAACGCTGACGGCAGATTATTTTGCTTACTGCCCCCAAATTCCCCGTCCTCTATAGATCAAATCCAAAAAAAAAAAAAAAAAACGCTGGATGGAGGGACAAAGACAAAGTTGACAAAAGAGACAAAAGCAAAAAGAGATAGGGAGCAGAAAATAAGAGATCTGGTGCACGCTGCAAAGGGGGAAGGGTGAAGATGAAGAGGGAACCTACAAAAAAAGAAGACAAAAATAGGGGAAGAATACAAAGAAGGAGCAAAAGAAGAGGTAGTATAGCAAAGGCTCAAAACCCCTTTAAACGACTGTGTTTTGTCAGGGAAATAAAGACCAGCTAACAGCAACATACCAGCACAGTGAGCCAGAATGCAAATTAGCCCCGATGCAAATGTCATATGTCTTCAGGGGCAACACAGACTGTCTTTATACCAACCCCCCCATCACAACACACTTCTCTCTGTACAATCTGAGCCCCAGTTTTTCCCTTCAATTCTTCACTCAAACACACTGACAAACGCTTCCATGACACAATCACATGCAGAGCAAAAAGGTTCAACAACATTACTTCACACTCAAACAGAAGGCCGGGACAGAGTGGGCTCTGTGCACTCTTATACACAAGCACACCTTGAGGAAAAATAAAACACTTACTTGTCAGTCATGGTGTCGGCGAGAGAATATTGATTCATTAAATCGTCTTTTTCGCTTTTCCTCAAACAGTTGGAAATGGCTGTAGGAGCGGGGCCGGTGCAGGTGTTGCGACGCAAGTCTACAAGAGAGGAAAAAGATGCAGTTTAGACCAAATCATTCACTCATTCCTACAGAGAGCATACAAGATAAAAGCAAACACCCCATAAAAAATGTCTTAGCAGAGATCTAGTTTAAGGCTGAACCTGACAAAGACTTTTGCTGCTCGTTTTGAATAAAAGATACAAAAAAAATATTTGATGAACAGAGAGATACCCAAGAAAGATCTACAGGACAACAAAAATGGCGGCTGTGGCTCAGTGGTTAGAGTCGGTCGTCCAATAACCGGAAGGTTGGCAGGTTCGATTTCCACTGTCTGACAGCTGGAGAGGTGTCAGTCCACCTCCTTGTTACAGCCAAGGTGCCCTTGAGCAAGGCACCGTACCCCCATGCTCCCCGGGCGCTGCAAATAGCTGCCCACCGCTCCAGGTTGGCATCTGTCTCTGAGTGTGTGACCCTGTGCATGTGCGTGTCAACAGATGCCAACCCGGATGGGTTAAAAGCGGAGGACAAATTTTGTGCGTATGCATGACAAATAAATCTGACCTTAATCTTAAAAAAAAAAAAAAAAATCCCATTTGTAGTCAGGTTTCCAATGTCATTCGAAGATGTGAATGAGAAAAACTGGTTTTCGGAAACTAGTTAAAAAGAAAAATGCAATCCAAAAAAGAAAATGTATAAATGTTTGCTTGAGGTGGTTTTCGCCTGTTTTGAGGAAGTTGTAATATATATTTTGGGGAAGTGGAGGTGAAAAATATATATAAAACATCTACTAATCATTGTCATGAGCTGACAAACTATAAACTGAACTGACAGACCAGCATCTTCACAGAGTTTCTATAAAATCCAAGATATTTCCAATAAAAGAAGTATTACTGAAGCAGAGCGCTCTCCATTTTCCTCTTGTGGACATCCACAGCAGATACCGTTTCTTACTTCTTAAAGACTGTTTGAGGAATAAAACCTTTAGCCCATTTTCCTTGATTTGCACAATATATTTAAAACGAATTAGAAACAGCAGACATGTTCAACTTCTCCACAAATAAAACTACCAAGGCCTGATACTGTAGCCATAGTTACCGAGGCAGCCAGATAGCTAGCATAAAACAGAGCACCACATGAAATCCAAGAGATTGTGAGCAGACACTGTGAATCCAGTCGCAGAAGAGACATACACTGCTGGGATCAGTGGAGCTGATCACCCTCCAGCATCAAATAATGAATAATTCATCAGTTGATAAAATATCAGATCAATAAGGTGAAACACACAACCTATGTTGGGAGAAATCAAAGACACACCTTCTTGTGGTATATACTTAAAAATGCACATGATAAGCAGATTAGCTTCTCTGCCAGCATTTTCATTTTGGAATTTTAACAACCCCATCTTTTCTGTGACAGATGTGGTTGATAAGCAAACTCCCAAACTGCCTTTAGACCTTCAGTTTATGTGCCTTTAAAAAGATTACAGTGGCAGCACATTAGATTAGTAGATTATACCCTGTTTACGTGTTAACACACTAGCATAACACAGATCATGACCTGCCAAAGTGGGATTTAGCTTATGCAAGCAGATAAACATTAAATAGCAAATCACAAACAGTCAAGTGTGCATAATAGGAGTGAAAAACAGGAGTGAGGGTAAGGTCTTAAGCCCACCCACACCAATCAGCCCCAAAGCCAGTCACACTGACAGCATCAGTCTGCCAGTTTAGAGGGCCATGGCTACTGTTTCCCTTTCACATCTCACGCAGCTTTAATTTTCCTGTCCAATAGCAATTAACTGAACCTCTGACTGTGAGCCCACTTTCAGACATTCCCAGTACACGCCCGTGTTATGCTGGCAATCAGTTCAGATGCAAATTCCTCTGATCCTTCAGCCACTTTGTTTATGGGGCAAAATGTCAAAGAGCAAAAATGCAAACATCAGGAGGTATCATATAAAAACTGACCCATACAAACTGTACTAATTACCCAAGTTGTGCCATCAAGCAATGACCAAATCCTAAAAACAAAAAACAAAAAAACAGCCTTCTCCCCATGCAAACAACCATGCAGAGCTGGAGCAAGCTCAACTTTCAACACAATACTGACTGTAGTGCACGATGAAGAGAAGCAGCTGTGCTTCAAGAAATTTGCAGCCAGTGGTTTGAAAAAAAAAACTAAACAAAGACTGAGTGGTTTTCCACATAGAGATCCGCTCAGAGGTAGAAGAGCTCTAAAATGCAAAACTTATGTTTGCTTTGATCTTCACAAACCGATAACCGCCGGGTACATACCCAGCGCCCATCCGCTTTTAAACGCAGCCTACGACGAAAACACCAACTTTACATCCAACTATGAAACAAAATGCTGATTAAAATTTTTTTTTTTTAAAAATCAGAAAGAAAAAACAAAGACAAACATCAGACTGACTACTTAAACTTTCTGGCTAGTTTCTAAAAAAAAAAAGAAGAAAGTAAATGGAAATTATTTTTAAAAAAGGGGGGGGGGGTGCAGCAGAATCTCGCCCACTGCATCATGAGAACCTGCAACCCACCACACCACTGAATTATTTACCTCTCAGATGAGATTTAGGTAAAAATAGCATGCACCATGCTGAAGACACTCTGCGCTGCACAGAGTTGCCTTTACAGCCGGATCCTCTGCTATGGCGGAAGAAGGAAAAAATTAAATGTCAGCATTGCCAAGAGTCAAAGCACCTGTCTGTGTCAACACAAGGCGTGTGCGACGTAAACCTTACCATAACCTGAGTGAGTGGGTCCTGCAGGTTGAGAGGGAAGGAGGTTCTCCCGGGAAACAGCTGTTTGCATAAAATGAAAAGATAATAGAATGGTGTCATCCAGCACAACTAGTTTGTCACCTCTTTCCTCTCCATTTGCCGGTCAAGCTTCTCCTCTCACGCTCAGTCCTTTGGTCTCCCTCTGACCCTGCCTCCTCTTGCTCCCTATCAGGCACGGTAAACACTAAAAAAAGAAAGCCATGCTTCAAAGGGTGGAGAGATAGTGTCTGCATTAAAGAGCCATTTCACCACGGCGCATGTCAGTGGCATACTGTCTCCATCTGAGTGGTAAAAAACAACGAGGACTGCCTTTCCCAGTGTCGCTACAGTCAGACGCTCCTTGGCAGTGGAGAGCGACAGTGCACGGACCGTGCCTCTGGAAAGCGTCAATCCACACAATTGCTGGGGGAGGGGTGAGAAGAGGGGGGGAGGGGGCCGAGGTTAGCCTGTTGTGCGTCTGTGGGAGTGTGTCTATTGTTGAGGGGACATTTTTGTGTCCCCTTAAATGAAGTGAATACAGCCGGCAGGTTCAGATGCAGCACTCTCTCATGCACATGTACATGTACATGCACACACAAATGAACCGTAAAGACCCTTTGCATCCCCAGGCAATGAAACGGTTAACACTTCTCTATGCAGACACCTAATGACTCAAACAGGGAAAGGCAACAAGCTGATAAAGAGGGGGCAAAAAACTGATGAAATGCTCCCAACTATAACTTGCGCGCCTCCAATATCGTTGATATGCAAGTGATACTGAACAGGTGACAGACTAAAGTTGAACAAAGGAAACACCCTCACAAGTCAACTGTGTCAGACAGTGATTTTCTCCAAAGCAACAGAATGTACTGTATGTAGGCTCATTCTCTCTCCCCTGTCCATTCCCTTCCAGCTCCATGCTCTCAGCACAATACAAAGCTGGGAACCTTTTCAAAACATCAAGTCAGCTGTCAGCGGCACTGCAGCAACAGATCAGTGAGCTTCCTGCACTCTCAGCAGTATCCGTCACAGCCCTGGGTGCAGCATCTTGGGGGACGTTCACACGTTTCATCAACGCAATTGTTGTCACCATTTTCTCGCGTGCGACACTCTTGACAAAAAGCCGGTGTTGCATTATGAACCACTGAAAGCAGCAGCCAAGCCTTCCGGGGTGTGGAATGTTCTTTACTTTTATTGTTTTGTTAAAGAAAAACATGAAACTGAGCTCAACATCCGGTGTTTACCTTCATTCATGTTGATTTGAAACCATCGTGAGGCAATTTCGCAGAGACGTCTCTGGAATGCAGCAGCGCATTACGCACGGCCAGTAACACACCAGACGGACAAATAAAGTGTCTACATATGCCACTGTCTGCTGCCGACATGGAGCCAGATGTTACTCTTGTTGCCAGCGTCAGATTATTTAAGCCCGAGGGTGTTGAGCTACACAAGTAGGGTGTGGCAGGGGAGATTGGTGCCTTCCAAATGGAGGTGGGGGTGGCCCCAGATGTGCATCACTGAGCCAGCAACGCAGCACAGACGGCCCCCTGTCCTCTACAGGAAAACTCCTGCAAGATCAAAACAAAGAGATCAAACTGATCTCTTTATGACCTCTGAATAAGATGAGCACCGCTGTGCGCATAGATTCCCTCTCATCTCTCACCATGTATGAGTTTGAAAGGAGAATGATGTTTACAGACTCGTCTGCCGGGAGAACAATCAGATTGCTAATGAGCAGGCGGGAAAAACAGGGTTGGATGAGTTGGTTTCAAAGACGGCACCTTTAACAGTGACCTCCACAGCAGGAGGTTAAGTGCTACTGCTCAGGTTATTTGCAAGTTATCCGGCATTTTCGGTGAGAAGGGCTGGGAAACGACCACGAGCGGAAAGCCTCTGGCACCTATGAATGGCGGTCGCCATCAAATCCACTCAGATTGTACATGACAGTCACTCTATGTGGGTATGCAAGGAGACGTGGCACCTCCGAGCAGCGTCCGAGCACACACAGTAAAGCCTCGTTTCCACTATGCAGTGCGGTACGGGTCGGTTCAGAACGGTACAGTATGGGTCGGGTTGCTTTGGGATCGAGTTGCGTTCCCACTGTACAAAGGGGACCCTCAGGGGTGGGTGGAGTGCGTGCCGAAGCGTAAATAACAAATAGCATCCATAATTTCGAACCATCTCCAAGCTTCTTCAGCTTAATGCAACACTGGCTCACAGTCCGGTTGAAGCCACTCTCTGCCATTTTTGCAGCTATCAGCTGGAAAACTTTTTCGTTTCGCACAGCGCCATCGAGCTCCCGCTGCACAGCCTCCTCACCAACAACGGAGAGCAGAGCCTGGAACCAGTCCCGTGTGCTTGGTACCCCAAGCAGAAGGGTTACAAAAATGGTAACGGGTTCCATGGGACCGGTACGCTTTTGGGGTAGTTGAAACACTGAAATAAGCGAACCGATCTGAACCGACCCGTACCTGACTGCATAGTGGAAACGAGGCTTTAAGGCTTCGTAGTGCAAGCTCCCTATAACCAACACCGCACGTGCTCTAGTGGGAACCATTTTCAATGCTCCAGCTTTTAACAAGAGTGAAATCTGACTAACAGCCAGAGCTTTGTCTGAAGCCAAGCTAGGCCTGCAAGTAAATGACAACTAACCTCCCAAACAAATGCCATTTCTGCAAAAAGTTCAAGTTTAAAAACAAGGACCTCTTTCAGTCTGCGTTTCCTGACTGAATTAACGGTTCCCATCCATCTGAAATTGGGAGAGACAAGTTTGCATGCCTTCGTGTTGTTATCATTAAGCAGGACTAGGCTGTGTAATTCAATTTAACACATGTGAATCTTGTGCTTCCAATGAAAGATCAAAGATAGATCAGTGTCTTCACTAACAAAATCCAAACAAATCAAATATGTTAAAAATAGACTATTGGTTTTTGGAAAAAACTGGGTCAAAACAGACAGGGTGCAGCTGTCAATGCACATAACCTACCTAATTTAGATTTTTTTTTTTTAAAAGATAAATCTATACCATTTACAGCAGAAATTCCAAATCCTACAAGAGGCAATAACAACCTTACAACACAACCAAAACCTCTAACCTGAGGCAAAGTTGGAGCGGCAGACAGAAATGTCTGAACTGCTCAGTGGCATGCAGCCATTGGTTAATGATTTGTCTACAGCTGGTGAATGATCAGAGCAATATCCTGTTCTGGCTAGCTCTCTGGGCCCACCCTCAGGGTCTGGCTGACATGATTCTGGCTTGCTCGGGTGCCAGCCAGCCCATTAGATTGACAAGATCCGGGTGGCTGCCCTCATGCCCGATTTGACCCAACCAAGGACCTGTGGAATCAAGATCGATGAGGCAGAAGAATTACTTATTGAGCCCCCAAGGGAAGGGATGTCACAGCTTATGCATTCTAGTGAAATACTGAGTGAAGAAGAAGGACAAGCGGGGTGGTCAATGTTAGAAACAAAGCTGTGGAAAACAAATTTAGAAAGCACAACCGTTGTATTCACGTAGGAGGAAAAACAAACTAAATGGCTGGCAAAATAAATACAAACATACTTCTGCTTTGCTAGCTAAACTTAAGAAAGGGGACATTTCTTCATTCTTAGATGAAGAGCATCAGGTCATTCAAGCATTTTCTATGAGTTTGAGGAGGTTAACAGTTTGCACTCCATTGTTGGCCTGAAACTGCAACTACAAGGCCAAAGTCATGCCAACTGTATACTTTTCTGAGGAAAAAAGGCCAAACAAATCTCAAGCTTCACAGTCTAAAATATATATATATATTTTTTTAAAATCGTTTTATTGGCCATCCAAGACCTTGAACTGAATATCTGTTCTGACAAATTAAACAACACGAGGCCTCAAATTCTGGCTCAGTTAGATAGTTTGTTTTTGCACTTTATAGACCAAAAACAAAACTCATCAACAAGAAATATGCTGAAAGCAGTCAATAGTTGCAGCCTTGAGCAAATCATTCAAATAGGTCCTTCTTCGTTTTCTGCCTGCGAATCAGTGGTTTCATCTGTGATCAAGAGGAAGCTGAGGGAAAACTTAAGTGCATCTAAGAGAGTCTGTGCTTCACTTCAAGGTTCAAGGCGGCCAAGAAGACGCACATGAGGATGACTTCGACTGCAAACACGAGCTGGAGTCCACTTAGCAAGGCCAGGAGGTCAGATAGAGAGCATCTCCAGAACTTCTTACTACTCCGATCGACTGGACGTGCAAGCAGGTGATAAGTTAACTTAAGACGGTCAGCTGGTGAGCCCCAGCTGCACTGAACTGCACACTGCAAAGCTTAGAAAATATGAACACACTTTAAAAAACCCCAGCAGGACGCATTGCTAGTGTTTGTTCACATGACAGCTAGTTGCTCTCAATATAAACTGTGGTTATGCTCTGTGTGCTTCAGCGCTGTCAATAAATGGTCTTTTGTTATTGCAGAGAAAGAGCACCCTTGATTTATGCATGCCAAGGGTAGAAACCCCTGAATGACCTCTGGGCGGCAGGGAGGCACTTTTAAAGGTAAAGGATTTAAAAAAAAAAAAAAAAAAAGTGTGAACGATCTTGCAGGCACGCGATATAATCGTATTCATTAAATTTTAAACGCTTCGGCGTGAACTGACGTGCAAATATCTTGTTTTTTCCACGCATGGGATTTGGCGAACCACGGAGAAGTAGTTTAAAGACTAGTGCGAAAATGGAAAAGGTTATTTAAAAAAAAAAAAAAAGGAAAAAAAAGTATTAGCAAAGTTATCCTCTTTTTCTACCTCGTTGGGGGTTGGACTTACAGCGCAACAAGTGCAGCTGAGCTGCAAGTCCGCGACAACACGCAGGAATACGAAACTTCGCAATTCCTCACAGAAAACTCCCGGTGTTGCGTTCAGAAGCTCGAAAACGCCATTGAACAATTCAAAACACCGAAAGCGACGCGTACTTACTGTACGAAGCCCGTTTCTCTCTTCCCAGTCGAGTTGCAGCGGCGGCAGCGTGACAAAATTTGGTTCGTCGCCGACTCTCAGCGCAGCATGACGACGGCTGGGGCCACAGGCTGGATTCAAACCTCTCCGGGCTGTGATATCAACAGGCGGGGGAGGGCGCGGGAGGGCGCACGAGGAGGAGGAGGAGGAGGAGGAGAAGAAGGAGGCGGTGGTCCTTCACAGAGGAGCTCACAGACAGATTTCACCTTGATTTTCTTGTCTTTTCTTTTTTTCTCGCTGTTCTAAAGCATGAGCTATTCCTGAAACCGTGTGGCCTATTTCTAAATGTTTTTTTACTCAATGTTTTATAAAATGTGAGGGTGGCTTGCACAATCCTCAAAGAAACAAATTCACAATGAACTCATCAACTGCATAAAAAGCAGGTCTCTGTAAGCGTCGGACACTGAAAATAACTGAGTGCAATTATTCATATTTTTTTTAACACTTTTCTAATGTTATTTTCAAGGCATGACTTATTTTTACTTATGCTACGGATACTGCTACTTATTACTGTCATTGAAGTATGTCTAATCTACTTTATTATAGTTTAGACAGTTGTGCTACCCAGTTAACTCACACTTTAAAATTTGAACCGATAACATATCATCACATTGTAAAGTATGGTGAAATTCGGCCCTGCCTCTTGCACCCCTGCCTTCATTAAAATAGGTCACAATTTTTGTTGATGCACCTCTAATCAGAATCTAACAATGTTATATTGAGGCCCATGCGGTAAAAGTCCACAGAAGTTTTTCCTACTGTCTTGAATTTATACATAAATGTATACATATGGAGTTATTTTTCACTGTAGATTGAGAATCTGACTTCTTTTTCTACTGTTGCTGAAACCATAACAGACAACTGCTGAAGATTGACTACAGTGCAAATGCCTTGCACACAAAACCAGAGATTTATCCATTCTGAGTAGAAATTCTTTCCTAACTGTTGACAGAAGTCCATTAGCCATCCGCAAGGCTTTCTCAAAGTCACTACATCATTATAAATTCCATTTAATTACTTTCATATATAACTGATATGTACTCTGTATCTCCTGTCCCCTGTGAGTTGTTTCAAAGTCCTCTCTAGACTTCCTTGTAATGTGGGTGAGAAAGATGTGACTTCAATGTCAAGCTACAAGCCTGGTGAAAAGTCAGCTACCTTAAAGGGTCTGTGGGGGGCTGCGTAGGTGGGACCAGTGGGTTTAAAGGGTCACTGTTTGGGGTCAAAGGTTACACAACATTTAACCAAAGGAGAAGTGAGTCAAAAACACAGCCAAGGAAAGACAGACTGACCCTTGTCTCATTGTGCAAGGCAGAGGAGGAGGAGGAGGAGGAAGAGGGAGTGGGGTTTTCCATGGCACTGCAAGCGCAATACAATAACATCTTTGAGTAAAAATCTGATTTCTTCTGGCAGGAGATAAACCTGCATCACGGTCTACCCCTGTTGCATCTTTGCGTTCAATAACACTTGTCAAGAAGTTAACTTGCCCAACTGAGATTTGTTAACTCTTAAATGCTCATAAGCTTAGCGAGTAAAAATATCCAATATTCTTACTTGCAATATTCAACATTCCCATGCATCATCAATTGTTTATTTTCATATCAGCCCCTGATGGTTTGAGAGCTTGAACATGCAGGCCGGCTGCAGTTAAAAGGGAATGGCAAGTGCTCCCTGAAATGAATACGGAAAGCAGCTGGGTTTATCTTCACTCACTCTGTGACATGTGCTGCTAAGAGAAAACAGGTGATCCAGGAATGTGTGCTGAAACTTAAACGAAACACTGGTGCTCAAATGATTTGTTGCCACTCGGAGAGGTCAGCATTTTTAAAGACATATTTCATGGAGCAAACCCTCTCATCTTTGTAGGTCTTTTTATTTGCCTTTCTGTTGTTTCTTGTTTTGCCTCTCTTTCGTGGACACACAAACTTCTGCTTTGTACCGTTCCTTCGATTCTGCTCTCGAACAGTTGCAGACTGACACAGAGGAGTGAAGACACCACGCAAGGAGCCTTATTTTAATGCTGCTTTCGATAAGAATGTCTGATGAATCTACTAACTGAGTGTAAGGAACATTCGCACACACAATAGAAAGGGAAAGTAATACGGTAAGGTGTATATTTCCAGTGTAAGTATATGATCTTCATGCCAGTGCTCTTTAAACACACCAGTTGGATATATTTAGAGTCCCTAGCTGGTGTATCCATGCCACAAGGCAGACCACAATCATTCACAACACAGGAAGAGCCAGTACTGGTCTGGTAGCAGTCAAGAGGCGCGTGCACGTGTGTCGCCTGGTATAGAACAGGATTAACACCACAAGAGTCAAAGGTCAAAGCTTAATGGTCCACTCATGATAAAAGTACGGGGAGTAAAATCTGGAATTTTAAATATAAAATTCGGCCTCAGTCCCCCTTGAAGAGGAAAGGTGGGTCATGAAACGAGGCCCATGCTGCAGTAGGACCAGATATTTTCACAAAGGTGCAGAACAGCAGGAGTTTGTTTTGCTTTTTCTTTGTGTTGCAGCCCTCACCTGGCCTCTTCTCTCAGAGGTTCTCTCCCCACTTTCTTCCTAGAATTGGCACAGTGAACTGAAATGCACCGCACGTTTCATGTCACTGGATAATATTAATGGGGTCGAGAACACAACAGAAACACTGATCTATGTCCTACAACACAGTCCCATAGCACTACAGACTATGTCCTCCAAAACGACCACATGCTCTTGATTCAACATATCTTTAAAACTGCCTAAAAACTAAATAAATAAATAAATGAAAATAATATAAAGAACATATCCTCCTAAAGTTCAAGATTTCAGCATTGCATGGAGGTCATCTAACTCAACAGAGGCAAAGCAGCTCCATCTAGTGCTAAATGCAGGACATGTCATAAAGTTTGTTGAATCAAAGCCCCGACGCTCATAAAATTGTGTCCATTTGTGCTGTTTCTGTTTCAGTTACGAAATGAATGCGCTTGTCCCTCAGCAACAAACTTAGAAGAAGTTTCCACAAGAGGCCACCGAGGTGTTGCACCTGTGAGATAGAGCCAGCGTGATGGTCTCGTAGGAAATCCTACCTACGGTCTTCAGCAAGTAAAGAAACTACGCCTCCTGGCTGCCATGTTCCTCCTCAGTCCAGTCAGACTAATCATAATGAACAGTACACTGATCAGCCATAACATTAAAACCCACTGACAGAATAAGAAAATCAAACTGCTTTCTTGTTACAAGACAATGTTCCGAAAAAATCCTTTACACTTACCACCTGCTTTAACATTTTTTAAAACCTGTCAGCCTCTCACCCCCAACCGTTGGTGAAGCCACTATCAGCTGCAAGGGTCATCAGAGGGGATTTTACTAGGATATCAGCAACAACAGCAAACCACAATCTGCATATACTACACCAGCACAGCCCTTAAGTAAAAAAGTATGGATGTTCAATTAGACCTCCTGCAGTCCAGACATTTAAAACATTTGGTGCATTATGAAGACAACTAAGAACTCAAACGTCTATCTAAATATTAATATAAATATAATTTATAAATCAACATAATATGCAGTTTAGCACGAAATGAAACCATGTGACTCACTCCACACACCTTTTAGCCCAATTTAAGTTTTAGCACGGAAATAAAAAAAAAAGCTCTAGCTTCCTTTCAGTGGGCGGGCTAATATCTTGTGCTCCAATCACTATAGTTTCTTTTGTCACGTGCTTCTAGGTGACCAATAGTAAGCCGTAGATTAGTTCTTGCCGCACCCAAGTGGGATGATGGTAGATGGGCGGAGCGAGGACAAACGCAGAGAGATAAACCCACACTGAAACCACCAGGATAAGGGATAAAAACACTGAAAACCCTCGTCCAACCCTTCGTCCGCCTTTGTTTTTAATTTCACCACCACATTAAGGAGAGGGTAAGCCATCATTTAATCGATATGCTTCGCATTTTTCAGCAGCAGTATTTGTCAGGTGTAATACGGCCCATGTGTTTTTTTTAAATGTTTGCTCCGTGGTCTTTCTCGCTGTGTTTCAGCGGTGAGCTGTTTTGCTAATGTGTTGCCCGTGAGCGGGGGAGCCCGATCACCGGCTGCTGTGCACCTTTTCACACAGAAGAACAATTATTTCCGTGCTGTGCTTTGGTTTAATGAACTCACCTCCGCTCGGTCGCTGTAACGGACAGCCGAGGGCACACACTTTGAACCCGAAGTCTTCTGCTTTTAAGTACCGTTAGCTTGCTACCCGAGCAGGCCTGTGGTGGCATCATTTTTGCATTTTACGTACTCTTACCTACTTTTGCTGTTTTAACATGGACTCTTGTGACTAGGGGAGGTGTTTTCTTCAAGCCTGGGTGTGTTTGGGTACATTTTAGTTGCAGCTGTTTGGTGATGGAGCAGTTTCCTGTCCTAGGTCAAAGAGCTGCATGTCCTGTATGAAGAAATCCGCGCACACTCATTTTTAAACTGTAAGCAGGTTCTGCAAATCGGTACAGAAGGAAACAACATATTACGATTTCAAGGGATCAGACAGAATTCCCATCATTGTATTGAATAAATGCATAAAAATGAACACATTATGATTAGAAACAGGAGTCGAACTTGGACCACACTGCAAATGTGTTTTGTGTTTTTGTTTTGACAACTAACATAGAAATAGAAGTGCCATTCTTGTGCAGAAATCTATCATTTTACCATCATTTTTTGCATGACCGTGCAGCACAAATTTATGAACAATAACGGTCGCGCATTGATCTCTGGAGTATTAGTTTTTCCAAGCCACCCAAATGTGACCATTTTGCTGCTTTTCACCCTTTTATTTGGTGGTAAACTCATCACCTTCAGGTGTTTTGGTAATGGTCACATAGAATAAGATATTCGACAGTGTCCTCGTGGGATTTTTGAAGACTTAAAAGGTGTAGAAATAGGTTCTTAATTCTAATGGGAATGTTTGGAAGTGAATTTTAAGGGGTGGTACGAATAAAGATGCTCATTGTCAAGCAGTGCAGCGATTTTAATGTTTGGAAGGGCTTTGTTGTCTGTTAGATTTCCTTAAGTTTATTTGCAAACCACAGGCCATAACTGCAAAAGCTGGTTTTCTGTTTACATTGTTGTTGAAGTCTGCTATAAGTCCCTTCCCCCTCTCATTTATGTGGGAACTGGTTAAGCTAAACTGCTCAGATGGAGTGTGAGGCTGTGTGTTAAACGATGGCAACTCCCTGGATTCGCTAATTCTGTTAGAATGAGTTAAAAGTCCCTAAGGATGGAGCTCGGCTCTGTCAGCCTGGATCTGCGTGGCCACCCTTAATACACACCATACTACCGCACATACACACTCACTGTAGATACAGAGCTCTGTGTTTGTTTAACTCCCACTCCCCACACGCCCACACCCTCGACTGCAGTGCAGCTGAAAATGTGTTCCTCATTTCAGCTCCAGTCTCTCTATTTCACTTTACCCTTCCTTCCTCTCCACATGTGTTCACTTAGTGGTGTGTGTCAGGTTAATGTTTTTTGTAAAGCCAGAGGTCTACAAGCAATCCGTCACAAATGGCTGCTTTTGCACCAGAGAGGTCATTAAGGCTCAACTTAGGACACAGTACGTCATTATGTCTGGGTCAAAAGCTACACAGATGCACACATGATTGCTCATGGTGTGGGACCAGGGAGACTGTACCTCGAGCGATTCTGTCTGATATGACGAGCGACACCCACATAAACTCATCGGTACTCGCACAGTAACGTAGCCGAGCGGCCATTTCAGTTGGCAACAGATAATACTTTCCCATGCAGATAGTGTCACCGGTCGTGTCTCCATTTAGCAAACACTTCATAGCCGAGCGCCTTGCACATGAGAATGTACACTGCATGGAAAAGGGGATGATATATATTGCACATATGTTTAAATGCTTTAGAGCGGTATATACTGGACTGTTACCAGATATCTGCTCGCAGCGTTTAGTTGTAATACTGGCCGTTTAAATGTCATGATTCCATTGTTTTCTGGTGCACATCACACTTTCTGTCATGTTGATTATTTCATGTTTTCCTCCATATGAAGTCCACCTGGCTGCGGTTTTAACACACCGCCTTATTCAACCCTCTTCTTCTGCATTTCTAGTTAAAGAATTGACACTTAATCTGGACGAACCAACCGTTGATAAACGCATGGATGTAACAACATCCAACACCGCTTTAAACTGTTCTTTTTTAGCTTTTTCTGTTCTCTATTCTGAGACTCCTTTTTCATTGTCCGTGCCTAAGCAGGACGCAGCAGCTTGTTCACCAGTTTATCTCTGTATCTTGGAAGTGACGACGAGATGAATGTAAAGCCCTCTGTAGTCTCCTGGACCACAGTGGCATCTGTGCTGCCTCCTGGATTAAATATGTGCCAAGATATGGGATGGATACATGCTGAGCCTGTCAGCCACATGTTTTTTTGTTTACTAGAAATGCAGGCAAAAAGGGATATTCTAATATTCAAATCTGTGTGCTATGGGGATGTTTTACATTATTATTAAAGACAATTTCGGTCTGATCAGCAGTATTGCTACAAAACCTTATTCCTCTGTCTCTTTTCCTTTAAGTGACCAGTGACGTCAGTCATATGCACGCGTATTGTTGCCTCTTCATTTTGTGAAACACTGCTTCGGTTTATCTGCCGCTAGCTCATGTTGTAAATAACAGGGTCTTCTCTGTGCACGCTAATTACAGTCGTGTGCTCCAGAAGAGACCGTGCACGGGCAGTGCTAACATGACACCTAATGCATTCCCACCGGTCCTAGTAGTTAGAGACTGTGTGCACACAGTAACATGTGAGCTGTAGCTGTTGGAGTCTTCCACCCCAGTAATGACAGGCATCCAACTCTGAGATATAAAGAGGTCTCGTCTGAGTGCTTCTGCTGAATGCCCGAAAACGGCTTCAAACACCAACTGCACATACTCGCAGGCGTTAAAGCTGAGCCCAGAAAGACCAGCAGCACTTTGAGGGCCGTCTTTTTCTTGGTTTCTTTTTTTTCTAAAATGCACATAATGCTCTTTTCAGTGACACTCATTAGGGTGTCATATTTTTGGACTGAATAAAACGGACCATTTAGTCATAGCTGGGTCATGCTGAAAAGATGTTTTCAGCGCAAGCTTCCGTCTCTCAATGGGAAATTGAGATAACACTGAAATATGAACCAGTGCGTGGTGGGGTTTAGAGCTCATATAGGGGCACACACAGAGGAAACAGAAACCTTGTTAGTCTTTGTTATACATGATCTCAACTCTGTTTTTCTGTTCGTCATTGCTTCATCACATCCTATGTGACGATGCATTTAAGTGATGTTCAAAACAGTAGTCATCCAGCGAGAATTTGAAAAACTACAATCAGACCAAACATTTGGCACTTTCTAAACATGGGAACCTGTACACCCACACTGTTTGCTGCAACACATCTTCAGGTTTTTGGTAGCAGGCTCGCTATAGCAGCATCCAAAAATCACACAAGTGGATTCTGCAGTCATTCTCATCGGAGATGAACTAAAGTCCGACGCTGGGCTTTCGTCAGAACCTACCAGTAACTGCTATTTTTCTGCAGCTTTGTGTCAACTCGGTCCTTCTATCTCTGGTCTGCACCAAGGGAACATGTGTATTCAGAATGTCAGAAGGAAAGTTTCTGTGATTGCAGAATTCAGTACTAATGACTGTCCTACAAGTGGCCTCCCCAAACCTGCAGGGCCCTTAACGTTGGTCAAGACCGGCAGAGTAGCCATAAACTCCCCAGTATTTGTCGGATTACACATGAGCCGCAGCATCGGACGCTCCTAGTTTCCCTCTCACTGAATCCAAGTTCCTGACATGTTTTGGTTTTAATGTAAGATGAGTGACACGTTTGTTTGATGACGTCTATTTTTGTGAAACGAACTGGCTTGCAGCGAGTTGTTGGCCTACAGCTGTTCTTACATAACAATAATCTTTAGCGGGTGTCCTGTGTTTCCATGGTAATGGGTTTAGTTTCCATAGTAATCGCACTCTCAACAGGAGTGGGGGGTGTAGTCGAGCCCAGTGCACCTACATTTCTGAGGAGGGATGAGAGCGGGGGCATTCTGGTGAAATGAAAACATTCTGTACTTCCTGCGTCCATGGTTCTTTCCTTCCATTTCCATCAGAAATAAACAACTCTGAGGGCTGATAATTAGTTTCAGCTTTGTTTATATGCATTGGAGATCACGCTGTTGTCTGTTATGCTGCAGCTGGATTGATTCAGTTGACTTTAGTGTAGTGGAAAGTGACTTCACTCAAACTAATGCTTTTTGAGATGGCTGCCGAAGTGGCCTCATTTAATCCTATTAGTGGATTATTATAATTTTTTTTTTCCCAGGTTTAAAATGATAGATGCCCCTTCTTGACCTTTTAAGCTTTGTTTATACTCGCATAAAGGTGATTATAACAGGCAGTTAGAAAGCTAAGGAATTTCTGGAGCTCTCCAGTATTTTCCAGCAGCTCCCCCCCCCCCATCTCCTTTATGTGGCTTTAGATCTTCAACAAATACTTGATTCACCCTGTATTTGTACTGTAGGTATAGCAGAAGTTCCAGTTTGCATTTGCTGGTCCTGATTCTTTGCCGTTTGAGCACACAAGTCCTTTTATTTGGTTCATTGTTACACAATGGAATACATTAGTGAAAATGCTGACACCCCTGTCTTCACCTCTCAGATGTGTGTCTGAACAAGTACATTCTTCTCTCCACACTCAAAGGTCAGTGGGAAAAGAAAGGGCTTGATTGTTCGGTCCTGCGAAGTCTTGTCACTTTTTTTTGTCCTGTTTTCAGCAGACTTGAGACTTTTTAGCAACCTCATTGCCCCAAGCAATAAACACCAGCATGAACAACCAAGCGCAGCTTTTAGCTCGACAGCAAGTCGCTGCAAAGTGAATGCGATCTGACAGGCAGTCTGGAATCATTAAGACCTCCCTATGAACGATGCTGACATGGGTCAGTCGATGAACTGCAGACGCTGCAGCATTAAGCAGCTTCGGTATGTGTGAGGCTGCACCTAACAGACCTTTGGTGGCATGTCTGTTCAATGCGACCTAAAGGTTATTTTGGAAACTTCATGTCTACCTTTGACGCACGTTCCCTGTTTCATTGCTGAATTTTTCAGCAAACAAACTAACCAAGAGAAGACTTTCTTGCATTATTAATATGGTCAGACCGGGTCTCTCTCCTTAATGGGTTTTTGGCGCAGGTCTGATAGCTGATGCTCTTATTTCTCAGTCAATAACTGGGAGCTCCGTGTTTAGCTTGCAGTTATCTTGTTTGCTAATAAAAAACAGGATGTATCTGATGCATCCTGTCTGTGTGCTACGCCATTTACTGCGGTGTTCCGATTAAAGCGGTTGTCTCGAAGTTTGTGAAAATGTTTTGTTGTTGCGGGGAAGTCCCCGAACACAAATAAAACTGACAGAACCACTGAGAGGGTCTGTCGGCTCCCAGTGTGATACTGGATGCTTGGTGTTCAGGCTGCAGTTGTCATGGGAAATTTGGCCGCACATTTGTATTGATGCCACTAATGGGCTGCATCAGTCTCTGTGAGGGCACCGCCCACTATTCGATGTGCACATTTCCCCACGTAAGCCTGCCCGCCGGGTCCTTCAGAGCCTGAGCTCGAGTAGCCTGAGCCGTGATAGACGGATGGAGACTACTCATTCGAGCAGGTGGACTGAAATGGATGAGATATCTGCTCTCAGTTCGATTTTTCGGCTCTAAATCCTGTCAGTGATTACCATTAAGCCGTTTTAATTCTTCATTCCACTGCATAAATGAAGTCAACAGCATGACGTAAGGAAAAACGACACTTGCATAGTAATGAAAAAAATGTAAGTTTTGATAGTTTTCAGGCAAAGAAACCAGTGTCAAACTGGTGGGGGTTTTTTTCTGTTTTTTTTCTCTTCCTTTGCCAAGCGTTGACAGTTGAATGTTGTTGTGATTCCAGGAAATGCACAATGGAAATCAATGAGAGCTACTCTGAGCAGGGAAGAGGGGCCACATGACTGGCAGGAAGCAGGGGAGTGTGTGTGCGTGTGTTGTTGGCTTTTTGGTTTGATGACTGGCAATATTTCAATCCCCACTTATCCGGAGAACTTGCATTTTATCAGTATCTAATTGTCCCTAATCTGATCAACTTTTTTTCTTTTTCTAATCTACATGAAACCAAACCCTTTTCTTTTCCAAAGCAGATGGTTAAGCAAAGTAAAGATAAGGACAGTGATATGGTTAACTGTTTGGCAACTGCATTATTCTACATTGATTATCATTGACCAATGATAACTGATAATCGGTTATCAGTTAAAGTCTTTGAAGGTGTTTGCTGTAAAACAAGTGCCAAAAAACATTGGCATGTGCTCTTAAATGCAAGAATGCATCAGCCCTAAAACAGCTGCATAATGGATTGTCAGATGGCTTTATCCTTTTCTTGTCTTTTTTGTACTTTCACAAAGGAGTTGGCTTAAATATTCTCATTGTGACTCTGGGTGGCCTGTATTTGTGCTATCTATCTATCTATCTATCTATATATATATATATATATATATATATATATATATATGACAGTCCTCTTTTCTGTTACTGCTACAGGAGGCCAACCCAGGATGAACGGCGAGTCAGGTGCCGGAGTAGTGACGGCCCCGCCTCCCACCACTGCCCCACACAAGGAGCGGTACTTTGACCGGGTGGATGAGAGCAGCCCAGAGTACCAAAGGGAGAGGAACATGGCGCCTGACCTGCGACAAGATTTCAACATGATGGAGCAGAGGAAGAGGGTTTCCATGATATTACAGAGCCCAGTGAGTCAGCATATTTGCAAGACACTCTGAGGGGGGGTTAGACCAAAACAAGAGTCCAATCAAAGCTCTCAAAGCTGGACTAACACCAGAGGTCGAATTACTCCTGCATGTTTACAGTCGACTACACTTATTGATTTAGGTGTTCTGCTTTGATGCTCCACAGTTCCTGGAATATACCAAAGAGAGACCAGGAAGGGTAACCCCAAGGGGACTGTGTGCTTACTTTTGTGAAACTAGGTCTACAGTACTTACTAGAACGGTTTAGATTTCCAATTGTGAAATTGTACAACACTATCTTTATTTATATGGTGTACATATAGCCACATCATGGATAAAATGTGGCTAAGTTCCCCGGCAGAGCGTCACCAAAACAGCCCTGCGAGCACACACCCGCCTTTCCTCATGAATCTGTTTCCTGGTCAACAGGCAGTCGCCATTTAAAGCAAATAGTTGTCAGCCAAACATATTTTTGACACGCCGAAATAATGAAATCTACTATCGTAGACCTCTGGGAACGCCTCAGTTCAGCCCTGCACTCCTCTCTGTCTTTCTCACCCATCTCCACTTAATACACACAGTGGATGAAAATAATGGGATGAATGTTGGTTGGATTACTGGCAAAATGATGCAGTACTTGTCAAGCGTTAGTTACGTTTCTTTCTTTGGAGGACTTTACCTCTCTGCTTCACCGCAGTTCAGTGAGTACAGGAGAAGCAGCGGGACAGCTGACATTAATGTGAATGACGGAGAGGAAGATTAAGGCTTTCCATTGCGTTAAATGTTAAAAATAATGATTGAAAATTTGATTATAGGCAAAAAGTTACAGACAAAGTATAGAGGGAAACCTAGGTTTTAATTTCATTACGGTGTTCTTCAGTCAGCAACTTCATTCCCCACCCATCCATTTATACTGGGACACGGACAGTGATCCAATTAACAAGGCAGGTCCACTCTGCCCGCAGCTCAACTTCACTGTGCATGTGCACTGACTGAGTGGAATGTCTCTGCACGCTGTTTGCACTCTAAGATGATGCAAAACGTCCAGTAAAAGTTTTAGACACGGACATTCCGCTTTAGAGCACAGTTAGCAGCCCTCTCAGCATCACATGGCTGATCCTGTTTATTCCGCATTAAACAATGCGTTTGTGACCAGCTGAACACTCAGGACACAGAGAGGCTCTGTTTAAAGGCCTGTTGAAAACACTGATGTATCCGAGTCTGCAAACAGTCCATACATGGATTATTTATTTATTTATAGTTGTTAACCTTTGGTTCTTTGTGTGCTTTCTTTTACAGCCACATATACCATTGAATAGTTTTCTGATCCATGAACATGAGTGCTTATATCAACAATGTCAAAAAGCTTTATGTAACATTCATCATGTTTTTTTTTTTTTCCTAAGTTTCAGCACATCAGTTTTGCAATTCTAGGTCCCAAAATCACCTCAAACTTGTTGACTTTTTTTCTTTCCGTTTGTGCGTTTCCATCTGACATTGTGTCCGCGGTGACTGGCAGGCGTTTTGCGACGAGCTGGAGACGATGATCCAGGATCAGCTGAAGAAGGGGAAGACCCCCACAAGCCTGCTGGCGCTGCAGCAGATCGCAGACTTCATGACCACCAGCATGCCCTCCATGTATCCCGCTGCACCACAAGGAGGCATGGCAGCGCTCAACATGAGTAAGCAGAAAAGAGAACGAAAATGCGTGACCTTTTTGACCCCAGCCCCGCTACATCTGGACTCACAATGAGTAATGCAGCAGATGTCAGAATCAATTTTGGGAGAAAGAACCCAGTGTTTTTTTTGTCAGCTTTTGCCCTTAATAGTTTCTCCTCTCCTCATGTAACCTAATGAATATCAGTTATCATCCTCTGTCCTGTAACTGAACACGGTGTTTCTGTATCTTCTCTCAGGTTTGGGGATGGTGACTCCTGTCAATGATCTGCGTGGCTCAGACTCTATTTCCTACGACAAGGGCGAGAAGCTGCTCCGCTGCAAGCTGGCTGCCTTTTATCGTCTCGCTGACTTGTTCGGCTGGTCCGAGCTCATCTACAACCACCTCACAGTAAGATCATTCATTCTCCCTTTATAAATGAATTGGCCCCATCTTGCAGGATCAGTCGGTCAGCAGTTTGCTGAAGATAAAGGTCATTAAGGTTGTTCTTTAAGTGTTACATTTAAAAAGGTTTGGACACTCAACAAGGTATTTTTATTTATTTATTTTTTCGAAGATCTCTGACCTCTGTTCACAATCATAATTGCAAAAGGTCAAATAATGCAAAATTTCAAGCTTCTTAGATGTTCAATCTTCAAATATGTTCCAAACAATCAGTAGCCAATTGATGCCTGCAGGATGATAACCGGATGATTGCTTGCAAGTAGCTGGTTTCTTAATTGATATTGTTATAAAAGCCCTCCTAACAGAAAGTGTTGAGATTATGATGGGTTTTGTCAGGCTAAGAAAACTGTGCAGGACATTTGATTGGAGGACTGCTACAAGGCGAATCTGAACTCTTCTTTAACTGGGAAATGCAACACCATCACAAATATCCTCTTCCTGGAGGAGTCATCAGAAAACGTTTCCTATATCCTCGCTGCAAAATGAAGTGTCACATGTCACAGATGATATTTTACTCATTTCAGGAACAAAAATTTTGTCTAGATTCTTGGATGTTACTGTCCAGTTTTGACCGTATTTCAATGCATGTAACATTTTCTCTGCCTTGTTCAGCATATTCTGTTAAACCAGTGCTTATTTTGTCAAGTATCTTCATTCTTTGCATTTCTGATTCATTCTTTGAGCTGGAAAGAAATGCTTTTGTGTCGACCGACAGCATTCATTTATTTGGTTCAGCTCAGTTTGAGGAACTTTCTATGGAATAACCTAATTGAACATGTTTGTCGCCTGCTGTTGTAGGTCAGGGTGAACTCAGACCAGGAGCGCTTCCTTATTGTCCCCTTTGGGCTCCTTTACAGTGAGGTCACTGCTTCCAGTCTGGTAAGAATCAGCCCTCATCTTGAATGGAAAATCAAGCCTTTTCTTCTGCAGTTTTACGTTTCAGCCACTATGCCCCCACCTGTTTTCTTTTTTAAATCCGTAAGTTGTTCATGAAATGAATCGCAACAAGGCCATACAGCAGCTTTGCTTTGTCACGCCCTGCAGGTGAAGATAAACCTTCAAGGGGAAATAGTGGACCGAGGAAGCACCAACCTCGGAGTCAACCAGGCCGGCTTCACTCTCCACTCTGCCATCTACGCATCACGTCCCGATGTCAGGTGTATTGTACATATACACACAGCGGCCGGTGCTGCGGTACGGAACATGTCGCCGTCTTTTACCAAAAACTAAACCGTCCCATCACTGTTTGTCACGTCACATGACACCGTGCGTTTGGTTTCAGGTTTCAGCCATGAAATGTGGGCTGTTGCCCATCTCGCCTGAGGCGCTGTCCCTGGGTGACGTGTCCTATCATGACTACCATGGCATACTGGTGGATGAGGAAGAAAGCACCCTGATACAGAAGAACCTTGGGCCTAGCAGCAAGGTAACAGCTGTGTGATTTGTAAGGGAAAAAAAAGGAGAAACTTTGGCTCTGCGGCTGAGTTTTTGTTTTGTTTTGTTTTTCCCCGTCTCAGGTTCTCATCCTAAGGAACCATGGCTTGGTTTCAGTAGGAGAAACGGTGGAGGAGGCTTTTTATTACATCCACAACCTGGTCACTGCCTGTGAGATTCAGGTAGGTCACACTCGGCTTTATAAAGGCAACTTCATCTGAAATATTAGTTGGCTGCAGCCACGAGCATAAAGACATTTTTATCAAACCATTTTAATCTTGGGTTTCATTTGGATTGTTGTATTTGGCACCATGTTTGTCTGCATCCTCATAACGGCTGGATTGTCCCTTGTCTCCATCTTTCATGACTGTTTGTCTTTCTTTGTGTTGACCTGTGTGTCTCGTCTCGTGTCTCTGTGTATGTGCTCATTTCCACGTCTTGTTTTCTTCCACCTCTGTTCTGGATCCTTCTGCGGTTTTCCCTGTTTGTATACCGCCTTAATGTTTCCCAGGTGAGAACACTGGCCAGCGCTGGAGGGCCAGACAATCTGGTGATGCTGGACCCGGCAAAGTACAAGTCACGCCCACGGGTCCCTGAGCCTGCTGGCGATGGGTCCTCGACGCACCCCAAGTGGCAAGTTGGGGAGCAAGAGTTTGAGGCCCTCATGAGAATGCTCGACAACTTGGTAAATAATGAAGAAGGGATTTTAGCTGTTAACTTGTAGCAAGATTGGAGAGTTATTACCTGCGTTACGACTTGACTTGGAGGTTGCATTAATCAAATGTTTTCTGTCACCGACTTTTTTTTGTTATTCTATTTTTCTATTTTACAGTTATTGAAAAATCAGAAAGTCATGCGTCGATTTGGTAGATTAGAAAACGGGGGCAGAGCACCACAACTTTATTTAATTCACAGCAACATTGCCAATAAACTCATCCAGGCCACCTGTAATAAACCCCATGTCCAGAACCGTTTGCATTGCTAATTAGCTATTGCTCAGACTTGTGCGGGCATTAACGCTGACCTCCACATTGTCTCAGTGCATCTTGCGATCTGGTACCCAGGCTCCGCCCTCGCAGTGACGCAACACCTTCGGCTCTGCTACACTTACTCAGGCAAACTGCTCATTCAGGTGGATTCGAGTTCCCGAAAAAATGGGAACTCCACCCACTTTGTTGGGAAGCAATCAACTTTGAGCAGCGCCAACGGCCCAGGGTAGAGGCGTGTTCAAGATAGTGTCGTAGTTGAACTGCCACTCAACCCATGGATTGTACACGGAAGCGCTTCATTCAATATCAACATGGAGCAGCGTCAAGCTTTTGACACTGCTGTAGATGCTGTAATGAAAGTGTTCGACGGGAGATTCTCGTTAAAAATCGAGCAAAGAACAGCCCTTGAATCATTTCTTGACAGGAAAGACGTTTTCGCCTTGCTCCCTACTGGCTTTGGTAAGAGTTTAATCTACCAGTTAGCCCCGCTGGTAGCTAAATCATACGTCAGAGGAAAGATTGGTGTGATTGGCTTAAGCTTAGGCACAGCCTTTTCTGGCCACAACCAGTAGCAACCCGAGGGAGGCGGGTTGACCAGGCCATTTCGAATCGTATTCGTTATGGTCTTGGTCAGACCAGAATCTCGAAGAGATTTGAAAGTCTATGTTAATCAGGCTAGCGATCTGGATGCTGAATGCCCTTTGAAGTGTATTCAGGGAACACTACGGGTGCGGAGGTGCAGAGTGCTTGTAGCAACAGAGAATCCCATTGTTTGAGAGCCTTGTCAACTTCTGATAACTTGGCTCGGAAGGACGTTCCCTGACTATTAGCCACTCTATAAAGGGTCACTGCTAATTCCACTCTCCAGCGTGGCAGCAAAGCAGGGGTTCAGACATCCATTCGTTTTCTTAGGAACACTGCAGTTTAACGTCTGAGGGAATATGTTATATACTTCATGTGCTGTTGTTGGAACCTTCAGTTGATGATACACAAAATGCATTAGGTGCCAACATAAAAACATTTGTAGCATAACTGCTGGTGTTGGATCTAAAAGATTGTGGATTGGAGATTAAATTAATCCTTTTATCACGGTCTTTAGTCAATTAAATTAGTTTCACCTCAATTTGGCCAAAAACTAAAATCATTTCCTTCACTGTGGGACAGTACCAGCGCTGAATTAACTTCTTTAGTATCCTGTTATATCAAGCTTAGGAATGTTTGCTCTATTAGCCATCTTCTAAGCTCTGTCGTTGCTCTTTGTTCTTCCCTCTCTCCAGGGCTACAGGACGGGCTATCCTTACCGCTGCCCGGCACTGCGAGACAAAGGTAAAAAGTACAGTGACGCGGAGCTCGCCTCCTCCTCCCACGGTGGTTACACATACGGGGAGGACAGTGACTCCGGTGCTCGCTCCCCACTGAAACACAGCTTCCAGCGCGGCCAGCGTGACAAGACCCGCTGGGTCAATGCCAGCGGCCGCCCCGACGAGCCCTGCGAGGACGGGCCCGACGGCAGCAGCCCCAAGTCGAAGCCTAAGGTGTGGACGAACATAACACATGATCACGTCAAACCCTTGCTGCAGTCTCTCTCGTCCGGTGTCTGCGTGCCAAGCTGTATAACCAACTGCTTGGTCTGTGCCTACCTTATTGTTCATAGTATAGATTTTACAGCTACCTTGTTGGTGGAAATTAGTAGGTGGTCGGCATCTTGAGGGTCGGGGAGGGAAAGACCATTTTCTGAAGAAAATATCTTGAATGTTTGACAGAACCGCTTGTTACAAACTCGGTTTAATCCTGGTTGTTACTACTTTTAGGCCTGTTTTGGCTCAGTCAATCTGTAATTTCAGATGTCTATCCTCTACTGTAGACGCTCTCTGTAAAAATCACAGCTGTGATTGGTTTTCTTTCTGGTCTCCTGATGCTTCACGATGCCAGGCCACCTGCCCACAGCATGCCCTACTGCATGTGTAGTAGTGAAATGCATTGTTGGTGTTGATGTTTTTCCCAGAGGAGCGAGCAGCAGGGGGTGTGGCATGAGTCCCCAGGTAGGCAGGTGAATGTGGCAAGACGTGTTGATGTTGCTGCTGTCCACACTGTTGCTCACCACCCCCCTTAACACTTAATTTTCCTCTTTGCATCTTGACGTCGGCTTACTTTGTTGCTTCAGGCAAAATTGAGTTTTAGGGAGATTAGTGGCTGTATGTACCAAACTAACATGTCGGGTTGCTTTGTGGAGTTTTCAGTTAATCTGTTACATGTTTCAGAAGACAAAGGAGGAAGGTAGCATGTCTGTGAGAATATTGTTTTTTTTTTTTCCCCCGGAATAGTAGTCTTCCAAACATTTGATTAAAAATGAAGGTTTTTCAGAAAAGCAAACATTTCTTTGGCAAGACAGATATGCAGCCTGTGCTTTTTTGTTCTTTGTTCTTTTTCATTTGTCTCAAACACTTGCAACTGCTTCCAGTTGCACGTCCGTGGTGCCTTTTATTATTATTATTATTTTCTTTTCTATTTCCGGTTTCAGTTTTATTTCAAAAGTGGCTTTGAACACCCCTAGGCCTGCATGAGTGGATTTGTCTTGGAAGAAAAAGAATGATAATGAAAAATTGAAGAAAAAACCCATAAAATTTGACCTGACCTTTTGAATCAATTATCTCCTGTTGGGAAAGTAGGAAAATGTTATGTTGTGAGACTCTTTCTCAGTGAGTATATCGTGTTTACATGTTCATCTCATACTCAACCAGCCCAACCCAGCTATTCCCATCCAGATTCCCTTCTCCATCTAGCCCCAGGTTTGGCCGGTAACCAGCCAAGCTTGGAGTGAATACTGGAATGAAGTCATGAGCTTCCGCTTTCCACCGCGAATTGCATTTTTTTATTTTTTTTTTTTTTTTTCAAACGGTTGAACGAAACATTTTGCATGAGGATTTGTTTTTTTTTCTGTCTTCACCTGCTGCTCATTCAGTTCGGTGCAAGAAACGGGTGCAGATTTCCCCCTCATAATGCTGAGCATTACCAGGTTTACAAAAAGTACACATAAAAGGGAACTTTTTATTTAGCTAGACAATAACAGGTGCCTTCCTCTGCAGGAAGGATGCTCTTAGTTTGTAGATTTGTGACGATGGCTTTTCTTTCTTTCTTTTTTTTTTTTTTTTTGTCCCAAAACGGGTCAACTGCTCTCGGGTGTGTTTCTCTCTTATCTCTGTCGTCCTTGTTGTTGTGTATCAGCCTGGAAAATGACTTTGGTGATGCCAGCTCACCCCTCACCCCCCACTCTCGCTTCGTAAGCCAACCTCATCGTCTCAGTCAGCCATCTCTCACTTCTCCCCCACCTCCTGTCACCACCCGCCCCTCACGTCTCCCTGCCACCTCCGTGACCTTTTTTCTCATCCTGTGATGTTTTTCAGTTGATTTTCAGTGTGAAGCTGTTAGTTTGTTTTTTATTTTATTTAGATAGTATATCAATGATGATGATTTTTCTGGGACATAAACGCAGTGTAAACTCTGTCAGCCGTTTTTAATCTGTATGTGACTGATAACAACCACCTCAGACAGACAAACTCGGTGTCATCTCTGGGATTTCTTTAAGAAAATCATTTCTAATTCCAAACTACCAAATTATTATGACCAAAATCATTCAGGATAACACTATTAATGCATCTGTATCACAATGAAATGTATATTTAAAGTGCAATGATAACACTCAGAGATTTTCTTACATTTATAGCATAATTAATATGGCATATTGATACACTCGGCATGTGTGTAGGGAGGCGGAGATGGTCTGTAATGATGACTGTAATAGGAGTACAGTGTGGGAGGGAGCACACTTATTTAGCAGTTAATGAACAATGATTGACACTGAGCTAATCTGAGACCTCTTGGAATTTAGCATTGACACGTCTATACTGCTCATCTATAACATGAATCCTTGGGTTATTGTTGCTTTTAATCACACTGATCCTGGATGCATACACACACGTCTAAAACCTGCTGTTTGGAGGTGACCTGTAGAGGCAATGGGGGCGCAAAAGTGAGTGCGTACTTAAGTTTCTGTCATTTATCAGAGCAGCCTTAATACTCTGCGTCAGTGAGAAATAACATCCGTTATTATGGCTGTGTAAACGGGCACCAAAGATGTTGCATACGTCTAACAGCCTCCTGCTTTATTACCAACTTTCTAACAACCTAAATGAAGTGCGCACATACTTTCCCAAACGTGCCTCATCATCATTGGTCCACTTTTTTTTTTTTTTTTTTTTTTTTTTTCAATGTCAGACCTTTCTTAACAGTCATCCAACTTTGTCAATTTTGTTTCCCGCATGATTTTTGTATGGTGAAGCCTGCATTGTATTATGTCTGAATATATCTCTGTGTTTTGTGTTCATGTCGGTGTCTCTGATGTTAGCCGTTTCTAATATTTTCCGTGGTGTTTACAGTGGAATAAGGAGGATGGGCTCCGCCAGTCTGCCGTAGCCAATCAGTTCATCCCGATGAACACTAATCCAAAGGAAGTCCTGGAAATGAGAAATAAGGTATTGCACCTTTCTTGTGTTTGGACTCTTAACTGGTGGCAGTAGCTTCCTCGTTCACATGGAAGCATCTTTTTTACGAGTTAAAATGTTGTTTCTAGATCCGGGAGCAGAACCTGCAGGACATAACGACAGCAGGGCCGCAGTCTCAGCTTCTGTGTGCCGGCAGTGTGGTGGAACGCACCTTCAATCAGGTCAGTCACTGGATTCAGCACTTAAATGCATCGCTGCTCCTGACCTGGAGATGAATATGTATCTGTTATTTGTCGTTGACTCCATTTTCTATTGAGATCAGCCAAATTAAAATCAAATTTTCTTTATATGTTCAGTCCAGGTCTGGAGTTGCTCTTAAATAAAGACGCTTCAATTTGAGTTTCTGTGCATGGACTTATCCTGGACACTGAGCTGTGATGAAACAAACAAAATATTTTTTATCCATTGCAATCTTCTTTTACATCACTTGGTACAAAGTGACAATATCGGAGAGCAAAAACACGTCCTCCGTGTTGTTTACCAGAGCATGGGGTGACTTTGTAACTGTGACGTTATTTTTTGACCACAGCACAGAATGTCAATCTTGCAGGTGAGTAGTTTGCTGCTCTCCAGACCTGCCAGCTCAGGCTGTGTCCATACTCATAATGATTTTTATTTCATATAAAAATATTGTATTTTTATTTCACATTTTATTCGGTTTGTCTCATTTTGGCTGTCGGCAGGCAAAGCTGGTGATTTTGGTCTCATGTAATGCTAAACAAAATCCCCATTGTAGTCCTTTTTTTTTTTTTTTTTTTTTTTTTCAGATTTTTTTTTTCAGCATGTGCTCTTTTTTTTTTTTTTTTTTTTTTTCTCTCTTTTGGAGAGGAAAATATGTGGGTCATGGGAACTTACTTAGTGGTTTGTTTGCATGGTTCACCCTTCCGTTACTGTGGAGCATTTTACTCAGTTTTAAAATGGATTGGAAAGGTTCAACCCGAACACTGTGAGGAGCAGAACATGAGCAGTTAGTTACAGATCCTTTAAGTATTCCTTAGACTTAAGTTTTGGGTAGAATTAAACCTAATAGGAACACCTGAAGAGGCTCTGGCATGTCATACTCTTGGTGTAGTCCACGTAACGTATAGCACCCCCTTGTGTCGATGGTTTGCTCCTACAGTGCATGCTCATTGCAAAGTGCGCCACTGCTGCCATGCTTTTCATAACACGTCTCTTTCCGGAGCCATCTCTCTTTGCATGTACTTTCATTGTGTGTGTGAGTGCAGAGGTGGGAAGCCACTAAGCTCAAAAATGACTGAGATGTTAATCCCCCAAAAGATAAATGCATCTAGTTGAGCAGGCAGAACTGCATCATGCAAAACTTTACTCTCTGCAGAAGTCCATGTTGTCACTCTTTCTCCCTTTGTGTTTGTGTGTGAAAGATGGTGTGTATGTGAATGTCAGAGCTTCTTCACAACTACTTGATGCACTGCTAAACTGAATGTGCTCGGTTGTGCTCCCCTCACTGGGTTTGCTATTGCAGGATGCCCCTCTGTCTGACTGTACAGACACTATTGATGGCCTCGATGTGTCCGAGGGGTCCTATAGTCCTGCTAAATCAATTAGAAAGGTACTTATTGCTCCAGTCTCCAATATTTTGATCTCCAGTGGGATACAAACGTCTTGGCACCCCTGGTCAAAATTTATTTTACTGTGGGGGGGGGAAAAAGTCAAGTAAAATTTGTCCAAAAGTTCAAAATGAAACCTTCCTTTTAGTATTTCAAGCAAAATTACCTTTTTATACAAAAAGAAATGGCCTCATCGCTTGAGTTTTTAAATGTACTGAATCCATTCTAACTGTTACTTTGCATTTCACACCCTTTGCCACTGGCTGCAACGCAAAGCCAGTATTAACAGTCCACCCTGATGCTTATCATTTGGAGAGGTGTGATCTTCCGATGGGTCTCCCATAACACTTTTTTTTTTTTTTTTTTCTTTTTTTTTGTGAAGTGCTGCTGCACAGTAGAGCACCGTCCCATCACTCCAAAGCCTGCAGAATCTCTCTGAATTCTTCGCAGGGTCGGGATGGGTTTTGATTCGCCCTTTCGAGTGAATCTTCAAGCAGTTCTTTCAGAGCTTTCACGATCCTCTAATGCACAGTTTGACCTTCGCCGATCTTGGTCATTTTCACTCCCTTATTACTTAGCAAGCTGTCATTTATGTTGCCTCATTTCAGGGTCTTACGCCACTGCTTCGATGGCTGCTGATAGTTGGAGTAGATGATTTGAAGCTTTGAAATTTTTGGTTGGCAGGAGATGACAGAGATGAGAGCTGAAGCCGAAAGCATCCTTTCCTAAAATTTTACTAAAGGAAAAATAATTAAACTTGGGTCGGGGCTAGAAGAAATGTACTGTAACATAAATTTTGTCCAGGAGGTGCCCAAACCTTTACATGCAACTGTGTTGTTCACATCATCAGTCCTCTGCAGGACTGATATCCAGGACTGATACCCTTGATATCTGAGTCTGAACAGAGGAAGTCAATGCATGAGAAAAATTGTCCTCAAATTATTATCTGTAGGGTGACTTGTTTTTTTGTTTTTGTTTTTGTTTTTCTCCTACATGTTTATTTTAGATCCTTTGTATGCAGTTCATATTAATATGTTTGGGTTTTTTTTGCTTTTGAGGACATTTCAGGTTGATGCTGACACATGTTCAGTGTAACTTGCTGCCGTGAAGCTGTCTGCAGAAAAGATTTCAGTAAAATGTTTTTGCTCCAAGATGCTCTTTACTACAGTTTGCCGTCATTGTCCGAAGGCCACAAACCCTTACCGACGACTCTCAGGGTTGGACTGTTGGTTTGGACTGTTTTTCAAACCTGACTGTGCGTTGCTGTTTAAAGTTGCAAAGAAATTAAATGCTACTCTTTTCTGTAAAAAAATATACCTTTTTTTTTCTTTTTCTTCCCTTTTTCAACCTGAGATTTTTGTTGAATTCAGACAAACCAGCAGCTCTTGTTCTGAAATTTCGGCCCGTCTGTTACCTGATAATCGTTTTTCAAACTGAAAAATCTTCGGCCAGTGCGGTCAGTCATCTGCATATGAAATATTCTGCCTAGTTTTCACTAAATGGAATCTATTTCTCCCCTGACGTCTTGTTTTGTTTTCCTCCGTGTCCTGAAGGGCGAGCTTGTGACCGCGTCCAAGGCCATCATCGAGAAGGAGTACCAGCCCCAGGTTATCGTCAGCAAGCAGGGTCCCAACCCCTTCACCAAACAAACCGACCAGGAGCTGGAGGAATACCGCCGAGAGGTGGAGAAGAATCAGAAAGGAAGTGAAGGTAAAGGCAGAGAACGTGAAATTGATTTCAACACGTTGTCATGGAAAAAAAACTATCCTACTTTATTTCTTTTTAATTGCATAATTTAGTGGCTGTTTAGTTTTAATTATTCAGTTTTGTTTGAAGTGGAAGTTGCATCTTAAGAAAATTACAAATGTGAGCTCGGGGTAGCAAATCTCACATGCAACGTTTAGTCTTAACTAGGTTTCACAGATTTGAAAGCGGTAGGTGGCGGATGGACATGTAATGGCTGACATTAGGGGAGTGTTTTATTATCGCCTGTAGTCGACCTTTCTCATAAGCTGTTACTCAAAACTTTTCTTTTTAAAGTACCGACCTTCATGCGCAATTATGCAATATCCCAATGAAATTCAGACTGGCAAAACTATGATGTTATTTCTCCACACACTTGCACACATGGATTCATAGTGCAGGGACGAGACGATTTTAGGGAGGGATCAGCCTCCAGTGTACCAAGTCCAGAGCCTGGGACGGTGGAAGGGGGTCAGGCCTCCGTCTCCACACCTCTACATTCAAGTGACTCCCCCAGCTTAGAGAAAGCCAAGACTCCAGCTCCCACACCAGCCTCGGAGCAGAGCGCCTCCTCTCAGAGCCTGTCTGCAGGGCCTGAGCCAGCTCCGAGTGGCGCAGACTCTGCAGGGACAATAGCAGATGATGTTTTTTCAACTGCAGAAGAGGTCTTGTCAGCTCCAGATTCACCACATAAGGAGTTCCACAGTGCCGTGCTGCGAGCCCTCAGCAAGGAGCCGCTGGCGGCAGAGGCAGCAGAGGCAGATCAGGCTCCAGGTACACCAGATGGAATGGAGTCTAGCCTACACTATGGCCTTCCACTCCCAACCTTCCCTGCTCAGCCCCGGGCCCCTTCTTACTACATACCACTCCACTGGGCGTCTGGGAATCCCTGCCTGCTGTTTCCTCTCCTTTCTCTGAGGGTTGGGAGTCTGCTGCCAATGTTTTACCATGCGCAAGCACCCTCCCCACCCACATGTCAGTCTCTGAAGCCTTTGCTTGATTGTTTTCCCCTTCACCCACCCCTCTCTGATGTCTTGTCCAAAGGCATCAGAGCTCTGGCAGATCAGATAGCTTTCTGCAGTTTGATTGGACAGAGCTGAGGGGAGAGGATGCTATAAATCAAGTCGAGCTCATTCTATTATTAAAACTATCCCTCTATTTGAGTTCTCTCTCTCCCTGTGTTAAAGTGCTTCTGCAGTGAAGGGTTGTTCTACTTTTTTGAGGAAGCTGCATCTGAGCTCAGTCATCCAATCAGATCATCCCATGTGTAGAAAACAAATAATGGTCCTTCTCTTCCTGCTAACCTGCCTTTTTTTATTTTATTTTTTATCTCTGTTGGTGTCATCTCTCCCTCCTAATTTCAGTCAAACCTAATCATTTAATCCGATTTTTCTTTTCTCCCCTTTTCCTCCTAAGGTTGATTTAGTGGGAAGTGTTTTGAATAAGTTTGCAGTGTTAAAGCTTTTTCCCTGGTTTGGGTCTTTTTCATCTTCCCTTCTGTTTTTGGTGTTGGGACAAAGTGATATAAAATGTGGCTTTTCAGTAAATAATTGGCTAAAAGAAATTACAACTATATATAATATTGAAAGCTATTTTATTTAATGATTTATTTGGGGTAGATGGTTCCTTACTACTGATTTTTCTTTCAGATCCCGAGCAACAAGTAGAGTCAGAGGAGGAGGCCAAAGGCCCCAAACCCACGTCCACACCACCTAGCACCCCAATCAGAGCGGAAGAAGGTATGTTGGCCTCAGCGGCCTGGTCCTGCCTGGTTCGGCATGGGTTTCTCCAGTTTTCTGGCTTGGGTGTGTTTCTATGAACTACACGGGGAACGCAGAGGCTCTTTCCTCTCCACCTGCCTGTCTGTCGTGGGCTCTGTTGTTGTGGTATTTAATATTACTACTCCGAACTAAGTGTTCGTGCTGTGTTTCTGTAATAACAGGCCAAGAGGTTTTTTTTGGTTTTTTTTTTTTTTGGTATGAGCAGTGGAAAACTATGAGGGCAAATACTCTACCAAAGATCTAATTGCTTAATGTCAGGTAATTCAGATGGGGACATATTGAGTAGGGGGGAAAAAAGAGTTTTAAATTTTTGATGGACCACAGGGCAGGCTTTTATTTTTATTTTCTCCCTCTTGGTCTTTATTACCATTGGATTACACCTACTAGAAGTGGCCTTATAAACAAGAAATTCTAATTAGTAGTCCTCCATTTTATTAAACGGCTTTATGAGACGGCTATAATTAGTCAGTGTGAGGGGGAGAGGGGATGAGTGTCTTTGAATGTGGGTGTAATCTAATATCAGAAATGTGATATAATTCATATCTTTGGACGGTATCTCCTATCCCCCTTCACTTCCATTCTCCATCCCTTTTGGGAGTCTACTAAGAATGGTTCCCAACCATTCTTCTTTTTTTTTTTTTTTTTTTTTTTAAATCTTCTGATGTGTTTTTTTTTTTATTTTTATTTGATATATTTTATTTTTTTCATTTAACACAGTGCCTGTGGTTTGACCTGCATAGACATTTGTTTCTACTTGTGCTTTTTCTTCTTTGTGGCTGCGATTTCAATCAGGAGATGGAAATACAAAAGAGTACCTGTTGCCATAGTAAGTATGTACTGTTCCACCTCCTCGCCACCCTCCTGATTACCGCTCACCCTCCACGCTTGTGTTTGCTCTCTTACCATTTTTCTCTTTGCATGGCTTCAGTAGCAGAGCTGGTCTGTGGTCCAAACTAACCCGTTTGTTGGGGTTTGTGACTGTTCACGTGGTTTTTCTAAACTCTCCTGAATTTCTAACTTGTGTTTGGTGGAGTTAATTTCAGAGCTTCTTTCTGTCGCAGTTTGTGTTCACCGTTTCAATTTTTACTTTAAAATGACAAAAGTACAATAGTGAAATGGTTACCTTGAGGCAGTTTTCCTTGAAGTCTAAGTTTACTTCCCCATTAAGATTAATGATAATGACTTAATCAAAGTGGAAGAAGCTCCTGAAGTAAACTTCAACAACCTGCTCAGTCTTTTACGTTAGATAACCTCTCTTTCCTTCCTGCCAGTTATTCACGATCCTATAAACCAACCTCTCTTGCACATATGCACACTCTATAAATGTTTATTGAACACTGTTTTCTTCTGTATCTTTCTTTGTTTAAAAAAAGAAAACATCAGGTAACGTTTTGAAAATGTCTGTCTTTCAGGCGAGTCCTTTACCAGGTACATCAGAGCTTTATTTAAGTGTGGCTTTCCAACCCGACTGGCTGCCGTTGGTTTTTCCTGACACGTGGTTGAAGCCCGGCTGTGTGTTGATTTAGCTTCCACTTTATCCATCTGTGCCGTTCGGCCTCGTCTCTGTTCTGACAGACTTGTGAGCTGTAAAATGAGGATGATGCATAGTGTTTTCTTGTTTCGCAGCAGTCTCTGTTGCATGAGAGCTGTATTTAAAAATGACTAAATCTGTTGACTGGCAGCTGATTGCACAGTGTAGCAGCTTGTGGCAGTGTTTTGGATGCCGTCCGTTGGACTGAAGCTGACCCTCTGGATGCAGCATATCTTTTTTTTTTTTTTTCCAATATTTTTTTTTTTGTTGGGAGTATTTTTACAACACGGAATTTTGCACCAAAAATTTTATTGGCTTCCTTCGTCCATTCTCCACATCTCCACCAACTTTGGCCTGGTAGTGTTTGTTAAATCTTGCAGACAGACAGACGAGCGTTTCAGAAAACTTATGTAAGCTGCAGTTCTCCTCTGCATTAGAACTACGTTTAAGTTACTAGAATAATGAAGCTGCATCGAGTTTCTCATTAAAAGAAAAAAAAAAAAAACATTTGAGGGTGGAAGAAACCTATATTTATTATTCAGAACTGAAGATAGAAATGCAAAACCTTCCCCAAAAACATCAGTACTTGGGTTTCTTTGCTGCCAGCAGCTGGATTAAAATGCACTAATCGCTGTCTGAGACTCTGCGGCTCCTGTTGTTAATTTGCAACTTATTGCTTTTTGAGTGCTGCTCCAGGTTTGAATTAATTTAGCTTTACCCCCCCATCGTGACTCACCTGTGTGGCTTTGTCGAAATCTTCTTGGGTTAAAAAAAAAATCTATTTCTATGTTGTGGATTGTCACTCCTGTTTCACTTTGTTTTGTTTGTACACAGGGTACATATGAGCAAGGGAACTGCGCTCATTAAGATTTGCCTGTATAAATGAAGGTAACACAAAAAGTGCTGTGTGCGAGCTTGGATGTCGGAAAGGGAGAGGAAGTCCTGATGAATGAGAACTGTGTTGTGCCGCTTATTGCCTTTTTGTGAAGAGAAGCTTTGCAGCTACTGTATGTGTAAAAAGTTGATCTTGGGTTGGTTCTGGATCTGAGGAAAGGTTGCAAGTTGAGCTGTCAGGTGCATTACTTTAGAGGTTTGTTTATGTTTTATTAATATTTTTTATATATTTTTTTAATGGTTGTACTCTTGGCTATTAGTAAAACATTTGCCCTTTGAAGTGTCAGGCTTTTTACCCTTTTTAAGTCTCAAGAGTCTTGAGTCTTGGGCTTATTTTTTTTGGCTTTTACGGTGACAAATTGATGCTTTTCAAGCTGAAAAAGGTGTGGATTTTACAGCTTACCCAAGCGAGTGATTTTCCCAGTAAGCTGTCGTGTAAGCAGATCCATCAGATTCTCTTCTGAGATCAGTAACTCTCTCTGAACTCCTCCTAACAGAGTCCTTGCCGGAACAGACCTATAAGGATGAGAGCGACGCAGCCACCCTGAGACAGACCCTTCCAGATTTAACACCCGACGACCCCTCCGACGCTCCAGCGCTTCCTGCCGAAGACTCCGTCCCCGAGCCTGCCACCGCAGACGCAGCCGAGGGGGAGGAACCTGCTGACGCTGGAGACCAGGAGGGCGACGAGTCTCCCAGCAAATCCCCCTCCAAAAAGAAAAAGAAGTTCCGCACTCCCTCCTTCCTAAAGAAAAACAAAAAAAAGACAGAGTCCTAGATTGGAGAATGTTGGATCGGTCCTTAAGGCTGGCCTCTGCCTCTCTTCACTTTTGCTTTTTGTCCTCTGTCATTGCACCCTTCGAGCGAGCCGCACTCACACGCAGTTATGCTTTTTGTTCTTTTGATATAATTTGCCGCCGGCTTATTAACCTGTTTTCCTTGTTAGTGTGTGCCAATTTTGTATACATTGTAAAAACGATCGGATAAAGGTTTTTAATTGATAGAGGCTTTTAGCTCGGAGTGAGCGATGCGATCCGTCTTGTCCACTCCACCTGGTCTCTTATGCATGTCCACTACACTTGCTGTGAGACAGTAGGGTTTTATCCCACTTTTCTTTTCTTTTTTTTTTTTTTATAAGTATTATTTAACCATTGTAACCACTAGAATGTATTGGGATTGTACGAAACTATGTCAGAAGTGTCTTTAGGAAAGAAAAAAAAAATGTCCATGCAGAAAGAAGCTTGGACCGTCTCACTTCACAGGCGGTAAATTCAGACGGTGAGAACTATCAATACTACTTGTATCCCTGAAACTGCACTCATGTAATTACATGTTGGCAGACCAAGAGAGCTACGATCATTACTTTGAGAGGATTATGTCCTCATGCTAAAGGAGTCATGATACAAAAGTTTTTAATTGAATCATTCAATATGTTCAAGCTTATTCTCATCTCATGTTTGGCTTTGAAATCTCTGCGTCCTCTGCCTACCAGCTGTTCACACAGCCATGAATATTTTGCTCTTTGGATAGTGAACCACATTAATCTGTATGCATTGCTACAAAGCTGCAGACGGTCTGTCAGAACCTTTGATTTTAAGTGTAGTCCACGAAGGTTCAGTGACGCCCGGGCTGCGAGCGAGCGTTGTGCTTGTTCATTAGTGGAGGCTCAATTCAGTGGACCCGCCTCTGGCCATACGTCTTTAGATGAAGGAATGTGGAAGTTTGTGTTTTTCATTCTGCTTGTTTGAGCTTGGCTTTGTTTTGGATTTCTCTCCTTGATTTTCTCTTTGTCCATGCGAACGTCATAAACCGGCAGCAGCGCCACATATTGTGAGATTACACATCTCATTTTAGTTTTTTTTTTTTTTATTATTTTATTTTTTTCCTTCCAACCTTTTTGTGCTTTTCCACAAAGTAAATTGAGCCACGATTATTTGCTGTGAGGTAGCACCGCGAACCTCTGGTTTTCTAAACCACTTTTTTAGGAACTGATGCCACACTGCGCTTTCAGCTACTCGTGGCCAATTATGGAGAGCATGAAAGCACTGTTGCAAAGCCGCACGATCAATCCTGTCTCGCAACGCTCCTTAGTTAAAGGCTATGAGCACTGAATACCTGCGTGTATCCAGTGTGCAGGGAAGACGCGGCACACCGGAGAAACCTTTCTATCTTTAGTTTTGTCACTGTAATCAATAGATTGCAGAGGAGCTCAGCTCGTAAGTTGCAGGGCATCGACACCAGGCCCAGCCCGTTTTAATGAGGGTTAGTCATCGCTCTTACTAACGGTGAACTGAGAGGCAAACAAGGTCGAGAATGGCATAACCTGATTTGGAATGTGGCCCTTGCTCCCTACACGCTTTAAGAGCTCCTGAAGGAATGCAGATGAAGTGCTCAGTGTGCTGTCCTGTTAAATGACTGTAAACACCCCTTTTATTTTAGCTTTTAAGTGTGCTGATTAAAAATACTAATGTCCCAACAGTCATTTAAGTCAACCTGATGTGTTTTTTTTGATGTTCGTTTTTTAAAACAACAACTCAGAACTGATATGTTTCTTCCATCTGAACTTATACCAATTTAAATGTCTCCTCACTATTCCATCTACAGACTTAACACTTCATCTCTTTTGTTTTTGTCATGGTTCTGCCTCCATGAATTAAAAGACAAAAAAAAAACACTACCTTGAAAAGCATTATTGTCTGGTTATTTCTAGAGAATCTCAGGACGGTTGCAGCTGATTATCCTACACAACATACTATTTGAACAGTGCACAATCATAGACTGGTTGGGGAAAATAGTTTACTGTGTGATGAAGATTAGGCGGCATTTTTGACCACAAAGTTAATTTGAGTAAAAATTACTGTCACTGGAAACCGTCATCTAATTCTTCAGGGAAATTCCACATGATAAATGCACCGTTGTTATCCAAAGACTTTGTCTCTTCGTGAGGGTGGATCTAAGGAAATCATCGGAAATATTGTGAAGTAAAGATAGAAGGAAGCCATGGAGATGCATAATAAAAGGATCAATTTTGAGATCTAATATTATTCACATTGTATGCTCTTACTTTGGGTTCCATCTGATTTAAGCACAACATCCCATTTCCATTTTTTTTTTTTCAAAAAGAAAACCTTTGTTAGTTTTTAGAGCCTTTATTGGGTTGACAGCAAATTGTCTGTAATGCCAGACCTCTTAGAGCATCTAAAAATAAAAAATAAAAAAACGGCTTTTCGTCAATCAAAGTGTGTTTGAAGGGTAGATGGTGCCCCTAAAGCTTCAACAGCTTCCCACTGTCAGTTAAACGTGCCCTCACTATTGACACTTTTAAAACACAAATGATGCAGCTACCTCTATCTTGTAGTATAGTTGTATTTTTGCTTTTAAGGACTTATTGTATTACAAGGTTTGTTTCTATTTATGTTCTCTTTCTCTCTCTGCCTGCACATGCCTCTGCTGTTGTGTTAATGGACACTACCATAGCTTATTCTGCTCTGTTTGCTGTTATAGTTGTGCAGCACTTTTGGTCAACTCTTGTTTTAATTGTACTTTGTAAGTAAATAACTTGATAATGTCACTTTAATTAAAAAAAAAAAAGAACGTTATTATATAGGGAGCATTCTCTGCAGTCACGGCAGAGTTTTGAGCTCATCTCAGTAGCAGACTTCAAACCGAATCAACTTTTTTTTTTTCCCCCGACAAGAATGAACTTCCTATGTCTGACGCTGGGGGCGCTGTTTGGAAATGTCTTGCAGGAAGTAGCAATCCGCCTCACTGTTTTGAACCCTGACCTAAAGCTGTGCACGCTGGAACGTGGAAACTCAATAAAGCAACGCGGGTAGAAGAAAAATAAACAATTATGTGTTAAATTGGGTGTCGGCAGAGCGCAATTGATTACTGTTTTGTTCCGCCTGGATTTAAGAGCTCGACTCCCCAACACGGCTAAAAGGTAAAACATCGTCTCTGTCTGATAATGTTTGTTTGTTTGCGAGCTGTTGACGCTTGTTATCATGTAGACTGTAACTCCTTTAGTCAGATCAACAACATTGTTACTCTATTTTTTAAAATATTTTTTAACGTAATAAGTACTGTTGATTCTCTGTGTTCCCTTAGAAGTTAAGTGAAAATAAGCTAACTTTGAGCTAATGTTAACCAGAGCATCTCTTAGACCCCATGAAAGACTATTAAGCTACCTGCTCATTTTTCTCTTTCAAATCCCACTTGAGTATACATAGGGGCAGGGATTTGTCATCTTCCCCTTCTCTGTTGTAGATGGGGAAGCCACAGAAGAAGAAGAAGAGCCTTGCTGACAAAGTCCGCAAAACCAAGACGAGCACTGAGATAAAAAATAACCCTTTTGAGGTGAAAATCAACCGAAAGAAGTTTGATGTTCTGGGGAGAAAAACCAAGCACGATGTGGGTCTGCCAGGAGTATCTCGGTCCAAAGCCATCAATAAGGTAATTAGACGAGACACTACAATACACCCACTGCAATAAGGACTCAGGGAAGTTTTGACTTGATCTGACAACTGAGATACAATATATATTCAGAGTTCCTTTCACTGGGACTAAGGTTTCAAGCCCAGCTCCTGAAAAATAATCCCCCCTCCATCAAACTTTACACTTGGCACTCAGATAAGTACCGTTCTCCTGGCAACCGCCAAACCCAGACTCGTCCATCAGATCGCCAGATGGAGAAGCGTGATTGGTCACTCCAGAGAACGCGTCTCCACTGCTCTAGAGTCCAGTGACGGCGTGCTTTACACCACTGCATCCGACGCTTTGCATTGCACTTGGTGATGTATGGCTTGGATGCAGCTACTCGGCCATGGAAAGCCATTCCATTAAGCTCTCTACACACTGTTCTTGAGCTAATCTGAAGGCCACATGAAGTTTGGGGGTCTGTAGCAATCAACTCTGCAGAAGGTTGGCGACCTCAGCATCCGCTGACCCCACTGTGTCATTTTACACTGACTTCGTGGCTGAGTTGCTGTCGTTTCCAATTGCTTCCACTTTGATATGATACCACTGACAGCTGACTGTGGAGTATTTAGTAGCGAGGAAACTTCCCAACTGGACTTGTTGCACAGGGGGCATCCTGTCACGGTGACACGCTGGAATTCACTGAGCTCCTGAGAGCGAGCCATTCTTTCCCAGATGTTTGTAGAAGCAGTCTGCATGCCTAAGTGCTTGAATTTATACACCTGTGGCCATGGAAGTGATTGGAACATCTTAATTAAATTATTTGGATGGGTGAGGGAATACTTGGGGCAATATAGTGTATTTATCAGTGCTGTAAACTTTGCCGCACAAAAAATAATATTTTCTATTATCACATGCTTTAATGAACTGTTTTGAGTTCTTGATGAGTTGATGTTGATTTTTATTTTTCACCTGTCTCCCATCTGCTCCCCCATACACACACATGTTGGGAACAAACACTGTTTTGAGAGACAATGAAGGCATGTTCTGTGGTGGGATCAAATACAACAATTGAATAAAGGGTAAAAAAGTTCTATGTTGGTAGCGCTGAATCTGGCAGACACTGTTCTGAGACTGCCATCAGTTTAACGCTATCTGTGCTGTGAAGCCTGGCTGCTCGCAGTATCATGCTGAGAGAGATTTTCTGCTGGAGTGACTGAAAGGATTTGTAAGAACAGAAGGAACCGTTTATCTAAAAATGCGTCACATTGTTGGTCTTGATGCATAAACAATGCCGTGTTCCTTTAAAATACGGTTCTTTACCTCAGAAGGAGTAGAATTAAATCATAAGGATGAATTATGTTTCTATTTGCAGAGAAAGGAAACCCTCCTGAAGGAATACAAACAGAAGAACAAGTCCAACAAATTAATCGACAGACGTCTCGGAGAATATGACGCCAAGATGGCACCAGAAGACAAAATCCTACAGAGGTTCACCATAGAGAGACAGGTCAGTGATGGGGTTATCTGAAAAGAACACAGGGGCTTGCCTTCATGAGTTCACAAGTTCTTCTCCACTTTCTTTCCTCTGAACTACAGAAGAGAGACATTATAATGACATAAAAGCAAATATATATATCTTTATGTGCTGTATGTGACTAGACTTATTCGCAGAGCTGATAAAACCCTCAACTTCTACTGCTTGGCTTCGAATTTCAGCGCGTCCATGAAAAGAAGGATCTGTACAACCTGAATGAGGAGGAAGAGCTGACTCATTATGGGCAGTCATTGGCTGAAATGGAGAAATTCAATGACGCTGTGAATAGCGATGATGAATCGGAAGAGAAAGGGCTTTTATCAGGTGGGTTATCTCAGTGAATGAAAAGAAAATCCTCTTATTTTCATCAAATACTGTTTTTTTTTCTTTACTTAAAGTGATCAGATTTGTCATTATATATTGTCTTAAGAAACACGAAGCAGCTTTTTTTCCCCTTCTTGTTCACTCCTTTAGCTAAGCTTCTCATAGTCTGAGACATTTTAATGTGTTTAGGTGACTGCACTTGGGATTATATGAACAGGGTGAATTGGAGTGTGTCTCTTCAAGTAACTCATTAATTTAGCAGCTCCTTAATAAGAAATGTGATATTCCTTTTGTTCCAACTCGTATATGTCAGAGTTGGCATGTTTTAGTAACGGTATTTTTTTTTCTTTTTCACCTAGCTGAGCTGACTGCCTCCCACTTTGGAGGAGGAGGAGGCGGCCTCCTCAAGAAGAAGACATCAGGGGAGCAGCAGGAGGAGGAAGGAAGCCTGAGGGCCAGGACCAGACAGGAGCTCATTGAAGAGCTCATCCAGAAGTCCAAGCAGGAGAAGGTGACCGAGCAGCGCAGTCATGTTGATAAAAGCCCTTATTTATCTGGATGTGGTGCCACGCTAACTCTTTTGTCACATTGTTCTTCTTGGATGTTGATTAAAAGCGTACCGAACTGTGGGCATTTTAGACTTTGACTGAGTAATTTGGGCTATATTTTGCAGTAGAGAATGCATCGATCTTTCAGAGTAGATGATGTCCAGATGATGCAATGTTTTTGTTTGTTCTCAGAGGGAGCGACAGGTACAGAAGGAGGAGGCACAGGAGCTGACTGAGAAGCTGGATCAGGATTGGAAGAGCATTCAGTCTCTGATGGTGAAGAAAACGCCCAAAGCCGACAAGCCGGAGGAGAAACCCAAAGTAGGGACCCAACAGTCACTCCCCAAAGTCCTGCTGTTCCGCTCAGCTCTGTGAACTCATATTTCTTTGATCTCTGCCACTTCAATCCAGCTGGAACAATATGACATGATGGTCCGCGAGCTCGTCTTCGACATGAAGGTTCAGCCCTCGGAGAAGATGAAGACCCCGGAGGAGCTGGCAAGGGAAGAGAAGGAGAAGCTGCAGAAACTAGAGGTGGTTATTTCACCAAAATTGGTTAAATTTAGACTAAAAAAAGTCTTTACGGTCTATTTAATGGATTACATTTACTCTGTATTTTCTTCAGGCGGACCGCCTGAGGAGAATGTTAGGAGATGAAGGCAGGGAAGGTCCGCAGAGTCGGATCCACATGTCCGCCGATGACCTCAATGATGGCTTCATCCTTGATAAGAATGACGAGAAGACCCTAGCTTATCAGGTATGAGATGGCACACACGTTAAAGAGGAATGTATTTTCTTTGAGATGCTTCTCCGAATGTGTCGTACTCTTGATGTTTTTGGGGGGGATAATACATTGGGTGTCTCCTTCTCATGTAAAGGATGGGAAGTGGAACATTGGGGAGGAGTCAGAAGAAGACAAGGATGAGGATGGAGAAGAAGGAGAGAGCGGTGAAGAACAGGAGTCGGACGCAGAGGAGGGAAATGAAAATGCAGATGAGGATACTGATGATGAAGAAGAGGAGGAGGAGGAGGAGGAAGAGGAGGAGGGGAGCAGTGAAGAAGAAGATGGCCACTCGGATTTAGACTCTGAGCAAGAAAGCGAGAATGAGGAGCCAAAACAGGAGGATGAAGATACCGGCGCCAAACCGAAGAAGAGTCTTACTGAAGAGGAAATGAAGGCCCAGCAGGAGGCAGCCAAAGCAGAACTTCCATACACATTTGCTGGTAACTACAGTTATTAAAGAAGTTATTTATTTTCATAAAATGGATTTTGATTGCCTCTGAAACTTCTGATTATACGGAGGCATACTAAATATGTAAATGATCTGGGCAGAGTATGGGTATGAATCAATGTTCTCCTGTAACAGAGCCCTTAATAATCAGTTTTTGACCACTTTTTCTTTTATGCTTCCTTCCTTAGCCCCTGAAAGCTACAGTGACCTGAAAGGTTTGCTCCGTGGTCACACCCCTGACAACCAGCGCCTCATTGTGGCCAGAACCCAGAAGTGCAACCACCCCGGATTGGCTGTCGGCAACAAGCTCAAGCTGCAGGTACAATATGGAGCAGATTAAACAATGCGTGCATGTCTTTGTTGGCAGTGTCGTGTAGTGTTAACGTTTCCTCTGTTTGCCTCAGAAACTCTTCTGCTTTCTCTTGGAGTACATTGGAGAACTGGCCACCAGGAGTCCCCCTGAACTTAGCACCATAGATAAGCTCATCCCGTGAGTTGAAAAAAATGTATCTGCTTTCTCAAGTTTACATCTGGATTCAGATAATTAGTAATCGAAAATGAATATATTTGTTGATTTTCTTTTCTTTCCTTAAAAAAAATGTCTTCCTGCAGAGAGTTGTACGCTCTGTGCCAGATGTTTCCTGAAGCAGGCTGCCAGGCCGTGCAGAGCATCCTCAGAGATGCTGCTCACAGCATGGAGGAGGTGCTTGAGGTCAAAGGTCATGCTGCTTTCCCCACCCTAGACATGGTATGCTTTGTTAGCTGTGAAAATGTCTGAAAAGGCACATGTAATATTTGAATTGAACACAAACATGTACACACACACACACACACGAAACACCACCAAGCTTAAAATTTTCTATGATGTAAGCGTTTCACTTGGCTCATTTTCAAGTCACACAGACACTACTCCAGCTATTATTTGAACATTTAAAGGCTGAGAAATAAAGGTTTTAGTATTTAAAAAAAAAAAAATCACCAAAAAAACAAAGCTTAACAATTCCTCTCTCCAATGGCATTCTGGGTCTGAATGGGTTAGAATAAAATTATTTACTTTACAGTTAATAAAACAGAAACCATAAACCACTCAGGGCTTTTTCTGTGAAATCAGGACACATTTTCAACGATCAAATCAAATTTATTTGATTACATTACATTTTTATACATTTTACATATTACATTTCATGTACAAACAATTCAAAGTGCTTTACATAAAATGACAGCATTGCAGCAGGGAGTGGAAGAAGCATTAAAAATACATAAAAGAATATAAAGAGTAACAAATAAAATTATTTAAATTAATTTAAAAACAAGCAACAGTCTAGATAAGTTCAAAGATACCACGCAGATTTCATGCATAGACACATGAGAACAGAAATGTCTTTAACCTGGATTTAAAAATGTCTACATTTGGTGAAAGTTTAATCTCCACTGGCAGTTTGTTCCACTTGTTCGCAGCATAACAGCTAAATGCTGCTTCTCCATGTTTAGTCTGGACTGGACCAGCTGACCTGAGTCCTTGGATCTAAGAGCTCTGCTGGGTTTATATTCTCTGAACATATCACAGATGTATTTTGGGCCTAAACCGTTCTGGGATTTGTAAACCATCAGCAGGCTTTTATACGTTCACCAGGTTGTAAAGTAAAGTTTATAACAACTTGGGAACAAGCTCTTCTTCTATTTGTGCTTGGCATCCGGTCTGGAACATGCTGTGTAGAAGTTCTTTAATTAGTCTTTAATGGGTAACTGAATTTTGCAAACCTGCATAACATTTTCATGTCTGGACGATGGGTTTTCTAATCTCCAGTGCCTGCATCCGTCAGTCTCCTGCGTATAACAAATTTAGTCCGAGTATTTTTGTCTTTGTGTTTGAAGGTGATTTACCTGAAGGTGACTGCACTGCTGTTTCCTACTTCAGACTTCAGACACCCGGTTACAACTCCAGCGCTTCTTTACATCAGCCAGGCTCTCACCAAGGTAAACACAACCCTCAAAATGTTTGTTTTCATGTGGTTGGAGCCGTTTAGACCTTCGTTACGGAGCAAATGGATCGATCCGTACACCGAAGAGCTCCCAGAAAAGATTTTGTTCGCGGTTGTTGGTGAGCCTTCGAGCACCTGGCTCTTCTTTAGACTACTGAAGAGGTTGTTTTGACCTCGGTTACCGCTTACTATGTGAGAGTTTGTACGACTCCTGGCAAAAATGACAGAATCGCTACACTTGTTTGTAAAAGAACTAAACATGGATTTAACACAGAAAGTTTTAATTTGATAGCTGAGCAACCTTGCTAATATATTCCACAGATTTTTTTAAATGCATTTTTTGTTTGTTTTTTTGTCCAAAAGAAGCAAAAGAAAAAAGTCAATCAATCAAGGGGAAAAGTAATGTGTGTAATGTTGTTACTGTGGTGGGAAGTTTGTAAAGTAATGTGTCAGTAAATAGAGGAAAAGTTTTGCAGTTGAGCTTCTACTACAAATGCTGTAACGTTCACTGTGCATGTCTGTGTGTTTTTTTTTGTTTGGTTCTTTTAGTGTCCAGTTAGATCATTACAGGACCTAACATCAGGTTTAGTGCTTTGCAGCCTGGCAGTGGAGTACGTCTCGTTTTCCAAACGCTTCCTGCCTGAACTCATCAACTTCCTGAGCGGAACGCTACATCTGGCCGTGCAGGAGAAGGCTTCTAATGGTACCTTTCCCACCAGTCTGTCCTGCATGTTTTAGTGCTTGCGTTGGCAAGGTGTGAGTCCGGACTGACGTACTTTAGCAACGTGTTGCAGGTTACGCCGTGGTGCCCCCCTTCAGACCATCGGGAAAGTACAGCGATCTGTTGGTGTTGTCGGCATCAGAGTCCTGCAAGAGCTGGAGCAAGAAGAACATTCCGCTGTCTGATACTCAACACCTGCAACTCAGCAGTGACCTGGACAGAGATCACCACAGGTAGGAGCGTTGCTGGAGAAGCTGGGCCAGTCTTCACGAGACAGAATGATTTTATGTTAATTTTACATAAAAACGGCAGGAAAAGTAGGACCTACTTGGGAGATCTAGGAAATGTTGACCGCATCGGGCAAGGGTTTTGATGACGGGAGCCTAAACCTTTCGAGGCAGTAAAGAATCGAGGATTTAACAATACCGCGTGATGAATGAAAGTGAAATGGTTAGCAGGCACAGTTGGAAGGCAGAGAGGGAGACGGAGAGTGAGGAACGTCTTTTCTCGCACACACGGCTTCATGTTCAGAAAAAGGAAAAAAAACTAAATGGAGACATTTGTGGAGAATGTTCATGATGATACTGTTTGGATGTAAAAACTTGAGGTGGGCCATCATAATGTGTTTACCTGTACACACTCTACAGTACAAAGCATCCATTCGTGTGAGTCTGAGTCACCAGCATGGTTTCACACGGCAGCTGGTGTGTGGGCACAAAGCAAAGCTCGCAAACAGGCTTCAGTGGAGCACGATTGTGGACCGTTTGTGAGAACACACATTTTCATTTGTACTCATCCGAAATGATTTCTCATAACCATCTCAAGCATTCTTTGTTTTTCCGTGTTTTATTTCCCAACAACTCGTACATACGCTCTCTTGCGGAGAGCCAAATTACATTTCTAGTAAGTCATCTGCAGTTTCTTTCCCCGCAGTCTGATTTAGACCAGCCTCGTCCTCACAGTCATTTTCTAATTTCTGCATTCCTTTAGGCCACTCGGTGACATGTATTCTGTGTTAATAACTGCGAGGGGGCTAAAGCAGGCCCTGGGAAGGAGAAGGTTTAGTGAACGGTTTTCTGCATGAAGGCTGGTGTGTCTAAATGTGTTAAGATGAACACGCAACACAGAACTGATGCCAGCGTACTGAGAGTCAGTTATTGTGGATCGCTTCCTCCCTGTCTTGTATTGTTTTAGCCATCATTATCTGAGAAGTGATTGTATATTGCTTCTGTAAAACAGTCCCTAAATACATGTGAGAAATACACCTGATACGATTGTAGGCTTATACTCTACATCCGTGCCCCTACACACAGCGTCCTGGGCAAAAAGAAATCCATCACTGTGGATATCCAAGGTTGATTTCCAAAAAAATGCATCAAGTTTTTCATTTGAAACCGCAGCAGTCCCTCCTCCTCCTTCCAGTTTATCCTCCTACAGACAGACAGTTACACATGTGAGGAGACGACGAGTGCTCAGGGGAAGCGATTTTAATTCTGAAATGAAAAAACACTTTATTTATCCCAAAGGGGAATTCTATAAAGTCAGTGATATGTGACGAGTTTGGAATTCTTACAACTGAAAAACGGCATCATCGTGTCGTGTCGCAGGTTGGCGTGTTTGTCTACGTGCCTCGACCTGCTGGAGAGATGCTGCCTGCTCTACAAAGACTTGACTTCCTTCACGCACATCTTCCAGCCAATCAGAACTGTTCTTTCCAAGCATCTTTCCACCCAAACGTTACCAGAACCTCTGCAGGTTAGTGCCAGGTCACTGTGATGCAAGCGGGCACGTGTCTTTCTTTTTTTTCCTCTCGCAGTATCTTCTGAGGTAATTACAGTGTTTGTTCTTTTGTGGCAGGAGTTCCACTGTAGGATCTTAAAAGCCGTCAGCAGCGCTCCTGTGACCTGCAGTCGGCTAGTTTTTGAGAAGAAGAAACCTATTCCTTTGAAGATGCTCACACCCAAGATTGTTGAGGTGTAAGTGGCCATTTTAAAAGTATTCAAAAAGCTGGCTGTGAACACGTGAATATATAATATATTTTGGATTTTTGTTTGCCAGCTTGGACTACGGAAAGAAGCGCGGCAGTACGAGGGAGGAGCGGGAGAAGGAGCGACTGAAGCACAAGTACAAGAAGGAGTTTAAGGGAGCTCTGAGGGAGATCAGGAAGGACTCCCGCTTCCTGGCCACAGAGAAGCTCAGCGAGGTCATGAAGAGGTGCGACTAAAATTCCACGTCCACATAGAGGTGAACCAAGGTGCCCCTGCTTCTTTTAGTGACAGCTTTTAATGTCTGCACGTTGTGTGTTTCAGGGACTCAGACAGAAAGAGGAAGGTGAGAGAGCTCTTTGGCAGCTTGGCCACCCAAGAGGGAGAGTGGAAAGCCCTGAAGAGGAGGAAGAGGAAGTAAAATCAAGAATTTTTGTCTCCGCCAATTCTCTCCATCATCTGTTGCTCATCATATGGACTTTTTCCACCTGAGCTGTTAATAACCTGCAAAAGGCAACATTTGTGGAATTGGCAATTTATCTTATTTTTTTTATATTATTCTCATTGATCTTCCTGACTGCACATCAAGCTGTCAAATATTCTGATGTGGACGCTCAGTTAGATACTGTTATTTGAAATGTCAGTGAACAAAGCAGAGAGCATATTTCACTCAGTCGTCATGATAATGTGCTCAGATTCAGGAAGAATAAATAATCTCGTCTTTATGGTGTCACGTGTTCTGTCAACAGTGCTTTTACTCCAACCATCGCAGATCGGTGGTTCCCATAATGCTGTTGATGGGTCCTTGCACAACAGTGATCCCAAAGTTTCATTTGTTTCACTTCAACAGACTCGCAGTGGCTTTTAAGGTGTCTGTGACCCTGAGTGACGCTGAGCCACTTGAATTTGAACAAGATTGCTTGAAAGCTATTATTCACTTTGGCTGGTTGTAGTAAAATACTCACAATGAGAGCAAATCTGTAAAAAAAAACAAAAAAAAAAACATTTATTTATTTTTTTAATTTATTTTGTTATGGTTTCTTCTTTGACTGTTGTGCCAAACGTTCTCCTGGGCATTACAGGCAGCCACTGCCTTGATTTGGATGTTGTGCAGCTGTTGAAAATGGTGACTTATCTGACAACATGTTGCCACAGTACCCATCTGCATGCTCCACTGCTCGGCAGCTGACGTATGTAAAATAAGGCTTTGAGTCAGCCTGGTCTCATGGTAAATCATGAAATGGGCTCAAACGATTCATCATTTTATTTATGCAGATGAAAACAAGCTTTCAGTTTTTTTCTGACCGCTACAGGGATTTATTTCATTTGGAGGTTTAATTTGTACCCGCACCAAGTCTAATTTTTTCATGCAGACAGGTCTTTATTGTGTCAGTTCTTCCTCTCACGTTTTAATTGATATGATGGTTTAGATGTGGAAGGATAATTTGTACCATAGTAAAAGCTGTGATATGCTTGGGGACAAAAGGATTTGGTGGTCTTAGCATCAGAAGAGCAGAGCTGTGTCTCAGAGACGAAGAATGCTGAGAGTCGATTTCAAGGACGGAACATCTTAAGAGCACGTCTGTCACCTCTTTCTTCATGCGCTGCACAGCCTGCAGCTGATGTGCTGGTTACGGCACATATTTTCACGGCCAGTATGCTATAGTTTAAGCTGCTTGTTAGTTCTGTGGCTACAGGCTGGATTGATAAGCCTTTTCAGTCTTGAAACATCTCAGTCTGGGGGAAAATGTACCAAAAATGACGGAACATGTAAAATCCTGAATTTCCTGCCGCTGTTGTCCACCAGATGATTGTTTCACAGCCGTGTGACACATGTTTGCTTTCACACCTACACACAAACAGTGTTGCACATACATTGAGGCTGCTGTTGACGGGGGGGGGGGATTGACTGACTGTTTTTGTCCTGTGTAGTCATGAGAAAATAATGAGCGTGAAGACGTCTTAACAAGGTCCAGGCATCACACTGTCTTAAATTATGTTTTTTTTTTTTTTTTTTTTTTTCCATTGAGAGATGATCATTTAGTTTTTGTCCACATCCAGTTTGTTATTTTATTTTTTACATGTACTGCATGAGAAGATGAATCAGTTCTACCCCTGCATAAGAAGCGCACGGTTTCATATCGACATTGCATTTGGACTGGCTCACATTTTTGTGCAATGAATCAATAGAATAGAATAGAATGCCTCGTTTTAATGACAGTTCTATTAAATCAAATCCATTTTTAAAAAGGTGTCCCTGAAAGGAGAGACACAAACAAAAATACCAAAGTAGGGCTGTCAATTGATGAAATGTTAAGAAAGAAAAAAAAAAAAAGGAAGTAAAAATAGCTGAAGGCTTTTCATGGCAAACTAAAGCCCAACAAGCAACAACAGAAGGGCATGTTGGTGCTGTGCCGTTTGTCTTCCTGTTGGTGCTCCTGATGATTATCCGCCTGGTTTCCCCACAGAGGCCGTAGGATGTTTGGTGTTAGTTTGCTGTACAGATGTAGCAGCTGGTTGTTTGCTTTTGTCTTGTTTTTCTTCTACATTTATTGTTGTTTTCTTTTGTATCTTTCTCTTTTCCTTTGCTCTCTCGCTTTTTTGTTCCCTCTGCTCTGTTCGGCGTTAATATATAATCTTAATTTAAAAATTATAATTATATATATATATGAGTACATATATATATGAGTACTTAAGCATCAATGGGAGCTGCCATCCTTCTGCTTCCTATCATGTCGGACAGTACAGGGAAATAAGAAAATTAAAAAAAAAACTGAAATCTGAAAATATTTAACGTCTATATGTCAAAGCAATTTAACGTGTGTGTATAAGTATGTATAAGAGCATTTTACTCGTTTATTGAAAAGGTTTTCATGTGTGTATGCAAGCTGATTCTGAATAATGCCCCCGACGGCTCATTGCTCCCCATAGTGCTTCTCAAAGGTTGTTTACCTCGCAAGGTGGCTGGATTCTTGAGAGATTCATGAGATCACATCTCCATCTTGCTAAGCTCAAAGCAATCAGTTCCTGACCGAAACACGAACCAAGCTTAAGGCAAGCGTGCAAGCGCTCTACGTTCTTTTTTTCTTTTAGTACTTGTTTTGGTTGTTTAAACTTCATCCTTCCATATCATTTGCCTTCCATCCCTTTAAACTTATAGTTACTGTATGCTTTTCCTGAAATGCATGCATGCATTTTCATATGAGTTTAATTCAGTAAATCGTTCCTTTTTACCATAAACAAGTTTCAGCAAACCGTTTCTCCTTCACACAAACGCACAGCGGTCCTGCCACACAGCTGCGGGTTTAGCGTATCACTCGGGGACACGAGTAGAGGCTGAGGACTAACCTTGAGATAAGAGGAAAACCTGCTCTTACCACTTAAATCTCAGACTTTTCCAGCTCTAGGCCTCATATGGCCTGCTTATATATGACAAAAGTACATAACCACCAAGACTCCAGCCTTGATTTTTTTATTTTTTATTTTTAGTTGTTGCCATTTGGGAGTTTTAGATCTAATAATTGTATTTTACAGTGAACTGAAAGACATTTTGTTTGTGCATTTGTCACAAGTCATGGCATTCACCTTTTATCCAAAATGGCGAAGCTCTTAAAGTTCAAATGAAACTAAAACTCACGTCTAAGTGTACGGCAACAATATGAATCGAGTCATCTTTTAATTAGTTTTATTTAACTCGAAACATCTCTGTAGTAGCACTGCCTCTGTGTAAGAGATCACCGAAACCAACAGATACCTTAATCACCACACTTTAGTTGGACATGTCAGATCAAAGGAATCTCTTTTCATATGAATTCTGAAAACATAAAACACTCCACATATTACATGTTTTATTCAACATTGAAGTCCAAATAAATTGATGACACAGCGATTAGGATGAATAGTAGTTTACATGCTTAAAAAGTACAATATGAATGCACAAATAGCTCAGCACTCAGTCCATCACAAAAAAAACAAAACTTTACAGTTTACAGACAAAAATAGAGAATATAATGTTTATATTTCAAATAGGTCGATTGAATTATTTATTTATATAGACACTTAGGTGTTTGTAGATTGTAGTACATCTCCATGTTTGAGTTATTGATAGAACCACACAAACGACACAGCGTGATCAGGTGGCCTTCGCAGTGGGAGGGAATCACTGTAAATGACAGCTGGTCACAGACATACAGGGGTGGCTTTTGGGATGGGAAACATACAGACCCATAGAACACGCTCACACAACATCGCTCAGCCTACAACATTTACACGGCTACACTACAAGGACATACACACAAACACACAGACGACGAGCACATACTCCATGATGGACCAAAAAACGAGGCACGACGGGACTTGGCAGAGCAACATGGAATGTTTGAGTGCGAAGCTCTTGAGCCATTCACTCGGCGGCGTTCTCCTGAGGAAGAAAAACGACAAGATTTTTGCCATGAATCTATGGTCTCATATGCAGGTGACTTCTGGTGATGCGTTCACCTCACTGCATAATACAGAGGTATTACATTACAGACACACTAGCTGATGTAACTCCACCCATTACCATCACTTATTCATGAACGTTTTTCCCCTCCACTTTGTTTGGATGATTACTTTAAACAAATACATAGGGCATTCCAGGTTAACTGGAAGTAATTTCATAAGCTGCAACCAATTTCCATCGGATATTAAAAAAGCAATTAAAGATATTGCTTCTACCCCCCCCTCTTCTTCATTTTTATATTCCAGCTGATTACAAGTTGGGCATGCCAAAACAAAAATCAGGGTTCTCCACAAATCTATTTCAGAGATGTACCTTTGAGTTAAAAAAAATAAAAATGACTTCCTTGCATACTTATACTGTGTGCCTATTTCACATGTCTATTTGTCTTGTATTTATGATGTCAAAATATCTAAACTGACCTCAATTTTTTTTTAAGTGTGCATTTATCCAGTTAAATATGCTTTGAGGTCACTAACTGCAGCCGTTATGAAAGAGTGTGCTTGACCTTAAGCCAGTGGGTAGTCCGAGCAGCACAACAGTAGGTGGTGCGTGTTTGTTCTCACCTCTGTAGCCTCAGCAGGGTCAGTATCAACTGGTGACTCTGCAGCATTCGGTTCTGCTGAGGCGTCATCGCCCTGGAAAAAGACAATGAAATCATTTGTTTTCACACATTATAGCCATCATCCTTAATAGTTCTTGCTCACATTTGCTATGGGATTATAATACTTGTGAGGGTGATCGTCATGTCAGGAATTCTGAGATGTTTTGCATTAGTTTTCTGCCTTTATGCCTGAAACCTGATAATGTGATTAAGTGGACTTCCCACATCTACTTGGACATTTAAGGCAGGTAATGATATTTGATTCAAAATAAGAATATACGACACCCAAAAACTACATTGATCTAAAAAATGAGAGCCAACACAATTATTATTCTTACAAAATTAATAACAGCAACGCCCAAAAATAACTTTTCCCACATTCAGGTGGCAAGACCCACCAGTCCTTACAAGTTTTACGTTGCATCTGTTGGAAGCCAAAACAGATATTAAGATTTAAAAAAGACAAAAAAAATAAAAATAAAATATATATATAAAATTTGAATCTAAACACCCAGAATTCCCCACTTTGTTCCCAAATATATTCCTGAAAGACACTTGATCAGCCATTCTGATCGGCCATGGAGTGTGGGGGCTGCTAAAAAAGGCATGAAGCGCTAATGAAAAATGGAAGCGACGACTTTGTCTCGCCTTGATTACATTGTGCCATTGAGCTGACCTTCCCTAATGAGGAGTGGTCCCAGCGTATTGACGTGTGCTTGCATTTGTGGATGTGAGGCGCTCAGACGGATGACATAACCTCAGGCCAGTTATTGCACTTTCTCCTCTTGATGCACTTTACTCCATCCATCAAGTCTCCATCTGTGCACCTGGCAGAGCCAGACAGATCTGTGTGTGTGTGTGTGTGTGTGTGTGTGTGTGTGTAAAAGCACATATGGGCCATGCCAGTGACCTCTGCTTTCTGTAATCATGTTAGTACTTCACCAAAAGTTTAGGATTTATTCAGTTTAAAAGGACACATCTGAATTGAAATCTGTGCAAATGGCAATCTTCCGAAGCAAAAACAGTACCTCACAAACAATGATATGTATCATCTCTAAAAGAAAAAATAACTTCAAGCATGCTCACTAGGGACACAAAATACAGCAGTCTTATTACAAATCTGAGAAATAGGACATGCTCCTATTCTACCCTCTCCATTCATTCACCTACACCTGCCTGTTCGTCTCACATAGTTGCCTCCCTGTCCTTCCTTTCTGACCTCTCTAAATCACGATGAGTCACCAGCAGCTGAGTTGGTGAAACAACCGGATGAGAAGATTAATCACAAAAGCATCTCACCATCCTCTGTTTACTCATCTGTGGGTGTCTCTTTGTTTGTGTCAAGCAGAGGATCACTGAAAGACGTTTGCAACGTGGCATTAATATTTAAAAAAAATTAAAAAAAAATAAATCAATATTAATGATGCTCAATGGCCATGAGGTGCCCCAGAGCGAGGCGCAATCTGCTGCTCTGTATATGTCAGTGCTTGTTAGGAAAGCTGGGATAGATTTATCAAAATCTGCGTTTCTATCAGCTTTCCATCAGTCAGTCCACTTGGGGTTTGTCCATCTGTCTTTTTAATTCTGCCAATTCTGCTCATACAGTTAAATAAGCAATAAATACATTATATATATACACAACTAGTTACTCTGATTGATTGAAAACATTTGATTCGACATTGGTAGCAAAGAGATCAAGGTTTTTTTCCTGAAAAATTTTCTAGCATCTTACCTCTCTATGGGGCACATCTGGACTAATTGTAGCTAGTGAAAGAAATGTTTGCATGCGAGTGCACGCTGTTGTGAAACTGCCACTCTGAATTCCCCTGCGCTTCATCGCTAATTAAGAACGGGAGGTTGAACATCACAGCAGCCTATATCAGCTCATTTCCTGCTACTCAGTGTTATGAACGAGAAGGGTAATTACAGCCAAATGTGGTCCTCCCTTAAGCATTAAATCCATTTTAACATCTTATTCATCCAGACATGTAAAAGTAGAAGCTTAGGAGAGAAACTGATAGCTTGCCAAACAAATAAATGAGTAAATAAATAATTCTGTAATGTAGTGATTCTGTTCATTTAACTATGTTAAATTGTGAATAGTTTTGAATTCTCCAAATACTAAAGAAAGGAGCTCCAATGCCTCCTTTAAAATTTGCCTCCTTCAGCACAGGATACACCAGACCATCCTTTGTCAAAGTAGATAATTCCTGTTCACAATTCCTTGCGACTGCAACTTTCATAGCAAAGCTCAATCGTTTTCACCCACTCATACCAACTGTGATTCATGTGGATAAATATGGGGACAGAGGACGAAAGTGAGCAGCCTGTAAAACCAAAATATTTCCCGTCTTTTGAAATTTTTATTTTCTATTAAAATTAGGATCCTTGATAAATGTTCTATCATCTCAAATATGACATTAAACGATTTTTGTTGAATAATTGAACAGATGAAGTTTCTGTGTAGTCAAATTCTCATTGCAGCACAGTTAACTTTTCCAAAGTCCTCAAGAATCTTTCCTCCCATCTTTCCTTAACCCATGGCGTTTTCCAACGTGGTCGAAGAAAGGAGCATAGGAAAAACAACGAGGTAACTTTTTGACTATTCAACCGGACCATCATCCTTCCTACTTAAGGGGTGTTTCACAAAACCTATAGCAGATTAAGCTGGGATTTTTCCAGTTATCCTAGCTGAACCTATCCTTGATTCGCTTTCACAAAAGCTGTGGTGCAAAAGTAACCATGGAGATTTATTCTGTGCAGCTAGCTTGGCCCAGAGCAGGCAAACAGCCAGCCTGGTTAATCCTGGAGTGGGTTTTTAAAAGAAATATTTTCTTAATCTTTCATTGCCCAGTCACTCCAATGAGAAATGTCTTTGTGCAGTTATCTAAAAACACTTAATCCATGTTTTCATTCAGTTTTATGTGCTTTGTTTTTTTATCTATAATCCAGAATTAAAATGCCATAACTACGCCCACAAATTGCAATTAAATTCTTCCATTTGAATCATTATTGTCATAGTTCAAGCAATTGGCACTATCACAGTGACAGCAAATGTAGTTATAATGAAGACTGTTGCTGATATTGATGCTAAAAATGCAAATATCGCATTGCATTGTTCTTGTATGCAGTAGAAAATGCTGAACATCCAAATAAAAGCCACCAGTCGCCCATCCTTTAAGAAGGCATAGTTAGCACTGACATTGGTGTACATTTTCATTTCTTTCTCCAGTGATAGAAGAAGGTCATAGTATTTGTGAGCATTGGTTTATAACAGGACTTTTTTCAACAGCCGTCAAACAGTTGAGCAAAATTTGTACATGGAAATATACCAAAACTTAATATTTTACCATTAATGAACGGAATTAATTTTTTAAAATTGATTTATTAATCCATTTTCCCAAATAGAAAAAAATGTTTTTAGTTTACTTATACATTCAATCTTCTATGGTCTGCCAAGCTTCCCCCTCACTTTTATTTGACATAATAGGCATCAATTCCTCATAAGCCTCCAAAAATACTGCCTCACTTAAAGTAAGAAGCATGTAACTTTTCCATGTGAGCATATTTGTACGGTTTATTCATGAGCCTGGCTCTGACAAGGCTTGGTCAAGCCATGCTTCCTTCTCTTATCCTGGATTTCTGAATTTGTTTTTTTTGTGAAACCGCCCTCTAGTTGAAAGAGGAGGACGGATACACAATAATAATAATAATAATAATAATAATAATAATAAAAAAGGTTTCTCTGGCCCAGATTTTACACAGGAGTCATTTTTCATGTTTACTTGAACAATAAATTGCTTGCTATGGTAAACTGCCCGTTTCCTCCCGTCCCCTTGACAAACGAAGGCCAGAGTGACTGATGAAGATCACAGGAAAGTTAACAGTTTGTAACAGCTTTCATTTCAGAAAAGCAAGAAACACAGCAGATATGAGAAGTGATGACAAATCACTCCAGGTCAGGTGGCCATTTTGATAGAAGAGTTAGCTGGCAGCTTCTATGGTATATGAAATGGAGGGATGTACTATGCTGCATACTAAAAAGGTATGTTTTGATTCTCTGCGTACACACTGTAATAATACAACTGCGGAATTAAGCTATGTTTTTTTATTTATTTATGAACCTAAAGCTTTCCATTTGTGACTATAATCTATAAAACTTCTTCAAAATAGTGTTTTTTTGGATGTACAGACATTTTGGATGTACAGACATCATTTTTTAAAGTAGTATTCAAATATGAAAGCTGGAAATGCAAAGTTGAAGGTTCAGTCGGATATACATTCACTTTTTCTCACCTTTTGAAATAAAATTGGGCAGGAATGTAGGCTATACTAACTTTTCTTGTTAACATTACACCACTGGAAACAATCTTGCTTCCAGGAGCAGGCAGTTTGCGTTCGATGGTATTTCTACCTCAAATTTTGAACTAAAGACCAAAGAACTCACAAACAAGGAGTTCAAAAATCAAGACGCATGATTCTGAAGTAGCATGTTCCAACTGTTTGCATATTGCACTGAAAATAAAACTTATCTGATGATACTGCAGGTGCCTTTGGCAGAAAATTAGAATGCCAGCTTGACCACAAACTTTAACCATGAAATACTAAAACCCAACTGCGCCATGACTGCATTAAATATGGTAGGCTCAATGATGGCAAATGCATCATTTCTACAAGCATAATTTCTAAAGCAGGAATTAACCGCAGTTAAGAATCTACAGGAACTGCCAAACATATGCAAATCATTGACAGTGACACTAATGCGTAATTTCATGTACCTAATTTGACATACAACACAAAGTTATATTTATCCCACTTCCCCCTACAAGTGCATTAATAATCAATTATCTGTTAATTATACAATTGACAGTAATACCAAACTGTTGTTCTATTGTCATAGACAGGATCAAGATTAAGATATCAATTTAGGCTTTTTAAAGCACGGTTGAACTTTTATGCTAATATTGGCTAAAAGTAAAGTCGCTGAATGTTTAAGTTAGAAGGTATCTGTGGAAAAGTTAAAGTCTAGAGACCCGTACTGTTAAGAATTTCATGGGCTCATATGTTCAGACTGTCACCTTTGTCACCAGTTTACAGAAATCCACAAAATGGTGCTTTGTGGAGAACACTAGTATAACACCATCCATTTTCTATACCCGCTTAATCCAATTTAGGGTCGTGGGGGTGCTGGAGCCTATCGTGTTGGGTGAGAGGCAGGGTACACACCTGGACAGCTCGCCAGTCCATAACAGAGACAAATGAGACACACAACCATCCATGCTCACCGCACTCACTCCTAGGGACAATTTAGAGTCACCAATGAACCTAACCTGCATGTTTTTGGGTGGTGGTAGGAAGCAGGAGTACCTGGAGAGAACCCATGCATACACGGGGAGAAACTCCACACATAAAAGCCCCAGCCAGGAATTGAACCTAGAACCATCTTGCTGTGAGGTAACAGTGCTAACCACCACACCACCAACTGAAGTAAAATGTAAAATTTCCCCTTAACTTTGAACATATAAAGACAACACTTGGGGTTGGTGCTTTGTTTTCCCCATTCACCCTAACCTTAAAATGGTGTCGTTTCATTCGTCTTAACAGTTATTCAATCCCTTCATGAACATTATAACATCAATCTTGTTTCAGACGGGTGCTGATTCCCTTTACATCCAGTCTGGTTTAAGGTGCTAAACAAAAATTGAAATATAAACCTTGTACTAAAGATGACTGATTACAGGAGTGTTGATCAGACGCTACAAGTTTTAGCTAGGTGTAAATAATGAACAGATACAGAACAAAACCTTTGAAGAAATAAAAGAGAACACTTAACTTTCAGTTCAACTTAAAACTGGATGTCTTACTTGTTTGGCTGGATCCTTCTTGACTAATCCAGTGGCAGCAGCAATGTTGCCTGCACCCTCCACGGTTTTCTGGGCCACAGCAGTAACCCCGGTAACCATCGCTCCGCCCACCTGAGACACCCCAGTCACAGTTTTACCAGCAACTGTAAAGATAGAAAAAGGAGAGGAGGATATTAGAGACGTCTGTACCTCTATGGAGCCTTAATACCAGTGAGGATTATGGGCAAACAGACACAGATACATTTTTAAAATTCAAACAACTTTATTTGTCCCCGTGGGGCAATTAAAGATCACACAACACTGGGTTACAAAGCTTGCACTGTTATTGGAGTAATACGAGTGGTGGTGTTGACTTTCACTTCAGTAAATAGAACAATTGTTACTTTTGCACTTCAAATCCAAGCCCCTAATTTCAATCAATTTCTTTCATAAATGCTTAATATTGCCATTTCAAGCAAATTTTATATATATATATATATATATACATATATAAATAATGGTTGATATTCACAACAGAAACCAGTCATTAACCATCAAAATATTCTGTTTTTTGACCAGAGCAACCAAAACTGATTAACAAAACCATAAAAGGTTCAGGTTTATCTACATTTAACAAGCCTTTTCTCATACATTTAATTGTTATAATTTTACAACAATAGTTTTTGGCATTCTAGGCCTTTAAAGACTAGCAAATGAAAAAAAAAAGATCTGTCTTTTGGCAATTTGATCACATGAGTTGGACAAATGACATCCACATGGAAGTGACAAGCTGAACAGGCAACAAGACTCAAGGAGGAATTATGGCTTGCAAAGAGCCATCAGCTTTACACGGTGTAATTGATCAAGACTTAACAGACAGGACATCATTTTGGCCTGTGTGGACATCTCAAAAACAGATTATCCGATCATCTAATCCAGATCGCTGACAAGACATTATGCCATAACATAATTCTCGTGATCCTTTTATAATCTAAGCTTTAAAAGCTCTAACTTGCTTTACTTGCACCCAGCATTTAGGAAGACACTACAGCCATCTCCCTGGATGCCTAACGTATAGCAGGTGCCCTCCCAATGCTTGTTATGTATGACAAATGGCATGGTCTGTAGGGAGTAAGGCATGTTGTGTTGAGTAAGGCTGTGAAATGTGTCACTTATTCAGCTGCAGAGTTGCAATTAATCTCCATTAACCACCTGAGGATTCAGTTCAGAGATTTTTGCTTTTACTCTGTAAGAGATCTGTTATGTAAAAACCTTCCTCAGATGTTAACGCACATTGTGCAAATTCAAACAGATTTAAGACTTAAAGATCAGACAGACTTGCGTTAATAAACAGCATGGTGTGTTACCTGTAGTGACTCCATCCTTCGTTTTAGTTCCTGAAACAAACACGAAGCTCAATTAGTCAGACATATGCAGCACAGAAAACTACAAAATTTCCAGTTGAAGCTTTTGTTCTCGCTGCATGATCACCTGACCGTAAATCAAACGATGAATTCCCAGAACCCACCGACAAACATAACCCCATCCTTCGTCATCCCGGCCGCTCCTGTCACTCCCTGCTTGGTTTTCTCCGCCGCTGCCACGACCCCATCCTTGGCTTTAGAGAAACCCTTCATAAACGCGTCCATGGTGGCTTGACTGGCTCCCAATAATACTCACACACAGCTGCAAGGATGTCAAAACAGGCGCGGTGAGAAAGCAAAATAGATCATGGAAGCACAATGATCATTTTTTTTTTTTAAATGATGACACCGCCTCTTTTCTGACAGGTTTGTTAAACCAACACTGTCGGCTGGGATTATTTGTGCTGCCGACACGAGCAGCTGTACTCCGAGGCTGCTGAAAACCCCACCTGTAGGAATTGGTTACAACCGGGCTGAAAAATCATGAATGGATTTAGGCTACTATTAAAGCAAACACAATCAAAGGGAGAGGCAATAGACATTTTGTGGATTACATGTGACAGAGACAAACACGTAGATGATAAAATAAAATGTATCTTTTTTTTTTTTTTTTTTTTAAATGGAGGGACAATAAGAAATAGGAGAGATTCAACGCACCTGTTCGCTTCAACTTCCTTTCAGGGGAGAATCGTGAATCTTCCGGGATGACAGCCGAGAATCCCTCACAGAGCAGAAAAAACGGTTTACTGTCTCCAAACTTCAGCCGATGTAAAGACGACGGGTGCAGCGTCCTCCAAACGCACCGACGGGCACAGACGCTCCACAGGTTTGACAGGCGCCTCCTACGCCACAGAGATGGAGAAAGCGCGACTGAGCACTCAAACACAGATTACGTAGCTCTTTCTGTACGTGGGTTGTCCAGAATCTAGTAGGTGCAGGAGGCTCTTTAAAGTCATCCGCGGCTCAACTACCAATTAAGCTGGTGGCAGTATAATTATGCATGATAGCACTGCTGGGGTATCTACTCTTCCCACATGCCAACTACAGCTGCACAGCAGCTCCATGATTTCCGTTGATTAAAACGGTCGCCAGGTCACAGCTTTTCCATTTTATTTATTTTTTTTAAATTAAGCTGCTCTTCAAATGTATACAAGTTGTAAATAAATGCTTACATAACTTGCCCACTTACCTTTTGAAGAGTTCCTTTGAAATAAAAATCCACTTGATTATGGCCTAGGCTACATTAAAGAGGAATTCTTGATTAAAACGTTTAAGAGAGGAGTTATCAAAAGCTGCAAGCTTGATGGATCACAGGAATATGCTAAGTTTGAGTTATGGTTAGAGGTTAGTCAGGGCTGAAACTTGACCAGTTGCATATTTGGACTGACAGTGGATCACTTGCGGTGACCTGAATTTCACCCAGATTTTTTTGTCAGTGTGTTTTTTTTTCCAATCAAGGGATAACAAATACCTTGCCTGGACCCAAGGCATCATTTCCTCCTGATGTGTCAGAATCGGACCATATTGGAGGCCTGACTAACTAAATAAGAAAAAACACCCCCCAGTAAACCTGTAAACTCTGAATTTGTATTTTGTTCTTATATGCAACTGATCTGTAAAGCATTACTAAAACTTCATGCATTCCTATGAATGTGAATCCTCCAAGAGTGGCTTATGAGCTACCTGTAACAAAGTGTGTTGGGGTAAGGACCCAAACTCCGACTCAGAGTTTGAAACTTTGAGTGAAATGAATGAAACAAAAGCTGCTGCAGGGACAAAGTCCAGTAAAAAGTGTGTGGAAAGGGGGAGAACAACAACCACAAAAAAAAGGACTTGGCATGTGGCATGAACACATACAAAAAAAGATGAGGACCTAGGGAGGGATAAAACTGATGTGTGCGTGTATTCTGAGGGAAAATAATGTTTTAATGCAGTGCAGGTGTGGTAATCGTTAAACTATAGGACCAGGTGTGAAAGCAGAGCTAAACTCAGCACAAAACAAGAGGGAGCAAGCTCTATGGAACAAAACAGCAGGTGAGGTTAACTGAGCTGTGTCACATAAACTGATACCATACGCCGATAAATACGTTTGATACGTGCGATTCAAACAAAGTTCTCATCATTTTTCTATCAATCAAACTTCTGAAGTGTGGGGATAACTTTGGTCGTAACAATTTGTGCTCTTTCCCATTCATGATTTGTTGGGAATGTTTTTATACATTACACAGAAAAAGACAACATCAAATTAAAGCTCCTGTTGACAGCTCAGAAATGAAATGGAATACAATGCAGCTTTGCTCCCAATATCTATTCAGCCCCAGATCAACCCTTTCCATTTAATTCAATACTGAGTCAATATAAACACAGAGACACAATTAAGTCCTCTGTCCTCTTTTATTTTGGTGAAGTAGTGTCTTTAAATGTGCATGTGGCACCTATTCACAAGAATGATTAATCAATTGAAATTAGTTTACTGACCCCCGGACAAAGCCTTTGCAAAAAAAAAACATCTCTCCGTGGCAAATGGTGTAATTACATTGATGAAGCCATAAGAAACAAATTAAACTGGTGATAAAGGAAACGTTATTAAAAGGGTTGAACTCACATGAGTTTTAAAACATTTAATTATTAACCCATCATAAACCTATGATAATCACAGTCTGGTGATCCCAAACCTTTGTGATAAGTTACTTAATGAATAATTATTTTACTATTCAAAAAACCTTTATGATAAAACTGTAGATTATGATGATGATAATCTCAGTCACAATGTTTGAAGCGATAATACATCATCAACATAATGGTTTCTTCTGCTCTCTGGTTCAACCTCCCTCTTTTCCCTCCTCCATCTTTGTCTCCCCTCTACAGTCCCTGACAAAAGTCTTGTCACTTATCCATTTTGTAGAAACAACAACTTATAACCTGACTTTTAATTAATCCATTGGTTTTAGAAATGGCTCATATGAAAGCTAAAACCCTCCCAAATAATGTTTAATATACTAAAATAAATTTACTTCACTGAAGAAAGATTGATCATTTAATGAACACAGAAAGGTCAGATTTTGACAAGACAAAAGTTTTGTCGCCTACAGATAGTAATGTGAAAATTGAACAAATAATTTACTTCAAATACAAAAATATGTTGCATAACATCAGTGAATTAAGTAGTGGTGCTGTGAGATCCATATTCAATATCTTGTATGACTTCCATGAGCTTGAAGGACTGCGTCCATGCGGTTCGACAAGGATTCATACAATTTGTTGATGAAGTCATCAGGAATAGCAAAGAATGCAGTCTTCCATGCTTCTTCTTTCATTCTACCCCAGACATGCTCAATAATGTTCATGTCTGGTGACTGGGCTGGCCAGTCTTGGAGCACCTTGATCTTCTTCGCCTTGAGAAACTTTGATGTAGAGATGGAAGTATGCGATGGAGCACCATCCTGCTGCAAAATTTGACCCCTTTTATGGTTGGGAATGTAAGAGGTAGCCAGTACTTCTTGATATTTTAGGCTATTGATGTTGCCTTCCACCCTGCAAATCTCTCGCACACCCCCATACTGGATGTAACCCCAGACCATGATTTTTCCGCCACCAAACTTAACTGTTTTCTGGGTGAATCTTGGATCCATGCGGGCACCAGTAGGTCTCCTGCAATATTTGCGGCGGCTGTGATGTAATTCAACCGAAGATTCATTTGAGAAATCCACCTTCTGCCACTTTTCCAGCGTCCATCCTTTTAGCAGGCTGTGAGCCTTGGCAAAGGCCACACGTTTTTTTAATTGCCTTTTGTTTAGTGCTGGTTTCTGGACACTGACTCGACCATGGAGGCCATTTCGAGACAGAATTCTACAAACTGTTCTGGTTGACACAGGGACTTGAGGTGACCAGGCCTGGTGGAGCTCTGCTGCAGTGGAAAAGGGGCTGGCCTTGGATTTTCGAACCAACAAATGGTCCTCCCGAGCAGTTGTCTTGCGAGGTCTGCCGGACCTAGACTTGTCAAAAACATCTCCAGTCTTTTCAAATCTTTTTCTTATTCTTTGTACTTGACGCTGAGACACATTGAAGGTGTCAGCCACCTCAGCAGTGGATCTGGTCTTCAGCCTCTTGATAATCAACGCTTTGGTCTCAGGGTGAATCTTAGGCATGTTGTCAGAGGTCAAGTTACAGTTGATGTGAAGGTCTGGTGTGCTGGGGTTCTTTTTATACACACCCACTAATTGATTGATCAATTATTGATCACAGGTGTGGCTGTAATCTAGGATTGGGGACATCATATGACAAGGTGACAAGACTTTTGTCTTTGCAAAAACTGACTCAGTGGGCTTTACCAAGCTGTAAACGTTAGAATGCTTTTCAGCAGTTTCATTTGGCTCCAAAACATTATTTCAAAAGCTGTTGGGATTGAAATAGCCATTTTTTGTAAAAAAAATTGATTAGACATATATTTGAGGGGCACTTAAGGTCAACTTGTACCTAAGCGACAAGACTTTTGTCAGGGACTGTATGACCGCTTGCATTCATTCCCTTTTTATTATGACTCCCTTCCTGCTAATTCAACTGTTCCCGTCTTCCAGTTTTTGCTGAAAATAATCACCAAAGTAAGCATTTCACAAACATTCACTGTGCTTTGCTCGCTGTAATGAAATATGCAAGAAATTACACAGCAGGCGTGCAAAATCTTCTATTTGTCCTTCAACAAATTAGAGCAATATTAACAATATAAATTATAATGTGCACTAATAACTTGAGCAGCCTTGTCAAGGCTAAATACAAGATTTATAGAAATTGTAGACCTCAAGGATTAATGTAGCTTTGTAAATCCAGTCAGTCTACCAAATTCTTCAGTGAACTAAACAGTCTTCAAAGGCATTCAGCTCCCTGCTGCCAAACAGCATCATTAGTCTTTGGTTCGGTTCGCTGTGGGTTGTCAGGTTGACATCAAACAATCTTTGGGTTTTGACATCAAAGCATTTTAATGTCAAACCAAAATTCCACATTTCTCAAACATACAACATGATTTTGATGTTTGATATCTTGTTCCTGAATGGGAAGGTACAACATTTGTGAACACACCACATCTCACATGTCCATAGTGTTCAGAACTGATAGGTCCGTGACAGTATGGTTTTTTCTTCTGTGTGCGTGTTTGTTTTTAAGTCAATCGAATACTGAAAAACACACCCAGCCCCCTGACACCCGAGCTTTGGTTTCCTATACATTTTTAGTTTCTTGTGGCTAACTGCGATGACTAGGACATTATAAGTAATGAAGCTGAGCATTGTCTTTGAACTTATAGCAGTTTTTCTATGAAAAAATCTCCTCATGGAGACCAAAGACATGCTATATGAGTCATACTGTCATCACATTAGATGTCAGTGGGCTAGACAAATTGCATGAAATTTGGTGGAGAGCGTGAATAAAGGAGGACCCCTTTCACCTTTGGTGTAGATGCATCACTTTACCTAAAAACCGAGAGATAGGCCAATGGGCTTTTGTAAAGTTCTGCACCAGCTGCATGCTCTTTGAGTACAGACCGTCTTCACTTCAGAACGTATATTTTGCAGCTTGTTAAAGTTGATTTTTTTTAATCTTAAAAGTCTTATTGCATTATTGTTGATGTTAATAACCAGCAGGCTGTAATATTAGCAAATTAGTTATCAGATCACACTTGTTTTATAGCTTTTGCAATTTAGGATGAGCTGAGTTGCATTCAGTCACCACTGGGGGCGCTAAAGACACCCGCTGACATAAACACTATGATAAAGACAGTCATGCTGCTGCTGCATATAGTAGTTATTTTGACAAGAGCATATGATTAGAACTTTATCACGACTCTCTAAAGTACAAGATGAATACTATATATCTGGCATTACTAATGCAGCAGTTGCAGTATTTTTACCATTAAGACAAGTCAAACATGTTTCAGGGTGAGTCATTTCCAGTCAGGTGGCTTGAAGCAAGGATTTCTAATTGGAATCTCAGCTGGAGCCTTTCTATGCGGAGTTTCCATGTTCCCCCTTTGCCTGCTTGGATTTTCTCCAGGTGGTCCAGTCTCCTCTCACAATCTAAATGCATGCATTTTTCTTCAATTGGAAATTCTAAATTCCCCCTAGGTTAGGCTGTGAGTGTGCCCTGTGTTCTGTCTCTCTGTGTGTTAGCCCTGTGACTGGTGTCCAAGGTGGACCACGCCTCTTGGCCTGTGTCGGCGGGGTTTGGCCCAACTGTGACTCTGAACAGTATAAAAGGCTTATAAAGAATGGATAGATGGAGTTTCAGTTTGTTGCCATGGAAACGCTCAGTGTATCAAGTTCAGTGTTTAGTCTCTCCCTGAAGTCCCTTAACGGACTTGAATTGATGACACAAAAGTCGGCAAGGACTCAGAGGTCCAGATGGTGGACATCTGTATGCAGCAAAAGACTCTGCTTTCTCTGGGAGTTCAGAGCACAGGCTCAGTTGCTCACAGTTAACAACATTTTAATCTGGCTATTCATGAAGTAATGCCAATTTTTTTTATTTTTGGATAATTTATGATTTGCTAGAATCGGCCCTTGTGTAATTAATTTGTGCAATTAACTCTTACACCAAAAAAAGATTACCACTCACGAAAACACAGACAAAACTTCATGCACTGAATTGTATATGTGATAAACTTTGGGATGGCTGTATTGATTAGTTCAGTGTACACCAAGCTGGTCAGGTTGAGGTAGTCAGATATCATCAACTTCCAAGTCAACAGAAGCCGTTACTCTTTCAGTCTTTGTGCCTTTGCACTTCTACAACAAACTCAATGTGAAATCCTTTGGATTAGAAAGTAGAATTGACATACTTTTAAACTTGTTGCTTTGATTAACTGAGAGAGAATTACATTTGAAGTTTAAAAATTGCTGATGTTATAAACATGCTTATTTGAAATATGCAAAAGATATAACGATAAATGATCCGTTACTTGAAATAATGCTGTGTTCCTCAACGTTTTAGCATTTACTTTACCAAATAATTAAACCATTTCCAAACAATAACTCGATTGAGAGAAAAGAAAATCTTCAGTCACTGATACAGACAGTTGACCAAATGACAAGAAAAAGAGCACAATGAGATGGATGTTCACAAACCTAGGTGTACACACTCTCTTGTCAAAGCAGTACTTCCTCTTTGTTTGGGAATATGATGCATAATATGGGTTTATATCGCTGACAGTATTACAAGACTGAGTGCCACACCACTGTGCTGTCAATCAGATGCTACAGAGCAGAGCCATTAGGATCCCCTGTCATTTATCAGTAGCTGCAGGGGACAAGCAGACTCATTACTGTCTGTGCTGGTGAGCCCTGGGCTCACCATGATGCTGTGGCAGCAAAGGCACCGTTCAGTGAACTGGATGGATTCCTCACTAATAGCAATGCAACATTGACTTTTCTCAAGATGAAAGTGTGATGCGAATTCTGTAATCCTACCTTGGATTGGATGAGTGCATTTTCTGCTTAACATTTCTGTACATGCGTATTTACGTTGCTGCTCAAGTTGCAAAAATAATTAAAGGTTCATTCTTTGCTTTTTAATTTTTTTTACTTTGATTAAATCAATGTTTTGATTTAATTAGACACAATTAGACAAGAAAAAAATAGGATTGCTTTAAGAGGATTTTCAAACCTAAATTTGATGAAAATGTTGTGGACTTCCATTCATTTATAGATTATATATGGTCTGATATTACAGTCAAACCTTTTTATCCAAAGTCGCTGTGCCTCTCTGCTCACTTACACACTCCACAAAGACTTACCTCTAAAACATTGTAGTGACATCATATAGGCCCAGAAATCGGGATATGGACACATTTTTCATTGTAGTTTTGCATAGGGAAGCTGGAATCATGTTTTTTTTTATTAATATGTAATCCTTACCATATAGGATTTTCATTACCTGATCCCAACCAACCACAACTGACAGCAAAGTAAAGGAGTGAAAAGTAGTTTGACAATATTGGGTCAGATCTGAGACATATTTGGTTCTCTTGCATGACAGGCTGTGGTTTAATGACACCATCCATCCCCACCTACATCACTTTTCGTGTAATGAAACCTCTGATAAAAAAATATGATAATTTTACAATCTTTTAACAGGCTGACAATATCAGCAGTTTTGAAACCCTCCACTTACTTTTTCCATTATAGGTGAACTGAGGAGAGGAAAGCACAACCTGGTGAGGCACAGTGACCAGTAAACCCAGAGGTGCATAAAGTCAAATCAAAACGTCAGCGCGACTGTGCAGATTTGCCCTGCTTGTCACCGCAGGTCATGTAGTAATTGGTGTTTCTGTTCTTCCTTTTCTCTTTTTCTTTCTTTGTGTGAACCCGAAGGTTTATGTGTATGTGTGTGTCTATGTGTATGTAGGAAAGTGCATAAAATGATAGTGATGAAAAAAAGCAAAAAACTTCACTTGAAACTTTTTTTCCGGCCTCATTAGAGACGAACTGACTGAGATCTGATGTTACAGATGCAGTGAGGAACTGACGTCTGAAAATGATGCAGATGATTAAACAAAACAACTGATGAAATCCGTTGTATGAAAGTAAGAACACTTGCACTGCGCTCTACTGCTTCTAATCATAATAACAGTGATTATCATGCAGTTTGAAATATAGAGTACCAAGCTATAATAATCATTTATTGCATACAATTCATGGTTTCATACATTTATTTCATGTTCTGCAGTGCCACCTGCTGTAGCACAACCGCTACAGCATTTTAAACCCACTGACCTGACGTTACATCGTGAGCTGATTTATACAGCACATTTCACACATATTCTGAGCACTTCTAAAAATACATTAACTGTTAAGGGTACCATTACTGTATGTCTGTCTTTTTATGCTTTAAGTCCAAACAAAAAGAGACAAACAAGGGTTTTTTAGATGATAGTCTGTGTGTAATTCCACTGCTGCACTTTTCATCTTCCAAACACACAGTTTTTCCCCCGTTAAAGCTGGTAAACACACCAAAGTGCATTTGCATGATTTACAAGTTGCCATGAGTTACAAGTCTGGCCATGAACTGTGTGTGAGTGTGCGGGTTCTCACTAAGATCCATGCTTCACTTGCCGTATCTGGTTTCAAAGAATCCAAGATGAAAATGGGAATCATGGAAAATTGTGGCTACATTTATCATTTAGATACATCCTGTGAATGGTTATTAATAAGGTAATGCTCAGTGTCTGGTTTGCTTCATACCCGATGGTGGGACTTCTGGCCAAATTGCTCAATCTGATATTCAGCAGCAGATTTTCCTTTTCATGGTTTGTCAGTGATTCAGCAGGCAGCCATACTAATCCGACTTCTGACTAGCACAAAAGCATGATTGATGGAGTTCTGCACCAGTTGTTTTTCTTTTACATTCTCCCACATCCTCAAAGAAACTCTGGATCTCAATCATAGTCGTAGACAACATCACGACTATTGGCTTGTTGTTTAATTGTCAGGTCTGACCAAGGCCCTTTGTTCCTGTGTAATCAGTCTGGGTGGGTGGCCAGTTTTTAGAAGTCTGTCAGTGATTCCAAACGTTTTAGGTGAGATTGAAAGACGAGGATGCACCAAAGCTCTACTGCAAGTTTCACAGGGGATCATAGACATCAATATAAATTGGATATTTCAGTCTTCTCCTTTTTAAAATATCTTTACACACTTGCCAGGAAGCTGTTTTGACTTTGTCATTGATGAGCAGGGCAAGATCCCCTTTCAAAACAAGTGAAATCATTCAAAACATTGAAAAATTTTAATACTTTTGAATGTACTTTTAGTTGTTAATTTTTCATTTGTACAGTTCAAATGAAATAGAAGACTTGCTCTGCTATAGCAGGATACCATTGCATTTGTTTTAGAAATAAACATATATATACATTTATTTTTTTAAACTTGAACATATTTTCACATTTTCATATATTTTTTTCTTTTCATGACACGTCCATCCACACAATGGCTCGCTATCGCTGCTTTTGCTTGGACCTTGTCCATGCTTTGAATCATCACACACTTGGCAGACAGCGGAGGAGTGATGACTGTTGGTTAGTTAGTCATTCTTTGGGCGTTGATGAATGCTTGAGCTTAAAAGTGGGTGCAGTCGGGAGGGGGGAGGGGGTTTCTTCTAAGAACACTTTAAACTATATAGTTTACAATAATTTGCCTATAGGAGTCAAGTACTGTAAAATACTTTTTACATTGCTGTTTTGTGCTTCAGTATCTTTAAAACTATGGGATATACACGAGTAAGGATGAACATTTCTGAGGAAAGGAGAGATGAATTAAGTCATTTATTGTATGTTTATACAATTGCTGTGGTCATTATATTTATATTAAATTATATTATCTCATTTTTTTCTTTTCTACAGTATAGTATACTTAGCCCAGTGTTTTTGTGCTGCTGTGCAGTCCGCTTAGCACCATATTGATCGATGTGGATGGTTGACCTTGTTGACTCTGACTCTACTGAAGGTCAAGTCCTGTTGAAAGGGATTTTTTGAGACAAGGGACTAAACTGGATTGAATGTTGGATATAATTCGTTGGATTGCTTAGCTAGATTACTGGATTGCACTGGAAAGTATTCAACTAGACATAAACTGAACTTGTTCACTTTATCTGTGGAATTATCAGATGACTTTTGTTGGGAATTGCTGCTATACAATTAAACCAAACTGAATTTGACTGAAATCAAATTACTGTACAATTGTATAGCATTGCTATTATATCAAAATCTATCTGAAAATTTGCATGTAAATCTGGAAAAACATTCGTATAAACAACAGCTCTCTATGTTGGCCTCTAAAAATCTAAAAGGCACACAGAGGAATAGATTGCTAATGAAGCCAAGGGTTTATTAAGCCTATTTGATAGATGGATTAGGTGATTTTCTCTTTTTTTCTCACCCAACAGCCTGCCATTATATCTCTTCAATTCTCATGTTTGTGGTGTGAAGACATCCAGAGAAAAAGCTATTTGAAAGAATGTTGTCCTTCGAAGAGATTCAGTCCCCATCACCGTCAGAGAGCCCCAAGAACTGTTTCCTTGAATCGCTCATTAACATCACTGAACAGGAACGGTGTCGTTAACACTGAATCCACACAAACAAATGTTTGTTTCCCAGCTCCAAGATAAATGTGAGACAATCTTTTTTTTTTTTCTCACGTCATTTTGGGTTATGAAGATGAAATTTCCGTTGACTTGATACTGTGACTTTTAATATCCCACACAGGAAATGAGTCACAGTATACATTGATTTGTTTGAAGAGTTTCACCCACTCTTTGACAGATTTTAGGGAGTAAACCCATGACTATGACTAAGGTAATTACACTGATGGGGTGGCATTGTGCAGAGGAACCTTTACATTGTGCAACACCCTTTAAATTATGCCAGTTTTTGTCTCCACTCCCAGCTTCAGACCCAACAATGGTTTCAGTCATTCTGGTTTTACTGGTGAAAATCTCACACATTTGCTTTGTGATCATGGTGATATTGTAACTGTTCCCTCATATAGGCTTGATGCTTTCCATCATTCCACAGTCTTATAGATGCTTCAAGGCCTTGTATCATGCAGGTATAGTATTCCTATGATTGTATGGCTTTAGGACACTTTTCCATCAGAGGTAAATGGCAATGGGTAAATGGGTTTCATATTTTAGTAGTTTTCCTTCTAGTTACAACAGCACTGTCCACACGAACTATCACTAGATGGCACCACACCATATCAAAATAGAGCGCAGCATAACTGAGGAGCGACCCTTTAAATATGTAGGCCCCACAGAGCTCTTCTTTGCTGCTCAGAGCCACATATCTAACAGCTGAATATGGTTACATTACTGCTCCAAATCTTTGCTTCTAGAGGGGCTGTGAATATTACACATAAGACGTGAATGTTCATCAATATTCATCAGAAAAATATTGACAGCATTAGATCAGTGGTGCTGTAAGACTCATGGGATATTTCCTCAAGAGATCTGGAGAGAGTCTAATGAATTGTGCTGTAATAAAAACCTGCCACAACAGATTGTTGTTCACACTCACCCCGTGATTGTTAGCAGTCTGTGCAGGTGGTGTAGGTACACAGTCTGTTGTAGACACGTAACAGAAAATGTCACCTTGGGGATGATGTGTGTTCCTCGATTTGAGTATTTACGAAAGAAAATAGGAAATGTATATCTTCGGATGATGGCGAAAAAGAAAGAGTCTATGTGGTGACTCATAAGACATTTACAAAAGGTGCAAAAAAGAGAGTAGTTAGAATGACTTACAACGGTGAAGAGGTTATGTGATGACGAAGCTTTTAGAAAGTACCCCAAAAATTTGATGATCAAATTAATGTGGCGATATTTTCTCTCCGACAGAAATCTGTTATAGAAGGCCGATATAGCATCTTGGTTCATATATATCCTCATTTAAAGAACATTCTGTGTAAAGTAATACTAAGAGTGAAGTCCAAATTTGCTGACTTTGTCTGTGGCAAATCTTTGAATAGAACAATTTCTCAGCAATACACTTGTATACCGCACAGGATATGTCTTAAATCCATAAAATGATGACTCTTTCAAGAGTCACTGAAACTATGAGAATATATCAAGTCGGGGACATTCTAAAGAGAAGTGAGCCTGTGACTGGGATTTATGCTACACCTTTGTCTCAAAGCTATTTTAGTCTATGCTCATAAGATTGGATCGTCTCACAATACACCTATCTCCTTCTGGCTTCTTATCAGATCTGTGGTATTTGGTGGTGGCAGTTTAGCGCATCTGTTGAAATCCAAACGGAAAACTTTAAGAATCTGCAGAACCTCGGGGTGACTCATCAGAATATCCACCTGAAGAAACAGGGAGTGCTCTCAGTCTGATGGTGTGATAACTCAACATAACATGGTGGAGTTTAATCTGATCTTGTTCTGTCACTCTGAACTTGTCAGTCTGTGGTGCCACTTGCTTACAGTTACAGCTTAGAAATGATTCAACCCTGTGTTAAAATATACACAGGTGGTCTTTAACATTAATAACATGTCTAATGATAATACATTCTTTGCTGGCCAGCCGCTCTGCAAATCATGAAACAATTAACCTAAAATGATTTAGGTCTTGTAATTTGTTGATGCAATAAATCAAACGGTCTGTGCAAATTTTAAATCATTTTCAACTGGCTGGTGATTCAGCCTGTGATGAGAGGGTGTGTTTGCTCAAACAAACAGGGAAGCAGTTTTCCATAAGAGGTAACTCAAAAGGTTCAATCACTGCCCCTTAAACATAAAACCAAAATTCCGCCTATAATTCCGTAACCTTTGACTTGCAAGCTAGTTAAATGTAAAAATATTAGAAAGTAAAAGCTCTACCACCTGAGGAACAGCTGCCGAGGTGTTGATGTTGTCACTTCTGGAAATTTCAGGTTGTCTCTAAACGGTGGCGGGAACACAAACGAAAGGCAAAAAACATTCAATCGCAGTGACATGATGTTACACATCCTTATTGCAAAAATTAAAATTAGATTTTTTAAGTTGGTTTCAAAGAAAGTATCAAATCACTGGCAAAAGGACACAATCTCACAAAAAAACTGTGAGATCTATGTTTGTTTGTTTAATTGTGTTTTTTTGTTTGTTTGTTTGGTGTAACAGCAGTGTCAAATGTAAGACAAAGTTAGCAATAACTGTCCAAACTCAATTCATCTGGGTTGGTTGAGACAGAAAACAGCTAGAATTAGACTGAACGGATGCTTAAACACACAAGATATGAATCATCTTTGTGAAATTACAAAGAAAATAAACAAACTAATGTTGACCTGGGGGGTATTCCTAGAAAGTAGCTAAAGAAAGCCAGGCTATAGCCGGTAAGCGTCGCTTGAACTAGCGCCATCTCCCATTTAAGCCTTAAAGGGGAACTCCGGGGCATTTGAAGCGCATTTCCATTGCTAGAGGTTGTCAAATACTGATAGTAGGACACAGAGAGGTGCAAATCTGCGCTCCCTGTGTGGAGATCGCGCTGTTCGCTCAGCCTGTCATGCGAGGCTAATATGTGGTGGCTAGGGGCAAGCGCTAACCCTTCCACGTAAAACAACAACTTGCACACTGCAGAAACGTCACACCACTTTATAAACCATCCGACAATAAAGTCACAAGCCTTACCATCAAAACCATATGCATGGTTCTCACATTACTGGCATGGGGACGTTACAAAACAACTTTATAAACAGCATGTCACTTACCTCTTGTCGGTATGCGCCCGCATGTGAAAGCCCAAAAGAGTCAATGGACGATACTCCCATAGGCTATACAAAGCAATTATCTTCTCTAGAAAAACTGCGTTCAAGTATTTAAAACATTACAACAATATTACTGGGCATGTATTGTTGTAATGTTTTAAATACTTGAACAGCGAACAGCGCTATCTCCACACAGAGAGCGCAGATTTGCACCTGTCTGTGTCCTACTATCAGTATTTGACAACCTCTAGCAATGGAAATGCGCTTCAAATGCCCCGGAGTTCCCCTTTAAGTCGTTCCTCAAAGATATTTTAGCTGCATCTCGGTGAGGCTAATCCAAGCGAGGCTTACATAGCCTAGCTTAGTGCGAGTGCACGAGGAACGTAAGAAGCCCTGACGAGTGGATGGTGGAAAAACGGAGATCTCTGTGAAAAGGAGAGCGAGACAAGAGCTGTTATTTTTTCGTCAGCTGAACAAATAATGCTGATGGAGCTGTATGAGGATTTTAAAAGTGTCATCTCCAGAAATGGTAATACAGCTGCGATCAATAAAGTGAAGAAACGGCATGGCCAGGCTAACTGCTGACAGACTAAATGCGTAAGTTATGAAAGTTTCATACCATTGACATTCATTTTACTGTCCTCATGTATTTATGCTCTCTTTGTGTTATAATTTGTTTACATAAAGCATGCTAAATTGTCTCTGTATGAGATGTACAGCACAAATATACTGGCCCTGCTCAGTTTATTAATAACCCAATAATCAACACGCATCATCATACTTTGTGACTATATTATCCTGTGTGTGTGACCCACATATTATTTTTCACTGTTACATCTCAACAGGAGCTATCTTAACAGCCAAAAGCGTACCTGTCAGCAAGTGAAGGTAAAGTACAGGAAAATATTTCAAGTAAGTAGCCTTTGAAGAAATGTGTTTGTCCAATAAAGAGAGCGCCAAACTAGATACAAGAAACTGAAAATAAAAAAGATCAAGCTAGAGATTATGAAACTGGAGAGGGATGTTAGTATAAATTCAGATAAAGGAGAATTTTGTGTTGTGAACTGTATTTAATTCTGTTTTCTCTCCACAGCTTGAGAAACATGTAATAATAATTAAACAATTCAACACAACTTGAACTCAAACTTGTCATCATTGTACGGTTCATGCAACGTGTTAGAAATGTGTTTATACATTTATATTCACAGTGGGGTGCCATTAGCCTGGGCGAAAGCCGACTGTTGACTCCGTCAAACAGTCTGGAAAAACCAAAGAGGAATCCGTTTCCATGGAGGGTGGGACCTTACTCAGCAACTTAAATTCATTGGAGTTCCCTTAACCAATCAGTAATGTTTAGAAAGGACATAGGTTATGCGCCGAGGTTCATGCTTACTCTCGCGAGGCTCTAGCTCGCGAATCACGCTTCCCACATCCGCTTTCATTATAGGCTACCGGTACCATTTGATAAAGCAAACTTTTCCCAAAGCCAGTTGGAAGGAGAGCTACGACATCCTTGCCACTAACAAAATTGATGAGGCATTCCTCTTGCTCTTGTTTTAATTGTGTAATGCTCTCCAGAGTTGAGACAACTTCATGGATAGCTTCTGGCGTTCTTCCGTCGCCATGTTTATTTCCGCTGCGGTTGAACTACAATTATATGGACTACAATTATATGGACTACAATGGACTCCGCGCGTGAGTTCTGCGTCACCACTCGCAACTGTTTGCTGATTGGCAAAACACTGAGCGAACCGAGGTAGGGGGATTTGGCCAGACTATGTGCGGAGCCAAAATCTTTGGGCGGAAGTACGTAGGGTGGCGTCGCCAGGCTAGGGTGCCATGACCTAAACGTGTGGAAAGTTATAAATCATCTCTATCCATTTAGCCTTCTTACACTTGCTCTGACTTAAACTGCTACTGTGTCAATGCTAAATTATGAAAAGAAGTTCTAACTCAAAGGTCCCAACAATAAGGATCAAAGGAAATATGTGTCCCTGTACAGGTCCCTCACTGTGTCAGGAGAAACTGAGTCCTTTCAAGCACTGGAACTCAACGAAGAAAAGACTTGAGCCTGAAAAGTTGTCCACAAGACAAAATGTATAAAATATGAAGTATACTATTAATTTAAGATGGCTCTGTCAGAAGTCAGCCATGGTGCCTGAGAAATTTATGCAATGAACCTGTATTTAATTTGGCCAAAGGTCATTTCTATCCGTGCCCTTGTAGCATGTGCATGTGCATGTGCATGTGCATGCCCTTGTTCCTGGATCAGGATATGGCGTGAGGAGGTACGGCCAGCATGCATAGCCTCTGTCCCCAAGCAGGACACCATTGAACTCTCCTGCAGAATAAGAGAAATGTTGGATGGATATACATGTGTTAAGACTTTAGGCAATTTGATGCAATATGTGCCTTATATGGCTATCTATAATAAAGTATGACGAGCACTTTAAATTCCTTAAGATGACCTCTACACCTGACCTCTCATTACATTACCAAAATTCTGCCTATGCTACACCTTACTTCAAAAGTACACTCCTTCAGGTAAGTAAAATTCTTGCGCCTTGTGCAAACCTCTGTGCCAGTGAGGATGCTCGGAAGATCCTAGAATCATGAACTGATCCCGGCCATTTAGCCTCAATGTTGGAAATGAAATGACCTCCATCACAGATCATCTGTATGCAGGGAGGATAGGAGTCAATGATGAGGTACTTGGTTTCACAGGGCATAAATGTAACATTGCTCAGCATTACTCAAAGGGGTTGATGTGGTATTTTTCAAAATGAGAAATCCAGTTCAGAGTCTATGGACAATTATCCCCAAGTGTACCTGTACATTTAGGATATGGAAAAATGTTCGGTTTACATAGTCAGCCTCCACGGGTCCAGCAGGGGCCTGGACAATGTGACAATGTTTAAATCCAGACTGAAAGTTCTATTTAGATGTGCATATGACACCTGAAAGTATTTTATCTGCACTCTTCACTTTTAAATTAATTAATTAATGATTTTTTTGTTTTTTGGAATGATTTTATTGCCTTCTTGTGGTTTTATGTAGCTGTAAAGCACTTTGAATTGCCTTGTGTACGAATTGTGCTCTACACATTGCCTTGCCTTGGATGCGTACATGGGTACGGTGTAGTGCACCGATAACATTAGGGAAGCCTGAGGGAGATGATGAACTTAGTGCAAATACTTCAGCCAGTAGGTTGTTTTACATTATTGGCTACTGTTAAATGTGGAGCAGTAGCCTGAAAGGACAGAGGTCATATTTTTAATATGGTAAGATGTTTTAATTCCTGCGTTTTATCTAATATCTTGTTTGTACAGTCCTTGACTGTACAAATAATTTGTATCATTAACATTATTACCTGTCCCCCATTTTTCTGAGTCTGGTCCTACGTGGGTGTAGATCGGATGTTTGTTAGGTATTGATTAGTTTTAATGAATACCATGTTCTCTCTCATTTAATTTCATGTTCAATACGTGTGTATAGTTGCGTTTCTTTAGTTGCACTGGCACCGACTGATTGATTTTTCGAGACAGTGAAAGTGGTGATATGATAACCACAGTTTTTGCTTCATTTTTTAGACAAGACATGAGTTGCGGGAGCGCAGAATTCTAGGTGAACATTTCTTTCCGGAGTCCGTTTCAGCCGTTCGGACATTTTTTGAGTTGCAGCTAAGCTAAGCTTCAACTTTAGCCTGCCCGGGAGCAGGCTAGTTCAGCAGCATAAACTACCATGGTTACTCAGCGGGAGTTCAAATAAGCCACCTTTATGGAACGGAACTCTCGCTAAATTTAGCCAGAAGTAGCGAAATAAGCCAGGCTTTCCGCTAAACCAGCTTCTAGGAATACCCCCCTGGAGTTCACAAGTGAAGATGAGCTGGTTGCCTTTATTTATTTTTTTTCATTTTCAACAATCTAAGAGCTTTCCTGGGATTTCAAAGTAATTTACAGAAACAGCTCCTACAGCTGCTAATAGCTGCAGCGGAGGGTTAACTGGTTTGTAAAGACTGATAAGCTTCACCACCGAACGAAATAGATTACAGACTATGAACTGCCTGGCAAAAATGATCATTGCCACACTCCGACTTTTTCCATTCATTATGTACTAGGTCATAATTTTTGTTTATAGGGCTCGGGCACACGCGTTGCATTCTGGTATATGGTCGCCATATTGGAGGCACAATCTATCGTAAACAAACCCTGAGGCAAGACAGAGATCAAGGAAAAAACAGTGAGAGAAAAGTGAGAGAAACGCATGTTAAAATTGAAGAAAGGATGTGGGATATACCGGAATACATTACAGAAGGAAGCCAGAGATCGGTACATACAGAAGATTGGCGTTATAAACGGACTGGACCCTTATGAAATACCGAGCAAGGAATGGAGTGTCGACGAAGATTTACTGCCGAAGTTCACCCTTTCGGACATAATTGCGTATATAGTATGTGGTGTCAGTGCTTATACCTTGCAACTGTTTCAATTCTAATGACACTTTACACTTTTGTCATGTTACTCTACTTGTAAATAAATAATGAAACACGTGACACACTTGGCTGTATCTCAAAGCATATTTATTTCAGACGACTTCAACTTTGCACAACACTCCTGCTCATGGTGGTCAGAGTACAACATACAGACACAATCTTGTCAAAGAATGTTTTGTCTTCACCTTCGCATGGCAAAACTATGTTGATAGATACTTTTACTGACAAAAAGGTGTATTGTTTCTGACAGTTCCAATCGCCCTTTCCACGTGAATTCGGAGATGGGCAATTTTCCTTGTATTTTCCACATTAGATTAAGATTAAGATCAGATTTATTGTCATGTATACATGCATACATACGAAATTTGTCCTCCGCTTTTAACCCATTGAGACATCCCTTGCTTCCAACTGACAGTGTCCTCTTGTGCAGTCAGGGGTTCTTGGGGGATTTTTACCTCAGCACACAAAAGTCCCAGCACACAAAAGTCTGTAACTTACCAGAATGAAAATGCAGAGAACACACTCTCATCAACACCGGGATTGAGTGGAAAGTTATGCTTGGTCGTCTTACAGCAGCGATCCATGCTAGTCGACGACACTTTGTTATCTCGGATACTTGGTCTCCGCGGGTTCGCCTCCAAGCAGGAAACCGGTAAAAAGATAAACCATTTACGATTTCCCCCCCGTTTCCTGTCACGGCTTGCGCTATTGCACCCCACGACACAGCAACGTGTGACCATAGACAATAAGTAAGATAGATAAACCAACGAAGAAAGCTCCAAGACCAGGCGGGAGTACGTCCTGCGCGCAGTGGAAAACAATGTAAACAAAGCAGTTTTGCGCCTCCAGTATGGCCGCCGCTCACGTAGTGACGTCACATGCCCGAGCCCTATTGTGTCAAACAGCGCTGTGTTTTGAATGAATGACTGCGGGGCTCTTCCATGTTGCTGTTGGCTGTTTCACAGACCTCTTTTCTGATTGGTCGAAGAAGTTCGTTTTACATCGTAAATGGTAAAAATCAAGCTTTGGTGAAACAAATTAACTGCATCTCTGCGCATGAGCACTGGCCTGTGATGAAAAAGCATTCATTTACTGTGTAATGTTGCGAACAAAAGATGCAAACTCACGAACACCTCTTTATGAAACCTGTTTGTTTGTAAAGTTTGACGGAATTCCCCAAATGAGCTAGAGCTTAGAAAAACCCTGCAGATCACCGGGTTGGGTGCCTTTTACTTTTAACTTAATGAAACTGAAAGTCAACTCTGCCTTATATATATATATATATATATAGATATTCAAATATATATATAAAGTCTCTCACTTAATTGATGTCAGTGCTAAAGCTGAGGGCAATCCAGTACAACGTGGACACGCACTTGCTAATATTCCATGTGCACCATGACAGCACACTGCCATGATGAGGATTTACTCGCACAGTGCGACTATCAAATATGTTTTTCTTTCTCAATCCATGATGATGAGTTCAAAGGGAAGTTGTGGAGTTTCAGAGGAAAGGGGACCGGTTTGATGGATGGGTAACTGTACAGTATATACAGCTGGAAACCCACAGCTGTTTTTTGTTGTATCCAAGCAACATGGATCAAGAGGACAACCTCTGAGACCAAATTAGTTAAGGATGTCCTCTTCAAAACATTTCCATTAGGATTGAAAGAAAACAAAGAAAGAGAGGATGGTGGAGGTAAAACTCCAGTTTAGATTCAAGATACTGCTCATTCACTGAGTCTAACACGTGAAATCATCAAATGTCCATTAAGTGCTTTAGCAACTTGTTCCAGGTAGTTTATTTTAGTGTCTGATTCTTTATGGTAAAAATTACAGTGACAGTTAGCAGGATTGAAACCAAATGTATCCTTATTAAAGCATGTTGGCCCTACAGCACAACACACACTTTTTCCTGTGTTGTGCGAGAGGAAGGCCCATGTGGTTTCTGTGCCATGGATCTGTGGTTTTCAATACAAATCTTTGGCACGGGAAGAGGCATTTTCACTTTGGCCCGCTGCTACACAGCATCAGTCACTGTTTCATAACAACATGCTTCACTTGTTTTCTCAACATTACTCAACAACAGTGAAACTACGATCTAAGACCGGACCAATCTAAGTCACAATCTGTGTGATGTCAGTCCATTACAAACACTTATTTAATAGAAGTCACAGTGATCTAATTTGAAATGTTAATTGTTTAGCAAGTCAGAGTTTTGAATAGGAACTGTTGCCATAAACCCCTTTAGGTTGTCATAGAACATCTGCCTTGGCTCCAAACCATATACATTCACCTCAAAACATGAGGTGCTACAGCCACTGACACCCAGTACATGATATCATGTTAAGTATGTGTGGATATGCTTGTGTGCGTGCATATGTGTGTGCTAGTGTTAGTGTTGGAGGGGATCCAAGCTTGCAGATGGCTCTGGTTTGTGTTTGCACTGATCGGCTGCAAAGCTCTCGCCTCCCCTGTGACCATGACAAAGTATGCACACACACACACACACACACACACACACACACACACACACAGAAAAAATTACTTCTTTCAGGGTTGTGTTTGAGATCCATTTTTTATAGCCTGGTTTATAGTCGGTAACGCAAGACGCAACGCAAGACGCAAGACGCAACGCAAGCCCTTGCGCGGTTGCAAGCCCCCCCTTGCGTGCTTGCGTGTGTCACCTCAATTTTCTAAACTTTACGCAAGACGCAAGCACAAGCCACTGGCTGTGTTCGAAACCGCCTACTTCTTGAAAACGGCATACTCATCGATCTGACAGCAGAGCGTTTACACACAGTGCACTTCACTCCTGTCCGAGCCCAAATCAGCCAGCCTGAAAAGCTGATTTCCCTTAAGCTATAAACTCTGTAAATATATAACTTTAGCAACATTTGAAACATTTTCAGGTGAGAAAGTAGTCGTTTAGACCCCCAAGGTGTTGAAAATCTGACAAAATACCGGCTATTTACATGAAGAAGAAGCATGAATCCACTCGAAGAGGTCCTGGCGGTGAATTTCCTTTCATCGTAGTAGGCTTGTCATTGAAAAAACCCGCTACTCCACCTACTGTCCTGGCGGTGAATCGCCACGCAGCACACGCAACCGCCGACAAAGCAAAATGAAGCATAAACGTCTCGAGCCATTAACATACGCGCAAGACGCAAGCGCAAGGGCAGTTAAAAGAAGTATAACTCAGCCTTTATTTCTTCGTTGTATCCTTGCTGCTCTGATGCTGCAAATTATTCCGATAAACATTGCATTACATTTTTCATGGACCTGAGGAGATAGCTGATGATTTCAGTGGTATCATGTATTCAGTTATTAAGTCAAAGTTTTATGCTCACAAACTAGCGTGTGAAGATACTAAGTGGGGACATGCCAGACCGTAATGTTTTGTTTCTTGGGAAGCCAGAGATGTCAGTTTTCACGTGTCTCAGGTGTGTTGATATAATGACTGTGTTCTGTTACTTTCTACATTTCAAATGGAGCGTGACAGGTAGACGAAGGTGTACCTACTTTCACCTGGATACATTCCATTGCCGGCAGTCACTACTATAGCAACAACAACAACAACACATAAGGGAAACCTTTTATACTGCCTGGGAGTTCCTCTGGTATGCAGGCTCAATGTTTGTCGACTCAGGAATGTTGCCGGGGCGACCGGAGGTCGTCAAGAGGGAGGCCCCTTATCTGCTGACTTCGTCGTTTAACCGTTGTCACAGTTCAAAGGGCGCTTAGGTAGAGTGGGAAAAAAAAAAAAGTCAGACGCACACCTTGAAGGTCGATCTATGATCTATGTACAGTGTGTGTCACCATGGAGATACTGTTTGGGTGGAGCGTACGCTACACACGCCATGAATGGGTGCAGAGCTGAGACAGTGAAAAGAGAACAAGGGCGTGCGTCCCTTGGTTTGTAGAATTGCACTTTGAAGCAGGAACTCCAAAGTAGTAGATTCATGAATGAGCTGCAAACCATAGGCTTGTTTACGTTTATGAAAGGCGGGGAGGGTTGGATTTTAAACCTACTCAGGGTGTGATTGTGAAATAGTTTTCTTCTGTGTGGTAAGCGCCCTTTAATGCTTTTTGAATCTCATAATGACTTTGGATCTGGTCTGGGTTTTAAAACGGTGTTCTACCGTATTATGCAGATTAATTCATTTTAGCCTCTATAGGCCGGCATGTCTGCACCAGATTAATTTGATTTTTGATTTATTTATTTGCACAAATATAACAAACAAACAGCTTAAATACAGCAAACCAGATGTGCAGGTGAGATTAAAAAAACCCAGAGAGGTTTATAAGTATATCTCACCTCATAGAAGAAAAAGAAATAATAAAAAATTACAAGCCACAACAATAAACAAGACAAAACAAGCTATCTTAAAAGGCATAAAATCAAGAAAAAAATACAATATAGAACAGAGCTAAATTTAAAAGTGAGTATATGTTAGTGTGTGTGTGCATGTGTGTGCGTGCATATGTGCGTGTGCATGAAGGTGTCTAGCGAACATCATTATCATCATTATCCACAATAATCAAAACGGTTTGTATGTTAAAGCATCATGACACATGGTGGGTGGCTCTGGCTTAGGAGATGCAATGACCCATCTATCATTCGGAGGGGTAACGTGGATGTTGCTTTGAAACTTGTCACCTACCTAAACATTTTGGAAGACCAGTCACTCACCAGCAGGACAGCAGTGGGCCCTGAAAACAATGCTAAAGAACACCCCCTTGCCTCCAAACTCCACAGATACCTATCTGACGTGATGATGACATCTATGAGAAGCAAGCACAAGCCACAAAAACCACAACTTCATAGCTTAAATCTTGGTACCAGACAAGGTACCAAGGGTGGTCAAGATCTTTTGGCTGATCATTTTAACTTGTAAAGGGCTGAGTGAATGCTTTCTTTTTTTTTAACCCCTGAACTTATGTGTAATTTACAACTTCTACCTGTCTCTATAAAAGTATGGAAACCTGGACAAGTAGCAACATAAACATTTCCTATTTATGGACAGTGTGAGTTTCATTTTAAGATGTCGGTAAAAGTATAAGCTGAGAGCTGTGCACCACTTTTCCATCATACAGCACCGAGCAGAAGACGGCAAAAATAAACATCATCATGGCTTCAGATCAAAATACACTGTGTGTCTTTATCAACACATGCCGCATGACACAACCTGCGCAGAAGGTGCAGGCCGGTGGAATGTAGTGTTAATCCAACCTCAGTCAGTACAATTAAAAATTAAATCAAAGTGTGGATCATTCATTTGGGGGTTTTTCTCGTCTTATTTAGCCATGGAGGTCATCCTGATAATCTGCTAAAAAGTCATGTAATCTTTCTAGTTATTTCTGCTATTACTACATATTTACTCTCGTCTGTCATTTAGGATTGAAAATTCAAAACTACATTCGTGAGCTCAGGATTAAACAGCTAAAAGAGCATTGTTGCCTCTCAGATCAACAAGCAAATTATTTGCAGTATAGCACCATGGTTCCTGAACATAACTGAACCCAATCCCATGTGTTCAGTTGTACCATACTCACTGTTTCTATCCGTGTGAGAAAACGTCTTACTCACCTTGATTGAAATATTTTGTTTTGGATTGGTTTGGTTCAGTGATAAGCTTGAAAAGACTTGTTGTTTCTCTGAATCTTTTAAAATGGATGAAAATGTAGCAAATGTATCCTCCTGTTTCACTCTGTAACACCATCTTACTTTCTCCTACGTGGCAAATATTAAAAAATCTTTAACCAGGCCAAGATGAATAGTTTACATTCTTTTCTCAAATTGAATCAAATATTATACCAACTCTGACTCAGTAAGTGAATTACAACAGTTTGCAGTCCAAGAATAAAAGAAGAGGAGAGAGAGAGAGGATTAGAAATAAAGATAATAGAAAAAAACTCAATGTTGTTTTCCATTTTCATCATCAAAAGTGCCTCTAAAATGCATTCCTGCTTTATCAGACAAAAGGCTCGTCTCAGGCGTGCTGCCGTGTTAAAAAAGAAGGCTGAACATTTTGTTGCCAGCTCATCTTATGTGTAATTTTTCTTGGAGTTTAAACATGTCTTAGTTAGTTTTACTGCCCTAAACCCCCAAAACCCTGCAGGACACCAGCCCAAACCACACGTAGGAGCAGATTAGCACAGCTGCAGGGGTGAGACATTTTGCTGTCTTTTTTTTTTTTTTTCTTTTTAATGAATCATAGCTCAAGACTTACTGCTCTTACTGGTTTTTCACTGATGTGAACTTTACCATCTTTGCTGACTAATTTTTGCTTTTTCACCTCAAACCCACTTCTTTTCTCAAGCACACATGCAACTTGTTCCTCTTTACTGCTTCCCCGAGGGGATGTATAAACATTTACTTGAATCATTATTGATGACAAATCCAAGCTAAGCTAAACCATTGATCAATATTACACCGTGTCCTCCTATGGAGTCCTCAGGAAGATACCCTGTTGGACAGCCAAAAACATCAAGTGACCTTTCCTTTGATAAACAACACTTGAGGACGGCAGGGCAAATAATCAATTTGGATAATGTTAATATATACGTTGAAATATTGATGGGGATGATCTGCCTCCTGTGAGGCGAAGCTCGTTAAAAAACATAATCCCCTGAGCATCCAGCCAAGCAGAAAAAGATCAGATGGGGGTGTTTATGCTGAGGTTGACCTGTTGAATTAAAGATCAACAAAAATCTAATTTACCTTCAAATAAGCATAAATGATTTATATAGCTAAGGCTTTTATCCAAAAGCCTTTTTTTTTAAATTTGACTTCTTCTTCTTCTTTTTTTTCTTAAATTTTGTTGGACGCAAATTCAACAATTCCAACTCAAAATGTTAATCGTTTTATTCTCATACTTTCTGGGTGTAAAACGTATGACTCACGCCTCACATTTCATTGTTTATACTACTTCTATAAAACTGATCGTCGAGATGATTTATTGTCCATTAAGTTTGTGCACAATAACAGACAAAAAGGAAAGTAAATTGTATTTCCATGTATCCCAGTAAAGGCACGTATGCAAATAAAAACCCGGCCGTCCTCCAGCACTAGGCAGGTCTTTTTTACGTCTCCACCAGCTTTCTGCAACAGCAGTGAAGAGTGGATAAAAATGTCCTCTTTTTTTTTTCCAGTTGAGAAAAAATCAGCCTATCAGCGTTTCATGTTTGTCTGTGGTGGATCATGAATCGCAAGATGTGCTGTAAAACATATTCTTTATGTTGCAATTTATTGAGAGGCAGATGTGTCCAAACTGGTCGAGCTGGTTCCTCAAAGCAGCAATTGACAATGGAACCAAGGAAAACTAGAATCCACACCCTTGTGCGCAGCCGTTGTCTCCAAAAAACTCGTAAAATAACACATGCGCAATTCCACACGCAATATGTGCGTGAATGGTGGCCCAATATTTTCCATGATGACAAAGAGGGAATCCTCCTTGTCATCATGGAAGAGGACAAACCTTTGCTCTATTGTTTAAACAATTGAACCAGAAATTTCAACACGATGACGTCCACGTTCAGGCTTTGTGGTTCTACTAAGAATCAGACACAAGACATAATCTTCTAACTTCAGTTAAGCAAGAGTGCCTGTTTTCCTAAAATCTAGTGCAATTCCTGAACAAGAATACTCAAGTGATTTTGTAATAAAGTTCAGGAACCTTAAAAAGACAGATGATGAAAATCCCCCTGGATTTTACTCTTCCAGCATTGCAACTTGATAGCAAATTTTGTTTATCTGTCTGGTTAGTGTCCACCCTCAACTCCCTCTTTATATTTTTTTCCAATTGAAATTGTGTACTCTCCAAGAACAAGCCGAGATAACGCACGAGTAACACAGATTTATCAGAAGACATTGTTCATATGTTTCTGCTTCTTATGACAAATTAAGTGATTTTGACATGTAAAGTGGTGGAGTACCTGTTTAGGTATACTGACACAAACTTAAGTTTTACACACCTTGACCTAACTTTGCCTCTTTAATGACCCCACTCATGTTCCCTTTCTGTACTTCTAATATTACAGGATTGGTCTAACATCATGGCGGATACTCTGCTGGCCTCAGGTCGCAGATGGCTGACAATTACAGCTCCCATTGTGCTTCATACACTCTTTTGCTCAGTATCAACCCCCCTGGCTTTTCCATCCCAGCTTCCCAGCCGCCTTCTGCCCCCTTAATCAAAGTATAATAAGATTTAGAGAGGAGGTAAACACTCTGGTTTTATGATTGGGCCCCTTCTTACAGCGTGGCCTGTATAATTGAAAAGCCCTCTGTGACTATTTTAAGATACTAGTGGGAACACGCTCCCATGTGTGCGTTATAGCTGGGAATGGGGCTCTCGCTCTTTCTCTTGTGTTCACTGATTGCTGAACAAGTATAGCATCTTTGGTTTGTTCGCTTCCGTGATTACCATATTGTGTTGAATACGCGGAATCAAATGAAAGCTCAAAATAAATATCTTCTCTCATCACAGCTGTGATCTGTCACTTTCTTTTGACGAAACAACAATGGTGGACTTTCACAATCAGAGTAGAAAGGAAGCTGCACTGTCCTAAGCAGCTCTGTGTTTTTCGAGCAGGTTTTACTCAGACCATCTGTTCTTCACACCGCTCTGCAATCCCCGACCACCAACATCCCGCAGACCAAAATTAACGTTGTTTCACTGTAAGTAAAAACTTTAAACAAACAGAAATATCAGCAGTCAGCGTCTTCTCTCAGCAACTGAGTCAGCCATAACAGACTCTCTGTTTAGCTGAAATTATAAACTCTTATTTTGGACCTTGTTTGCATGTGTCAAGTCATGCCTTGCTTGTGCGTCATCATAATAAATGTTTTGTACATAAAAGTAAGAATAAAACCTCTGTAAAGACGTAAGAACAACACAGAAATTGAAATAGTTCTAAGTTCACTGACATGGACAAATACAGAGAGAAAATATCCTAAACCAAAATGAAAAAATAACTTACAAATCATCTTCAGTTATATTCTTAACATTTCTAATTCTATAAAGTGCATTGTAATATTTTTTTATTCACCCATTCATTTGTGTATATGTATACAACAATGGTAGAACTGCAATGCAACGTATTAGTCTGCCATTGAGGGTAATATTAGGTTATGTGTCTTGGCCTGGAAAATTGCCATTATAGTGCCAAATGATGGCAAAGAGGGTAAACCAAGGGAAAGTATTTGAACTGAAAAAGTGGATGATTTATGGGCTGATATTCCCCTAACTCATTAGACTGGATATGGAAGTTAGGGGCATTGCATTCTAGATACAGCAAGTGTTAGAATAGTTGAAATATACTTTATATCACAGAAAACACGAACAACACTTGAATGAAAAGAAACACAGCTTTCAACTTTTCTGTTTACACTGGTGTGACCCAGCTGACACAAAATGTGCTATATTCATTTTGCAAGAGCTTTAACAGAGCGAATGAGATCAGCAAAAGTAGGACTGTCATGGATCTGTTTGACCAGAACAGCAAAGAAATGAATGGATTGGGTTGGTGTGCTTAAATAATTGATATTCACACTGTGAGGTTAAAAGAACTAACAAACTACATCTTGGCTTTGAAATGTATAGTCAAATGGAAAAAAAAAAAAACTCCCAAACCTCCATATGTCTTGTGGTAAAGAGATATTTATATATAGCCATATTGCCTCATAAAGCTATTTAAAAAAAACACAAAGACATGGTCTCCCAACTCTAACAAATGGGCTCATTACCACATCAAGGACAAGTTCTTTCATTCCATTGACTATTATAGTCCAACTTGCAATAAGAAGTTTCTTTACTGACTGTACCTCTGAACAGAGGCTTAAAAAAAAAAACACTAAAAAAAACATGATATTATCCCGTTGATAATGCTCTACAACCAGGGAAAAAAAAACAGACGATAACATACAAATTCTCCAGCCATGTCTCTGACTTTCAAACAGGTGACTTGGGTTTGAGTTCCATCTCTATGATTTGTTACTTTATTAAAAAATTAAGTTTTGTTTCATTTTTCTAGACTTACCTCCATTTCCAATTTCCACTTTTGGTTTCACCAAAGCACAAAAATAACTTAGATAGGTTATGGAAAAGATTTTGTCTCAAACAGACCTAATACATGTATGAAAGCTCCATTTTTCTAGCCTGCCAGGTTTACAAGTCCCTCCCCAAATTATGTTAAAAAAGCTTTAGATGCCCCACGATTTTTACAGCATTCATTGTAAAACTAATATGTCTTGTAATGCGTTCCAGTGTATTTGTAACATATTTTAACCACCTGCTGGTTTTAGCTTTTTTTTCACATGACTTTCGTATAACTATAGATTTTTCCCAATGTCAAAGCCTTCTCTTGTTAAATCTGAATTAGTGAGAAAATGCCTGCTCAATTTATCTCATCAAAACTATCAAATATTCTAAATAAACTGAAAAGCAACAAACGGCCTAAACTTGAGAGCTGTGCTGAGAAGCTCTGCAGCGAGACACAGTAAGTGTGTTTCCAGATTTCCAAAGCTACCCACAATCATTACATTTGATTCCAGAAAAAGATCAAACAGAGCTGAAGGGAACCCGCACGGGGCACACATGAGGAAAAGCTCCTTACCAGAGGTCTATGAAAAGAGATGTTTTTGCATTTCAACCATTCCAAAAGTTCAGTCTACATTTCCATCAGTGGATCTCCTATAGTGCACAATAACTGTACGGATTGAAAATAGGGTGCAAGACTTTTTGCCACATTTGTTACAGCTGTGCATGAGAAACAAAGTTAGAGCATGACTTGTTTTATGGGTATCCGCTGTGGCACCAACCAGCATTGCCACACTGTCTCTACACAATAAAACAAAGTGGGAGTAAGTTACAACAAAGGATTTGGTCTCTGACGTTGTTACAAACATGGATACACTGAATTTCCAAAGAAGCTAAATAACGTTTACGTAGCTACAATCCACCTGGATGACCCTTCATGTAAGTTTCCCTGTGACCTCTCAGATGAGTTGAATGGCTATTCTGACTAAAAAGAAAGTATTTTTCTCCTAATATTTATTGCTGCATATTTTTGAACAAAATGGCATTTTTCCTTGTACCGTTTGCTTTTAACTTTCAACTTTCTTCTTCCATTTAAAAACCAAGTAAACTTTATGAGTGCAACAAAAGCACTTTGTGGGAAATCTTTAAAAGAACCACTAATTTTGGCCAAGTTTGTAAATGAAGGGCCTAAATTCCAGCATCTAGATACAGGTAGGAAATAATTCTACCAAAACAATAGTTTCTACTTTTGGGAGCTATGCTCATTAGCTTTCTTCCTGTCAGTTTGACTTGGCCAGGCGACAGTCCAGGATACATATTTCTTGTAATTTTCTTGTACATTCTTTCTCACATGATTTAAAGAGATGTAACATAATATTTTAAGTAGTACGCTGCCTCATTACTGTTGGCCATCAGCATGTATTTTCACCTTTGGACAGATAGAAATTCTCCATTCTTTAAAAAGCAAGCAAGCAAGAAAGCTTATTTAACAAAATCCTGAATTATTCCCCATTAACCGTGCAGCTCAGGATAAGGGCATGTACAAAAATAACATGCATGGACACAAACTCACACACAAGCTAACTGTTGAAGGGAATACTACGGTCCTGAATTCTGTGCTGGCTCGTCATTAGAGTTAACTCAAATGAACAGCCACTTCAATAACAATGAAGCAACAGTGGAGGCAAGCTAATGAAACGCTGAGCTGTTTCCAGCGTGCAAGTCTGACCCAGACTTCACTCACACCCACCAGCATACTTTCCCCTTACATCAGCAAACAAGAGAACTGCAAAGCTTTTTTATTATTCATAAAACAAGATAATATAAGCTGTCACTGGCATTGTAGACAATATCGTGAAACGTCTTTTTTAAACTGCGTATTACAAACTCGTAAAATCCCCACTTTTTATTCAATACAGCATGTCTAGACTATATTTTTATTATCATTATTGCCAGTAGCTAATTAGGATTTTATTGTGCAAGTCAATTGGGGTTTTGGTCTGCCTTTGTTTTTCTAAGTTTTTGTCATTCCTCGTGTCTCTGGGGGAATGCCAGTCAACCAGTTTGTCAGCCACCCACTCAGATTCAGAGCTGATGGAGGAACCACAAGGAACCGGGAACCGTCTGCATGTCTCCCTGACTGCGACACCGAGAGGAGCTGAGCTGTGTATCTAACACGCAGAAAGAAAGGGATGAAATGAAGCTCTTTATCATGAGTCATAAAAAATGCAGACCTTTTTGAAACATGTGAGTACACCGCAAGCTGGACCTACTCACCCTCATACTCAGCCATATCTTTACTGCAGTGAGTAGAGGCCTCCAAAATCTTAAATGATGAAGTCTATGATGCAAAGATCATTTTTATTAAGATTCAAGATCCCTGTTAATGGTTAATATGGCCTAGTCCCAGATGGTTACAGTTGCAAGGATCTTTGCCTGTTCCAGCAGATAAAAACCAGAGGAATAGCCTGAACAAGTTTCCAGTTCATTTGCCTTAATGGACCTTTAAAGCTATCAGAGTAGCACACAATTCTGGGCTCCGTACCTGTGCCCAGTCTGTAAGTTGCACGTGCTCATAAATCCAATTAATAGAGTTTCAAATGCTGTTACTTTAAGAAAACTGTTCATTTAGAGCATAGCGAAATTGTATAAGATTGTTTATATCTTATACTGGATAAGATGAGTGGACACTCCTCAGCAACAATGGATTTATTAGTATTAATTTGCTATTACTAGCCAGACATACAGAGTATATGCACCCACGTCACTGTTCCATCTAGACAGTCATGTTGAATGGTGTTCCCTGAGTCACCCCCCCTTGCCATGGAATTAGGAGATTATAAAGTGAATATTATCTAAATTGAAGATTGTTGGATGTCAACAGGGAGACTTGCGACCTACTAAAAAACTTGGGGACCATGGACATTAACACAAGTTAAAAAATAAGTTCTGATGTTTATATGTTCCTTCTATTTATGTCCAGAAAAAAACCATGAAGCAAAGCCTGAAAGCATATAAGAGTCTGGATGTCTGGTTGTTCTTTTTTTTTTAATATGACAAAGACCCCTACTGACATTCTGGTCATACACTAACAGGTTATGTCTAAAGGTTTTCATACAAAGCAGTCAGAGTTTCAATGTCTTTTTTTAACAGAATGCTTCAGTTAACAATTTCACCTCAAGCAGCACATGTAGACCCAATGTAGATGGGTTACCAAGGTACCTGACAACAAGGGCTCCAGAAGGCGAGGAGATACGTTACTTTAGTGCCTTTGAAAAGATACATAACTGTGTCAACATGTGAACCTGTATCATGGTTTTAGTATGTCCTGGTTGTATCTTGCACATGGGATCATTATGCTTTCAGAAATCTGTAAAAAGGTCTCATCATGGGATTCAGAAACCTGGATGTACTAACTGGAGTTCACTGTTGAGAACTATATGAATGATATGAATAACAAAGTTTCCCATGAAAATGGATCAAAGCTGGGATACCTGTGTGTATATAAACACACTCACTGTTTGAAATATGTCCACGATTATCACATGAATTCTTAGAATTCATGCATATGTGCGTTCGTGGTCCCCAGAGGATTACGTCTGTTGGTTTTGGATTCTTGTAGTACCACCTTAATCTTAATATGTTTGATCTTGAGTGAAATTAAGTTGCAACAATTAGGTGAACAGATCAAAAGTAGAAGTGACTAAAGGTCATTTCTGAGGTGACATAATTTTAGAAATGCCAACAAAGTTTTTTGAATTTTGTTTTGTTGATTTGGCTGTTTTTAGCAGGAGTGGAATGCTTTCAGACTCATTAATCTCAATGACAGTAAATGTTTTCACACCATATTATAGCTGACTTCCCCCATGTGATTCTATTTGTTAAATGTAATTTTCCTTCCATCAGAAAAGTGAGTGAGGGATAAAAAGAAAGGGCAGAAAAACTGAAACTGAAAGCAGACCACAAGCTATATACTTAGGACAGATGTGGTGCTGGTGAAGATTCTTATAATAGAGGTGGTGGCTGGTGTCAGGTTTCACTCCTCCTCCCATAGTTCTTGTTCACTCCCTGGCTCCCTTCGGCTTATAGCTCTTAATTTACCACCCCAAACCTCACATTTACAACACGATTACCCCTGAGGACGTCAGCAGCTCCACTGTGCAGCTGTTGGTGGAGGTGTCCAAAGAAAAGAGATAGATGGGGGGGGGGGGGGGGGGGGGGGGGGCGGAGGACAGAGGTGCAAACAGAAGATGATACCCTGCGCATGCTTACTCACAGTTTGCCACATATTGACTGTCAGGGTCTCATCTAGGCAGTTTGCTACCTTATGACAGAGGTAAACAGCAGCTGTTATATATGGGATGTCTGGGGGGGATAATCTAAGAAGGGATTACCTAAAATAGGGAACAGTGGATTGAATGACACAACAAGAAACTTGAAGCATTGTGTGCGATGGCACTAATGTTTTGCTGGCCCTCTGGCACACACACACAAACACAGGCCACTGAAGGGTACTTTTATATCTCTTGTTCTTACATTTGTTTTAGCAAGGATGGTGAAGCTTCAGTACGCAATGTCCTCTTGTTTCTGTTAGTGGATACACAAACAAATTATTGGCATTTTTTAACCTCAAGAGAGCCATGAGACTGCAATAAACTCCAAATATTTCATCATCATGTTGAAGATAGAAATTACAGACTTCATTTTTCGGCTCAGGGGTTTGGTAGAGAACACGCATTTTAAAAAGAAATACAGAGTGAACCTCGGGGCTCTATCCTTTAACCTCTCATCCAAGTGGACCCCGTCATGTAAAAAAGGTTTGAACTTAGTTCTGAATTACTGGAAGCGGTACCTAACAGAATGCTTCATTTCTTTTTCAAGCCATACTCAATTAAACTCAATGCAGCCAAGTGACAGAAACTATTCAAGTTACGGTTATATGATGAATATGAGCTTTAAGTGCAGACTCTCAGCTTTGCTATCTATTCCTGCTTCATCCTGTTCAGGGTTAAAGGGGGGGCTGTAGTCTATTGGGTGAGAGACAGGGTACACCCTGGACAGGGCTAACACAGACACAAGACTAGCAGCCAAGCTCACATTCATCCTTAGGGTCAATTTAGAAACACCAACCAACCTGAGACACATCTTTTTTTTATGACTCATTCAGGCACAGGGAGAGCATGCAAACTTGTTGAGATGTGAATCTGCAACATTCTTGCTGTAAAGCAACAATACTAACCACCACACCACCATGCCACACTCTCAGCTTCACTCTGGGCATATTCACCATTCCAATTGGAGGAAGAGTTTAGGAATTTCTCTTTAACATGTCTGGCCATAATCTCAAATGGACCACATGTATTTGGAAAGTTTAAGTCATATAAAGACATGCTTTATCCCTTTATCATTTCTTCAGTAAAAAGATCCAGAGTTGATTCCAAGTACTACTTGACACAGGCAAAACAGGCCACCCTAAAGCCGTGGCATCATCAAGTGCAAATCTATTGGCATCTTTACAGATGCTCACGCAATTCTATTCATACTACATTTTTGGTCAGCTGCACAAAGCTTCCCATGCATAGATATGCAACCGATCTACGGTACATTGTAGAGGTGTGGACAATAGTTATCCTCCTTTTGCCCTCAAAAGAAGGATCCATTTTGTTGTTCTGCTCCCTGTCATCTTTGTTGCGGTCGGTGCTGTACATTCAGAGAAAAAGGTAAAGTAATGCTACCTGAAGTTCCACAGAAAACAACAATGGTAGATGATTGCAGGATATTTTCCATTGTAAAAAAAAACAAACCTTCACAACATAAAAAGCCAGGTGAAAAACACACATTGTGACAAACCTATAGAAGGTTTGCCACAACGTACAAACTATTCATACACCTCAAGAAGAGGCAACACATTTGACTTTAGTCCTACAAAAATATCTTAAAAATTCAAATCAATTCTGAAAAAATGATCAAATTAAAAGCAATAAAGTCTCAACTTTATTGCTCAAACCATGTCAATGTCTAGATAGTCTCCAGAATAAGTGCATAATCAGAGGACGGTTGAGACTATTTGAAATCAGATTCTTCACATTTGATTGGATGGCTTAAAAGTAGGTGTGGTTATTTGAATTTAGGGAGCAGAGAGTATAAGACTCTTCGCTTCCATTCATTGGATCAGGAGGAGCTTAGTCAGACTGATAAGCAAACTACACCTCAGCTACATTCTTTGAAAATGTTAACAAACTCTTTGCCAGCTGATATCTTAATGCACACCTCCCATATGATATCACTCTGGGCAGCAACACTTAATTGTAACTATTTGGGTATTTATGTACGCTTTCACCATCAAGCAACATAAATATTTGAGGTTTTTCAGGAAAAAAAAAGATAGAGATAACAACATAGCTAGAACATGGTGAGATATATATAGAGAAGAATTTACACAGGGACACATTTCAGAAACCCCCTGTTTTGCAACCAAATGCCAAACTTAAGTATACACAATGTTTAGTTGGCTAAACCACAACAGCTAACTGATTGTGTGTTTTGCAGATATCAGTATGCCTCAGATGTGATGAGAGGTTAAACCCAAACAGACATTTCCACTGGCAGAGAAATGCTCCGTGCTTCTCCTGTGTGGAGCGTTCTCGTGTATTTTTCTTTTTCTTTCCAGACACACACACACACACGCACCACACACACACTGCATGCCAAGCAATAATCTGATGGGCAGAGCTGCACACAGATGGTTTGATTCATATTCCTGCTGTTGGCCACTGATCTTAAACAGGTGCTACCTGACCTTCATTCCATTGCTGCTCTGCCTTCATTCCCTCCACCGTATTTCCTCTGCCTAAAATCACACTGAGTGTACTCCTCCCAGCCTGGTTATTTTTACTCCCAGTGGTGTTAGCAGTGAAGTGCTGTAATACTTGATGCCCTTTTTTTGCCAGTATTTTAATCAGAGGCCAATTCCTGTTTTGTATAAACTCGACTTGAAGTCATTGTCTCCCAGACTGCGATTTGGTGCCGTCAGTTATTATGTTCTGTTACTGTAATGAGATCCTCTTTCCACTGTGGTAACCAGCTGCTTTATACCTATCAAAGTAGACTTGTTAATGTTGATCAAAACATTACTATACTGCACTTAACTGGCTATCTGGGCACAGGCACACTGAGGCGTGTGCCCACTTTGCCTAATGACCCATGGTGTGATGATTGTTTGTCTTTCTCTCTAGGGGGAAACGATTGATTGCACAAATATTTTTACTGGAAACCAATCTGATTAAAATTAAAAGGCCAAGTATTTCAGACTCCTCGAGTTCTGTGGTTTCTTCATGCTGAACAAATCAACACGTAGCTAGCCTTATCTAAGCTATACTGATATGATTCAAAGTGGCGCTAAAAAAAAGTCTGCTCGTTCAATTAGTGGGCTTGTGGGAAAGCGGATACCCTCTATTTATTTGGCCAAACATTGCAAACAGATGAAACATGGTCCTGCCATCAGGCGCTCCTTTGCTGATGTTCTGTGAAGTTTTTAATTATGTCAGAAATTTATGTTCTGAGAAAGTGGATCATTCAGATTAGGTTTGTTTCCCAGGCCTGAGTACACAGCATGCACAACCTCTCCCACTTCACACACACATGTTTGCATGCATATTTACTCATGTGAGCATGAACTCCCAGCATATCTTTATACCGTGTTGTCTTATATTATTCACAGAATTTAAGTTGACAACGAAGGGTTTAGGTCCCTTCCTATTTGATTCATAGATTGTTTTGAGAATTACACCAAGCCAATGGTGTGAAAAAGACGTTAATCCCGCCTCAAGGCCTCAAATAATATCTTTCTCCCTGTTGAATGCAGACATGCACAAAGAGAAAAGAGGATGGTGGTAACCCAAGCCTTAGACTGGTGTGACTGGTTAGTGTGCTGACTGTAAGAGGCCAAGATTGCATCCTGTGTTTCCTGTGGAAAAGAGTGAATTCTCCTTGCAGGTGTCACATATCTCTGGATCCAGTAATGCTCTTGTTACCTATTTATCCCTGGGGCTGTATTTATTTTTTACAAGCAAATGTATACTTTTCTAAATATCTTTATATTCGAATTCATTATTTTTATATGGCGCCTATGAACGTGGTGCACTTAAGAGTCATCAAGCTAATCATCCTACTTGTTCCAGTATTGGTGATCAGAAAGGATGCTCTGAAAGAAAGTAACACAAAGCAGCAGGTGTGGGAGTAGGTGGCTCGATATATTCTGCCCAAACTCTGACATTTCCCAAGGTAAGCATCAGTAGCTTGGATTTCCAAACGTCTGCTTGACCTGCGTGTGCACTGACTTTATTTGTGTGAAAGAGAAGTGGAGGATGGGTAGGGTGGGGATAAAGGTTTCAGAATATAAGTGCTGCCAAGGGATGAGAAGCACACACAAGCGTTACACATATTTCTTGAAAAGTACCGGAACACATCATCTTCCTGGAAATTGTATTGTCTGGGTGGAACATGTCTCATGCAAATCATAACACTTTCACTATCAACCCGATAAGGAGGATTGCTCTTCCAGTAGGTTAGTCATAACAAACCTGACAGCTGGCTGTGCAGCCAACTATCTTAGCGATGATTTTTAATTCTTCCAAATGCATAATGTGCTTAAGTGTTGGGTTCATTTAAAGAGAAAGATGCCTGTGAGATATGATTCTGATATATGAATGGGTAACCATTCAATGTAAGCTGAAACCAATTGCCTCAGAATTCATCAGATTTAGCATGATTTTGATAACATAAACTGGAAAACTTTCATTTTACTCAGTGCTTTATTCCAATCTTTGGGGAGTACTCTTACATATATGAAAAAAATTTACCAGAAAGAGGTGCATGAAATTCTGTGGGCTGCAAGTTTGATGATTGCGATGATATGTGGAAATGATCTGCCCTGCCTCTGTTACCCGCTTATCATGTCCACTTACAGAAGCTTTACATGAAAACATGTAATAGGTTCCCTTTTCCACATGTTCAATGAAGTAGTGTCATACTAAAGGCACAGAAATCATGGGATCATAATGTTTTACACTGACTGTTTTTTTGTACAGGACAATTTAAAGCAAACCTATTACCACGTATGTATTAATATCTATACATTGTGAATGCTATATGAGGCTATTGGTTTGTAATTTGGTTTCCCGTATGCTTTTGTTTAAAGTCACTGTTAGAAGACAATGGTTTGTCATGAAATAACATTAAACCTGAACATAGCCAGTGCATTACAGTGTGACCCCAAAGGGCCTTGACAAAGCGTTCCTATGTGATGAGTTGGGAGTGAGAGTGAGTTGAATGCCAAAAAAAACAGTTGTGAGGTGCTCTTGATCATAAAACACAAATCATATGCACACTGACAGAGGCACACAAAGTAAACCACATGTCATTTGAAAATGCACTTTATGTTTTAATCGTTCCTGAAAGCATACTAAATATGACTCCCACCCAGGATTTACTCTTCCTTTGCTTGTAATACAGACAAAGCAGATGTTGCATTTACATGCTGAGACATGTGCAGAGACAATCTGACAGTCATTATTTAGCTTATATTTCACTTAATATAGCTCCTTCCACCGGCACTGTATATCAGCAGCTTGTGGTTTGAGGATACATACACTCACAAAGCTTTGAAGGGGAAGAGAAATTCTTCTCTCTGATGTGTTTTAAGCTGTTTGGTTCAGCTTTTACCCCCTCTGGCCTGTAATTAGCCCTGGAGAAATCTGGTAGCATTCTCACAACAAAACCCAGTGTCGTGCATTCCTTGTGAGAACGCATGCCTTGCTTTGCCACTGGACCTCACCTTTTAACTGTAAAGAATAGAGAAACACGGTGGAACACGAAAACACTTAAAATAGACGGATGACTTGCCACATATCAAGTTGGAACTTAGACCATGTGGATATCTAGCAGCCTCTTCTTCTGTACACAACAAAGCATGCTGATGGCACTTGAGAGAGAGCAAGCAAATATGCTTACTCAGTTTGCGTCAATTCCCCCTGAACTGTTCCGGTGTTGGCTGCCAAACGGACAGCATGATTTTATCATTACGACTTGTTTCCCCCCGTCTCCCTTTGTTTCTTATAGCGAGGCACAAACCATAGCTGTTTACATACATCTTCGCTGTACATTTAATGAGAAAAACCCTGTAAGTGCTCCAGAATCTGCACTTATTCCAAACAAGGAGATTATTTCAGGAAAAGTATTTACATGAGATGGAGTGAGTCAAGCGCAAAAAAAAAAGGAAGAGCGTTTGGATCCAAAATGTCACAAACATCTGTTTCTCAATGATGCAATAGTATGGGGTTTGCAGCTGAATGAAGCAGCTTTATTTTTTTTTAATGAAATCGACAAAACCCTTCAATTTGAGGTCGCACATGGAAGTCAGGCATGGACAGGTTGCACCCAAACCTGAAAGGGATATAATAATATAAAGTAGTACACATGAATCATCAGCAACACAGAGGCATGCTCCTTTTGCACGCCCTGGTATTCAGGGCAGCCCTTTGTGTGATCTTACTGATATAAAGCATGCTGCTATGCATTTACATGCAGGAAACAAGTTTGACGCCATGATCACATGGCGTGATGCCCAGCATTTCCAGATCCGCATTAGTGCCCTGATGCCAAAAAGAAGACTCCCCACCCCTTGTTCTGGTCTGAGTCAGCAGAGGAGGGAGGGTGCCCTGCAGATTTAGTCCATGTTCGTGTGAACAGGGCAGAGCAGACATGTTGGAGTGGTTGGAGACATAATTTTATACACAAGAAATGCAAGAGCTGAGCTGTATTTTAGGCAGCTTTAATGACATAGTCAGCAAGACAGAGTGAAAAGTAGTTAAGAGGTAAGTGCATAATCATGGAAAAGTACGGGTTTCATTTCTATTGTAATACAATAGAATAGAAGTCACTTTCATATAATTAAAAATGATAATAATCTGGTCTGGCAGAAGCTTAAGTATGAAATCAGCAAATATTTTCAGAAGAAAAATAAATTATAGGAGCATTCATATTTTTACACTTTTAGCAGAAGTCGCATGCAGGATGAAATATTTGATATTGCCAAAAGATTGGAAACATCAAACTCAAAAGAACTGAATTAGATTAAATATTCCCTGTTAAACACCGCATATACAGTAATAAGACTCGTTTAAATGTTTTACATCACATTTAAAAAAAAAGAAGCCTTGTCTGGACCTCACTTCACTTCTCTCCCTGCATGAAATTTGGAAACAGTGACACTAACATAATTTTATAACAGTATTTATTGCACCCGCTGAGACATGCGTTATATGTCGCCTGTGTTTTAGGGGCAGAATGTCACTCGGCTCTTTTAAAACAGCTGCTTGGCCTTTCACGGGCAACACAGGGCCGATGTATTTTATGCGGTGTTTCAAAGCATTGTTTGGAGATATTAAATTTTTATCAGTCATATTCTGGAACAGCTCACGGAAAAATAACTGCTCAGGGTGTGTTACTGGGTTCATTGGTAATTTATGGACATATGAGTGTTGAACACTTCAGCTGCTTTGTGTTTATTGATGAAAATCTGGAAACTAGAGTTGATCAGTGAAGAGGTGTTTACACAGTGTGAAAACAATCACATCTGAGATGGAAATGAGCAAAAGCACGCTTTTACAAGCCGTGAGAAACTTTTCTATTATATTTTGCAATGTTAGAGTTCATTTGGGCTGTAAAGTGGTGGGGCGGTCAGCACTGTCACAGCAAAAGGGTTCCTGGTTCGAATCCCGGTTGGGGGCTGTTTGTGTTTGCATCTTCTCCCTGCGAATGGTTCTCTGCGGGTACTCCGGTTTCCTTCCCACTGTCCAAAAACATGCATGTTGGGGTAATCATTGGAACTAAATCAACCCTTGGAGTGAGTGCGAGAGTGCATGGTTGTTTGTCTTGTTCGTCTCTGTGTTGACCCTGCGACGGACTGGCGGCCTGTGCAGGGCTTGCCTCTTGCCCAATCTGAGCTCCTACGACCCTGAATTGGATTAATCGGGTTTTGAAAATGGATGAATGGATAGACTGCATTTAACAGTGCCACATTAAGCGTTTCTCTCATGGAAGCAGGCTTATTACAAATGGTGTACAATGACTTTCCACTTGCTATATAAACTATATAAATTGTTACTAGAATATAAATATTGGCTCTTATGGTTGTTTAATGAAAAGCTTGGCATTTTGGAAAAATGCTCATTCCTTCATACTATATCACACGATTGATACTACTCATGTCTAAACATTTAACTTGAAGCTGTTGCATTCGAGTCAATTAGCTTAGCTTAGCAACAACGGAAGTGGGGAGACAGCTAGCCTGGCTGTGTCAGAAAATCACAAAATCTGACACAAATAAGCTAAAATTCACCAATTGAAATCAAAGAATATTGATGGACTAGTTTGTGGTTTTGAAGAAATGTATCATGCTCATGCTAAGCTAAGCTTTTTTAAAAATCCTTTCTAGGCAAGTCTAATCACAAAGGAAAATATTATTTTTTACAAACCCCAATAATGAAACCCTTGCTCTCTTAAGATATAAACACAATCTGTATTTAATTGAAACAGTGGACTGAAAAAGGCATTACATTGAACAGATGAAAAATTACCTTTGAATAACCCTTCACTTCATAAAATAAAAAAATAACTGCAAAAAAAATAAAAATGCACTTTTGATTTTCTTTTAATCCTAGTGCATGATATCTAATTATTGTCTAAAAGCTCCTTCTCTAACTGCAAAGTTTTTGTGTCTCTTGATGTAGAAATACTCTTGGCATATGCTGCAGCCACTTTAGATCCGCTTGGTGTCTGGATAGATGGTGCAAAAACTTGACCTTTTCATTTTACGTTTAACTGTCTAACACGATGTGTTAGAAAAACAGCAGTATCAGTTTGCAGTGAAAAGGAAGCGCTCCGACAAGAATCATCCCCCTGTGATTGTGATATAACATTAGTGTTGGAACAAATTATGATTTGGGTTCACATCCTTTGCACCATCATGAACGATTGACCCATGACACGCAACTTTTTCATGAATTGATGTAAAACCGCAAAGTCAAACAAGTTACTGGAAGAAGTAGTGAATGAATGAATAAGGAAGTGATTTTTATCACTGCAGCGTTTATACTTTTAGGGGTCAGTCAGAGCATATAGTTCTACTGACCTGTGCAGCTTTACAGGGGGGGGGGGTTTGTTAACAAAACATTTCTATAGATTTGGCATTGGTTAGCAACCTTCAGGTAGATATACTCAATGAATACAAATATGGGAAAAACAATAGGGACTCACAGTATTTTTATTACTTCATTGTACATAAATAACATATTTAATAGTTCCTGTTTGACTTTTTTTTATATTTGGCACACATTTGTCATTGAAATACTGTCCAAATGTTATCTTTTACCACTGCTCTAAAGTATGCTACAGTATCATGTCACCAAAGGCATCAACCACACTTTAAGGTCATAAATCTTTAGAAATAAATCAGGCAGTAGGAGTTATAATTACCTTTGACTTTGTCAAATTGTGACTAAGTTGTGGTTGTAAAAAGTGACCTCAGTAAACTTGCTTTTATCTTATGTGTTGTTCTTCTGCATACATTGTGGTGTTTTTAACCATTTATTTAAGATTTGTCTGATGTTTATAAAGGCACGACATGTGAACTTAATGTAGTTTCAATAATGTAGTTAACATTGGGAAGAAGGAACAGAAGAAAAGTTGTGGCACAGCAGGGGAACATGTACCACAGTCTGTTATTATAAAGATAAAAACAAACTTATTTGGCTAAAACCCTTAGAGTGTTTCATATATGGACATTTGATAACTTGTCCCAAACTGTTCCATGATTAAATTGGTTCTTTCAGAAACCATCATTACCAACAACATGTGTCAGATCTTTTCAGTTTTCCACCACAAAGCTCTGAATAACATAACAGGTGAAGTAAAGGAAATTTAGACTTGTTATGGGAAACCTGTGCTTTTACTTTTACTTACATTTACAAATTTGAATAGACACGGTATCAGACAGGAATACTGAACATATTGAAATATTGTTTCTTTCAGATTACAGCACAGGTATGTGGCTATTTCAATTATCTGTAAATGTTTGTGATTTATTGGATCTCTGTCATGTCCCCACCTGAATGTCACTGGGCTGCATATTTTTTGTTTTATATCATATCGCTCCTCATATGTGTCCAGCAGTCTGAGGTCAGAGCTGTTTGTTAGAGAGATAGAGATGGCGAACAAGAGGAGAGAGAGAAGCAGATGCTTTCTCAGGAGGAGGGTTCAGCTGCCCACCTCTCTCCCCCCTTATTTAATTCTAAGAGCATATGGACACTAAAGAAAGACTGCAGAACCCCAGGACATTCTGGAGAGGATAAACAAAGTGAAAGTGATGGAGGAAGAAACAAAGAAAGTGAGGTGAAAGAGTTCTAAAGACAAACAGAAAGAGGTGTGAGAGGGAAGTTTTAAATAAACATGTTTTCCTGAAATTAAAGCTGGAACGAGAAGGAGTGATGGAAAATAGCGAGCATAGCTTTGTCCACGAGACAGCAGGCAGCTCGCCTGCTGAGGCAGGGTGCGGTGAGGATCTCCTTGACTTAGTTTGCAACCTTCTTCAGTCTGAATCTAATCATTGTCAAGCTGTTGGAAGTCTCTGAGGCTTATCACTTTAATAAAAACATGTGCTTTGATTGGGTGATGCAGCATTTAGTTTCCATTGACAGTTTGCTCCAATAAGGGATTTAGAAGTGTCGATTTCTTAACAAACTTTCTCTTTAAGCCCTTAAATCCTTTTGAATCTCATTTGATGCAAAAGTAAAAGACGAGTAAGGCTGATGTCCTGTTTAAAAATTCATGTCTTGTGACGTAAACTAATAGCTTTCAATTCAGATGAATTACATAGACTGACGTTTTCAATCCACCCAACATGTGTTTGGCTCAAAAGTATTGAAAATTGGAAGTGACATCTTTCCAAGTCAACTATCATATGTTGCAGTTTTCAAATCATACATATCTTTGTCATTAACCGACTTTATTCAAGACAGAAAACACCACCCATCCAATTATTTTTCCTCAATATCATAGCTTAATGAATTACCCGTTGTCATGAAAGAACAGCAGCAAAAACATCCACCACTGTGTCATGATTGATTTGCGTTTACTCTCTGGTTGAACACAGTGCGTCCCTCGGTTTGCTTACAAAACTCTGCAGCAAGCATGGAATCCTAAAGTCCAGCTGAAAGATCTTTTTCATTTTCATCACAACAATAAGTTATAGTTTTATGACCTGGCAGGGGAACGAAAGGGAACATGTGTTTTTATAGTATCCAAATTAAATACCGTCCCTTCTTTGTTTGCTTCTCTTAATGGAATTTTGTTAGAAATATGGTCCGTTGTCGCATTTAAAGACTGTACTTCCAAAAGAATTCTCACTCTGTGTCATACAAATGGTTTGAGCTTATTCAGCAGCCCGGTCACACAAGAAAATATGTTATAAATGCATTTCTCAAAAAATAGGCGCGTCGTGATTCAATGTGGAAAATTTTGAGATGGCAGCAAATGTGTAGGCACGTGTCCACGTCACATTATCATAATCGTGATGTACGCATATGAAATTGTGAAACCAAATACGTCACTATGGGGCGTTGGCTCAGGCAGGCTGAAAAGGTCGATATTTCAGTTTGTAAAGTATGTGACTTCCAGTGGTCATGAGATCAACTGTGTGGCTAACAAAGAATATATTTTCCAGCCCTTACTATGATATTTCAATTTGAAAAAAAAAAACAAAACAAAAAAAAAAACCTGCTGATGTTATTGCCTTAACTCAACCAGGAAATGACAAATGCATTTTTATCATTAGTGCTGTTGTGTTAGTAACTAAAAGTAATGCAGAAGTGAAGAAGAAGTTGTCATGTGTTGGTCTTGATTTAACCCCCATTTAACCCCCTATAGGGTGCCTTCTCAGTGGGAGGTCTTGTTGGAAAATGTGTGAGCACTTGCCTTCCTTGTATGTGAACAAATCAGCGGTATGCAACAGTTTGGTGAGTCATCACATAGTGAGAAAATAGATGGATGTTGAACTCATCACATAGACAAAAGGAAAATAAGAGAGGAAAATGTAAAATTTGGTGCAGTGGATGAACAAAGAACAATGTTTTTCCCTAGTTTCACGTGAAATTTTCTTTTCCAGATCATTTACTTACTTAAAAATACTCCTGAATACTGTAAAAATTGCATTTGAAATGACCCAACATATGTCCAGTTATTCATAAACTATAAAATAACTTGTAGACTATAGAGTTTTAGTTTGTATTTGTTTTTTTTCAGCCTGACAGTGTCAGCATGGTTGATGAATATATCTTACTGAATACGGATCTTTGGGAGTATTTTGGCAAGCATTCACGCGGTTATTTTTTTCTATTTCTTTTCCTTTTTCTTGTTTTTCTTCTTCTTAAGTCTTAATAAGACACCGATCTCCAGAGACAGACCAAGATCATGATCTGAATGATCTGGATTGAATATTAAAAGTCCCTAAAACCTAAATCTTCCACATGAACACATAATCCAGTTGGTGTTTTGACAGTTAAATAATGATTGTCATCCCAAAAGTAGTATATTGAAATACAAGTTTTTTTCTGGGGATTTAAGTTATGTATGTAAAAGGACATTATGAGAGAAATTCTGGAGTTGCTCATTACACCCCAGATGTTGCCTCATGTAGTACTGATGAGCTCATTTCACTGGCCAAATGACAAATCAAGCTCCTTTTCACTCGCAACAATATAGCATCTCCAGTGATTGCCTCAGGTCAATGAGAGTATTATTTGTCTAATGAGACTTTTTAACCTTTGACCTTGGCAGGCATATTATAAGAGTAGCATACGTTCATTTCACAAGAGGTATGGCTCCTCTGAGCTGCGTCAAGGTGACGCACGGAGCCAAGAATGTGCTGATTTCAGATGTGGCGAATGGCAACCATGATGACTGTCAAATTGTTGCAGCGTTGTTATTGAAAACATGTTTCTCTCTGCTGGAGAGACTCGATCCATTTCTAAGAATGCCAGTAAACCACAGCAAAAGTCCAAATGAACAATTAATAGATCTGATGGCTGATTTAAAAGCTTGTGTTGACTCAGATCACCACTTGGATCAGGCAGTGGTGGCATATGAACATGTGACAAAATGACTGATTCCTGTGATCTCTCAGTTTCAGCTTTTCAGATAAAGCAACATTTAAACCATTGTTTTATGGAACAATTAACTACAAACCCAGCTGGGACTTTATGTTGGCCCACGATTATATGTGTGCTGTCTGGAATTTGGTATTTAACCAGGATTGATAGCAGGAGTTTGTGAAATTCTTGTGGTTAAAGGCCTCATAGAAAATCATTGTTTGCAAATGCTAATTTATTTAGCCGGAGACATTGTGTCTAATGCAGTGTAACCAGTTCAGATGGTGTGCATTGCTCTGAACTGTTGCAGCTTATTTGAAATTAGGAATGTTTTCCTTCAATGGCAGTAAAATAGTTTTCACAATCTTATTGGAAAACTCAGTTTATAAACGTCACAATGAATCTTTGTTAAATCAACATTGTTGCAGGGTTTTCAAAGGATTCCTTAGGGATCCATCTGACTGGCCACCATCAATCTTTCTCTGTCAAGGGAGAAAATTTGGAGGTACTTAGCACATTACATCATGATAGCAATCATAACTTCGCTTAGGCCGAGTGTTTGTGGGCAAGTCACTGATCCTGTAAAGTGTTTTCGATAGAAATCCTAAACAAAAAGCAATATTATCTGCAATTTTCTGCTATTGTTAATTATAGTATTATTATAACTGGCAAAATCATACAATTATGTATACATGCCGACATCAGTGCCTACATGTAGATATTTGTGTGTGTCTACATGTGTGCATATGGTTGGTGTGTTTTTCATATTTTCTTAACAGCTGTAGACTAATACCTGATCTCATTGTAAGCCTTTAGGAACCATTCAGTGCCTAAATTGTGTGTCTACTAAAGTGTGGGGCTGCTTTGCCTCTCCAGCCTGCATGTAGCTATTCTCCCATGATTTAATAGCATTCTGTGGTTTTCAAAACAAATAAAAAACAAAAAAAATGTCTGAGAAAAGGGGAGAAAAAGACAACCCTGGACAGTGTGATTTTGTTGTGCCATATCTCTAATTGATCCGGCATGTATTGTCAACATCATCACCCTGACGAGAGTCTGTACAGCGGTATTTTGAGACAAACGTACACTGTTTTTCTTAAGATAGAAACATTTTCACTGTTAAATTATGTTCTAAAAGTGTATCTTAATGTTTCTGATGTTTTTGCAGCTGATAGTTTGGACATAACCAGAATTAATTCAGTTTCCTTTGACAGTGCTAACAATTATTTTTGGCTCGCAAACTTTGGATATCAAGACTATAATAAAGCTTCTGTTCTATAAAGGTTTTATTTTTTCAGGATGATTAAGTGAATAAGATGGTCTGCGCTTGGGATCCTGCTTCTCTAAGGCTTAAGCACAAAATGCAAATGTCAACAGGATCACAGTGACAATGCTCAAACATTGATGCTTAACTTGTAAACTTTTGTTATGGTCCCAATCATAGATTGTAAATAAAAGATGAAAGCTGTCTTGATTTCACTCATTGGTTTATGAACTGCTATTTTAAAGCCTCCAAAGCCGCACGTCTACAACCTGTGTACACACACACCATCCATGTCAGATGGAGGTTATATCAGAACAAAAAAAGGCTACTTATTAAGCTGATAATAAGCCATTAATAAGAGTAGGCGATCTTCTTTATTCTTTTTTTTCTTTATTCACTGAAAAGAAAAAAAAACAAAACACCGAGGACATTTGCCCAGGTTTTGTTTTGGATGCAGTTTCTTTTAGTGTGTGATGTTTCTCCTCTTATTTGACACTTATTTGAAGTTTCCTAAGATTATATATTGCATCTGTAAACGTTACTGAAATGGTATTTAACTTTCAAACTGTTCACCGACTGTATTTTCTCCTTGGGATTTGTACCTCCTCTTTTGCCTCTGACTTTTCATAAAGAAGGCGTTGAAAACACAAGAGCAACTCTGTGACTGTTTAATCTCTCCATCGTTGCAGATGCTGAGGGGTATGTATGCCAACAACATCATATGAATGCTATATTCATCCACAGTGATGGTGACTGTAGAAATGTTGCAAGCTGCAAGGGGCAAATGAATAGCTTTGTGACATTTAATTGGGTGTGTGCCCTTCATCATTCGTGTAGTTCAGTGAAGAGTTAGACCAACCACACAAGAATCGATAGATACTCTTTTGGGTATCCAAAGATAAAGTGAATTTTACCGTTTATACGGGTTGCTTTTATTTTATCATGATATATATCATGAGTCCATTACTGCTTACTCCTCCTGAAGCAAATGATCATATAAAACTAAATAGTATATACAGTGTTTTCACTTTGGTAGGTGATTTATAATTTCAACATTATTAACAAACCAGAGAAAAGTTGTGTCTGCAAAATGTGAAGAGGGCTGTTTACTACACTCCAACTATTCGGATGATGTGCACATGATCCAATAAAGTGAAATGAGAACAAGTCAGAAATGCCAGTGATTGCATGTTGTTGACATAAATCATGTGAAGATTACTTCCCAGCAACAAAAATTATAGCATCAGGGATAAGAGTAGGGTTATGGTTGGACAAATAAAAGGGTTTGGTTGCGACTATGTTCAAGCTTGAGAAGTTATATTTCCGGTTAAAAGCAAGGTTAAGATTTTGAAAACACTGTGTAAGAAACAAGTTTCATGAAACTCAAGTTTCTCTCACAGTAGAAAACTTTTGAGCTGGGAATTAAACTCAGGTCACCAGAGGCCACATCCACCCGTCTACCAGCCCAACCGCAACACCCTCACTTTCCACCATGCTTGTGCAATGTGAAAAACCACTGGCTGTTTCCTTCACATAACCCTAATGTGGTGGGAAATGTACAACTGTCACTGGTCATAAATGTGAAAATATTTGCATTGAGAAACTTGCTGTACTCACTCCATGAGCCCTTTAGGGTAGTGCTGCATGATAGGAGCAGTTCATATGAAAGGCAAATCAAAACATAAAGTGAAAGGTTTTATTTAGTGATGAATAAGGCATATCTATGATTGCAAAATTACCCACCTCCCCAGCTCTCCAGCTCTTCTCTGTGCCTCTCGGTTAAGAGCAGCACTGACAGAATTCCTAATTAGAGCCAGATATGAGCTGCCAAATTCTTCTCAATGGTTTAGTGAGCACTGATGTCAGAGATGCAGTGGTGGTGAAAGTTGAAGCCAGTGACTAAGAAGTTTGCTTTTTACAATATGAAAAAGGTTGATGGAAAGTATGGCTTTAATTAACGTCCCTTATTTATTTTTGACATTTTAAAAAGTCAGCTTGAATATACGTGGCTGTTTATACTTTTAGATTCATTGTCTTTCTATTTTTTTTTTCATCATAAAGTTAATAAAGATCCAATTAACTTGTCACCATTTGGTTTTCAGACACTTTTATTCCAAATGGACTCCATCAATTAAAATAATTACTTGTAAGTTACTGGGTCTGAGGAATTCGGCAAGATGAAATATATTGACTTTTACAGCTCGTTTCCTCTGAATATGAATATTGCATTTAAGAGTTTGGAATTTTATCAGCACATCAAATACAGTTTTACTCTTTGTTTATGATTAAACCTGCTTGAGGTGAAGTCAGATATATGCTCAAAGCTATTAAAATGACATATAGGCTGCAAAAACTTTGCAACAACAAAGGAGAAAAATGTCTGACAAAGAAGGCTTTTTACAGTTTCAACTGGCATGAAGACTAATAGGATCAGTTTTATTAGTGTTGTCTTTCGGCCACAAGTGGTTTAGATTTTGGGGAGGTCAGAGTTCATCGTTCATCTTAATCAGTCTGTAATAAGTATCAGCATGAACTCTCACCTCATCTCTAGCCTATCGCTCTCGATGCTCCAAAGTTTTTCTCATTAGATTGCAGTTCTCAAAAGGTCCTTGTTCAATTTTGTGGCGATTTCTAAACGTCCAAGTTTAAAGCCAAGCAGAAATCTCTCAGACTTTGGGAGAAATTGGATGAAGGAGGAAATAAGTAATTATATCAGGGTGCAGAACTTTCAAATCTAGTAAAAGTGAGATGATATTCTAGCTGCAACAAAGTGTTTTCATTTGAAAATGGTAAAAAAATGGAAACTCGTGGAAAATAAAAGTCAATAAGGACTGTTTGGAGCATTTGTGAGACAGAGGTCGCATCAAGACAGAGCAAACATGACACCCTCAGGAGAGACAAGTTGGACAGACCCCCCAGACATCTGTGTGTTCAGAAAATGTGATTAGGTGTCAATTAGGAGAGGAACATTTTGACACATGTCTTATATTTGGAGTGAGAAGAATCAGATATCAGCAGCAGAGGAAGGTGGGGATTGTGTGGACGATATTTAATACATTGCTGATCTTAGGTCCACAAGGTGCCTTTAAGTTTATGGTAAGTTTTAGCCTGAGATTTCAAGTAAATTATATCTCCTCTTCAACTGTGCTTTTCTTCTAAAGAGTCCCGTCGCCACTGCTGGAGTATAATGTAAGTTTTTCAGTTTAACATTTTCTCCCAAGCTATCTTAGAAAAATAGTAGAAGACTGGGCTGTAATTTTCTCTGGGAGTCAGTCCACAACATAACACATTTTGGTGAGAAAGTACACTTACAAGACTGCCATGACCTCATATCTCTACATATGTGCACAAAGTCAGTAATATAGCCAGGTTTCCTACGTCACTGCATAGCTCTGTGAAACCACTAAAGCAGAGCTGTGCGTCTTGTTTTGGTAAACACTCCTCTAGAAACCATCCTGATCATAATATGGCTCACTGTCTGCTGCCAGAATTAATATGCGGTTAATGACATGGTTTGGCAAGCTGCCCAGCTCTATTGATCAAATGTTGATTCTTCCAGTCTGCTCTCTCGCCCTAATGTGAAACATTTGTCACCCATGATTTCCTCTGTCCAACTCAGCTGAAAACTGTACAGTAAATGCAATATTTTCCCTTTGGCAGCCGCAGGGTTCTCCAGCAGAAAGTGAATATTTCAGATCACCAGATTTGCATCGGATTTACATACTTTAGTCCTCTACACCCTTAAGTGGGTTAAAAGCCATTGGCCTAGAGCCTGTTGCTGAGAAGGGGGCTTAAGTTATTCAGTAACATATGCAGCATCTTCTCAAGTAACTATTTTTGTAGATTTCTGCAGGGCCAGGTAAGCTCAAAGAACTGCCAAAAACAACAGAAAAACACAGTTTACTGTTCACATAGAGTGCCTACATGAAGAGTATTTTCCTTGGTAAAAGTGGGCTACACATGACAACATCTGGAGGTGATCTACACAGAATGACAGCTTGATTTTAGCACTAACACTTGACAGCCAGCAGGAGAGATGGAGTTACCCAAATGTTGCATGAATTGCTCTGAATGAAGCAATTAATCTGAAATCTGAAAAATCTGAAAATAAAGATCAGGAGGTTCTGTCACAGACTTTGGGGTTGCAGGCTCCTCCATCTGTCTCTGTTTCTGTGTGTCTCTCCATCCCTGGGATGGGCTCCAGGTGTGTTGCAACACTGCGGTTGTTTCCAGGAGATACACACTGTGCTCAGGCGCCAGTGTGTTGCGGTTCCTCATGATAAGTTTTCATGAACAGATGAATTAAAAGATCAGGAGCCAATTTAAGTCCCAAAAAATTCAGTTCAGTACAATTCTGTTATTTCACTGTTCTTAACCCAGAATCGGTTCCTGGTAATCAAGACAGTTGCATTATTTTTCCCCTCTAAAATGCCCATACGTGAAAAAAAGGTCTTCTTTTCAACTTTGTCAACATTTCCATAGGTTTATTTCTTTCTTTTACATTTCAGAGGACACACCATTAGTCAACACCATGACTGGAACTGCAGTAGAGTCTCCAGTGGAGAGAAAACAAACATTGCAGTGTGGAACTCATCACAATCAAAATACTTCAATTGTCTTTACCCTTATGTATCCATGTCCAGGAAAAATATGAAATGTTATCAATAATGTTCAATGCTTGTGAAAAGAAGCATTTTGCAGGATTTAGCAAAGATGTTGTTGTATGTACCTCTTGCCTGGTTACAGGAAGTTAAACAGATTGTCTGATGGGCGGTAGTGCTCTTCAGTGAAACTGGCACAGCACCCATAATAAATCTTCAGAAGGGAGGGCAGAGAGGCACAAACAATTATGCCTGCAGTCTTCACTATCCTGCTTAGCTGCTGCTGTTCGGCAGACTTGCAGGTGCCAAACCAGGAAGTGAGTCGATAAGTCACGACTGATTTCATTGGTTCCACTCAAGATGGTGGAGAGGTCTTTGACGGGGAGATATGCCTCCTCTTTATGGCTAAAGTGTTGACAGTAGCAGCCAAGTCATCTGCAAGGTAAACACCAAGAAACATGATACTGTTGACCTTCTACACAGCAGTTTCCTCAGTGAACAGGGGCATGGGATTGGTGAACCTGAAAATCTACTTTGTTTTGTTTGACTTTTTCTACAATGGAATGACAGTGGCTTTTTTTTTTTTTTAGCTAAGCACAGTTTACTACCTGAGCAAAAGACTGAAAATGTCTGGAAAGAACTGGAACTCTGGAACAAGGTTTCAGCAACATTAGCAACTCATTATTACATATTTTAACTTGAAAGCAAAACCCTGCAGTCTACCTGTCAGGCTGCTCCTCCGTGTGTAGGAGAATGATGTGTATGCACATTTCTGCCTTTGTGTGTACAGTTGTGGACATAAAACTACTCAAAGTTTTATGTATCTGGCCCTTGTAAAGCAACATTTTTTCTTTTCTACTTATATCTTTAATCTCTTGATCAGGTTAAATAACATTTGTGACTTATTGTTAGAACACTGCTAATAACTCTCTAGTTTACTATTTTGAGTGGATAAAAAAAAAAAAACATTCTGTGGTCTGGCGAATAGAACAAGGAGGCCTATTGTATTTCCAGATTTTCCTGAGTGTTGCTTATCCATAGAGTTCAAAGGTCTCTATTTTGACTCACAGTTGTGAAACTTCTACTTTCTGTGTTCTGGGGATGTTTTTACAGGTGAAAACTAATAACAAGAAGCCTCGTGATTAAGGGGGCGAAGTCTAATGGAATAAAATAGAGGTCCACTGGTGTGGATGGGAAACCCAATAAACAAGGCTGAGTGACACGATGAAAAAAAAAAAGAGTTAAACAAAGTACACACAGCACTCATGAAGTTGAAACCAAACTGTGATACTTGTCATGTATCACCTTGCCACCCCCCCATCCTACCCAGTTCCATCTGTAATTATATTCATCTCTGTATTCTCAGCCGCTTCACATTCCTCTGTCCTTTTCCTCTGTAACCCTGTGATATTTACCTCACAGCTGAAATATTGACAAACATTTTATGAATCTGCCCAGAGAGTGCTTTAGAAACACAGCCAAGTGGCTAAAGAAATCCAAGCTCCGTCTGGCTTAGATTGAGCATTTGCGTCTTTCAGCCTCGCCTCTCCCCCTACACACACACAAACACGCACACACAGGCGTGTGCAAGGGATGAAGGAATTCTTACAGTCCAGCTGCGTCCCATCCGAGGCTCGTCTGCCACTGCCAAAGGATGATGATGCTGACGATGAGGTTGCGCTCTACAGCATGCCAGCGTTGGTCCCATGATGACATCACAGTCTGATGTCAAGCTGATGGGTGTGGTGATTAGACAGCCAGCTGAGAGGGGTATGTGTATTTGTACTCGAGTGCATGTGTGTGTGTGCATGTTAGGGCAGGGTGAAAGTATGCGGCGTCCTCTGGGGTTTTCTGCAGTAAGAGTTTTGGATGGACACTCACTATTACGTTTGTACTTGAGGAGAAGGGGACTGAGCAAGAGGGGTAGAGGGAAGTGGAGGGGGAGGAGGAAGAAAGAGAAATGAAGGAAGGAAAGCGGATTAGATAAGTGACTTAGAGGTGGAAATGGTGAACGAGACTGAACTTGGAGATAAGAAAAGAGTGTAGCCATTCACTTTGTGAGACTATGCTTGTGCAAAGTGACGCCTTTGTTTCCTAATGCTCCATTTATCCTATTTGATTCATTTTCTTTATAGGTTGTATTGACCATGTCATTTGTTGAGATATGTGAAAATGCAGCATCTCTGGCAAGATACAATAGTCATGCTGTCTGACCGCAGTGGTTCCATGAGCTAACATCCCAAGATGTTTTCACTCCTACTCATCACAGTTTGCTTCTTCGGGAACCCTTCGAATCATATCTTCATGCCCTGAGTACCCCCTTAACATGACAGTCATTGTGCGTAGTAGTGATCCATATCAGTATTTTGCTGGGTGAGGATTTTTTCTGTCAGCATAAGGAGGTTAGAACGGAGATAAAGGGATAAAACAAAGGAACTTAAATTTTATGTCTTGTCGCAGAAGCTAAATTCCTGCGTAAAAATCTTAACCTTGTATGATGCTTTTTTTTTTTTTCTTTTCACATTTTGCATATCCAGCTGCTGTTTGAGGCACACTTTGACAACATTCCCCATGGTACACTCATCTCTTTTTTAAACAAACTTCTCCTCTTTTTTAATCGGTTCCTGGGGTAAAGAGTCCCGCAACACTTATGCCACCAACAAAGAAAATTTTGGCTGTGCTTTAACTTTAGCTGTTGAGGAACTTCTTTACAGTATTGCATTACCTTTCAGTACTTCCCTGCACATTGAAAAGGCAAAGTCTGAGCATTAAAAAGTGACTTCGGGCTCCATGCCAACACTATATCACCCACTGCATACTTAGACTTGAGTGCATATGTGCATTTACACGGTGAAGAATGACTATAAGGGGTGCTCTATGAGTTCTTGGAATGTGTATTCATACAGACAGAAATACTGAATGTTGAAAGCTATATACTCCTCATGCTCTGGGAACGTTGCATGGCTTTGTAGCAGAGGGGAAGGGACCACCCACCAGTTTTCAGACAACGAGATGAGAAAAAGTGTCGGTGCGGATGGCGACGCTTGTGCTAGTCAGTTAACCAACAATGGCAGATCATTGTCAGACAGTGATGTTACATGTGTTGTGCAGTTTTTTTTTTTGTTTTTTATGCACTTTTATAGTATGTGTGGTTACTATTCTGTTGAAATTCACTCACATCGCAAGTAAGTGCAGACTATGTACAACATAGACATCTACGAACAGAGGTATCTGAAATGAGACGGTGCAGGCATCTGTGGAAAATCAATTCAACATCAACATACAACTCTGACAATCCTGACAAGCCCTTTTTTGTGATATTCACCATCTTAGTTCCCCGTGCCTGAATGAAACATTTCCTAGCGATCACTTAAGCTCTGCAGACATCTGCATATTAATATGCAGAATCTGTTGGCAGGGGATCACATTGCTGGTTCCACAGGCTTTCTGGATCTCATTAGTAGACCAAGTACTAATAGCCACACATGATTTGACTGTGGTTGCATCCATATAAACATTTTATAATGAGACAAAGACCCAGAATACATATAGGCCTTGGAAGAGTCTGAAATCCATTGACAATTTAGCTTTTTATTAAGTTTTTCATATTCATTCTACCCTGACACACTGCTACATAAAAAACAAAGCATCTTAGCCCAGATATCATTATCTTTTGACTAGATATTAATTGATATAATTTGGTTGGAGTTAGAAATCAGAAAAAAATACTTTGGTAGGGTTAGAAACAATGGTTTGGAAAAAAGAAAATGTTGTTTTTACCAGACAACTGTACCATCATGGGGGCCATTTTCCCCTTCACTTGACTACGAAGTTGCGTTCATGAACAAACACCACATAGGCACGTTTTAAGGAGGAGGGGAGTCCCAAGAAACAGGGCTAACTCTTGTGCTGACTCAAGCACGGCTAAAGAACGAAAGTAATAAAAGAGGAGTCAACAGAAGTGGGAAATATATTCATTTTTCTTTTTCACACTGTAAGATGAGTATGTTTGTCCAGCTGAATGGCATACTAGTCATGAAACAAATCTGCCAACAAGCTGTAGCCAACTAAATTATTCAGCTCAAAGAAACTTCAGAACACTTTAAACAGCACGCGTGATAGCATGTGTAAACTAATCTCAGTCGTTTCCCTTCACTAAGTGACACAAGAGAGGAACTGTAGGTTTTACTTCAAGCTTGTTTTTCCTGTTCTTGTCTTTTTAGAGAGGTAAAACTGGTGTCTTGGACTTTGTATGGCCTCCTTGTGGCAGCAAATTGCTAGACAAACCTCCCACGCAGTCCAGAAACGATAAGGGCATATCAGCAGATTCAGCTGATCATAATTTCACGTTGTGATAGCAGTTGTAGAGATCCATAGTTACATGGGACTGACAGCATATGAAATAAAATGTATGATGGAAGGGGTAGGATATGTGAAAATATCAATAGTGTCAGGCAAACATGTTTTGTCATAATAAAGGAAAGGAAAAAAAGTCTTTATCAGATAAGAGGTGGCGATGACTCATATGTGGGTGAAAGTAGGACAGTCTAAGAATGAGAGACACAGATATCCAGGAGTGGGATGTTGCCATGGAGTTCATGCTGAAATCACGACCTCACCTGTGTACTTGCTCATTGAGGAATACAAGGTGTGGCTATTATATTCCAAGACTGATTCTATGTTTAACTTTTAATGAGGAAAAACTTAGGTTTCCGTTCCCTTTACTTGCAGTCTGATATTCTAGTCAGGGTCTTCTTGTTTTAGTTGTCCCAGAAACTCCATGCGCTCAAAACATGTTTACCTGGGTAAAGACTTTATTCTCTGTAAAGAAAAAAAGTCCCATGGGGAATTAGTGTGGGTGGTAAAGGGTGTTTTACAGTGCTAGGTGTGCTGAAACATTGCCCAAAAGGATGAAACCATTCTCTCACAGTGGTGGCTTCTTTCTTGCACATTTTCTTCCTTGAATCAGAATAACAACTTGTTTCTCATCTAACAGCCACACTTTGCATGTATGGGTGCTTGTGTATTAGCTCACTTAGCTTTGTAATTTGATGATAGTTGGCACCTTTGTTAGAACTGGATTAGTCATTTAGAAAATAAAAACTTTAAGAAATAGCACAAATCCGATGCAGACAATGCACAATAACAATGAGTTGTGGATGTCCACGAGAGAACCACCTATCAGTTGCTGTCAGGTCGGCTAAGACCAGGTATACAGACAAAACATGACTATGACAGTCCTGCTTTTATTCACAGAGCTGTGCCAACCAGCCATGGAAGTGAGAATTGGTTAACAAACTAAGTGGGGGTAGACCTTCCACACTCATTTATTAATGAATGTAATGTAATGGGACTCTCTTTTATCTTAATTATATGAAAAAGCTGTGACACTTCCAGTTTATTTGGTGTTTTTTTTGTTGAAATACATTCTTGACAAACAAATTAATACTCTAAAGTACAATTTCCTACTCAGTAGAACCGAATTGTACCTCTATTATAGTCTATTACAGCTAAAAAGTGGAAACAAATTTAAATAAACAAGCTAGAAAGTAGCAATGAACTAAAGTGATATGATAAACATTTTTCTAATCGGTATCTTTTATAACTTGATACCTACCGCTGCTTAGCTGACAGTACAGTGACCACATGTTTGTTCATTTTTTTTAGGGTTTGTTTTGCTGGAATGACGCAACTTCATATAAGGCCCAACAAAGCCAGGAGGGTTTTTTTTATAGACATGTAATTTACTTTTATAAGCCCAGCTTTAGTAACGTGAAGTCAGAGATGAAGAAAGAAAATGTTTGAGAAATGCTGCACAGCAGGACGATAAAAGATGATATGAGAAACTCTTGAAAATGAAGCTCTTTGCAGTTTCTGCATTTACGCTCTTGGTTACGTGTTCAGTAATGGATAACACTGAAACTGACATGCTTCGGTGAAAATGCAGATTTACTGATACAGAGCAGTCTGTGGGTATTTGGACTGTGATATGTGATATCAGGCTTTCACGGTTTTGGCTCAAGTCCTGCACTTAAGATATGAAATGAAACAATGATCCTGAGGTTGAGGTTAAAGGTTAATTGTGTTTTGGGAGTTCAAATCCTAACTGGAAGAACCATGTAGGAATAATCACACACTGTAACTTTGCTATTCTTCGCTAATTCAAACATTAAATAAAAGTTAAGAGGTGACAGACATTTTGTCTACAACCATCTGCCTTTTTGGATTCATGATATGGGATGTTCCAGTGTAACAAATACTAACAAAGACACTGATAATACGGCAATATAATGCTTAAGTAATCATTACAAATGATATGGATTTAGTTGACTTTCTACTGAAAACAAAGCATGAAAGTTACTTATGAAAACTTGAAGGTTTGAAGGTTGAAGGTTTTAACATACAACCCGTTCACATGGTGAAGGGTTTCAGACTGTTACACTGACAGCCGAGACAGACAGGTAGTGAGGTCTGCAGTGGTTGACTGCTAGCCAAGAGGGTGTGGGTCCTCTTCCTCTGCCAGCTCTATGTCAGATCTCTGGCACAGTGTCCATGTCCTCTACTGGGTGGGGAAATTCTGTGTTGTCTGGTGATGAAGTGTCCCATCACAGCAGAAGAATGAGGGAGGGGAAGAGACTTTGCGCGGATGCTGTCTGAGGTGGGTTTGTAAAACATCATAAGGTGTACAGATATCTTGAAGGTACTTGTGTATGTATACGTGTAACCAGACAGGCGAATGGGCGTGTGTGCATTCCTCCCTGTGTGTATCCCCCCAGCTGACAGAGGCTTCCTGTTGTAGTAATTGTCTTTTTATAGCTAGACTGAAGCGCTCCTTGGCCCGGGCGAGTGCTTCAAAGTCACCTGAAGAAGAAAAGCAGTAAATTACAGCAAAGGAAAGTGTAGAGAGAATAGTAATGACCAAAGAGCTTTGAGTTGAATTTAGGAATGTTGAATATGTCTTAAGGCACTGAGGCCAATCAGGAAAACACCTCAATCAGCCTCAAGTGGCAGCAGTGGCTCATGGTGTTTCATAACTTTTCCTTCATTTAGTCCCTGTTGAACTTCACTTATCTGAGCTGTGGCCCTCGTAAAAGGAGCCCTGCATTGTGGCTGAACAGAATAGTAACAAGATTAGACCTGGCTTGGCTTTGTGTGCGCGGTAACTCCACCTCTATGCCATTCATAACACAGACCTGGGTCACAGTAAAGAGGGAGAAAGGATGAAATAAAGCAACGGCAGCACTCTTATCCAGTGCTCCCCTCCCTTCTCCCTTCCTTCCTGCGAAATCAGATCTGAGCTCTGGCCTGTCTCTCCACCCGGCCCCCCGAGAGGGAAAGGGGGATCTATCTGTCCTCGGCGCTTCCTCCGCAGCCTCGCCAGCATGGGTGGCGCTGGGATTGTTGCGTAACTACAGTTTGATAGCACAATGTTGTGAGGTATTCATCCCTTTTCCGACATCATGCCTTGTTACTCTCCGTCGATTTAGGCTCAAGCTCCAGGCTGTGATGTAGGGACATAAGGTGTGAGGTTACGTTGTGGCAGGTTTTTTTGCAAATCAAGATGTCACGTTGCCCGGTTTAGTATACTGCAGCCTATAGTGTGTGCTTTGGGCCTCATTGAGAGCATAAATCTCTGTTGCACCATTTTATTTAGGTCTGACTAAAATAGTCCCAGATGGACAAATGTTACATTATGATACCTTCCCACAGCTCAGTCTTTACCCTCAATCTCTGGCGATATAAAACTGTGTCTTTGTGCTTATCAATCAAAGCATCAGCAAACTCAAACAGGAAATGTCTTTTTAATGACCATGCTGCCCTTGTACCGTAACGCTATGCTAGCCAATTAGCTGCCAATACTTACGTGCTTGTGTGTATTTTAGAAATGGGCCTTGGCTCTGAGCACATTTATTAGATTTGTTTAGACAGTGAAGGGGACTATGTCACAAAAGGTCTCTTTTAGAATCTGCTCAGGTGCATTTTGCATCTGCATTCAGCAGCTCTGTCTCATTAAACTATGAGATGAGGCCAACATTCAGTGGTCAACTTTAATGTTTCCTATCTCAGAAATTAGAACATTTTGCTCTGCAGCATGCCACCGCATCAAGTGGAGTCCCAGTGGCGCATTGAAATGCTGATAAGCATCAAATTGCTCCCGTTAGCGACAAAAACTGTCTCTGTTTCTCACATTTTGTGGCTCAGACTATGGTCCTCTAAAGAAGGACGACTTTTGAAAAGGGGCTTGAATAAGACCAGTTATGAAAAGTGAACAGAAAAAAAGCCATTACAGCAGTTAGTTAAGAAATGACAAATCCTTTAACACTTATCTTAATATTTACTGTGTAAGTGGAGGGCTTGTTTGGTTTCTTTGCCACATTTTCAGACTCAAAGGACCCCTTTTACTGGGATCCTAAGAACAAAGTACACGTCTGTTGATGAAGATTCTCAGACATCCAGGTCATGGTAATCAAAAGAGCTTGAATAAGGGCAACTGAACTTCTTCTTGAAGATGCAAGATTGTCCTCTGCCTAATGACATCTCCATAGGGCATTTGTTCATGCAAAATTAAATAATCTCTAATTACCTTTGAAGACTATACGAACTTCAGTGGTTCTGAGAGCAACTGCATGAGAATTGTAAAAGTGGGCATCCATGAAGGCGATGGTCATGTTCTAAAATGAATGAATTTAGACGATACCACATGATCATTTTCAAATGTGTCTTGCCGTGTTATTGATGGAACGTGACTCCGAAGTGGTATGAACAAACGACCTATATGATTGTTCCAATTGGAGGACTTGTTGAATTGGGCACTCTCTCAGTCTGTGAAAGCATGCTGAAATGCAGTTAGCATCTTTTTTTTACAGCAGGCCTTGCTTCTTCCATCAACACAATGCTAAACCACATACGGAATGTTTTAAAAACACAATGGCCCCATCATAAATTAGTCTAAACTGGCTTGCCTGCAGTCCAGACCTGTCACCATTTAGAAATTACAACCAAGGTCATTCCCACCCACAGCGACACCGTAATGTTTGAAAAAAAAACTAATTTCAATTCTGCTCAATTCAATTCAATGAGAACCCAAACTCTGGGCAACTGACATCCCACATCAAGCAGGAAGGCATATCATATACTCAAAAAATTAATAACTAAGAAAACCTGTAAAAGCTTAAGCAATTCATATTGTATCAGTTTTCCAAATGATGAATTCCTATTACTTTCTAAACTCACTGGAGATGCTTGATCAGCACACTCTATAACCTGACTGTGCTACAGTTTTTTTTTCTGTTCCGTCACTGTTACACAGCCAGTGTGCACAGTTCAAGATACAAGGCTGCTCCTATCTGTGGGCAGAGAGTGTGTACACCACGATCAGCACGCACTTTATCGTCAAGGGAATATTTACCCTCTGGCCTGGTGCCCTAGCTTCTCTCTCACAATTACCCATGGTTTCTCCGTGCTCACTGAACATGTCCCAACAGTGGACGGTGCCACACTTTGATCCATGCCTAAGTCAAATTTTCACATTCTTTTTCATTTTAAACTTTAATCAACTTGTATGTGACCATATAGACAAGCTGATAGAATGAGAAATGTGATACTTTATGAGGCCAACTGTAATAGCTGGCAGAGTCGAATGTGACATTAAAAGTTAGGTAACACCCACATTATGGTTTAATGGAGTTGTAATGGTGACATAATACTATAGAGACTCCAAACTCAATGGAAAATCCCCCTCGACAAAGATCTTTCTTTGACCCAGAGTTGAGTTACTACTTTCTTCACACCTGCTGCTTGCATTCAGAATCTCACTCACACTCTCCTTATCCCTCTCTTGTCTTTATGTTCTTCGGCTGCCTGTCCAGATCTATGCTTGCTTCTTTTATTGTCTCAGCTTCAGGCTTTTCCTCCCATTCTCATTTAATGATAACTATAATGATGATAATAAAAACACTGCACCACAAAAGAGAAAAGAAACTCATTTGCTGAATATTTCCACGGACATGCATTATCTACGTAATAATCTAAGCGTCTGCGACTGCTACTGTGCGTTGTTCTCTGTTTTTGAACATAGTTGTCATTTCAATAACTTGGCACAGAGGACTAGTACTACAACAACGGCAACAATGATGACGCTATAGGCAATAATAATGGTGAGAGTAATGGAATACTACTCGATGGTCTGTAGCAACTGCTTACGCACATATCAGAATGAGTCATAGGGACGGGAGGGTCCGTCCTCCCTCTGCAACTTTGTGGTGAGCTATTTAAACGGTGAGGAGAAAAAAAACTGGTTTGACAGACAGTTTCACAATCTGGATTCCTCTGTTATGGAACGCAAGGAAAGTGGTGCTGGATGTGTTGATGGCATGCGTGCACTTAAACGCACTGCATGAAAAAAATTAAAAATGAAACAGGATGGGCAGGCAAGAAACAGTAAAGAAGAAAGAGAAAAAGAAAGCTATTATGCTTTTTGAATGGCTATTTTCAGTCCATTCACCCTTCATAAAAGGAGCATGGTCGTGTTTTACAGAAATGTGAAATGACCACAGTCTCTCTCCTCTAGATTATCTGCTGGAGGATGTATTACAAAACTGTAGTAGAACAGTTGGATTGAACATGTCACCAGTCTTGAAAGTTTTTTTCTTACTCTAAACCATTATCAATTCCTATCCCTGACAAGGTAGTTTCAGTGCTAAAATGTTAACAAACTAGTTGAAGTTCTTTAAAGGTACAAATATATCCACCCATCTATTTTCTATACCTGTTTAATCCAATTTAGGGTTACAGGGTTAGGGTTACCCTGCCTCTCGCATTCATTGGGCGAGAGGCAGGGTACACCCAGACAGGTCGCCAGTCCATCACAGGGCCACACAGAGACAAACGAGACAAACAACCATCCACGCCCACACTAGCTCCAAGGGACAATTTAGAGTCACCAATCAACCTAAAATACATGCTTTTGAAATACCTGCAGAGAACAAACACAGTGAGAACATGCAAACTCCACTAAGAAAGGCCCCAGCTGGGATTCGAACCAGGAACCCTCTTACTGTGAGGCGCCACACCACAGAGCAGCCCTTAATAGAAAATAAAAATGAAAAAAAAACCTTAAACATCTGTTTTGCACATTACTTACTGTACCCGAGACTGGAACAGCTAAACGAAGGAACAATGGTTTCTCCTTGATATCAATCTTTGGTCTATTAGAGGAACATTTTCTGGTTGATGAGGCATATGCACATCCATGTTTCTGGAGCTTTTGTAGAGAAACACTGATTATATGTTTTTGTGACTCCTGGACACATAAAGGCAAGGCAAGGCAAGGCATCTTTATTTATATAGCGCATTTCATACCACAGGCAACTCAATGTGCTTTACATAAAGACAAGGCATTTAAAAGAACAGCATAAAGCAGCATAAAAACAAGCAATTTAAAGAAAAATTAAAGCAATCAAAGAAGAGGGGAATAAGAAAAATATAAACTCAACCATAAGCACACCGAAAGAGAAATGTTTTTAACCTGGATTTAAAAATGCTTACAGTTGTGGCTGATTTCAGTTCTGCTGGTAGTTTGTTCCAGTTGTGTCCAGCATAACAGCTAAAAGCTGCTTCACCGTGTCTAGTTTGAACTCTGGGCTCCACTATCTGACCTGAGTCAGCAGATCTCAGAGCTCTGCTGGGTTTATACTCTGCTAGCATGTCATTCATGTATTCTGGACCTAAACCATTCCGTGATTTGTAGACGAGCAGCAGAACTTTAAAATCTATTCTGTATCTGACCGGGAGCCAATGTAAAGACTTGAGAACTGGGGTGATGTGATGTGATCTCTTTGTTCTGGTTAAAACTCGGGCTGCAGCGTTCTGAATGAGCTGCAGCTGTTTGAGACTCTTTTGGGGGAGTCCAGTCAGAAGACCATTACAGTAGTCAAGTCTGCTGGAGATGAAAGCATGAATCAGCCTCTCCTGATCTGTTTGGGACATGAAACCCTTAATTCTGGATATGTTCTTAAGTTGATAAAAGGCTGATTTGGTGACTGATTTGATATGGTTGTTGAAGGTCAGGTCTGAGTCTATCAGCACGCCGAGGTTCCGGACTTTTCTTTAAAGTGAAAAGGTTTTACTGTGGTGGGTGCTATAAAACTGAGTTCTCTAGATTGTCTGATCTTTCTCAACTGTGATCTTTTGACAAAACAACAGAAGATCTTTCATGGTTGAATGTCTTGTCTTGTCTTGTCTTGTTGTACCCCACTACCAACATTATGTTTTCCTTCTGATTTTCTCGTTTTCACAATTTTGGACCGTCTTACCTTATTATAGCATTGTAAACACTAAATCAAACACTTTACATACATGATCCTGCAGGTTGCACAGGAGCTTACAGTCTAACCAGAATATCTAAATATGTTTGATGGTAAAATGTAAGTGAACAGGCCTGCTTACAAAATATCAGTAGTTATGTGGAGTAATACGGGAAAAGCTGTTGTGTTTCAGCCAAAATATGTTTTTGTAAGTCCGTATGTGGTAGATCCGTTGAAGAAGGATGTTAACCTGTCAGCAGTCTCAGATGTTTTCAGTTTTGGCTCAAATTTGATTATTTGTCTTTATATTTACAAAGACCATCATAGTTGTTATCGTGACCGTTTTAATGTTGATTGGGATCCAGATCCAGATTTTTGTTTTTCTTTCAGACTTGGTAGACGGGTGTATTCTGTGACTGCTCTAGTTTTTATTTTGTTGAAACACATATGCAGGCCAGGTTATTTATCAAACTGGTTAGCAAACTTAGTACATAATTGGCAAAAGGGATTTGGGGGATCTGCCCCTTTGTTTTTGTTTTTTATTTCTAGCATTCATAAACTACTTAGCCTTTGGATTTGGTCAAGACACAGACACTTGTCAGAGTAAACAAACGCAGAGAATGATGTAGTATTTGTCCAGATGTCTAGGTCACTCTGTTTAATGTATGGGAATAAACTACTTTATGTCCTTTTTTCCTGTTGATTGGTCAGAATAACTAACTGATGCTGCTCTGTTGTGTCTGTCCGTTCAGTTTACGCCTCTTTTTTTCACAAATAATCAATTCTGAATTTATTTTTCACCGTGTGAGAAAGTTGATGTGTGGTATGAGAGCATCAGAGAAGTGCCATTAAAGCTGGCTGCCTCACTGGTATTAAGTTAGAAATGTTAGCATGCTAGCATGCCAAATTCCGATGGTTAAAATGGGAAACTGTCATATAAAGCTAACACCAGCGTGTTAGAGCTGCCATGTTCGCATTGTGATCTATGAGTGTGTCTCAGACCAGAGCGGGTGATGGCCTGAGCTCTCAGATCACAACATAACTATCAATACTTAAGAACTGAAATACAATGCCAAAGATCAATGCCCTATTAATAAAAAGTAAGCTGAATCCATAATAAAGCTGTATTTGTCCTTCCATTGTTGATACTTTAAGTTTAATGAAATCCAGCATGGTTGTTTTCATGTTAACTAATAGACAGTCCAGCAGAACAGAAAACATTATTCTTGAGCTCTCCACCATAGCAAAGTAATGGGTCTTACAGGGTTAACAAACTAATTGTCTTTTAACTAATGCAAACTTTTTCATTTCAAAGTTGTGTTTAAATTCCTTGGGGAAAGTCCCGAAGTCAGAGGTGAGTGGCTCCTATATAAGCTTTAAATCCTCTCCATGGTGGTGAAACTGACACTATAATCTTTCAAGGTATATAGTTCACTGGTCTTCTATTCATATGTCCCTTTAAGACACACATATCCAAAATGAGGATAGTCATAACTCTTGGGTATGTGTGAGCACACAAACCATTCAGCCGTAATAACACCTCCTTCACAACAGGTACACAAACTGTTGATTGTTCCTCTCTTCACGTCATGCTGCAGACTGTGGAGCCAGCTCACGCACTTGTTTGCTCTATGCGGTAAGGAGCCTCTTACCCGTTTAACAAGAAAATACATGGCTCTGCTTGAAATAGCAAAATGACTTTCTCTTGCTGTATTTGAATGTGGCAACACTGATGCTAAGGCCTCCAAGACAAACAAAAAGTTGTATTTTTCCTTCAACACGCATAGTCAAAGTGTGTACAAGCGTGTGTGTGCATATGCTTACATGGTGTGTGCATGGCCACGTCTTTTGGACGTTTTGTGCAGTTCCATAATATGGACAGCACAGTACCCTGCATCAGATTTTCCCTGGCACAGATGTAACTAGCTCATGTCTGCGATGTATGTGAGCAGGCATACATACTGTAGCTTGGCATAATGGGGTAGTGGAATAAATCCACGCACCGCTCTCTCTCACCATCAACAAGCTGGACAGCATCCACTCTGGCTGTAAGGTCTATAAACCAATGCAGGGCAACGAGGTCACATAGTTTGAAAGAACCGCTGAGTGAGTCACACGGTTCTCTTAAAAAGTGTGGTGGCTAGAGGTATTGTTGGAAAACCACGTTAGGCGGATTACACTAAAGTACTAAAACAGTTAGATATATTTGAGGACAGTTATACAAACTATAATATTGTGTCAGCCATTTATTGGGCACCCTAAACTGAAATGTATTAAGAAGGCCATATAATTATCTGCCTTTACTGGGACTTTTGGAGCAAAAAAGCTTTTAAATATTTGTCCTGCTGCAGAGAACACTCACTGTACGTCAAAACTTTGTCTCTACTGGTAACATGCACACATGAGTGTTCCACAGGAAGCTGCTGAAAAACACAATACAGGAAGTCACCAAGACCAAGGTTTGTGATCCTATAAGTTGCTTTTGTTCCAGTGGTTTTTGTAAATGTTTCATAAATAATAAAGTTGATTTTTTTTTTCTCCGCTAAGCAATCTTTCCCAACAAAGATCAATAAAATCTGTGGGTAGAAAAAAGGCACTATTCAGAACGATGGCCAAACTTTAATGGTTACCATGCTTTTGTCATGTTTATGGCCATTTATGTGCAAGGTTGTGCCAGGGAAACCCTAATTTAATTCTTCAGAACTTCTCAATGTTTTCTGAAGTCTACATGATTACAGTTCTATAGTCTACATGTTGTGTCATGAATGTCATTAGCAGCTGGTGAATTTACTTTAATGGCTTCAAAGTGCACTATTGACCAGAGTTGGTATGAAATCACAAAGTCTCTGATGTCGTTTCAAAAATGTCCACAAATGACGAGGGCTTTGCTGATGTGGCAAATTTCCCATTTGGGTTCTAAAGAAATCCATGTGAACCTACTAATTTAGTTCACTTCTAACAGCCAGTTTTCTTTTCAGACTCATTAAATCCATGTGTCTAATGAACAGCTTGTGTAGTAGCTCTCTCACTGTAATAGTGTGTGTGCATGGGTATAATGGTATGGCTCTGACACATTATGTTAGGCTCAGGGAAATACCGGTAAATATACTTATTTCCAGTCTTGCTGCAAGTCTCTGTCATGTTTGCACCAAAACATGCTCAGCAAAATGGTGAGAAATGTAAGAAATCAAGCTATCCCAGCTTTCTCTAAAGACTGCAAACTTCACTAGCAACTCTAAAGGGCACAAGTTAACATATAGTACCTGGTTTGCCATGACATCAGTTCCCAGGAAATAGACACAAAACATGAATGTGTTTTCATGCTTGAAGTTCAGAAAATGTTCTGAATCAAGTCTGGATTTTATTTCTAGCTGCCCCTGTACACATGCACCAAAAATACCTGAGATTGCTGGGAATCTGACAGTTGAAACTCTGCTACGGACATAAAGCTTCTACTAATAAGCATGTGTGAAATAGTAAATTTAAAATATGTTTGTAACCTTACAGCCAAATATGGCTAAATTAAAAGAATATATATATCAGTAGTGTTATATTAGGTTTCAAAACTAATAAACAGCTCACTCAGATCTGAAAAAGTGGGAGCACGTGTTCTGAGTGTTAATTAACAATTCTTACACCAGCCTAAAATGAAATGCCTTATTTTAGCTGACATTATTAGGTTCACTGTTAACTAGCTAAACCAGTTAAAGGCAATGCAAGCTTGAATAACAGATCAATGCAGAGCACACAGCTATGGTGTAGCCTATGCCACAGCTTCTGTATTTACATGTTATGCGACTGCTCAAATATAAAGCTTTGGTGGAGTAAAAATATGAAATGTAATAGGTGTATGAGGTATGCTCACAATGCTAGCACTATAAAATGTATTCTGTCTGCTACTATTTTCTGTTTTCAAAGCTCTGCAAATTCATGAATAGACTGAGTTTATTGGTTGTACATAGCCTACCGCCTATTCTTAGGTATATTTGTATTGCAATCATTTCAGTTATAGTGACTTTTGCTCAACATTTATTTATCCCCTAACTTCGATATTCAGATGTCATTGTTTGAAGGAGCGACATAGAAACCCCATCACCAACTCGGTGTAACTACAGAGAGACAGAAACCATTGCACCGCATGAATGCTCATAGCACAGGTCTCTTAGATTTTGAATTGATTTAACAAAGAATGATAAATAAGTTTTAGAGATGAAATTACGAATGCACAGAGGGAGTGAGCAACACAGACATAGATTTTCTTTTCCTTCTTAATATGCAGATGTGGACTAAGTTATACAGTGATACAAAATAAAGTGTCACACCAGTAACAGTGCATAATAGGAGGACCAAGAACTGTTTAAATGCCATGTTAACCAACAGCATTTTTATAAGTTAATCCCAGTTGTCTCTCATGAAAATGTATAAAAATATTTACTGTACAATGGTAAGTGCCGTCAACATGACTTCAGAGCATCAGTCCACTGAGCAGAACGTATGTAACATCCTTTCTTTGAGAATGTGCCTGGCCACCATACAGGATCATCACTTGGCTCCTAAGAACTTAAGGAAAGAAAAGTTACAGAGCCGGGCTTTTCATCATGCACTGGCACACAGAGAAGATGCATTTGTGAGATGATGACAGCATATTTAGCTAACGAGATAGTGAACACATACAGCATAGTTAGCTAGATGCTAAATTGCTATGTGCTATTGTCAAATAAAGTATGAATTGTCTGCATGACTAGTCTATGGTTTATGTGGCAACCAAAAAAAAGTAATGTACAGAATAGAAAGTCAAACAATCAGATGGTTTATGTTCAAAGTTAAGTGTCCACATTGTTTGAAGTCTTTTTCCATTGTTTTCAGCAGTTTTCTGAAATGACACAGACTCTAAGATAGAGCTGCTAACTTTTATAATATATTTGTTCAAAAGAACAATTGTGGTATTAATATTTTCATCCCACTTTCCAAAAAAAATAAAAGAAGCAAATAATCATTGTTCTCAATATGTCAAATGATGCCCTCAAGAGTACTCATTACTCTATTCAGGCTGTTCCAAAAAGAAAATCTGATAGGCTATAAAATCCATGCAGTGAAACAAGCAGAGACAAACGATCACAAGTTACTTTCCCATGCCAGCTTCAAGTGTCTTTATGATGAATGGCATGGCATCAAATCTGAACAAACAATATATATAAGTCAGTTTAATGACACTTGAGTTTATAGTTAAGCATTTCAATGAGCCAAAATTGCTTTTTAGGTGCAAAAGACAGAGAGAGAGAGCCTGTGGAGGAGGTTGGAGAGGGGGTGGCTGTTAGTTCATGAGCTGGTGGCCCATCTGGTTTGAGTTACTGAAACCCCCCTCCTCAATTAGACTCAGCATGATGTCAATAAAACGTCAGACTGGAGAAGCCATCACTTAAATTGGGCCTGTCAAGTATTGTTCTCTCTGCGGCATTCCAGCAGGGCCGATCAGTCTACACTAAAATGATTTGTAGTTTGATTAAGGTTACCACAATGTGCCATTTCTGATTTGATTTGGCTGCTTGCCTCAAAAGCGTTGCCACAGACGTTTTACTGTTTCTGGGGTTAGTGTATACAGAGAAAATGCATGGATGTAGGAAAATGGCCTCAATGCTCAAAATTATTTTTGAGCAAGAGGCAATTATTTTTCTTACTGTAATTTTCCCCATCTCTAGTTCTTAACTATGACACTATTTTCTCAACTTTGGTAGCCGTGTAGCTTTCAGATTTATGTATGGATATTAAACTGCATACCATAGGGAGTTTTGGAGAAATAGCAGTGACGTTTATGCTTCTCCTCACTTATTGCAGGGCAAATTTATTAGGAGTTCCCTGGTTTTTGTGACGGGAGTTTCCCAACAAGACTGTTTCTTCTCCCCTACAAAATATGGATCATCCTGCAGTGCCTATGTGCTGATGTTCAGGATTATTGTTGTCATTTTAGATCCCTGAATGGTTAGACCAACTGTAGGTTTCCAGAGAGTCAATCCAGGGCCTGAAAAACACTGATCCATGGAAAGGTCACACATTCCCAACCACTCCCACAGGGAAAACAGGAGAGTCCACACCTTCCCAGGAACGCAGAGGCCTGCTACCCTGAGATCTGACAGCAATTACCACATGAATTTCAGGATATTATAATGCTAAGCACTTCATTTCCAAACCTCATTCAGTGTTGAACCCATCTGGAGATCATCAGCTGAGGACATGCGGGCAGTTTGATACTGTAGTTTAACATAAAACTTATGCACTTAAGTATTTAGCCCTCAGCTAAATCACATGTGCTTAAAATTCCACATGTAGTGGTATGCAAGCTCAAAGGTCAGTAAACGACAGAATATAGGCAGCCTATCTCTGTTGCTGAACACCACATCTTCTATCATGCTGCATCTCACATTTCAAAATGACTGAGGAACAAATAGATCTAACCAAAAAGATTTGGTTGCGTTGCAAAAATGTGACAGCGTGAGGCATTGGATGCAAGAGGATCAGCAAACTGTCAGTTGCCTCTGTGTCAATGCCACAGTTCTCTCAGAGAGTAACGGATGCTGGTTATTTCCAAGTTTTTCTGTACAGCGATGACATGATGCAGGCTCATACACTAAAAATTATCGGTTCATAACATACTCTGCCCTGTGAGGGACTGGCGACCTGTCCAAGGTGTACCCTGCCTCTCGCCCAATGACAGCTGGGATAGGCTCCAGCCCCGCCGCTACGCTAAATTGGATTAAGCGGGTATAGAAAATGGATGGATGGATAACATACTCTGTATGAGTCACTATATGAATGACAAACTTTGGCACCAGCTTAATTCTTGTACCATCAGGGATGCTTGGTCATTTTGACACAGCAAGCTTAACTTTTACTTTTAAATCGGCACAATCGGCTTTCTGTGATGTCTTGAATTGTTCTTTTTGATAACTGTACAATGTTAATCTTTAAAACAAAAAAACACAACTGATGTTGGGTTAAATGTCCTTAATCAGACCCTTTTGGTAGTTTTTTTACAGCTCTTTTTTTTAGTACTTGTAAAGTCCACTCAAATTTGTTGGTTCCCTGGCACATACTAGACATTTAAACATGGTAGATATATTTCAGATAGAGTTTGGGTCAGGTATAGGACGGCTATTACTGAAGTTCAATGGCATCTACTCCACAACCAGAGCTACAGCAGTCCTCCTTACACAGTCACAATCCTGCTCCCAGGCTATGACATATATGGAAGTAAGAACAATAGATGATGAAAGGCACGTTACTTATTATAACCATGTAACTGTGTGGAGTGTGTTAGACAGTAGCTCAGTGACTCAAACATAGATGTGCGAACACTTGAGGTATAAGGTGTCGTAAGAAGAACAAAATCAACACAAATCGAAAAGCATGCAAACAGCAGTGGAGAAGAGCCATAAAAGAAAGACTGTAGAGCTGACAGAATTGAGCGTCTCACCTTTACTCTGAGGTGAGGCATTCAGCCCCGTACTGTTGATCTTGATCTTTGCCTGATCTGACTAGAAAACATTCCTTCATAAGGTTTCCAACTTGTCCATGTGGTTGGCCACAAACTTACGTTAAGCTTGCAGGTATTTTGGAGGAGGGATTTCTTTCTTGGAATCAATCAATTTGCTTACTTGACTATAGATGGTGACATTGGTGTTGTGGCAGCTTCTACTTCATGTGACTTGGTGGTCCCAGGCCCTAGTTAACAGATTCACAGAATGTTGTACAATGATTCTTTTTAATTTAATCTTTTTAATCTTTTTAATTTAACTGAAAATTGAAGATACCATAACACAAAGCGGAAATGTCCATCCTGAACTGTATACGGTATATGACTTTTCAAGCGGTAGATAAAATAACAATCATGGACATTTTCTGTGTAAATTCAACAAGCATTGCGCTGAATTAAGGCTACAATAGTCTTGATACTAATCTATTAACTGATATACGACAATGGGCAACAAATCTGTCAAACATTACAGCCTATGATATGTAGCTGGTGCTGATTTTAGGTCTCAGACAGAGACAAGAAGCAGTCCAAGTTCTCTGTATGTCAACAAGGTGAGCTCATGGTAAGTCCCTGATTCTCCCATGTTAGAGAGACAGAGAAACACACTCTCTCCAGCTCTGGCAACCCATCCAGGGCCTTTTCTTTTTAGAGGCTTCTAATCCTGGTGGGTCTGTGGCCTGACGTCACAAGGCCTCTTCCACACCCCTCTGTCTGCTGATGTGCTGTACCCACACTCTCATTTCCTCCGCAGCTCACGAACACCAATCACTGCTCCAGTCCCTCTGGCTTCTGACGTCTGAGCATCTGATTAAAACAAACTGCCTCATCTGGCCAGCGGAGGGGGTTAAACTTTGGAGAAGGGAGGCGCTGCATGAATGTGTGTGCTGGTGGGAGTATGAAGCAGCCTACCAAGCTCCCCCATTCGCTTTTCCCAACTTCCCCTGTTGTATGTCTCTTATTTGGCTGTCTGGGCTACATCATGTGACCAGGAAGCGTGGCTCTCCTCCATTTCCCCTCCTGACAGAAAGGAAATATTCTAACAGAGGGGGGCGGCGCTGGGCCCTGTTACGTCGCCAGTTAAAAATAACTGGCATATTTAAGGCTGCTGAGGAATCCCAGGGCAGGCAAAGGCTGGACAGCTTGCCGCCCGGCAGGAGCTCTCTCTTCCTGCTCAGTCTGATTCTCGCTAGGCTTCTTACGTTTTCTGCTTCTTTCTGTACACCAAACCTGTAACATGACCACCACTACTCCACACCTCAACCACATTTTTCTATGCCAAAGGAAGCACACTACTGAATTAAACGATGTGATGAAACTCAGTGTTGCCTCGCCGCGACTTTGTGCAGCTTCAGAGGCTTGGCTGGGATAGTCCAAACAAGAAGCCCCACTGACTCAAACCTCATCCATATACATACGATCACACGGCTGAACTGTCAACCAGCCCATGGGTTGGCATTGTAGGCAAACAAATGCGGAAGAATGAGCTAATTTCTGCCGCTGCAATGATTTTTACGAGACTTTCCTTGCTGGTGCACATCTGGACCACAGAAACAGGTGCTTTATACTGTGACCCTGTGTGTCATACCGGATCAAAACTTTTGATCTAAGAAGGTTTTAAACAGTAAACAATATTGAATGTAAACAAAAAAAGTCTCATTAGAGACTGCAATTTAAAATGTTATTTTGATATGAAATATCTGTTGAGTTTCAAAATATAACTTAACAGAAAATCATTAATGTTTTGAGCTGAAGCCATTGTTCAAATTACTCTTAAGTCGACTGACTAAATATTATTGGGCTATTTTAATGATTTAAATAATGTTTCTGTCAAATGTGATCAATTTCTGCTTGTCTCCCCACAAATGTGCACATATCTTTTGGTTTCCGAGTTTAATGTTGACTGAAAAGGCAATTTGATGTCACCTTTGGTTCCCGGTGATTCTATGAGTTTGACATGCCCAGACTTGCTTTACAAGTACTAAGTCATTGGAATAAGTTTAATGGTGGACAGAAGGTGAGCGTTTTATTTGGAAATAATTTTTGGACGTTACTTTCTTGGGTACAGTTAAACGTGAAGTCTTCTAATTAATTCAGGGACTCTTAACCAAAAACACAGCTGTTCAAGTGACAGAGGAAATAATTCAAGTAGACCTACAGTCAGGGCACTGTTTCCAGAGCTCTTCAAAGGTAAATAATCAAAAAGCCATCTGAGCCTCATTCTCTTTTGGCTTCTTGCCGGGTGACAAAACATACAGAAACTTCTACATACATGTATAATTGTTTTAAAGCTAATGTGAGGTTGGAGGGGGGAAGTGCAGCATGGAGAATCAACAAAGTTTGACTCAGCTTTCAAGAATTAAGGAAAGAATGAAAGCTATTTTTTAATTACTGTATGGCATCTGGAAGAGAGCATAGAAAACCTCAATATCTTGAGTTATGATCCGCTGATACTCACATTCACTTGGGTGTTTTCCAGGAGGAGGAACTTGACTGAGGGACAGCGATGGAAACAATAAGTGAAAATTTAAAACACTAAGTTCAGTTCATTTCTTGCTATTCACACTGTTCTAACACGTCTCAGACCTGCGTAACTCTACTATGGTTGTTTCAGCTAAAACTTTGAGCACAGCCAAGAACAACACCTGAGCTGCAGAGTTACTGTGACGATGGTACCTTTTCAGGTGTGCGTCATGACAGGCACACTTTATTCATGCGGATAAGCACTCAAAACAAGATCCTCAGGGCACTTGTTGAAATGCATAAGAGGAAAATATTACACACCTAACACTGAGTTAGTTATCATCGCCTATCCTTGGTGATACAATAACATTACCTTCGTCTCAGCACTTCCGATCCTTATGTCACTACAACCTTTAGCATAATCACAGAAACTGTTTTGCTGTTGAAATGATTCATTGAGGGAAGAGTTCTGCTCTTTCCTATTTTCAACACTGCATTCAGTTCACACTGTAAGTGTTGCATTAACATCTTCCATATAAGCACTTGGTGTGAGTTACTAAATCCTCATGACTTCATTGTATCAAGAAACGAACGCAGCACACAGTGGTGTCATCTTCCCTGCCTTTATCTGTTTTCTCTACCCTTCCACTACCTGCCATTATAGTAATGCACAGCATCCTCAGTTGTCAAAGTCAGGCCTTTGTTTTCAGGATCACTTTCGAAACCATTATCTCCCATTATAAAGAATATGGCTATAATGACACAGCTTTCATTGTCTTCTTGCCTGCTATAGGAAGCAAGGCTTCAAGAACAGGAGACACAGTGCAACCACGGCCAGTTTAAAGACATTACATCTCACCTCACATTTGAATAAATATGTTTAAGACGTGTGTTTTGTTTAAATTCATATTAGGTCAGACAGTTAATATATCAAACAATGAGCATGAGTTGCCCAACAGGATACACTCTTTTGACTAGTTCTTGCTCCATTGCAGTCTAGATTTTTCCCACAGGTTTTGTTTGCCAACTAAAGCTCTATGCATTCATGCAATTTCAACCTCTGCTTGAAGATACCAGCAGACAGTTAATGTGTCCTGTTGAAATGACGGCATGTTTGTTGACATGCCTAACAGACGAGATCCTGATGCAGCAGGATCAGCCGCGAGCCCTTTGTTTGCTCTCGCAATGAACTCTTGAGTCAATGTGTCTAATTATATTGAATAGCAGGGGGTTTGTGTTCGCTCCCAAGCCGTGAGCAAACACTGCGAGTACTCGATTCAGACGCACCACTGAGCATGTTAATGCTCCCAGGTGAGGTAGGACTTTTTTGTAATCGACAACTTTCATATTACTGTACATATTATTCAAGTTTTTGTGTAAAGTGTGTGATTGCACCTCAGATGAGTGGTCTCCTCCAGAATGACAATACTCCCCTACATAGGACAGCATTGAAATGATGTGAATCATTATGGTTCTTACAGTCACCAGACCTCAAGTTCAACTTCTATGGGAGATTTTGGACTGACATGACAGACAGCTCTTTCCAGTGTCATCATCAAAACACCAAATGAGGAACTATCTTTTGGAAAAATGGCGCTCTATCCCTGTAGTTGAGTTCCAGAGACATGCAGAATCAATGCCAAGATAAACTGTTATAGGGGCACGGAGTGGTCCAAGACCTTCCTACGGTACTTTCAAGATGGTTTGAGATTTTAAACTGTTTTGGTTCCATATCACAACTTTCAGATTAGTCTAAAGAAAACGTCCAAAAGGGGAAAAAATCTATGACTGTTTGATCGCATTTTTTTCCTACTGAATATACTTAATATACATATTTATAGCCCTGTGATGGACTGGCAGCCTGTCCAGGGTGTACCCCGCCTCTCGCCTGATGACCGCTGGGATAGGCTCCAGCCCCCCCACGACCCGACCGACGGATTAAGCGGGTATAGAAAATGGATGGATGGATACATATTTATATATGCCAATCAGTGCACATTTTTTTTAGATACTGCTTCATTTACATGTGTAAAGATAACATTTTGGAAATAATTTACAACCAAAAGAAAAATAAATAATTGTCTTAATATCTAGATAATTTTAAGGAAAGTTTCAAAATTATGTTTTTTTAATTTTGCTTTTTATTTACCCACTCTAAGCCCAAAATCTGTACCTCAGTAGCCATTATATACATCAGATTTTAACTGAGGTTTACAGAGGGCGTTGTCCAAGATGTAATCCATAGTCTGATTTATATTGCCTTATTTTCATATATACATAACAAAAATATTCTTTTGAGGGTATTTCAGAATTATGGCATCATTAAAAGAGACACCCATAATCGTTTCAGTTTATGTCTTTGACTCCAAAGAATGAATCTGGATCTCACATTTTTTTCTCTAGGAATCTGGACATCTTGATCTAAATAATACCTCAATTACTTATTGAACCATAGCATTTCAGAAAAGTAAAAAAATAAATAAAAAGCATGATAACAATAGTACTGGTTCTTCACAGTAGCAGCTATGACACTGTTACCCATTCATGGCCAGCCACTTCACACTTTTAATCGAAGCAATGCACAGGGGAAGTTTAATGGCGATGATATAAGTCATTAAGTTAATAATAGGTTAACAATAATAGAGATGTTAAGTTAAAATTTAGAAGCTATTTTGTTTTGTCTCACCTTCATTTGTCACTTGTCTGTATGTATAATTTTTAAATATAACACGAATTATTGTACAAAAATGGAATATATCAGTATATGTGTTGTAATTGCATAAAATCGTAGCATCATCATAATGATGATTTAATTTAATTTGTTAAAATCCACTGATGTAGCCCAATAAAGCTACTAAGTAGCCTACCTGACATACTTTGCATTATTGCCAAAGAACCTGGTAAAATAGGTGCTTTTGGGCCTCTGGGTTACATTCACGCCCACAGGTGGCCCCACAGAAATAATAACCGGTAATCCCGTGTCAGTGTGTGTGTGGCGACTGAAAAGATGCGCTTATTAAACCACATTTTACATAAATAAGCGCAGCAAGGATTGGTACTGTTGCTATGAATATAAACAAACCTCTTTCAGCCTCCCTCTCTCTTTCTCCCTCCTTTTACTCCCCCTCCCTCCTCCTCCTTCTCCTCCTCCTCCTGCCGCTAATGTTTTCCTGAACTGGTTGCCGGGCAACGAAGGCGTTTCCCTGTGATTTAAGGATACCTCTCACGCGGTTTCCTCACTCAGTTCAGACTGCCGCCGGTCCCTGCTCGGCAACAGGCGGGAGGGATTCCCCTGTTCGTCGTCTCTCTGTCTTCCCTTTTAAAACAGTTTTAGCGTTGAAAAGCAATCAGTCTGGCTGCTTTAACCGGCGCGCCCATCAACTGCGGCATGTCCACGAGCCAAAGTGTAGCGCGCGTCGCGGAGCACAAACTTTAAACCGTGGGATTTATTTAACCAAAAACTAGTGCAGCCAATTGGAAGAAAAGCCGAAGGACTCCACATACAGTTTCTATCTAATGAGGTGAAACTTCTACTAACAACGTCTGACTGATTAACATTTCTTTTTTGGAATATAAGAGACTGCGCTCGCTCCTCCAGGACGACTCCGCAAGGATTTACGATGTTTTCTGTGTAATTTCAGGCAGCCTCCAAATGACGTCGAGATGGCTTTAGGTGGAACGCTTTTGCCATCCATATCCACGTTCGCCAGCAGCCCCACTGACAAGAGTAGATCTAAAGGAACTGCCGATCTAGTGAGTACCGTGTTGCCACTTGTTTGTTGCGTGCCAAATAGCCATGGGCTTAAAAAAAAAATCCGTTAGGGGAAGTATGTAGTCTATTTAGAGAGGGCTTGTTTTCCATTGTAGCTCCCATGTTATTACTACAGTCAAGGCTTGACACCACGCTCTGCTGGGGCGTGCACCAGTTTACACGGGCTTCTCCAGTAGGTTTTCAGAGAGCATGGAGACAAACACACACATGTCACACATTACTCCACAGACAGACAGAGAATACTGATGCCAAATGTGAATTTTTTTTATTTTTTATTATTTTTAGGTAGTTAGTTATAGTTTTTTTTTATTTATTTATTTTTTCAATCAAATTATCAAATTCTGCAAAGTGATTTCAAGAATCCCTTAATGGCTCTCTGAGCTATTTTATTTTCACGAAAGACCAGTTTTGCTTACCTCAGTCGCCATTAGTGTATTCCAATTAATTTAGTGGCTAAAACAAATACATTTTGGACAGTGCTGGTTCCAACAATGGTTTTTACTCTGTAGGAAGCTGTGTAGCTGAGCTGTCAGAACTATCACACTCCATTTACCAATCCAGACTCTTCTCTCCTTGAATTAATTTGTAACTCACACTTGTGTCTGTCGTCCTCTTCTATTAAAAACAAGCACCAATTTTAAGGTAGGAGAGAAGAACAGGCCCATGTGTGATTTTCTTGGCTGTGTTTTATAAACAGAAACATGACACAAACAAGCTGATTATTCCAATGCAGTCATTAATGTCTCTGTAACTTTCCTCTAGAAATGGAAGGAGGAGTTGTTCCTTCTTAAGAGATCCATCGTGCCAGCAGGAAGCAGCTGCCCTGACCCAGACCACCTCACTGCCACCAGCATAACAAGCACCAGCATGTCCAAGAAAGAAACAGAGCTAGACTTGGACTTAGACTACGACTTTATTTTGTCCAACTCCATTCTACAGCAACAGCAGCAGCAGCAGCAACAACAGCAGGAGGACGCCATGGCATGTAGCTCTGCTCATGCCCTGTCTCCTTCTCCTAGTTCCTTCTCCTCATCTTACCAACTTCCCTCCCCTCAAGACTCTGCCAATGATCTGCTCTATACCATCCCAGACATTAGTGATGTTTCGCCCTCTGGAGGCTTTGTGGCTGAACTCATGAGACCAGAGTTGGACCCTGCATACCTCCACGCCACCAGCCTCCACGGCAAGTTTGTCGTCAAGACAACAATGGATATGGGAGAGTACAGCCAAGGCATCAATGTAAGCAAGGCCTGTGTTAATGCAGTGTCGGACTCAGCTCCTTCACGTGCCTCGCCGTCCTTTACATGCCACAGGATAAAGCAGGAGAACCCCAGTAACTGCACCATCTCACAGCCCATGGACCTGCACCTCGCAGGGGTCAATTCGCAGGGCCGAGGAGGCCAGCCTCATCAGCGCCCCAGCCACTTGGATCTACATGGGTTCTCAAGTGGAGGGCGGTCAGTGACAGGCGGCAGGTTATCCTCATCCTCTTCCCTCTCCCCAGACAATCCTCTCTGCCGGGAGCACCAGCTTGGTCATGCCCTCTCTCAGATCCCGCTACCTCCGCAGGGATACCACCATGGCTCCTCACAGGGCTACCCCTCATACCCTCAGACGTCGTCCATGCAGTACCCAGGTCATTCTCGCATTATTCAAAGCTATTTTATAGATTTTCTTGTTATTTCTACATGCTCTTTATTATAATTTTGTCCATAAGTCAAAGAAAACAGATGTGCGGTCAGTGTTCAGTCTTTTCAAATTCAACTATAAAGTTTTAGCTGTTCCACTTCTATGAAACCAGTAATCCTTGAAAAAAAGATATCCTTTAAAATAACCCAAATTTATATAATACATGACCACACGCATACATTATTTATGTTCCATAAGATCATCTTTCATTAGGGGAAACATACAACTTCACCTATGTAATGTTCTTATGAGTCTGCAGACTTTTGCACTAGTTTTGGTTATAACAGCTATGTTTAAAACCAGGTATTTCTATTATTATAAATGTTTACCAAGCCATTACATTGTAGACGACAATAGATGAATAAAGAGTACGTTTTTCTTCGACTTTTATCTGAACCAAGTGCTCTTTTAAGTTAACTTCCAAACTACACTTTGATCCATATTCTCTATTGACATGGCAGTATGTTAAAGTAGATGATGTTGATCTTATTACTCCGCAGAGGCCCTCCTGATCTCTGGCGGGGACTGCTTGCCGGAGGAGCCAAAGCCTAAACGTGGGAGACGTTCCTGGCCGAGGAAGAGAGTCGCGACACACACGTGTGACTACGTTGGGTGTGGGAAAACATACACAAAGAGCTCCCATCTGAAAGCACATCACCGCACACACACAGGTATGCAAATTACTGTGTTCTTTGCTGTATTTTTCCTAATTGTTTCTGGTGACTTTTACCTAACTAGCCTGTAGATCATAGCTCAATTCATTCTCATTAACCCTAGTTATTTAGCTGCCTAGAGCTATTCAGCTTTATGTTTTCATTGTTTAATAATCAAAAGAGCCACATCACATTAAGCACAACACATGCTGAAGTATTGAGCCATGAATAGAGGTTAGATGGGTGGGGGATGGGAGTTGTTTGTCAGGTGCAGTGAAACAGGTTGATACTTATCCCTACCCAAATACAAACCCCAGGCTGATAGCTTTGGCTTTACACACGAGCTGCAAGACAGGATGGACCTCTTTTCTCTTGGAGGTTGGGAAGCCTGGGCCATTTTAACCTCAGGGCCGGTGCTAACTGCTCTGTGTGTATTGTGTTTTCATCAAAGGGGAGAAGCCTTACCACTGCGACTGGGAGGGCTGCGGCTGGAAGTTTGCACGTTCGGATGAGCTCACTCGCCACTACAGGAAACACACGGGTCATCGGCCATTTCAGTGTCAGAAATGTGACCGGGCCTTTTCTAGATCAGACCACCTCGCTCTCCACATGAAAAGACACTTATGAGACTTGGTTGAAGGACCAGACAAGATGACAAAAGTTGAAGGCTCCAGGAAAATATCTCTATATGAACACACATATCTATAGATATATGGATATCTATAGATATATATATACACTTTTAAAACCATAACTTGCCTTCAAGTCAGCGTCAAGCAACAAGATAAGCTGTGGGGTTCATGGCTAAAAGAGCATTACTCCTTTGAGAGCCTTCTCTTGCACATTGTGCAGGTGACTCAATGAGACCTCTCGGCCAGGGTTGTAAACTTTTATGAAAGGGACCAAACTGGAATTTGTCTTATTTAACCGACAAAACTTGGAGGACCAGGTGCCAACAGCTTTTAACTGGAAATGTCAGGGAAACCAGGAGCAACAGACAAAACATCTCCAGAGGCCTTCTACCAGCAACATGCCATCACAGCCTCTGTTTAACTACATACTGTTCCAAATACTGTATTAACAAATACATCTATATTTATAGTCATATTTCACCTGCAATGCCACAGATTTCAGGTACAATGTTAATTTATACAGAACGGTGCTCAGTTACTCTAAAGAAGGTTTATCATTGTTGAAAGGTACCAAAGATTAAGGAAAACCGATAAAAAGGGTGAATTGAAAACGTGCCATAGAGTTGTTCTTGTGTTTCTTGGAAACCTCTTCCACAATCTGACTTCAGGTGAACACTTCACTTTTTAAATGGTGATGGCAATCTTCAATGCACTGCAGCTGCAAAGTGCAATTATTTATATGAGACATTCATATTTTTGTATTGAATGAGTAACTCTGAACAAAGATTTTTTTGTTTATAGCCAAAATATGTAATATAATCTCAAAATTTTGTAGATTTGTAAATAAAAATGCTTTGTTATTGTTTTGTATTTTACAGTATGATAAAGAAATAAAATGTATTTGAGATAAGAAAACCAAGACGACCCCATACTCTCCTGTCATAGTCCCATTATTGTCGTTGAAAACGAAGCCAAAAAAAACAAACATGTTAATTACATTAGCTGTATAATAAACGCCATATATGTGAAGCAAAGTTTCCTTCTCATCAGTTACAGTGGTCGAAGACTTCTCTCATAGTGTAATGAAGGAGCATGTTTAAATGGCAGCAGTTGCTCACAGTCACCTCACACACAATATCCTCCCTGATAATCGTGGAACCGCCGCAGGCGAACAAACACAATGTTGCCGTTAAAAGATTCTCAAAAGAAAACTGTCTCACAATGTCCAGTTTCCGCGGGTTTCTCTTTCCACCTGTCAGGGGAAAGAAAGGGCAGGATAACAAAGTTACCGGCTGATATTCAAGGGTGACACCAGATCTGACTGCCACTCTGAGCTGGAGCTCTCAAGTGGACAATATGAATAAAAAAACACCAAGATCCTGCAGTGAGATAGTGCTTCGATGGGTTCTGCCAAAAGGTTATAAACAGTATTTATTATTTTGTTTAGTGCCGAGATTCTTAATGTGTTAATGGCTTATGTACATGTCACAGTGCTGTAAAAATATTTTTGATTATTAAATACGGCACAGTCAGCAACATTAACTATCTATTTTACCGACTGTTTAAGCTTGAGCTGCTGAAAGGACACTAAACATGTAGCATAGCTAATAAGACCTAAATGCAAACTTTTGCAAACCTATTTTCAACTTAAACTGTCAGAAAACAACACCTCAAAAGTCTGTAGGGAGAAAGCTTTGAACATTTGCCAGCATCCTGTTTCAGATAAGTTGGATCAGGGTCAACAAAGATCAGGAAAGGTTGTGAAACACTAAAGGAAAAAAAAAATCCTGCTCAAGCATCTCACTGGTTCATTTCACCGTCAACATGGCAGCAGGTCAGAAACAGGACTGGGTAGGGCTCAGTTTTCAGAGGTAAATATGGGGAGGAGTTTACCACCTTATGAGGGACAGTGTGGCTAAATGATTCAGCTACTAAAGAATAACTTTCAATGTGAAATTAGAAATAAATGGATCATTTCATCATCTAAGGCATATAATATCAATAACATAATAATATTAGAGAACGTGTACACGTAGGACAAGTCTGAGAACCCTGAATAATTGGGATCTTTGGGTGCTCACGTAAATCTGCATTATAAGCAGGCGTGATTCTGAAAGTTTACAATGAAAAAAAGAACACGGACATCCAGATCCTGAAACACTGCTACCTTCTTTGAGCCCAGCTCATTTGGGATGGATTGAGGTGAAGTGGAAATCTGTCCTGTGGTTTGATACATCACGATTTGAAATTCTTTTTAGAAATCACAGGATTTGCGTCTGCCGGGCTAAAGAGAAGAGGGATCATCCCACTGGTTGTCGGCATGCGGTCCCAAAGCCCACATCTGTGATGGTACGGCGGCGCATTAGGGCTCATGGCGTGGGAACCTTGCGCATTTGTGATGGCACCACAAACGTTGCGTGTAACCTTGTGGAGTTTCGGAGGAACGTATTCTACATACACCGCCATCTTTCTCAGGTAAGGCCTTGCTTATACAGTAATATGGTTTAAATGATTGGCCAATCATTTCTTTCAGCTTTTATTTGCATTTTATGGTGAGTCACAACTTCTTCCTCTAAAGACATGGTACTAAGGCCTAATAAAGCAAATTTGTTGTGCCTGATCTCAATCATTTTGAATAAATGAACAAATTGTGACCTACTTTGTTAGTCTTTTCAATTGGAGTGTATGACTTTCAATGGGCCAGCTGTATATTTGATTGATTTTTTGCGCTGGAATATATATAGCTGCATGATAACGCCTCATGTAGCACATCATTTAATTACTCAGGAATACAAACCAGAGAAAGAATCACTTTTATTCTTTACAATGAGGGGTTCAAATGACAAAGTGCCCACGTTTGAAGTGAATTCAAAGTCTCATGAGGGCAAATATGATCATTTCAGCTTTCTTCAAAGGTCAATCTAATATTACTGACACGTTACTGCAGATAAAGTCACACATCTTCAGGCAGGCAAAGCTTGATACCAAAAATGATGCGGTCTTGTGTTGCCCCCTATAGGTTTATTCACTTGAAGCACTCTGATCTCCTCAGCTCCGCCTCCAACTTCTAAATGGCAGAGGAAGATTCTTTCCAGTTTATTACAAACAATCCATATGTAAGAGCAGAAAAAAAATATATGGTTTCCTTGGGATGACACCAATAACTTATCAGTAACAGATTTTGTACAAAGTCATTTTAAGACATAATCAGTTGTTCAAGGTTTTCAGATGTTTAATGCAACAAGTTTGTGCATTTTCCTTTTTTTACATCAAATTTTCCATTTGTTTCCATCAAGTGAATACCATAAACTGAGATCATTTAAATCAGCATGAAAGATGGTAATTTGGTGAAAGGTCAGCCGATTGGTCAACAGCGTGAAACTGTTAAGTTACTTTTAGGCAAAGTACATCCAGTCAAACTGCTGCACAGCCACACATTACAAAGGTATGGTCTTCACTTATCTGGAGAACTTTATTTTTCTGTAAAAAAAAACAAACAAACAAAAAAAGAACAACAAGTCACTGCAACCAAGTCTTAACACACTAATGTGAATTTTTACACACATTACAATAGTGTCGTGTATCTAGATCAGTTCAGATGTTTTAAAGGTTCTCCAATAGTCATGATTCTGTGCCACTCATGCCATTCATGTTGCTTGTTTTGCTCAACTTTAATTTTAAAATCTCCATTAAGAATGCACGAAAACTGTAAACTCAGATTTACCCTGAACTGAACAAAATTTTAAAGCAATACATAGAAACAAACAACTCTTCAGAACCAAACAAAATCATACTAGTCTTAATTCAGGAATAAAGAAAATAATAATAAAAAAAAAAATGGCACAAAGGTGAATTCGGATGCAAAATTATTGGATTTTTAATCATTCCTCCATTTTAACCTGTCAACAAACAACGACTGTTTTGTACAGCAGCAATCAGCTGATAATGATCCAGTGTTACCAAGAAAATTGAAATCTGGAAGTGTGAATAAAATACGTTGCAAATAAAAAGGGTTGTTGTACACAAATACTGAACACCTGCAATCAAAAGGTAGAGGAAGAAGCGTGAAAACCATGACGAAAGTTCCTTCAATCATCGTCAAAGTTCTGTTGTAAAAGGAAGTTGGCGGCCAAGTTCTCGTTCTTCTCGCAAGCGAAGTAGGCTTGTATAACAAGTCCCTCTGGAAACCCTAAGGCTTTTAGCTGAGGTGACACAAGCAGAAAAGTGTTAAACAGCTTTAAAAAGGAACTGACAACTTATTGCTCACAATTACTACCACGTAAGCTCTGCTCATTTGAATACAAATTGTTTTTTTTTCTTCAGCAAAATCACAAGACAAACAGACTCAATGGATCATACTCCAGCACTAAAGGCAAATATGGAAAGTTTTATAGCGTTAAAGTGCTCCTCCTCACCCTCTCGATAGCCTCTTTCTCCTGTGGTGTGACCTGGATATAGCCAGAAGTATCACCCCCCATTCCTCCAGCTCCTCCAGCTCCACCAGCTCTTCCTGCCCCACCAGCTCCTCCAGCTCCTCCTGCCCCACCTCCACCACCTCCACCACCTACTGGCACTGGTTCTGCATTGGGCTCGTTCAGCATCTGAATGAATTGCTCTTGGTGGCTGCTGATCTCCTACAGTGATAAGTGAACAGCTTAGGAATGCTTTGTGCCTTTGAACAATGCCAAACAGGGGAGGCGCCAACGCTGACAAACTGCATGAAAATAGTGATGATCAGCGTGATCACAGCTGGACGAAACCAATAATGCAAAATGATCCCAATCAGTTCAAACAATTGCAGTAGCACAACTGACTAACAGTAATATATTCAGGAATGAGGCAGCATCAAACATGTTTCTCTGTGGGTTGTGATGGGTAGACCTGACGATTGAGAACAGTTAAGCCCAGCAGCTAAACAACTCACTATTTCTTCTTTGTTAGCTTAATACAGCTTCAGGTACAGCGCACGGGCTGTCTGAGGAAAAAGTACAAAAACAGATCAACGGTGTCTGCCGTAACTTATTTCTGCGCAATCAGCAGAAAGGCCACCCTGATGTGGCTTTGCCATCAGATATAGATTCTGTCTGTGGTTTTTTATTTTATTTTGCTTGCTCAACAGTAAATTGATTCAACTGAAAGTCGGTGTCTGAGGCAAAAGATACAAACTCCAATAAACAGCAACTGGTTTATTCTACCCAAAGCTTCAAGTAAGGATATCCTAGATGGACCTCTCTCTCTCTCCATTAAGCGTCTACAGCTGTGTAAACATCCATTTTCAGTTATGGGGCTACAGGACTCTGACAAGTGTGTTGTAATATCTTCCTTGTATTTTACTGGGTATAGCATCTTCCATTAGGCTGTTTGGCAAGTTAGTTATAGGACAATTTCACATCCATCTACCTAAACATGTCTGCTTTTGAATAGGCTCTAACTTTCAGTAACAACACTAAACACGTGATTGAAAACAACCAAGTGCACCTTTTAGTTTGTTGTAATAGGCAAATAGATAGTCATAGTAGACTGAGCACTTTGTTTTTCTGCCCCGGTGAGTGCTGTAGCCAGTATGCAAACCACTGCAATCATGCAGTTACTGTGTAAACTGCGCAGTCATGTTTAAGAGCAAATGGGATGATGTTCATGAATAGGTTATTGGTTTCAGTGAGTGCACCTCCAAAGTCAGACAGATCATTACTGATCTCTTTCTACATGGCTGAAGAAATTTTCATTGTCAGTCTATGGGACAAGCTCTCAGATTTGTAACACATGCACTGGAATAAGCAATCCATGCGCCCACTCCATGCTTTAGGTTTTGCAATCCATGATGATTTGATTTGTTAATTGGGCCCACTGATTTGCAACAGAGAACGGGGAAGTGTGTTGTTGTGTCCAGGACTTCATCTCTGCTGTCTAGACGTTGTTATTACACCCACATGTGGACAAGTGTTGTCATGTTACTGTAGAGTAGGCATGTCGATGCTAGGTGAACTGTAAATAATGAAAACGAGGCTAACGCTATCTGGTTCTCTTTGGATCTGTAGGACTGGGGGATTGTTATGCTGTACAAATCTGGACAGTTCTCTGATCTATTCAATGTTAGATATGCACAGTAGTTTGCTCAGCAACATTATTTGTAGACTTGAACTCGCTAAAATGTAGATTTCTTAAATCTTTTATCTTTAAAGCCAAACATTTTTTATCTTTTCAAAATGTGTAAAGCCTGTGATGACTTGGTTTGGCATTTATTTTTCATTCCATTCAGGTGCTGGCCATGACTCTCTCCTGACATATACGATTGTTACTGTGTTTTTGGTCTCCATATTGCCCAAACCAAACATTTAACAAATAATCTAAAATCATCTAAAACAAACAAAAAAGTCGAGCAAGAAGTGTATCTTGAAGAGTATGGGCTGTATTCAGATGGATCAATGCGAAACAAGGGATTAACATCCTCAGGGTGAAGGTGGTAAATGAATGAAAGGACTGAAAAGGAAAACGTATGAATGTATTGCTCAGCCGGCCATCTGTACATGAATGAATGGAGGTAATAAAGATCTAGATTGAAAGAAAGCATCAAGTGAGCAAATCTGTGCAATCCTCCTGTTTCAGAGGCCATCTTCATACAGTCCTAACCCTTGTGATCAACTAAACTCGTGTAAGTGTCCCTATAAATGAACTATAACTTCAGCGTATAAACGTTAACTGTATTTAATTAGAAGTGAAGTATTGCCGTCATTTAAAAAACACTGAGCTACTTCACCTGCAGCAGCTCTGGGTTCTCCCTGCCAATCTCCTGCAGCAAGGCTGGAAGCAGGGCAGCATTCTGCTGGATCAGCTGTCGCATGACGTGGAACTGCGGCTGATTTCTAAGGAAGCTCAAGGGACTGCCTGAAAGAATGAGTCAGAAAGCGTAAGCTGCAAATGGCAGGAAAAGGGGGCACGGGAAGGCGTCCGTTATTTAGAGAACAGGGTGGCTCATTTACCTCCCCCTGCAGTCGGAGAAGAGCCAGTGTTGGCAGGGACACTAATACCAGCAACGGGTGTTCCACTCACTGGAGGCACCACTGCATCCGGTCCTGTTGCAGGGCCCTGATCTCTGCCTGGGATACCCTGCGGGGGACAAGTCGGGACTTTATCCAATTAAAATGTCACTAAAGAATGAACAAGCTTATCTGTCGTACCTTCATTTTTACGGTTACGAACTACTGTATTTTTCGGACTATAAGTCGCACTTTTTTTTTTTTCATAGTTTGGCTTGTCCTGCGACTTAATAGTCAGGTGTGACTTATATCAAAATATATATATAATTTAACATGTCTTTAAATGTTAATTCATACTAACTGACATGAACCAGAGAGCAGACATTTCTCTCTACAGCCGCGACACTCTAGGCTTGTGACAACTATATGCTGCTCCTGTACCACTGAAACATTAACTTAAAGACAACCCAGAAAGACTGAACACAAACAAAATGCCGCCAAAAAGAAAATCCTATTCTGCAGATTACAAACTGCAGGTAGTGAAACGTGCAGGCGAAAACGGTAATCGAGCAGCAGAGAGAAAGTTTGGAGGTTAATCTTACTGCAACGAAGAAAACAAAGAAAGCTAATCGCAGGCTGAAAGCGAGATGGCCAGAGCTGGAGGAACGAGTCCACAGGTGGGTGCTTGAACAACGTACTGCCGGCAGAGGCTCGTGGGCGATGCAGTTACGTCTCCACGCCCTGGTACTTGCCAAGGAGATGAATATAAATGACTTTGCAGACGGGCCTTCTGGGTGTTACCGCTTCATGCAACGCAACCGGCTCTATCGGAGCACGGACGACGGCGTGTCAGAAACTGCCAGCAGACTTCCAAGCCGAGGTCAACAGTTTCCGTGAGTTCATCGAAAAGCAGGTAACTGAACACAACGTGTCACCGGATAATATTATCAACATGGTAGAGGTCCCCCTAACGTTTGACATCCCCATGTGCTATTGTGTAGCTGAATAACTATTAATGTGTTATGTTAACATGCCCAGCACCTATTCAGCCTGTTGTTCTGTGTGCTGTTGTGCAGCTGAATAACTTGCCTCTACAGATCAAATGTCTGTTCTTGGTCTTGTGAAATTAATTTAAAAATAAATGCGACTTAAATATTTATTTTATTTTCCTCTTCATGACGCATTTTTTGACCGATGCGACTTAAATAAAATAAAAATACGGCAATCATTTATAAAAACAGAACAACTTCAGTTTCAAGTTTTGTGGCGTGTGAACATCTTAAGATTACTTGAGTAGACAACCTGGGTGCTACTCTTAAGAAGAATTTATGAATGGGATATTTTGATAACCGTGCTATGAATGTCACAGTCAAATGACTTGTCAATAAAGTAGCCAGTAAACCAAAAACACGACAAAAAAGCATTACAACCGGTATGTACATGATCAGGAACTGTTCACGAAAACTTTGTTTTGTAATTTGCTCTCAGGCACACCCATTTCAACCAAAGACTGAAGTCCCCTTACTGAGAGCAGGTATTCCACAGCTCGGTCTGGGTTGTTGAAGCTTGCTCTCAGAGCCGCCACCACCTGCTCTCTCTCGTAGCCCATGAGCATCATCTCATTCACCATGGCATCATATGACGAGCCCGTCACTAAACAGAAGGATAGAACACACACACACACACACACACACACACACACACACATAAACACCAAGACTAACGAGTCGAGTTTTGCTTTGCTGTACTTTGGTGTTCCATCAGCCACCTCTAGAGGAATTTGGAACAATTAAGAACTTAAGCCAAATCGTATCATAAACATAAACAACACTGCACTTTTATTTGAGTTTGACTTACTTATGCTGCAATATGTGCAATACAGTCATAAAACAATAGGATTACACTGTAACTTTTTACTTTTACTATTTTTATTCTTTTTTTGTATTATTTAGACATTTCCTAATCCCAAGCCAAGAGCTCCTGAGCAAAATTTCACTATGCCTTCATAGTGACAAAGATTCTTGATTCTTGAAATGTATGCTCAAATTCCAGTGTCAGACCCAGCGACAATAATAATAAAAAAAATAAAAACAGAGACAATCATGACCATTACGGACGCAGCCTTACCTAGAGTTGAAACAGCTTCAGTGATCAAGTTTGTGTTAGTTGAGGCTTCAGAGCTTCTGCAAGAGAAACAGCGCTTTGGGTGAGGCAACACCTACCGGCTGAAATCAGACAGATATTGAGAGACAAACATCTGCTCATCTTTACCCGACAGGTGTGGAAGACGGTTCCGCTGGAGAGGACTCTTTCTCCTCGGGTTTGTCGTCAGTAGGGGGATTCTCTGACGGTTTGTCTGCACTTGATGATGAAGGTGGGGGGGTTTCGGGATCTGTAGTGCTGGCAGCTGAAGCGGTTGGTGAAGGCTGTGGGGTGGAAGAGGCCGTTTTAGGCTGTAAAACAGATTCAAAATAAGATACACCTATACTTCTGTCACCCGCTAGTCTTTTCCAAATATACCATAAGTAAAACGGCGAATCTGGGTCACACTTTACTTTGACGGTCATATCTCTTATGATTACTCAGCTATATTGAACCGATGAAGGCCATTAAACACACGACCATCTTGAACTCCACATATCTAGAAAATAGTCTCAAATACTGTTTTTTTTTTTTGTGCGTGTTTCTGAAGCCTTTGAGAGTGTGCATCTGCAGAAGAATATACACCCACAATACAGCTTCTACCAACAAAAACAACTGTGCAACTCAATGTTTCCAGCAGCATCAACTATCAGTAGGAACAAGCCTGAGGACTGGTACAGCATCAGGTACACTTGAGATGCAAGAGAGAGTGTAAACAGGAAGCATTGGTTACTTAGTCGTAGAAAATACAACAGAGGAAGAAAAACAATAAAAAAAGACCGCAGATGACGACCAAAAACTGTCCCAAAAACTTCAATAGACCTAACTTTCCTACTATACTCTGTAACGTTGACCTTGCTGAAGACCCATGCCTCAGTCCGATTAAGTTCTGGATGCTTTGGGTCGAAATGCACCTCAAAGTAAACATAGATCGGGAGTCCTCGCAAAGCACAGAAAGGGCTCGAGTCAAGTGATGACTCAGGCAAGGACACGCAATGACAGACAAAAGCCACTCATGAAGCAAAGATATCTGTCCGTGTGATCATTTCCTAAGGCCTTTACTTCTGTCCCCTCAAGACAACAATGCATCCCTGAAGTTTTCAAGGACAGCATATTAAGATGTAACCAGAAAGAGCTCCTTCCAGAAACTGTCCAGAAACATGTGGATATAATTCTGTTATTAAGCAGCAGTGAGAAAAAAAAAAAAGATGATTCCTGTATGATGGTGTCTAATAAAGGAGTAAAAAAGAAAGACAGAAAGAACATTTTTTCACAGAGAGATGCTGTTCATCAGCCTTAACAGAGAAGTAAGCGGTGGGCAGTGGAAAGAAGGTGGCAAACCTCATCAAAGTTCAGTATTACAGGGCATTATGTTCTACTCGTGGAAAGAAGTAAAAGAAGAGTGGAAAAAAAAAAAACGATTCTGCAAACAAAACCTGCAATTATTCTCGTACCTTTGTCACCATGACGACCACAAAGTTCTTCTCATCAATTTTGTATTCTTTAAGAGTCGTGTCATCACTGAGGATTTTACCTGCGAAGAAACACAAAAGCAAGGCAACTTTTAACTGGATTCACCTACCGTGACAGCGTCACTGTGTTATTTAATAGAGTTTAGCTGAGCTGATAAATCACCCTTACTGGGTATAAAACCACACGAGAAGAAAAACAGCACACCGTTCTTTGCAATTATTAGTGCTAGTGCAACACATTCAAATCTGACATAATTAAAGAGGAAAACGTGTCAGGAAAACGTGAACATTTGTCTCAACAAAGGCCACTTAAGGCTTAGTTGCTCATCCAACTGTAAAACAAAGAACAGCAGAGCAACTGCTGATAAAAGAAATGCTTCTTGTGTATTAGTTCAGAACCATTTGAACTATACGAATGAATAAAAATAAAGTTGCAGAGAGAGCTGGCTGGTTTAAAGGTTTCTAACAGGTAAGAGCAAATATCATACCAGCATATATCAGTTTCTGCCCTGCAACTGAAAAAAGGTCCTTTCCCTTCTCCTGCTCAATCCTCTCCTTTAACGTTTTCACCTGTAAAAGAAAGCGGGACACTTTGTCATGACATTTACTACCAAACTCTATAACAATTAAATGAATCAGCATTTCTGACACAATTTTACTCAGCACTTTCTAATTGCATAGCCTGAGTAGGAGTTCAAATAAAGTCCAAAGTATGCACTAACGGCTACAACCATAAAACTGGAGTTAAACAGACATCTGATACGTCTGATTTTTTGCTTTGCCCTGGATTCAAATTAAAGAAAAAGGTAGTAGTATCTTAATTTTACACACAATTAATGCTTTTTTTTTTTTTTGCTTTTTTTATTTTATTAGTATTCGCGTGCTCTAATATACAGTAAAGTCAAGTATAATAGCTACATATTTAGCTGACGTTTTTGTATGTAAGTTGATCGAAAGTAAAAGTGAAGGGTTAGACAAGTCGCCAGTGTAAAATCTTGAACATTGAGTGGGCTCCGGCTAACCATTGCCAACACTAACCACTTTTCTGACCAGTGTTTAACAAAATCACGCTAATCAATTAAGGACGGAACAGCAAAAACAAGCCACAGTAGCCCGAATAACTGATATATAACAAATAAACGGGTCGTGTTTTCGCAAACCTATCTATCGATCGTCCACACTGAGATAATCAAAAACTGTTATTCGTTCCAGGACATACCCAACTCCCACTCCACCCCCCTCATAAGTGTTTTTAACTCTCACCGATTCCTCTTCGTCGATGTCGATTTTGAAAGTCTGTTGTTGTAAAGTCTTCAAAGTTATCAGCATGTTGCCGGTTGAGTTGTTGCACCCTGACCTGGTTCAAACTGCGTAAATCCAACTTGCAATAATCTTTACTGTTTTTTGTTGGCTCATTACAAACTGTCAGCCGCCATGACTTTTCAGTTTTCTTCTTCTATGCCTAATACCGAGGCTGTAGTGCCCCTAGTGGTTAGACCGTTAACAACAGCCCAAAGTAAAGTTTGAACACCCTGCATGGTCAGTAGTGACAGTCCCCTTTGGCAGGTATGACAGATTGTTAATGTTTGATGGTGTTGTCAGACCTGTGAAATGTTCCTCATGTTGTTACGTGCTGTAACACAAAGCCAAAGATTGACTGAGCCATGCTCATTTTCCCACAGCCGGACAGATGTTCTTTTAACAATAATAATACTGTAATAATAATAACTTGGACTTATATAGCGCCTTTCAAGGTACCCAAGGTCGCTTTAACAAAAGAAAAGAAGGGGGGAAGGGTAGGGCCGGAGGGGTGGGTTTAAGAAGAGTAGGACATGGAGAAGAGATGTGTTTTTAGATTCTTTTTGAACTGTAGTAGAGAGGGGGCAGAACGGATGTGAAGTGGCAGATTGGTCCATAGGGTAGGGGCAATTGAACAGAAGGCCCTATCTCCATATGTTTTCAGTCTGGTACGAGGAACGGAAAGTAGGTCCTTGTCTTAGGAGCGCAGAAGCCTGCGACTGGGAGTAGGGGTGGAGGAGATCAGAGATGTACTTAGGTGCAAGTGAATGGAGAGATTTGTAGATCAAGAGAAGGATTTTATAGGTGATGCGTGCTTTGACTGGGAGCCAGTGAAGTTGCTTTAGGATGGGGGTGATGTGCTGCCAGGGCTTGGTGTGAGTTAGCACCCTGGCAGCTGAGTTTTGGACATACTGCAACCTGTCAAGGGCCTTACTGGGTTACTGGGTAGCCCAGACAGGACACCGTTGCAGTAGTCCAGGCGGGAGGAGATAAATGAGTGGATGAGGGTCTCTGTTACTGAGTCAGATAATGAGGGCCGGAGTCTTGAGATGTTTCTGAGGTGAAAAAAGGCAGATTTAGTGATGCTCTTGATGTGCGACCGAAATGAGAGAGTGGAGTCCAGGATGACACCCAGGTTCCGTACCTCTGGTGATGGAGAGATGGAACAGCCATCTATGACCAGGGCCAGATCACCAACCTTCTTCAGCAGGGGTGCCGGGGCCACCACCATGAGCTACGTTTTGCTGCTGTTGAGTTTGAGAAGGTTAGAGGTCAACCAAGCTTTAATTTGCTGCAGGCAGTTGTTGAGTTACATGGGTGGGAGCTGAGAGGAGGGGTTTGTGCTGATGTACATCTGAGTGTCATCAGCATAGCAGTGAAAACTGAGTCCATGGTTTCGGATAATTTGTCCTAGGGGGAGCATGTAAATGGTGAAAAGAAGGGGACCTTTCTCAAAGTTCTGCTATTTCCGGACATAACCACTGCAGTAACCCGTTAAGGATAAACTGAATTCCTGTCAGATGATAGCTGGGATATAGGCTCCAGCTTACCCACAGCCCTAAACAGGATAAAGCGGGTGTGTAGAATGAATGCATAAATATGGTGCCAAAGTTCTGTTTATCTTAATCGCCAAAATTTTCTTCTGACTTTTCCATGAAGTCCATATTTGTGAAAGTGCTAATTCACAGAAGAACGATTTGCTTAAAGTTCTTTTGCAGTCAAACAGAGGCTGTGGTTGAATTTCTGTCTTGTCAGCTGTTCTTCCGTGCTGTGTTGGATAAGTTAACGTCACAGTGGCACCATAATGCAAAATGGAGCAATAGAAGAAGTTAACCTGATCTGATAAATCTGTTTTCTTTTGCACTGTGTGTGTGTGTCTGTGTGTGAGCTGTGAAAAAGAAAGCAAGCATGTGGCATATATCTGATCAAATTTCTGCAAAGAAACTTTGGTTCCTGGCATTCGTGTGGATTTTATTTGGCAAGTATCACCTACCTCAGTATTGTTATAGACCGTGAGCGCCACTTCCCGGCATCGTTATTCCCTGATGGCAGAGGTGTCCTTTAGGAGAACAATGCACCCTGCCACGCTGCATGAAACTCAGGAGTTAGTTGCGGAGCTGTTCTACTGTGCAGTTTAGAGGGCTGAATTTGTCCCAAAATTCCCCAGTTCACGATCTGACTGAGCATCTGTGGCATATAAGGAAATACAAGTCTGATCCAAGGAGGCCCACCTCACAACTAGCAGGACTTAAAGGATCTGCAGCCCTGGTGCCTGACAACAAAGGGAATTTTCCAAGGTCTTATGGAGTCTATGTCTTGCTTAGTCAGGGCTTTTTTGGTGACACCAGAATAACCTACAAAGAGGTAGGACAGTGGTTTTAATAATCTGGCTTGCACTTTTATTCTTTTGCTCAAATGCACTCGGTATTCAGAGGTTTTTATTTTCTTCTGTACAGCTGTGGTCTTCAGTTCTGACTGTAAGATGATTGATAAGTGTGGAAGGGGATCTCTTATTCTCATACCACTCTCTCATACTTTTAGTGGCTTCATGTACGAATCTTCCCATCCGTATCTCTCTCTTGTCTTTCTGTCCTTGCCAATCTATTCCTCTCACACCTCTTGAATCCTGATTTCCTCCCTTGTTTCTCCACTCCATCCAGTTGTCACTGAGGAAGCACCGCTCTCACAGGCCATGGCCTGGGCACTCATCAGGCATTCCTTATGTTACTCCACACAGCAACAGCAGCGGTGGCATTGTCCTCCTTTTCCCTCTCCCCACCGTGGCTGTGCCTCTTGCTCCTGTCTCCAGGGGTCGTCAGTCTGCCATCGGCCCCCTCTGAAGTGGTGAGCCGCAGAGATTACGCTCTGATCCCTGGTGACTTGGAGATATTTTTAAGAGATGATGTTAGACATGTGAAATAAAGACTCAGCCCACTCTAAAATAGGCAGGAGAGGAAATGCAGAGGACGTGTGATATTTTGGCTTTTAGCAACAGTACCACTGCAGTGGACTAAAAACTTGAAAGCACAGCTAAATGAAGCTGCTGGTCCCTGACTTGTGGTAAATAAGGTGCAAGAGCTTCAACATTTCATGCATGTACATTAAATAAACACTCAAAGACATGCACATGCTTATGCTGACATTGAGGGTCTCGGTCAGCAGAGTTCATGTAACATGTGAAGGGAAGTGCAGAGAAAAAAACAACAGGGGGGAAGGGAGAAACGCAGAGCCAAGGCCACTGAGATGATAGCCTTCTTAACCCAAAGCTATATCCTGTGGACAAGGTGCACGTACTATTAATGGTTGTTCCAGGCACTCCATGGTGACTTACATTTGAAATTATTTGGTATAAATGGATATCCATGAAGATATTTTACTTTGTATATAATAAATAATAACCTTTAAAGGCTGCATGAGACCTTTAACATGTAAACTCCTCAATCTGTCGCCCGATTTTTCCCAATTGTTGGCAAATACCAGGGCTGCATGATGGTTTGGTGCTTAGTATTGTATGCATGTATATCATGTACTTTAGGTTGATTGATAATTCTAAATTGAACATAGTGGTGAGCTGTTGTTGGTTTTGTTTGTTTCTCCTGGCCATATGATGGGCTGGCTATACCCATCCAGGGTGAACCCCTCCTCTTACCTGGTGGCAGCTGGGGTAGGCTCCAGAACAGCCTCTGAACAGAGAATTAAATGTTTTTATGGAAAGTGCTCGATAGAATAATATTTTCAGGGAATTTAAGCAAAACAAAGTTTTTAATATCTTTTTTAATATTTTTATATAGTCAATAATAAACTATGTAATTACAAACTGTCTCAGTTCACTCCTTTGTGATGTTCATAGTTTAATTAATTTCTGACTTCAGAGTTTTTCTAAAGGGTTGAAAGTGTATCGTTGGCATAGGCCGAAGCTCAAAATGATTTTTCACAAGCAAAATTGGGAGTTGACGGGCATTCAAAGACAAACCTGAAAGTAATGCTCGAAAAAGGTCAAAGGCTAATTAATTAAATTCTCAAAGATTGAAAGGTTTTTACCGTTGGCCTACGTGGAACTTAAAACAAAAGTGCACGAGAGAAAGTGGAAGGTGCCCGAACTTCCCGAAGAAGGTCATAAAGGATATTGCATAGCTTATGACTAGATGCCTTTTAAGCGGTAGATACACTTAATTTTGAATTCAATCCAACTGATAGAGATTATGTCCCGATCTACATAAGTGTATGTGTTACAATAAGGCTCCCGTGTTGATTTACTAAAAGACTCCTAAGATGCTGCACGTCAAACAATGTTGTGAAGATCTGTGTTTGGTGTGTTCTTCTCGTGTCTGCTCTCACAACATGATGAAGGTAAATGTGTTTCTGTGTGTGACCCATGTCTTTGTTGGAAATGGTGAGCTATGTTGGTCTACACAGAAGTCCATACTATGTGAAATAGATGTCTGTGTGAGTGTGTGTTTACGAGTCTATGTCTGCTGGAACCCGAGGAATGTGTGAACCTGTTGGGTCTTTAGTCTGTTTTGTGTCAATGTGAACCTTGTGATATGCAATCATCTCTGAATATTATCTGAAAATAGAGAATACGAGTATGAATTCAAATGATCCGAAGATTACTATTCGTTAGGAAAAATATATGAAAGAATATCATCAGCTAAGTTGTAGCTAAGCTGCAAAAACAACACCCCAGGTCATTCATGGGGATCTCTGAACACTTCAGCTTTCCTAAAGTCATTTTTATGATTTTTATGATGTTCTATTCTGTTATCTATCTGTGACAATAGGAGATTGATCCAAATGATTTATACTACAGGAGTATAATTTCCCTTTGTGTTTTAATAAAGCATTAATGGATTGAATTGAATTCGATAACTGTCTATCAAAGGGGTAAATCTGTGCTGCTTTGTGAGAAGAATTAATTATTTTATTAGACCTAAATGTATTTAGAACTCAAACTAAAATATGATCATTGTTTATAAAGTATCCAAAATGTGTTTTTTTTTTAATCTTTTTTGTTCTTGTGTTGTTTAATCTATTTATTATTATGAGATGTTATTACAATCTTTTTTTTTCATAATTTGAGCAAGCTTTTGTTCATCCCCTGGAGATTTAATTACAGATGCTTTTTTAAGTCCTCATTAAGCTTTTTGCATTTTGTTCATATTCTGCATTGTCATTAATTGGGTTTTTTCGTCTCTTGTGGGACAATCTGATTCAACGAGGTCTCGTAATGAGGCATTTTTACGGCACATTGAGTCATGTTGTGCGTTGCTAGTAAGCATTTTTGTACTTTTGTATACTGGGAGGAGAGTTCACCTTGGCCTGTACCATTAACCTACCCCTCACCATCTGATGTGTTCTGTTAATGGTGCAATATAACAGGCCCCAGCCTAAAATACGCATAAATGGCAAACAAAAAATGCTGGAAGTGGTCCACTATTTATAAGTTCATACCATTTTAAACAACATATTCAAGCAGCTCAGATAGGAGCACAATTAGCTGTTATCTGATAACTTTATTATCAAGTTAAAAAAAGACAATGAATTACAATATTTACAGAATATCCAGAGATAAATGGAATAAAATTGTAAACAATCATTCTAGGCAACATCACAACCCACCATCAGGTAATCAGATTTATATGGGATAAAAGGCAAGAAGGAGATTTTCTAATTTCAAACTATGGAGACGACAGTCTGAAAAGAGAAATGCATTGGAAACAAACTAAACATATATACAAGTATCCAGTGTGTTGTCAGCAGGGGCTTAACTTTGGGTAAACTGGGAATATTACAGTCTAGAGACTGCACACAGTGAGGGATTCATAGTCATTTTCCATTAAAATGATCACAGAACAACAAACAATGTCGGGGTGACAGCTTCATTACCCATGGGCGACAAGCTGCCTCACAAAGCTTATTTCTACAACAAATATTTTCAAACTGTTTTACTTTCAAGAGGAGACAAGCTGGTCCTTCGAAACTGAAAAACAGATTTGAAACTCAGCACCAACCCAACTGGTTTTAAAAGTATTTTTAAGGACTGACAAGCAGAGCAGGACTGCAACATCTTCACCTATTGTCGAGTGGGTACACTTGGGGTAAGCGAGCGAATGCTCATTCTTGTCATGGATACTGTCGTCTGTGGAGTGTCATATTTTTTGGACTGGACATTAACGGACTGGATTTTATTTGTAGGCGGACTAGAAACCCAGATGGTGGCAAAGCTCAGAGAAGGAGCGAGCAGTTCAGCTAAAACGCTCCCAAAGGAAATGTTGTTTGCACGTCTCTTCTTTTGCCATTTTTTGCTTCTTCACAAAAACAGCCCTGTCGGTTTGTAACGAGGGAATGGCGTAGATTTCTTTTAATGCTTAATTTTGTACAACCACACCGAGATTCCTTTTTGCTCATTCCCATTACAGTCGGAAAAGGGATATTTTTTAATTGTGACCAGACATTGTACAACAGCGTAATAATGTTGGATTGGGTCTCAAAAGCCCCCAAAAGGTTAGCTATCATCATTTCTTTATATTTCATTTTTTCCTTTAAAAAATGAGCACACCTAAAGGAAAACGAGGTTAAATAATCCTTTCTGAAACACCACAGTTCAAACACTTAACAAGTAGTTTTTTTTCTATACATGGCTGCAAACATGTAGTTCATCTGGGTTCTAACCTTAAAACTGTCAAAGTTCCACGGCCAAACCCAGATTTCCTATTTCCGTCAATAGTTCAATGCTTGAGAATGACAATTACAGCAGCAAACACAGCAGGCTTGGTAAATATTTTGGTACCGAGAACACAATTGCATTAGTTGTGTCCTTCAACAACTTTGATGTCAGAGCTACTAGCCATTTTATTTCCGATTGTTTGACGTTGCTTATTGGTTTTACAGGAATTGGACACAAATTTGACTTAATTGCTATTCACTTCTGGTAAGGCTTAAGGGCATTCAAGCAGCAACTTCCAACAAATACAATCTCTGCCTTTTGTCAACATCAACAATAAGATACCTTTGAAAGAAAAAAAAAAAAGAAAAAAAAAAAATAGAAGCACACCAATGCGGACAAGTTTGTCAATACAGAATGAAAATTTCAATGGGTGAAGATGAGGAATATGACACCTTTTAAAAGTTGATCATCTTTACCCTACAGTCCTGTTTACACTTGTCTTTTCAGCATATCCTTTCAAATCAAAGCAAGATCATTGACTACTCCAAAACATGGCATTAGTCATACGTTTATGACATGCACCGGGTTATATAGTATTCACCAAAGCTGACGACTGAAAGGCAGAGACTTCTGCCGATATTGTAGACGTGGCTTCAAACTTTACCGATAATGCTAGGAATTTAATTGGTTGTCCCCCTGACATTGTAAAAACGCACTTAAAAAAAATCAACAGCTGCATTTCTTTCCACAAACAGCAACCCCCTCATTACAAAACTGATGCACTTTGTCCTATGCTGCATAAACAACAAAATTCCATTCGCCTGTATCGATAACTGAGGAGGCAGCAATCTCAGAAAAGATTAACCCGAAAGCTTGGCAGACAAGGTATGAGATGAGAATATATCTATTTTTTCAAATCAATGTTTTAAGCCTCCCCATCATTGCATTAGATGCTAAATTACCTTCCATTGCGCCGACACTTAGCTTGTTCTGTTATAACAAACACAAATTGAATTGGATCTGATCTTATCTTGATTAAACAAAGACCACTGTAGACTCGGTTCAATTGGATGCTTAATTGGGTTTGTTAACTTTTGAGAGAGAATTTGGGCACAATCCCAGTTACTTCAAAGTAAGTTTGTGTGTTTCTTAAAGCAATTAAAGCCATACAGAATGACTGTATTGAGTTGATTTGTAAGGCACTTAACGCACTGGTTTCAAAACACAGACGAGATGGTCAACCTCGGTCTGAACATCATGTCGCCCGATCCTGTGCACGGTGTAATCACGTGAACCTGATCACACCCAGAGGTTCATACTGTCTGGACCTTTGTAAGCTCAGGACACCCCGCCTCCTCCAAACAATGTGTACGGAACCACACATTTTGCATTGAAAAGACAAGTGTAATCTTTGTCACTTGGTCAACCGGCCATCATTTGTTAAAACCTGTTGTTCAGTTCCAGGCTAATCCGGAACGGATACAGATACAGTCATGACACATTAAACACATCTGATGTCTTACTGACTTAAACTTGATCTACGAACACCATGACATCTTACAGGGAAAAGGGATTTCTATGATTTCATCAGTGAACTGAACAGCAAAAACAGCACAGGTAAAACGAGCCGGGCATCGCAGGTTGAAGGCTTATACGTAGTATAATTTACGGGACCTAAATCATTTCAGTTTGCAACAAAAACTGGGGCAAATGGTCAAAACCTGTACAACTGAAGAGAACATGACTTGTGACTTTACTAAAATAGATAAGGTGCGACTCTTAAGGAAATTTTTTCCCACACATTTAACACAAGATGGGGAAAAAAAAAAGTCCTCTATTTCGCCAAAAAGTAAGAACCGGTAGCTCTTCAGTGTGCCATGAATGCTTTCATACCTTGTTTGTTTGCTTTAAATGAATTCACGGAACCCCTGTTTTGGATGAGCAGGGTGGAGCGTACAGTAAAAGGTGCTTCAAATAACAAAATGCACAATTTCATTAATCGTTTTGGACAGTATTGTTTATAAATAGCTTAGTTTTATCTAGGTGGGATCTTTCACTGTAGATTTGACCAGAATGTCAGCAATAAAGAGTTCTGTTCACTATTGGTTACCAATATATTAAGATCTGTCCTAGGGGACTGCCCATTTAAAGAGCTCAGCCGTTTTATGCAGCACAACCTAATACTTATATATGTAACACCTAAAATCTACTAATGCACCAACTCATAAAAAAAGTCACTTTTCTTTAAGTTTCAGCCTCTCTGACGATTTCATTTCAGCACTGATGCTCCCAAGTTTCAACACAGTATCCTGAGAGGCCACAAGTTCAACCAAACTGTTCATCCTTTTTGGTGTCAAGCATTTCTTTGTCTTCCTCATACTGGCTTGGACTTGTCAAAGATAGATCAGCAGGACTTTCTTCCTCTTTACTGTTGCTGGCCGGGTCCAGTCTTGTGTCTCCGTACACAGAAGAGCCGGTGGAAGATGGCGCCGAGGCCTCTACTGCTGAAGTGGAGCTGGTGTCCAGCCGATTGCTGTTAACCACCCTGAAGATGAAGGAAGGATGAGTGTAGAAAGACAGGAGCAAATTTAAGACAAATGATAAACGACGTGGGGTTTTGTGGAAATTATTCAAATAAGAGTAAGAATCTAAAGTTTTGGACTAATTAGCTAGCCTGGCGACGCCATCCTACGTACTTCCGCCCAAAGATTTAGGCTCCGCACATAGTCTGGCCAAATCCCCCTACCTCGGTTCGCTCAGTGTTTTGCCAATCAGCAAACAGTTGCGAGTGGTGACGCAGAACTCACGCGCGGAGTCCATTGTAGTCCATATAATTGTAGTTCAACCGCAGCGGAAATAAACATGGCGACGGAAGAACGCTAGAAGCTATCCATGAAGTTGTCTCAACTCTGGAGAGCATTACACAATTAAAACGAGAGCAAGAGGAATGCCTCATCAATATTGTTAGTGGCAAGGATGTCGAAGCTCTCCTTCCAACTGGCTTTGGGAAAAGTTTGCTTTATCAAATGGTACCGGTATAATGAAAGCGGATGTGGGAAGCGTGATTCGCGAGCTAGAGCCTCGCGAGAGTAAGCATGAACCTCGGCGCATAACCACAGCCCTTTTAAGCCTGATTCTTACTCGGCGCAACCGCGCAACTGTTCTGGCTCGAGAACCATTAATGACGTCATTGAAAGCGCCAGCCCCTTCACAGTTCCTTCAGCTCATAAGCGCAGTTTGCGCCGAGTATGCGTCACATTTGCAGTTCTCTCCAGACCAGCGGGCGTCACTGTTGAGGAAACAAGCTGAAAAGCACACGAAGAAAGCATACACAATGCCACCTGTGGTGTCACGTCAGCAGAGGCTGGCACATCTGATGGGGAATGAATTTACTCTGGGTGTAGAACTGTATATGTATCTCAGAGCTAAGCGGCTGCGGCAAAAACAGAAGAGAAGGTGGAATGTTCGTCCTTTGCAACAAGACGAACTTTGTCAAACGTTGTCCCAAAGGACAACGTTGTCCCAGTGTAACTTCATAGACGTGTCGTACAGATGTTTGTAGAGGCGCACCCTCTCGGTCACCGCGGTCTCTGCAGTGTTCATGTTTCCTTTCTCTTGGTCAGCTGTTTCCGGTTGAGCTCGCGCGAAGTCAGAAAAAAAGTTGTGTGCGCGACCTTGCGACGCGCGAGGATTTTTTAGCTTGCGACGGGGGGCGTGGCGGAATTTTGGGTCACGTGACCGTTTGCGCCATTTGCGACCAGCTAGTAAGAATGGGTCAAAGCGAGGTTGCGCCGAGTAAGAATCAGGCTTTACAGACTCTGGCCAGAGCCCGTCTACGGAGAGCCTCGCCACTCTCCATAAGCCCCATTGTATGCAGTCCCACCAGAATTCCACTGGGGGTGATCGCGGGCGAGTCCAGAATGAATGGGGGTCTATGGGGCTAAACGGCTAAATATATTTATTTCACCTGCTTGTCGTTGAAACATCGCATATTTTATTCTAGATTCGGCAAGTTCAATATAGATTATAGGTCGAAAGTCGAATTAATGAGTATTTATGTCCTTTCAATTTCTTTCAGTTTGGGTCGTTGTTGGCCATAAAACGCTAGCATTCTGCTAATGAATGCTGATTGGTCAGTGACGGACATACGACTGAATACGACCAGAGACCCCGCTTGATGGCAGCTGAAGCCAAAGCAGTGGATGTCCAGAATGGAATATGAAACAGAATCTTAAGGAGGACCTTCCCGCTATTAATATTTAAGTTAATATTTGTGTATAGTAACTTATTTCTTCCTGCGGGCACTTTTGTTTTCAGATCGTTATATATGTATTGTGAAAGTACATGGGTATAAATGGAATTTGAGTCTCTTATTCGTGTGTTCAACGTTTCAATATACATGGTTTAGTATTACGACCTTAAAAAGTACAGAAAATGTCCCGCTCAATAATATTAAACAATCGTTTTTATTCCGCCATTCCTTCACGGCCTGAATTCTGCAGCTTGACTGTAAATTGCAGTGGCAGTAGGGGGGGTTTAGTAGATAGATTAGGGGGTTAGTTAGGTTTGTTAGATTAGGTTAGGTAAAATAGGTTATTTTAGGACATTAATAAATATATGTTTAACAACAAGGGCCTACTTTTGGAATCTTTACTTAAGTTTGTGTTATTATTTTGCATAATACATGCAACAAGTGTTACTTATTTAGTCAATTTATTCATTAGTCCTTTGTTTTATTAAGAAAATCAAACTCACTGAACGTGTCCATGCATTCAAACTGAGCTCTGTTGGTATAAACTTTGTCTAAACTTTGTTTTAATTTTCGCTATTGCCACCGTAAGTTGGCTAGGCCAGAGCTATGGAAAGAAGTATCTATATATAGCTCTGGGCTAGGGTACATAGCGACCGTGCTGAATTGCCAGACGGGCTCTGCAGTGACTCAGAACTTGCCGTAAAGCAGAACGTACGCAATCTGTGACGTCATCACCATTTTTGAACGGCTTTTTAGAACAGATACCGGTAAGTGAACTTCAAAAATGCAATATTCAGCCGAGTGTATTTTTTTAGTCCCCCCTTTTGAATGCAACTTTCAAATTACTTGACAAAAAATTATATCCTGAGAAAAGTGGATTTTTAGGGTGCAACCCCCATAGACCCCCATTCATTCTGGACTCGCCCGCGAGCGCCCTCACATGGACAGAGACACCATTTCAGAAACCGGAAGTTTCAGAGAGTGGCAGTTCTCTTCCATTAGACATTCTCTGCTCTGGCATAACCTACGTCCTTTCTAAACATTACTGATTGGTTAAGGGAACTCCAATGAATTTAAGTTGCTGAGTAAGGTCCCACCCTCCATGGAAACGGATTCCTCTTGGGTTTTTCCAGACTGTTTGACGGAGTCAACAGTCGGCTTTCGCCCAGGCTACTAATTAGCTGCCACACATAGAAATATGTATGAACAAGACTGGAGCTCCCAAGATCTACAAAGCCATGCTGTTTGAGTAGCTTAAACTTTTCCTTAAGAGGGATAAATTAATCTCTGTCGTAAAACTAAAGTCTGAAAGCACAAACTCAGGAATTTACCAAAAGGTCCATGCCAAAAGGACGAGTAAATCTGTTCAAAGTTGAGCATGCGAAAGTGGAGGCTTGGGGGAGCTGACTGTGTAGGGAAAGTATACAAGCTCACACATAACAGGACCGAAGAAAGAGGGAATAAGAAAAATACTAACATGCCATGTCGAAGGACGTGTCGCTCCCATTCGAGGCTGTTGGTGAAGCAGCGGCCACAGAACTCACAGGGAAGACGCTTCGCTACACTGCTTGGCCCAGAGCCAGTGCTACTGCTGCTGGGAGATGCAAGGACCTCTGGGAAAAGAGGTTCAAACAACAGATCAACGAAAGAATGCAGTACTCACAGGTATGCATGCATTCTTTCTTAGAATAAGAAAAAATGGAATCCTCTGTTGACCAGTGTCTATATAGTAGATGATCTGTATATCATCTACATTATTCTAATCTTTTATCTCAGATCCAGTAACACTTTCTAACCTTTCAGAAACACATGTATGTATGATGTGTGATATGATATGTTTGATTTTGTATGTGTTTTTTTTTCTTTTATCCACAAATGCACACAGACTCTAGAAGCATGTGCCTTTTTTCTTTTTTTTCAACTAACCTTTTACTCCAACCAACAAAAAGGTGTTATTAGGGGACTGGTAGGGTGGCTGATGGCTCTAACACAAAGACGTGTTCACCTGAGAGAACAGAGACTGAATCCTGCAGGAAACTTGTCTTCTCCTCTTGATTAAATGGTTGATTAAATGGTAAATAGGCTGACTGCAACTAGCTCTTTCCTAGATTTGCTGACCACTCACACAGCAAGCCACAGGGAAGCTGGGCATCGAACCACCAGATAATGACCCTTCCCTCTTAGCTACACTAACTTCTATTACAGTTGTGATGTGTTAAAGATGTCTGTACATTTATGGAGTAAAGAAGAGTCAAAAAATATTGTTACTTGATGTGAATTTACCTTGCATGGGAAGCTTTTCCTCCACCCCCTCCTTGACTTCCTCCTCCTCCTCTTCTTCCTCCTGCTCTTCTTCTTCTTCCCCTTCATCCTCCTCCTCTTTGATGTTGTCCTCCAAGTCTTCACCATCCATCTCTCTCTGGTCATCCACCATGTGCTCCATAATTTGCATTGCTTCATCGTCATCCTCCATCTCCTCCATCTCCTCCACATCTTCTTCCTCCTCCAGGGAAGCTTCTCTGTCCGCTATCATCTCCATTATTTCTCTCTCCTCTTCCTCTTCTGTGCTGCTTCCTTGCCCCTTTATCATCTCCAGCTGGTCCAGGTTGACCCGACCCATCAGCTCAAAGTTACGCACAACCTGATCAGAGACAGCAAGTGTTGTTCAGTTTAATGCTATCATTATGGCTTTAGGGGCTTTAACAGTATCAGCTAAAAACAATTCCGGTCGCCAATTTTCCTTTTTTCTCGAAAACCAAGGCAGCACATGTTTCTTTTTGGAATATGTGTCACTTAAAAGTCAAACAACAGTTGTAATGGCTGGTTTATGGAAGGATTTTGAAGGTAAAGGCCTGACTCTGCCAACAATCATGACTTTCCCAAAATAAATCTAATCTTCATGGTTTCATTTATAGGAATCAAGTGACTGAATTAGAAACGTGTTGACGATTTTGTAGAAATAGATGATGAAATACAATCATGTCAAACGCAAAGTATTTTAAGGAAGAAGATAAAAGGCAGAGAGTCCTCTTATTTCTTCTGCATCGTGTCACAAATGATCACACTGTTTCTGAGTGATTTGCTCCTCCCATGCTCCCAGCAGACTCAGAGAAACAGCAGTCTAGATTCTCTCCAAGCAAAATGACTGTTCTTTGACTCCTCTGCCTCGCCCAGAAGGAACTCGGCTCTCCTATACTTCCTTTTGAATAGCATATTTACAATAGACATCTAAGTTTTTCTATGTTAGAGGTCTCTATTTATACTAATCTGTAGGAAAAAATGAATTAAACTAATACCTAAGTACTTCACACTTCCAATTTATTAAACTTGCTTAATTGTTTATATTTAGATTCCTAATGTCAAACTACACATGGACGGTATACGTTGTTTTCACGTAAATTGACCCTCTTCACACTTTCCTTTACATAAGATTTTCAGCTATTAATGGAAAACTATGTGTTACTCAAATGCTTAAAACAATCTAGCAGAAAACCCCCCGAAAAATGCAAAGCCATTTAGAAACTACAGTTTAAAATTATGCTGAGCAGACTGATTATTAGAACCCGTTCTCATATGTCACCCACATTTAGCAAGACTCTGCTTCTCGGTTTCAGTTGAAATGTAGCTACGGAAAACGTCATCATTTGTGGACTCCGACTGACCTTGTGCTCAAGGCGTAGATGCTCCTCCAGCTGGCTCCGTCGACTGCTGTCGTAGTAGCAGAGCTGGCACTGGTAGGGCTTGATCTCATCGTGCTTCTGCAGGTGCAGCTGCAGGGCCTGGTCACTGGAGCACGTGAAGGTGCATTTGTAGCATCGGAACACCAGGCCCTGAAGGTGGCGCGACAGCTTGGAGCGGCTGACCTCAAGCGGAGCCACGCGCTCCTCTTGATGGAGAAAGCGGAGAAAGTCAAGTGGATTGTTAGAGAGGAGAAAACAGGAAGCAGCGCAGAGGGGGGAGATGCACAAGCGTGTGGTGCATACACGCAAATCATACACAAAATGAAAAGCAATTCCACTTAGCGTCTGATGGTTTTGTCATTTACACACATTCTACACAAACAATTTTCTCTTGATAAGCAAACCCATCAAAGTTTTATCCACTTATGAAAATGGTTCCATTCCTCTTCGCTTGCTTTTGATCGTTATCTCTCAGTTTTAGAGCTACAGAGCGTTCTCATGTACCTTAAGAAAATCACAGACAGAAAACACTGCATGGTGCCTGAGTTATTGTTTGCATTTCTTAAAATGCAACAGAATTTGAATATCAGTGCATTCAACAGAAAATCGGGATCACATCCTTGAATATTTCATTATGAAATGGTTGGATTACTTGCACAATCTTGATAACAATCAAAAAATGTCTTGCTTCTGGCTTCAACATGTAAGGAAAATTGCTTAGTCGCTTTCTCGCTGAGTTCGATCTGAACTCATGTTTGTCCAAGAAGATCAACAGAAGAATCAACTGTTGCCAAAATGGCCACCGAGCCGACGCCACTTGTTGTCTAGTCTAAATAAAATACAACAGCAACAATAGCTGCAATGTGTCGCATTACTGTGAATAAAGGCGGGCCGAGCGCAATGACTTCTTGGAGTCTTGACGTCATCATAAGGTTGCCAAGCAACCAGTGAGACTTGAGGCCAAGAAGAAATGCAAAAGTCGCAGTTTCCCATGTTTTCAGTCGTTATATGAAGTGAAGCCGTTGATGTGTATATTTTGTTACTGAAGTCCACTGCATTACATTCATGAGGAGGCAAAATATTAATGGCGATAGTGCACCGACTCTAATACCTGCTATGAATCAATGACAAATACAAAGAGGAATTGTAATCTTTTTGAAAATAAATAATAATAAACAAAAGGCGAAAATCTAGAAGCTTAGTTAAAATTCGAATTTATGGCAGAACTATTGAAGTGCATTTCACAAATGCACTTAACAGAGATGTGAATTCAACATGGTGCAAATATCCACCTACCGCACAAGAATGACAAAAGAGTACACACTTAAAAGAGAAACAAACAATAAATGAGTTGTTTCTTTCAAATTAAAATAAAAACAGTACATTGACATTGATAAAATATATTTTTCTTTTTTTTTACTGTAAAACAGTCATTAAATTACTAACAAAGAGTTAGTTGTGATTTTCTCACACTGTTTTGTGGATGTTCAACACAAATGTCAAGCCAGTCTGGTAAAAAAAATGATAATAATCGGAGAAGCTTAAAAGGAATTGCCTTCACACTTGAAAAACGAATAGCTAAGAAAACACTCGGAGAGGAGCGTGATGTGAAAGCGCTCGGTGAGTCGGCATAGACTGACCCGATTTAGATATTGACATGCTATATCTACTAAACTACTCCTTCAAAAGTTAAATTTACTGTGTGTTTGCTTCCATTTTTCATGAAGCGTACCTCGGTGCAGAACAATGTGGTCAATCATGTTGCTCTTGTGTTTGGTGTGGTAGAGGCAGAGAGGGCAGCGCAGGTCTTTAGGAAGCTCCTCGGGTGCATTGTTGTTGTGACCGGCCTCCACATGTATATTGAAGGTATGCCTAAGATAGATTTACAAGCAGTAAATCATCATTAGTCTTTTTATTTTGCTGCATGTATATTCTGATAAGTGTCATACAGGAAATTGCAGTGAATGTCAGGAGGTTTTCCATCAACTACTCTCTTACTTGTAGCAAGTGAAAAAGGAGCAGTCTTTGCATTTGAAGAGCTTCTTGCCACCGTGGCGGTCCCGGTAGTGCCGACGCAGACTCTGCATGTATCCAGAGCTGAACTCACAGAACTCACATGTGAGGACGCCATCTGGACGACCGTCAGACGCTGTTGAGCCGCCAGGTTTTGAGCTGGAAGACATTTGACTGCGGGAGGCCAGCTTGTAATGACTAAGCTGCTGACGAACATCCGCTGGCTCAAGGTATGATGGATCTGAGAGAAGGAGGGAAATTTTGTGCTTATTACAATGTGACATTGTGTTTTGGAGACATGTGAACGGGTACTCTAATGTTACTTCTACTTAGATTAAACAAATTTCCTCCAACTCAGATAAAGAGATATAATTTAGAAATGCTTTTTTTTCTGCCCCTTTCATTAAGTAACCAATGTAGTCAGACTATATTTACTAAAAGTCAAATAATGTATTATCTGGTAACATACTGTAAATAGCACTGACACACTAGTTTTCATACAATAAGAGTCCTCCCAGCCTGATATTAAAGTGCAGTAAAGTCAAGTAGATGAAATTTTGCACAGCAGGATGGAGATTAGCCTACTTTATATACTTCTTTCAAATCGATTTGCCTGCCTTCTTATTTCTGTCAGTGTGAAATGTTTGGTCAGATCTTCGGAAACAAAAATACGGACAGCTCACAAAGGGCTTTAACAGGAGAATCGTGACTAATGCACGACATGGTTTGGTGTTTCTCTCAAAAGAACCCTAATTCACTTTGACATGGGTTCCACAAAGTGTCTGCTTCAAACACTTTTTGCAGATTTGTCTGCTGCACATTCAGGCGGACAATCTCCCTTTCCATCACCAGATTCAGCTCTAGTGACTGGAGTGCACTGAACTCATTTATGTCCCAACAACTTTTCTGTTGTGACATAGGGGAGGTCACCAATAAAAAAGCCCCGAAGGCATGCACAAGCTTAGCAATAATACTCAGATCAGCTGTGACGCCAGTGACGAATTAGCAGACAAAAGTGTTTGTTTACTACTTTCAATTAAAAATGATTCCAACACATGAATATCTGCTCAAAAATGGTAGGTCAACCACTATAACAACCTTATGAATCAGTTTATCACAACAGAATGTTAAGACTGGCCTACAACTTTGTCTCTGATCCCAATCGTGTCCTAAATAGTGACTAGAAACGGTTACCATCAAAACAAAGACAAAGGGTTCGATTGAAACAATCCTTTGTGCATCAGTCACTTCTAACGCTGAATAAAGAGCTTGATTCCAGATCAAATGCATATTGAAAGGAGGTAAATGTCCTTTGTGAGTGTGGTGTGTGTGTGTGGACCTGCTGGGATGCAAATCATCGTCCTCATCAGCTAACAGGAGTGGAACCTGAGATGGTTGTCAGATGTTGAAGCCCATCTGCATCAATGGTCAACTTGTTTTGCATTCAACGCAGCTTTTCTAATCACCACGGTGACCGCAAAACCATGTTATCTGAGATATTGTGGCCTCTCTGTCAGCCCAAAACAGCAAGGCCATTCTCATCTGACCTCTTTCATCAACTAGACGTCTATGCCTGCAGAACTCAAGCTCACTGGAGGTTTTTTTTTTCCAAAACTCTGCAGACTAAAACCATCAAGCTGGGCTGTGTGGCAGCAACAGTTACACGTCACTGAGATCACATTTTCTCTTCATTGTGATGTTTGACATAACCACTAGCAAAAGCTACTAGCATGTATCTGTAGGATTTTACTGTTGTACTTGTGCTAGATGGAGGCATATTGGTTGAAAGCATGAATATACATACAAATACATCATATTTGTATAAAAGGCCATCAGCAGATTAAGCTAGCCCCTCTGATGGACTACTCACATATAAAGAAGCAGAACTGTGTCTGTCATCACTTGTTCCCTTCCGCCTTCTCTGTCTCTCGTGGGTCTATGGTATCAGTGAGCGAGCTCATACTCTCGTCCTACTTTGAGCCTCCAACACATCAATAAATAAACCAGAGTGACACTAATAGAATATCTACCCGTCTGAAAAATGCCTCAATCAGCACTCAAGAGTGGGCGGAAACATGCAAGTAAGAGGAAAATTCTTTTAAACTTGTACTTTTTTGAAAATCTTCAAATCCAATTTCTGACTTCTGCAGAGGAGGCAGAGACATTCAAATGACTCAAACAACGCACAGTTGATTCATGCTTTTAATATCCTCTCTGCATTGTGTAGATGTATGGAGATACGGCAGCAGATAGAGGGTAAATTCTGTAGTTTGGCGGTGATGTGTCTTAAAACAGTTTATTGTTTTGCATGAATTAGAGGTGGAATACTTGTGTAAGAAGCTGAAGGGGAGGAGGATAACACCGCTTGATAGGTAGCTCGGTGAGGATGGAGACTGGACTTAAGACACACGATTGCAGCTAAAAGCTTACAATGTCCTGTTCTGATGACTTCTGTGTTCTTTATTTAGCATGTTCGTACAGAAATATGTACAACTGATGATTTAGCAAAAGAAGTGACAGACTAGCTTGTCATTTTGCTCAAAGATTGACTATTAAAGACCTTGGGTTTAAATCTTATAGGTCTCCTCGGTGCAACGATTAATGCCATTTTCCAGAAATTTAGGTAAACATGGCTGCTAATAAGAGGCAATCCAATGGTAATCTCTTCCAAACACCCCACCAAGAAACAAAAACCTGCTCTGTCTGAATTTCAGACGTTCAGCTGAAGGTAGCTATTTTGGCACAGCAGGGAGACATTCAATATGTCAGCTCTGCTCTCTCTGAATGCTTCATTTGTCTTGGTAGTGCACAGCTGACAGTGGTGGATGGTGCATTGAGGAATGCTGCCCTGCTTCAGCTCCAGGGAAGATTCCACAGCTCCAGCAGCAAGGTGACAGCTGCTGCCAAGAACAGACTGGGAGCTAAAGCTGCTGCTGCTGCTGCTGCAAAGCCACGAAAACACCTAAAACATGGATTCACATCAAGGGGGTTAACGCCACAGCGACCTACAGTGGAGATGCCTCTGTGAATGAAAATGTTCTGTCAAGAAAGGTCTCAAAACCAACACTTAAAAAGGCTCAAGTGGTCAAATCTGACCACTCTGAGAGTAAGACGAGGAGATCTATACCATTCTTATGTTTGCATGGTTGATAAAATGTGTAAAAATACTCCTTAACAAGTACAAGCCCTACAAGAAATATGCTACTTAAATAAAAGTTGGTAAGTATAAGCAATAAAATGTAGCTGAATTAAAAAAAAACTGATACATTATGTGAGACATCAGGTGGATAAGAGCATTAGCAGCATGCTACTTTTGTAGCTGAAGCTTAATGTAAACTTTAATATTGAGAGAAATCAGATAAATATGCAGATTGGTGAAAGGAATTACAAGAGACAAAAAGACGAAAATGAATAAGTTTTGATCCATAAATCTTATTCAGTTTTTGATCTTCTTAAATTGTTATTCTTTGGTGACTTATTGGGTCATTGGGGCATATTGTCAAATGTAAAATGTCAGAGACCAAAAAAGTTGGAAATCACATCATTTAAGAAAATAAATGTCTGGTACTTTAAAGGCTCATCAAATTATCCATCGTGCTCACCATAAAAAGCTGTAAAATAATTCGATAAATTACAATACTACTACACATAAATGTAGTGTGAAAGTATAAACTAGCAAGACAAGGAAATACGCGGTGAACATCAATGAGACTAATGAGTCTTTTTGTCCAACCCTTCCAAAATGTAAAACGAGAACCTCATTAGGTTTTTTTTTTTTAAATCATACTTGTCAAACTTATCATAATGTAACAGATGCTCTCATACCATCTTGGGCTAAGCAGGCCTGCTCTGCGTTAGTGGCCAGGCGGGAGGGCTTGAGGGCAGCATGTGCAGCCTGGGTAGCAGCTCGGAGTTTGGGGAGAGTCAGAGCTTCACCATGGTCCCTCAGAGAATGCTCCTTCAGCTGGCTGATGGTCATCGTGGAGAAGGGACATGACAAGCACTTGTATGTGTACTGCTCACCTGAAGGAAGATGACAAACATGAGTCACTTGACTTGCAGAGCTCAATAAATGGTTGTACTCCAGAAAGAAAATGGTTTTGAATTAACATACTTTATCTTCCACTGCAAACACATCTGTAAACTTATGCAACCATGTAGTCATTATTGGTCCTCTTTGAAATAATAATAATAAAAAAAATAGAAACTAGTTTGAGTATCCATTAAATTTTCATTCAAATTCAAACAAAAATATTTTAAGGCACCATTTATAAGTTGGGCCCACATACTAACTCACGAGCACAGGAAATTTGCGTGTCAAAAGTGTTGAATTCTGTCTTATATAAATGCAACAAATACTGCAAGCCGATCTCTAACAAGTTCAAGTCAAAAACTTATTTCCTCATTGATTTACACCCCTTCAGCATATGACTACACTTTATCAACACATATTTTGCTACTGTGTGTTTTTCTCATGTTTTCAATGTAACCGTGAGAGATTTATAGCGCCATGCTTCCTGTTTCTGCTGAGTGTGTTTGTTTAAGCTCTCAAAGCAGGCAGCATCCCGAGGAGTGGAGCCATTACATCCACAATAAGTGGTTCAGTTTGAAAAATACAAAGTAAGAACTGAAGCTCCACTTCTCAAGTGCTAACTAAATAACTTAAGTCTTGCAGCTGCTTCTAAAAGTTCCTATTTGGTTTGACAGTTTTAAGTTAGTTTAATTTGCATGTACATCGATGCCCAGGTGGCGGTTTTCTGCACCGGATAAGCTAAAATCATTTCTTTATGTAAAGATATGGTAAATAGGGGGTTGTCATTTGAGTCTGAGGACACCTTGTTAGTCATGGATACAGCTGTAAGGTGTGACTTCATGCAAGTCTGAGTTTGTCTGTTTTTACCTGTATGAGCCTTATGCAGGTGGCTTTTCAAGCGACTTAGGTAGGCAGATTTAAAGGGACAGAACTTGCACTTGAAGGGCTTGTGGTGCCCGTGGTGAGACTGCACATGTCTGTCCAGGCTGCAATGACAGAAAACATTTAAAAAAAAAGAAAGAAAAGAAATAGAGAATATGACATAAGAGGATAAAAACAGACAAAAATGGATCAAATGAGGACAATATCAAACAGATAAAGAGAGAAAATTACAAAAATAGAGTTGAGGAAACACATTTTGATGGTCTCAGCAGCAAGGTTTTTTTCAGTGGCATCTGAAGCGCTCAATTCTGTTTACCTCGCTAACAACAGCCACACATTTCCAATGACTACAGAGCAAGGAGCCGTGGGGTGAACTCATCTACCCACAATCCCCAGCAGGGAATGAGTGTGTTTGTGCCTGTGGGGACAGTCGCTATGTTTTTAATGCCAGCTTCCTAGGTGGCATGGGAATGCAGCTTCTTTCTGGGTCAGGGCACATACAGTACAGAGGGATTACACCTGGGAGCTCAGAGGAGATGAGGATTCTCTCTTTCCCTCTCACTCTGTGTCTCTGTGATGGATAAAACAAATCACACATCCAAAATGTCTGTCTCACTCTAATGTTTGTCTTTCTCTCCTGGCAAGCAGGATATCTCGGAGATGATTGAAGATTCAGAGGGGATTGTGATGGAGTAAACAGAATGAGGTGTAAAACCCCGCTCAGTACAAAATGAGTTCAACATCCACATGATCTGAAGAGCAGCTCGTGCAAGAATGACAAGGTATATTCGGGCAAAAGTTGAACATGTGGTGCTAGCGGGGCTTTATATTGAACCTACTGGAATGCTTCATACTGTTCATCTGTTTTTAATTGCAATTTCATTTCATCAATATGAGAACCACTGTCGACTGCCAAGTTGCTGCTAATGCAAACCAAACTGCGGGGTCTCGTCTTGTCGCCAGTGTTTGTGAACAAAAAATTGCACTTGAACACACCGCAAAGACCACAGAGCAGGAGTCTGTAAATTATTCAATAAGGTGAAAAAAAACCTAAAACTCTGTTTGTTTAAAATCAGATTATTATAAGTTCAGTTATTAGGTTCCAACAGAGATCTCACTCAGGCATGTCTTCATGCTTTTAGACTTAAATCCCTGAATTTCAACTTAAACAAACACACCATGCGGATTGCTTTGTACATCTATAACATGTGGACAGTCAGAACATACTGATGTTTAGTGATGGTGCTTCTTCCTACTTACTTGTGTCTGAAGGGTGAGACAAACTGACAGTACTGGCAGCTGTATTTGTCCTCTCTGCTGAACAGAGCCATGGCTGAGTGGCTCCTCTCATGGGACCTCAGCCCCTGCATGGACATGAAGACTCTGTCACACTGGGCACATGGGTGACCCCCCGCTTCTAAGCGCTGCTTCAGCTGGCTCTCTGAGACCACAGCCCTGGCTGCAGCCACAAGGGCTGCTGCTCTTCCCTCAATGGCCTCTGTGTCCGGATCGAGTGTCTCCAAGGCAACGTCAACGCCACCCGAAGCTGTGGAAAATGGTGAATCCATAGTCGATGCGGCAGGTCTCTCGAGGCCATCAGCTTCATCCCCCTCCAGGTCGCCATTGGTTATGGTCTTTGAAGGCAGGGTCAGGGGGACCTCGCTGACTTCCTGCTGCGAATCAAAGAGAAGTCTCATGTTAATGTCGTCTGTTAAAGCCTTTTGCTGTGAGGATGCAGAACTTTGAAATAAAGAGACCACAGCAGTCCATTTACAACTCTGTTACCAAAAATATTTTTACACATTTCCAAATCATTGAATCACAGTTTTAATCAGAAAAACTACAAAGTCAACATATCAAATGTTTTTCTTTTGAAATATATATACCCATTAACCACATCCCTCAGGTAGGAAGACCAACTGCAGCAACGCATAAACCATTTGAATTCATATTTTTGTTCCTTAATGCAACAACTGCTTTCAGTGGGTGAGGCCTGGAGTGCAGCAGCCCCAGTTTTATTACCTGGACTATTGAGTCATGCTGCTGGAATATGTACAGAATGTTGTTTCCCTGGAGAGACATCACCTGGATGGCAGCACATGCTGCTCCTAAACCTGTACGCATCACTCTTCATTAATGGCTCCTTCAAAGATGTGGAAGATTTATATGGAGATAAGTTTTCTCCTCCTCTTGCTTCTCGAGACGGGAGGACGTAATAATCATTATTCTTGTTTGATTATTCAGAACACAAGAAAGTCTTATTTTTTCTTCCTGCTTATAAAGTGAGCTTGAGTGAGCACAGGGCAAACGGCAAACAACTTTCTGGATCTTTTTTTACACATGATTTTTTTTTTTGTGTGTGTGTGTGTACGTTTCGCAAACATGTTGTCCTGTTCCAAATCAAAGATAGGGCTTAAATGATCAGAAAAAAACCAAACAATATTCTGTTTTTATTAACATCATTAACCTTTTACAAACTCTTATCAGTGGGGACGCATCATGTTAATAGGACATAAGCAACAGTTAAACATCTGTCTAACACCTCTGGTTCATTTCAGTATTTAACAGTTCAGTTTTAGTTGCAGCTGCCCCTTCCTCAGTGCATCGGCGTCTCAGTTCCTCTGTAGAGATCAGCTTGTGAATACAAGGTAACCTTTAAACCTCACCTGAAATCACCTGAGTCTGATGTCTTTGTCTTAACAATCAACACAAACACCGGATTCAGTTGATATTGAAGTGACTGCGCCAAGCAAAGGAAATGTGACCAACTAATCAATCCAGCTGATTTAGGTTTTGTTCAATTCTTTATTACAATGTCACAATAGTCACCAAATTTCTGTCACTAAGCCAAACCATAAGCATTTCTTCTCAGCGAGGAACTGCGTTTGGTGAAAAACACGCATCTTTGCACATACACCGACAGTTACACAATTCAGCTGCCCAACAAAACCTCTCCATCTCTTTCTACCTCTCTCATCTGCAAGAGTGCAGGAGTGCAGGCCGGTCACTGCAGCCATCACGAGCACACAGACAATCACCATGACTTTTTATTGCCTCAAGGAAACTCATTCTTTCTGTGGAAGGACCTGACCCTGCACTTCATGCAGCCGTAAATAAGATGTGGCATCCACAGGCCCAACCTTGCCATCCAGTCCCTAAATTCTCTGTCAGCCTGCTCTCCATCCACCTCTGTGAGAAGCCATTGCAGTTCCTGAAATAAAACTGCATTTGAGATACCATAAACAACATTTGGTTTTACTCCACGCCATGTGTAAAAGGATTCATTCCATCTGGTGGAGGCGCTGCATGTGTTTATAGTTATTGTTGTTGACCATAAATGCTGACAGGTAAAACATAACCCTCGCAGAGTAAGAGCTGTTAGAATGAATAGATCTAAAAGTCAAACAGAAACATACTCATTTCAGAGTATTTGAGAGAGTCAAAAGTGAGACCGCAACACTTTCACCTTTTTCACTTTTAGCTGACAGTAAAACTTCTCTCAGATACGTAAAGACAGTCTGTGTGTTTGATGGAAGAACCTGGCCTCCATTTGGGTGAGGCGTTAGATCCTAAGGCCTTTTCGCCTCACCGGCAGCCTCAGTGGAATACAAATGTTCGAATGGTTACCCGCCGCTGCCCTAAAAGTTATGGCTCACCAGGCCAACCAACAGCATTGCTTGTTTTCTCTGGGGGACGCTGACAGACTGTCCACTCAGACGCCTCTGTCAGTAATAAACAAAACGGGAAACAGAAACAAAGTCCATTAAAACAGATCACTGCAGTGCTGGCGGGATGAGAGTCAGAAAATAATGCAGACGCAACGGAGACAGAAGAAGTGCTGCTTTCTTCTGCTGCTGCAGAAGACTTTATGTTTATCCTCCTTTCGCAAGAAAGAAATTATGCAAACCATGCATTTGCGTGATGTCTCATTTTTTTGATACGGTGTGACAATTTTATTGTAGCCTTTTAAACATACATGGGAACAGGAAATAGAATTGCACATTTCAGATGACATCTGAGACACACAATATATTTATATATATATATATAAATATATATATATGCTTGTCAAGTGGTAGACATTTTTCAGTAGGACACCATGATCCATTTTTCAAAATAAAACTTAGAACAACTGGAATCAACCATGAGGTGGAGCACAAATGTGAAGGTGGCCTTGCATCACTTCCTCATATGCTCTGGTCATGCCCCTGTCTGGTCTGAACTCTTACAAACCACTGTAACCCTTTGACAAGATTTCTCCATGTTGCACTGACTAAGCCTACATCCAAACAAAGTGCAGTGGCCTTCATCTCTTAACTGGAGAGTTACTGCCTTTCTTTAGCTCAAAATGGATTAGGAACATTTTTGTTTTGTCTCAGTGTTGGAAAAATCTGTCACTCCACTCAAAACGTAAGTGAATAAGTTCTGCAGCATAGTCCCATGTTGAGAAATCTCAAACTGTCCCTTTTGAGTAAAGCAGGATTCACACATACATGTTTCGGGTGCCAACCACCTTGGCCCCTGGTCTTTCCACCGCTAAATTAAACTGGTGCTTTTCTTTGATTTTGCTAGCATAGCTTAAGATAGAAAGCTGAGAGTAGTTCAAATTTGTAAGCGGCAGCTAAGGCACCAGTCAATCCTATTACTATACTGACTGCATGCCTGATCTCATAAATGATTGTCATTCCAGTTCCAAGCGTCAGGCTGAGTAATAAAACATCACTCCCATGTAACTCTGCTTATCTATGTCCAACTATTAGCATCTTACTTCATCTGCATCATCAACAATTTCATCCGTATCTTCAAATATTTTCAAACATTGGTTGCTGGTTATCTATTAAACTGTATATGTCTGTATCTTTCTACATATACAACCATCTCTGTTGTCCTGTGCGGGTTTAATTCCTGAGGTTGGTACAACAGGACATGGTGTAAATTCTGGAAGATGTTCTGTCACATGTGGCATTATAAAAGAAGAGTCAGAAGTGTACTTTAACTATGAAGCCACAAGTAACAGCTGTGCAACAGCTAAGTGCGTTTTTTTATGAAAAGGCTAAATATAAATTAAACTGAACAGAACTTAATTGAATTGAATAGCAGTTTAGCTTATGCTAGCTATTACAGAAACTCACCAGCACCCCTAAAACAGCTTCAATTATCCCGCTTTTTTTAAAACTAAGCTAACCAACATCCGGCAATTGTGTTATTTTACGATATGCTAAGAAAAATGGAAAAAATAAATGTGTTTTTTTTTTTTTTTTTTTCTTTAACACAGTTAGAAAAGTAACAAGCGGAAAGAAAAGAGTAACGCCAAGGGCAGATTGTCAGAGCATCACAGAGACTAAGAAAAAGAAGGAAAACCATGCACAGGCACAATCAAACAGTCAATTTTGAGCTGATATGTACGTTTTTGGACTGGAATTAAACCAGATCACCCCAAAAAAAAATCCCACACGGGCACAGGTGAAACATGCAAAATCCACAAAATAAAGCCGCTAACTGAGGTTCTGGCTTCATGCTGTGAGGTGACAGTGCTAACCACTGCATCAGTGTGAGTACTTCATTTATACCGAAGCAATTTGCTTGCAATTAATTACTTTAATTCTGTTATCTCAAGATCATCAGTTGTTGTTTTTTTTTTTTTTTTATGTGAAGATAGCAAAGATCATTTGCTGGTGATAACAAGTAAGTGTATCCCATCATATTAAGAAATGAATCCTTTGATACCTTGACATGGCATGAATGTACTTCTGGTTAATTTAATCACATTTGATCTAAGCTTTCTGGATCATTTTTCGAGACTCGAGGCATATACGCAGAGTTCTGCTGTAGTTCTTACAGCAGACAGTTTCTCCTACAGTGGTCTGTGCTTCAGCAAAGAGCTGCTCGAATAAAACCCGATGTCAGTTGCAACTGCTAAAGACGTCAGAGCATCCCTGTATGCCATTTGACATTTTCAGCTTTAATCGGTTGCAACAGTTGTCAGGATGATCTGTATGCCCTCTGTGGCTCTCCTGATGTCTGATAACCATAAATGGAAACCCTTTTGTTTTCTCATGATCACAAAATAATTCATTTGTAACCAGGAGAAACGAGTCTCCCTATACCGGAGATAATTACCTCGTGATCTCAAGATACCTCAATTAAAGAGAATTTTGAAGCATTTCCTGACGTGTGTAAATTTAGTTTTGTGTTCACGCTACCTTGACATGACCTTCTTTGACTTCTCCATATTGGACGTGCTTTCGAAGGTGGTTGCAGATGGCTCGGAGGGTCGGATGTATCTCTGCACAGAAGTTGCATCTGAATCCTATGGGGGTTTTATTAGCAGGGTTTTCCTGATCACAGACAAACAAACACACAGAATCAGTTTCATTCATTGCTTTTTTTGCTATTTCTAAAATCTTGCTGATGTAATCTTTTAGAATTGAGACCCTGATTTTTAAAAATACCCCACAACATTTAATGGACATTAACAAAGTAATGCACTTGCAAAGTTTAATTAATGCCAATGAATTTTGTAAACCAGCGGATGTATTGGCCATAGCCAGAAGACACTATTATCTTTTCTTGAATTACCTTTTCACCATGAAGTTAAAAAATGTAACCATTCTCTAAATTATATCACGTTTGATAAACTATATTTCTAATGAACTAATAATGAACCCAATTATAATACCTCATTATAAAGTACTATTACTTAAATACTGACAGTAAACGGGCAAATTGAGCTACGTAATTGTCTCTTTAATTGTCTCCTCATTTCAGTTTCAGCAGAGTATTATGACCGTTGTTATGACCGCAATAAATGTAAGTTTGTAAAGTCATGTTAAGTTGAGCTTCTTCCTGTATATTTGTTTTTAAAAACCAATTGCAGCGTGATATTTTACGCTCACCTTGTCAAGTTTATTCTCTGGCAGCTCTGAGGCTTTCTGCTTGCTGAGAAGCTGCCTCCTTCTCTCCTGCCTCATGGCCCTCTTCTCAAACTCCTCATTGTGATTCAGTAGATGTTTAGCCAGACTGGGAAGAGCCAGGAACTTTAGCTCGCAGTGAGAACACTGGTATAACTCAGAGTCCTCATCCTCTGGTGCGGGCGATACCAAAAAGTCCCTCTTCAAGTCTACGCTGTGGTGGTCGTTGTAGTGCATAGAGAGCAGCTGGCCAGTGCTGAAGGACAACCGGAAGCATTTCAGACACTTGAACGGCAGCCAGTCGTCATCTCTGTCCAGCTCAGGCTCAGGCGGAACCTCCAGCACTTCCTTGTCTTCCTCTGCCAACGGGCTCACAGCGACCTTCTCAGGCTCTTTGGCATAAATAACGGTGAAGTAGCGACCAAGTTTGCTAGAATGCTGCTTCTTGGGGAAGACACCTGGGTGGCGTTTGATGTAGTGTGAGACGATGCTCTTCCTGCTGAAGGCCTGGAAGCCACAAAGATTGCACTGCCGCCTCTCCACTGCCAAACGCAAGTCTTCACTCATTTCTGAACTTTCCCCTTCTGATGGTGGTGGCGCCATCACTTTGGCGGGCTTTTCGGTCAAAGTCTTAGAGGCAGCCAGACAATGGGTGTAATAGGCATCGATATCATGCCGCTTCTGGTAGTGTGCTGCCAGGCCTTTGCGTATAGGGTTTGTGTATGAACACAGAGCACATTTGAAGACGTTATTTTTTCCCTCTGGCTGAGCACGCACATTGTTATGCTTGATACGGTAATGGCGGGCGATGCCTTTCCTGGTGGAGCAAAAATACTTACAGAGCTGACACTTAAATACAGCATGTTTCTCTGTCTTATTGACAGGTAATTGAGAGAGACCAACATCCAATTCATTCACCTCGTGGACTTTTGACATATTACTGGCACTGCATTCAGCTATTGGCTCTGTTTCTTTACCGGTGAAAAGATTAGTCAAAGAAGGCGTGAACATATCAGAAGCAGACTGATTGTGATATTTCTCATAGTGGATTTTGAGTTTCTCCATCGTCCCATGTGTGTATGGGCACATCTTGCATCTGTATGCGCCATAGCCCTGCCTTTGAGTTTTGAACTTGTCATCTCCTTCATGCAGCTCAGTGATTTGCTCTATATCATCTGCAAAGTCTTCCGCAGTGACTTTCACCAATGGGTGTCTTTTCTGATAGTGAGTAAGGACTCCGTGGATGCGGGAGTTCACATACGGACAGTGACGGCATTTATACACAGAACTGGGGTTGATGTCTGCCTCCTGTGCAAAATCTGCAGCTTTTACTTTCATGCCTGGATGCTTCTTGCCATAGTGAGTGAGGAGTCCATGGAGGCTGTTGTACTCTGACAGACATACAGTACACTGATAAGGATTATTAGAGAGGGAAAGGCGTGGATAGGAAGGATGGGGATTGTTTTCTCGAGGTGGGGTAGCAATAACTAGAGCTCCATCCTCCTCAATAGGTTGGCAATGCAGAGGTGCAAGCTCTTTGGCCCCCTGCTGGTGGGTCTTTTCAGTTGAGCTGCTCCCTTTGATGATGTCCAAGAGCACAGATTCGTCCCCTTTGACAGCCCAAGGGTGGACAGCCTGATAGTGACTGGTGATGTCCCATATGGTACAAGCCTCAAAGGCACAGTCTCTACATTTGTAATGTTTAGTTTCCATACTGCCCCCTTGCTGAGTGGTTTCAGGCCCAGCCCACAGCTTGCTGGCCATGTATGCATAATCAACGTTATGTTCAGGGTGTCGTCTTTGGTAGTGGAGCAACAGGCCTTGGGGTTCAGCATGAGAGTAAATGCACCATTCACAGTGATAGCCCGCCTCCAGTATGCCATCTTGGTAAGCCCAGTGTAAAATGGTCAAGGCTGTGGCTTTCACAGTCGGGTGCTCTTTCTTTAGGTGCTTCTTCAGCGCATAGACATAGGGGGATGTATAGGAGCAGTGTTTGCATTTAAGGGAACGCAAAGGTGTATCGTTTTCAGGGTCGGCAGGAGCTGAGATTACACCAGAGGAGGCACTGCCTGACTGGACCATCTGTGCACGCTCACGTTGACTTCTCACAACTGCAGTGTGACGACGGACCAGGTCAGCATTGGCCTTGGTTTCCCTATGCTTTTTCTGGTAGTGGATAAGTACGCCTTTTACGGTGCGGTTGCCATAATCACAGTGCTGACAAAAGAATAGCTCGTCCTCACCTTTCTCACTACTTCCTGGTTTAGGACTTGAGTTACTGGAGCCGTCGTGACCATTATTTTGAAACTGCTTCAAAAACTGTTTGGGAGCAGCAATTTGCAACTCCTCCATTAATTTCATCAAGCCAGGAGTTGGAGCGCCATGCTTGATATATTTAGCTGTCACTTTTACTTCTGGGTGTCTTTTTTGATAATGGACCAACACGCCAACAACTGATCTGTTGCTGTACACGCAGTGTTTACAGTAGTACATTTCCTCATCTGATCCATACAGTGCGGCACTTGATTGCTTTGGAGTGGACGACATACTGGGGCTGATTGAGTTGGCTGCAGCCTGTGACTGATCCACAGACACCACCTTCATGGTTTTCTGTATGCGGAAATAAGACGCCTTTTGCTCTGGGTGTTTCTTCTGGTAGTGGACCAACACTGAGTGCATGTTGGGGCTGGCAAAGGAACACACGTCACAGTCATAGACAACAACATTGCTACTCATTGTTTCTTTGAGAGTTTCCGCCTCAGCACTAGCTTCAGGAGACTTGGGAGCGGTTTTCAGCACAGGACTTGAGGAGGATCTGGGCATTGAAGTGGACGAGTTCAAATTTTTGGGGCCAGAGTTTAATATTTCCCTCAGGGTTTGCGATTCTCCCGTTTTGTGACTTTGCTCAACAATATAGCTGGAGAAGATCATGGCATTGTTGATTTTTACAGTGGGATGCATTCTTTGGTAATGGGGCATTAGGCTTCTGACATTGGGGCTTGTGTACGAACAAAAGCGGCACATGTATAACAGATGTGGTTGGTTGAAGTTGAGCACATTGCTTGCTTCAGGGTGGTGATCCATGTAGTGTTGGTGCAAATCGTTGTAATTTGTGTATTCAATGTAGCACTCCAAGCAGCGGAAGACTGCACTCTGGTCTTCTGGGTCCAGGATGTACTTAAAGCTGAACTTGATGTAAGGGTGCATTCTCTGGTAATGAGTGCTGACGCTCCGAGCTGATTTGTTGTGGTAATCACAGTGTTTACAGTAGAAACGTGTAGTTCCAGAACCGTCAGAATAGTCCATGTTATCGTGGACAGCGCTGTCATTGGGATCAGTTGAGATGTTCTCACTATCGTCTGAGAGAGTCAGAGATATAGGAATGCTTCTTGGCTTTGACTTAGGGTTGCTTTTTCGTTTCCCTATTCTGCCTCCCTCATCTCTTGCATGAAGTTGCTGGGTGTTGTAAGCAAAGACGGGATTGCTGTTGTCATGGTTTCTACCCTCATCAGCACTGGCATTATTTTCGCCAGCGTCTTCATCGTCCATGTCATCCAGATTTATAATCGCATCCTGTTGGCTTTGGCTTATCTTACTCTGAAGGTTACTGGCAATTTCATCAATTCTGGTTCTCTTTTTGACTGAGGACAAATCCAAAGGCAAATCATTAATAGACTTCCTGGCTCTTTTCCCTGTTACTAAGGACTTCTTGGTGGCAAGTCCTAAAATGGGTGTCTGGGTTTTTTGTAGAAAGATTGGAGAAGCTTCCACTTCAGAATCTGGCTGGTCTGTCAGCTGGGTTTCAAAGACAGTGGAATCTAGGTCATCACAGTAGGAATGCTTATGCTGCTGGTGGACCCTCAGACCTTTCAGAGTGGTGGTAGAGAAACTGCAAAGTGTGCAGCGATGAGGGTTCTGCTGGTCATTTGATGTGCTGGTTGTCTTTTTTCCGTTTATTCTGGAGCTTACATTCCCCCCGTTAACTGGCTCTGCAGCATTATCATTCTGCGGCTCTGGACTATCACCTGTAAGGTCCATAGTCTCTAAATCTGAGGGATTATGGGTCTGTTTGTGTGTGCCTAGTTTAAGAGGGCTGGTGCAAATGAAGGGGCATTCGTCACATTTATACACTGTGGCTTTGCCAGAGAGGTGAATGTTTTCAATGTGGCGCGAGATGCTCCGCCTGTGCATGGTGAGGAAGGAGCAGAAGGGGCACTGAAATCGGTTCATGTACTTTCTGAAGGGTATTCCTTTAGTTTCCAGTAATTTATTATCATCGTCTGTTAAAAGCTGCTTCACATCTGCGGACAGGGTTCCAGTATAGCTGGGATCATCTATGTCGCCCAAGTCTTCGTCATCATCATCCTCTAAGCTGCTCCTTGAGTCCTCCTCATTGAGTAAGTTATGATCTATCTCTGTGGCATCAGACGAGGCAAATCTCTTTGACAAAATCGAGGAACCCGTACTGTTAGGTGTTACTGCACTTATTTGTGCATACTGAATGGATGAGATCTCTGCGACTGACTTTTCCAAGGTGCTTTCTGGTGCTTTCACCTCTGATTCCTCCTTTTCACTGACACTCGTCTTTGATCTAGTTGGGCTTCGGGAAGAAGAGGGAGAATCCGGTTTGGGTGAGGTTGAACTCGCCTCTCCTTCTGCCTCTTCAATGTTGGAAATGATCTTGACCTTATCGCTGTGCTCCTTGACCAGGTGATTTGTCCAGCTATCTTTCTGGTCAGTCTGATAGTCACACCATTCGCAGGGAAACGTTCCCTTCGCAAGCCCACAAGCTGAATCAGATTCCTCTTCGGTATCAACGTCCTCTGAAGGATCTCCAGCGCCATCCGAGGGAACTTTGTTATGACACATCAGTTGGTGTTTCAGTATCCTTGGTTTGCGTGGAGACTTGTACGTGCAATATTGACAGAAATACATTTTTGAGTGATCATTGTGCATTATTACAGTGTAGCTGGGCTGCTTAGCTGTCTCCGAGGAGATACTTGCATCTGAATCTTCCTCTGTGACATTATGAACCTTTTTGGTGTGGTTTCTTAAGAATGCCTTTGATCGGAAGTAACGGACGCAGAACTTGCACTGATAAAATGGAAGATGGGTTTCAGCAGTCTGCTTTTGTGATGTTTGGTTGGGACCATCTGTTGAGTTGGGGCCTAAAAGAGAGAAACACATGAGACATGTTTTAAAAGAATAGTAAAACATCAGCATTTCATTACCATTTAAACTTTTCCAATGTCTACAACAATTAATCTTTAGTTTTTTTTCTGCTACTCAATAGGGCTCAATATGATCATTCTGCCTTGAGGAGGGAATTAAAATAGATAAAGAAGTCTTTCTTAATCCTCAACAAAATAACAGCAACATCTGATTAATGTGGTAGGCATACTCATTCCAGCTTTAGAAAGCGTATAATCCTTGTCATCCTTATCCTCATATTCCTCTTCTTCCTCCTTGTCCTCTTCCTCATCTCTCAGAGAATCAGACTCATCTGCATCTGCAGGCTGCAGGAAAACAGTGTGCACTTCCTGGATGTGGGTCTTCAAGTCGTCACATGACTCTGCACGGAAGTCACAGCCATCACACTGCAACACCTCCATCACTGAAAAGGTGTAGAAATCCCTGGAAAATCAGGGAAAGCTGTAAAAAAAAGAAAGAGAATATGATCAACTCGTGCTGCAATTTTTCAAAGAGTACATGTTAGCGTAATTTATCGTAGATTTGATCGAATATCTTTGCATTGCACTGTATGCATACAGATTGTAAAGCTTATAAACCGAAGACTTCTTGAGAAGGATCATCCCAAAGCGCTTCCGTGTTCAGAGAATTAGACGCGCCCTTTCATAAGAATGAGATTGGTGATGTTCTTAGGTGATTACAAATGATGACTCCTGCTGAGAACAAAGAATGATCAGGAGCTGGATGATGGCACACTTTTACACATAAGCAAGATAATGGCCACAAAAAAAAACAACTCTTATGCTTCCAAATGTTCATCATGTGACACCAAAAGATATTCTGTGACAGCAGCATCTCATTTTCAAGGTTTAAGAAACCCATCCAAAATATCTCTTGAACATAGAAGCGCTGTTTGAAATGACTTGAGTAATGAAAAGAGATGATATGGTGATAGTACTTAACGCAGTTTAAATATAATGACATGACTGACACACAGGTTTTAACATCTGAATAAAATATATCACTGAAATAGCTCTCAAACAAACCATGAAACATAATGATTATCAAGTGATGTTGCCATAAAAAAAACAACAACAAAAGAAAAATGTTGTAAAAAATGGCTGAAGAGTCGTCTCTGAAGTCCAAAAGCCCAACATAGCACAACATAGAGGAGGTTTCGGCAGATGCTGCAGGTTCTATTCTTTAGTATAGCATCATTCCAAGAACAATGGAGGGACTGAGGGCGGATTATCGGTTGATTTGTCCCATTTTTATTACCTTGGGATAAGCAACAGCTGGAGAGCAGCTCCACAGCACAGTATTTAGAGCGGGCTTTTCCATCAGACTGTATTAACTGCACTGAAGAGTGAATGAATCAACTAAGAAATGAAGGCTTAGTTTGGATGTCTCTGTAGTTTGGACATGGCCAGAAAAAATGGAATCTGATGGAGTGCCAATCATTTCAGAGCTCTTTCACAATGGTTTTCTAAGCAGTCATTGTTTTTTTTTGGTTCTTTTTGCAAGTCCAATTTTTAGCTCACACAAGTTGTTGAATAGGAAGCCGTCGGGCCCGTTTTATAACCTTAACTTGCAAATCAAAAGCCATTCAATCTGAATTTTTCACACTTTCTTTAGAGCACAATAACAAGCAAATCGAGGGCACTTTTCTGGCAAATTATCATATCTGAATAAGAAAAGATTTTCATAATGATTTTCATAACGCATCCCATTTTTAGGGTGGCAGAAAATTAAAGACAACAGACGTTTTGGAGGCGGTAACTGTAAATGACTACAGCACTTAACGCTACATACAACTGTATTCACAGATTGTGGTTTTTATTTGATCTACCTATCTACTTGGTCTATGTACTGAGAGTTCTGCATAGCTCACAGGGGTGACAAAACTCACTTTCTGTGGGTAAAAATGAGGGTGAGGTTATCAGTGAGTTAAAGATGGCCAATATAGGTTGGGTAGAAAGTGACTTGCATTCTGGGACATAGAAAAAGCCCCGTTTGGATTTAATAGTTTGAATTTTGGCTCAATTATGCGGTGACATGTCTTTAATTTTGGGAAATTTAAAACCCATTTATGTCCAAATAAACACACTCATATTTTCAACCTTTGTTTATGTTATTTTACATTATTTCTTGGCTGATTCTGGCAACTCAACAACTAACTGAGGCTCTAAAAATGAAGAAAATTTATGCCCACAGAGCAGGCGAAGGCTATAAAAAGATATCAAAGTGCATCCATCTAGCACTTTCCACTGTCTGAATTGTCATTAGGAAATGGTAGTGAAGAAAAGCTATGGAAGTCTGTAAGATTTGACAGAAAAAGGAAACAATATAACCACAGACGGAAAACTCCACATTTGCTGGATGAAAAGGGCAAAGAATCAAGTATTCGAATGTCTTAGGTGACGGGGGAGTGGGGCTGCAGCGTTAATACACAAACATGAAGAAGTTTTAGGAAGAAAATAGAACCTGCAATGTCAGCACTTAAGTCAAGATTTGGAGAAGCCACAGCTCTATGAAAACATGTGCCATGGACAGATGTTAAACTTTTGCTTTGTGACCGCAATCACCCGAGACACACAAGTTGAAGCTTTCAGCTCAGAGTCTTCTGCCTTAAATGTAATTGAAAATTGATGGGCAGATCTCAAAAATTTTAGAAACTGTTATTTGGCCAGAAAAGCTCTGTTAGCTGAAAAATCTGAGAAAGGGAGGGGATTTACCAACTGATTTTATGGGAAATCCAAACCACTGCTGAGTTAAGTTTTTCTCTCCTTTTCCATAAGATCGTGAAATAAAAAAAGTAACGGCGCATCGACATTTGAAGAATGGAACACTTGAATATCTGCCGGGAGGTGGCTGCGCAGTTTAAATGGAATCCGATGAGATCAAATAGCAGCGCCCAAACTCTCCCAGTTTCAAAAGGAACTGCTGTACCTTCTGACTTCACCTGGTGTCATTTTCTCTGCTGTTTTGCCAAGTTTCCCCCTCATAACCAAAATGCTCTCATGCAATCATCCCTCCACAAGCGCTCATGGGTGAAGAATATGGATAGTTGTGGGACCAGCATCTAAAGCCATTTCACAGGACCACATGGCTGCTGTGGTACCAGCCACTCGTGCTTTATATATATATATATATATTATATATATATATATATATATATATATATGTATATTTCAGGATGATTACAGCCCTAACATGCAATGTAAGATGAGTTTTATGAACACTATGGAAGTCTTGCGGGTCTGAACACATTTTAATCTATACTATTTTAGGATTAATTTGAGTTGTTCTTATTCAGGGGAGAAGCAAAATTAGTTGGAGAAAAATAAACTCAAAATACACCGACTGGAACAACAATGAAGTAAGTACATACTCACACACACAAACGCACACACTGCGGACTCTGCAAGCCACTTGTGATTTCTTGAGTTAAATTGACTGAAGCCCGAGCGTGCAACATCTGTATTCTTTGGTGCATTTTGTTCATGTTTTTGCCTTTACTGTACAACTTGAGAGCGTAATGGCAGGGTCATTGACAAGTGACATTCCCCACTCTACTCTCTGGCTCTACTCAAACTAAGGATGCCAAGGAAGTCAGGGTTACATCAACAGAAGACATCTTTTATTTGCAACGAATGAAATGTGACTCTCCACTCTTGCAATTTAAGAAACACGGTTGCGCCAGTTCCAAACTGAAACAAACATTTGCTGAAAGCAGAGAGGTTTCTGCCTCAGTTCTTAAAAAAAAAAAATTCCTTACTGTATTCTATTATTTAAGAAGCAAAGTGTTTGAATGCATTCAAAGAGGATTAATGGTTCAATATCCACATTTTGTTTATTGCATACAAAGCGTTTGTATGACTAAATCCAATCTTTCTATCACTTGTACTATGATAGAATTTAGCTGAAATGCAACAGGAGAAGAAACTAAGCATCTTACAAATATGTTAAGTTACTTTCATACAACAGATGCAGAGTGAATAAAATACGTAGGACACCGCTATGGGTTTTTCATTTAGACAAGCCCTTCCATGCCCATTCCAATTATCATTTTTGACTTCAAGAGATGGAAAACATATTTTTCTATTATCATTCAACTGTTACATAATTTAGGTTTACGAGGGGGTTATATGAACGCATCACTGAGTATTAATATGTCTTGTGGAGTACTGTTTATTATAAGCATGGACGAATAGGGAGCTTGGCCTTGCTATCGGTTTTCCCAGTGGTGACACACAGTACTGAAATATATGATCAATCATTAATCCATCAAAGTTTCACATTTGTAAACTACCCTTAGTAGCAACAAAAATCTATGTTTTAGGGTGGCATCATACATTTAGAATCATGTAAACTTAGTCATTTTAATGTGTATATGGGGCTGTGCCCCCCTCCAACTTGACTGCACCAACTGTCCATACACATGAAAACCACAATGGCTACCAAATTTCAAGAGGTGTGTGTCTGTGTGTGCTTCTATGTAAAGGTCTGTCTCTACCTGTACCTGTGTAATATATCATTCAAAGAGTATGAAGTCGTTTCTTTTTGAAGAAAACATTTCCAGACTTTAAGACTTGAGGAACAGAGGAGAAATTTGGTAGCAGTGCTAATATTTAACTCTTTGGTTACCATTTTGATCTAATCTATAATACATTTGAGAACAATAAGTCCCATTATTGATTTATGATTGCTTGTTCATATTTGTAGCTTACACTCCATGCAAAAAAAAAGAATAACTGGAACCCATGCAGTGCACAGGCCATTGTGAGTTGCTTTCTTTGAGTTCTTAAAAAGGCCAACTATGTGTTCTCTCACAAAAATGACGCCATATATCAGTCGAAAGCTGACTGGTTAAAACCTGGACAATAAAAGGTACGGTCACAACCGTTCACCACAATGAGAACGAAGCTGCACTGGACAATCTTAGCTTTTTCTAACTTTTGGTTTCATTGAGCTTTGGAGCTTGTACAGAGCACCTAAGCCCAGTGTATACATGCAGAGGAATTCATTCGCCAATCACATTATCTGGACGTGTTAGTCCGGTTTTGAGAAACTCAATTTCCAACTATTTCAGTTGGACTAACATGTTTACATGCATTTCTAAAGTCCGGTTCTGGTCACACTAACACAACGATTAGTTTCTTCCTGGTGTCGAATAAACATGCTTACTAAAACAAGCTGCAACAGAGAGACACAATAGGTAGACGTGTGACTGTTAAACTGTATGAAATGCAGAAAGGACAAAGGCACGTGCCAAAGGCCATTAATGTAAACGCCAAACTACTAGGTGTGTGAGTGCATGTTAGCAATGGCCATAAAGAGAGGTAAGTTACCAGAGCTCTCCTTATCTGGGTGTCCGACAAGCTAGTCAAGCTATATTACGCTATATTACGCTTGCATCTTAAATGATCTCTCAGAAGTTGTGGTTAATGTAGGCATCAGGAGGAATAATTCATAGAATCAGATTAAAAAAAAAATGTTCCAATGCTAAATCGATGCTCTACTCAAAATGCAGCTCTTGCGTGAGGTTTGGCAGCTTTAAGAAAAGAAAAACTGAAATTACTGAGCCCCGAACTGATTTGTTTGTGGCATAGTTACTGAAATAAAGGTTAACACCATGTGTCCTTGAAATAAATATAATAGCCCTCAATAAATATTTGATAAGAAAAGGTCAGTTAGTAATATTGCATTAGCATACAATATCAGCACCCACATAAGTGAGGTATATCAAACTAATCAAAGGCTCAGTTATTAATTCAAACCGTTCAGTTTGGAGACAAGATGGCTCCTCATCTTAAAAAGATGAAGCAAAGAAGAAAAGATTGCCAGTATGATTTCATTTAACTGGAGAGAACAATCAGGCCAATTATACAAAACTGAAAAATCAGATGTTACAATTACCAATTTAGCTTTAATCTGAACAAGGATATGAGTGAAATACTGCTTGAACATCACTATCAATTTCACTTCATTGCTCTCACCGTCACTGAAAGCGCAAGTGAGATCCAACCAGAGACGGTTGGGAATCCCACCCTGCTTACCACACCCAACTGGCCATCTCGTGGAGAGCTCAGTGTGAGCCAAGCTGCTTGCATGTCCCTGAGCAACCAGGGGATCCATTGTTATTCGGGGTCAGGTTACAGCCTCACCACATGGCCCCACCCGACTCTCTTGGCAGTTCACTGCTGTTTTGAACAAAGTTGCCTCCTTATGCCAGGTTCCTTGACATGGATATCAAGACAAGCCTTTTTGGAACGAAGGGGAGAGGAATGCCCATGAAGTGGGTAAAAAAAAAAAAAACTCCTACACAACAACCATCTGCCTTACAGTTGGCTGTGTCTTTTCAGCCAGTCGGTCTAAGTGCCACACCAAGTTAATGGGTGAGATTGTGCAACTGCTTTCATGTAGTCAGCTGGGGCCCGAACAGACAGCGGCTGAGCTGCTCAGAGCCTCCTCTGAGCTGAGCTTCAAGGGCAGCCATTTTAGGAGCTGACTATGTGTGCTTAGGTGTTCAGCCATCACACAACATGGACCCACAGATCTGATCCTCTTCCTCAAAGGCAGGCAGCCTGTCGCTGTAGAGCTGCTGACAGAAATCTATCTGCCAGATGTACAACAGTGTACCCACACAGCTCAGCAGAAAACATCTCCTACTCCCGCCAGCCCGACTTTGCCTAGTCCTTTCAATTCTCGGGAACATTATCTCACACATCAAGAGACTGTCAGAGAAATACTAGATACCCCTCTCCAAGGAAAGAAAGAATAGGTCAGAGCAAGCCTTGTGCACCAAAAATGTGTGAAGAAAAATACAGCTAATGCATTTGTAGAAGCTGCCAACTGCTCTCCACGAGGGGGTCTAAAAATGCGAGGCATGTCTGAACTTCTTTATCTCAGGGCTCTGCAACTCTGAGCCCTGAGGAGAAGATGAAAAAGGGGCAGAGAGAAGCATAAAAGGGGAGAGCAGGCCTGAAGAGAAGGGAAGGGTGGGAGGAAAAGAGAGACGGTGAGAGAGCATAACGAAGCCACCTGGAAGACCTTCAGTGGTAAGCAACAACAGACAAAGCCATCAGACTGGGCTCCCTAGATTCCAAAGTCTACTGACATTTGTTAATCACCAACCGGTCTCTCTGCATCAGCAAGCTCTGCCAGCAGTCACACCCTCTACTCAAACTGGCTGACAGCAGCTGCTCTGTCTGAAAGAGAGCCTTTGAATAAGCCAGCATTAAGCTGATTAGTAGTACAGAGGTTTTGTCCTTAACTGTTGGTTAGTGCGACCATCTCATGCCGTCCGGGAGAGAAAAGTCCACAAACATGTTACATTAGTAAAAGACTAGCATTGTGGCTACAGATGATTCATCTGGCAAACAAGACAGGATGTGCATCATGTCAACTGGCACGGCCTCAATAATGAATGATCCACTGATTGAATATGACAGCCTGCCTTTAAAAGGAAAAATACAGTGGCAATAACAGCAGGTAGGCAGAATCGTGGGAAATTGATTTTTGAAGAAATGAGATGACAACATCACCGAAAAATCAATACATTTTTAGTTCAAAGAAACTTATTAGAAAAACAAAGAGAAACCACATGATACGTCAAGTTCTGATTCCTTTAGCCCACATTATTCACCAGATTTACCCAAAAGGAGAGGAGAAGACAGCAGAGAAAGATCTTATTGTATCTGCAGAGGAGCAGTCCCTCTGAGAATTTGGCTTCTTGCACAAAGAGGAGATAGAGTAGTGGAGATCAAGATGGCTACTTCTACCGTGATGTTTCAGAAAGATGATCTGATATTCAGCAAAACATGCAGCACTGCGCAGTCTTAACATATAGGCAGAAAAAGCTGGAAGTAGATACACAGATTTCTTGAAACATGTGCAAACATAAAAGGAAACAGAGTATGAAAGGCAAAAAAAAAACAATTTGTACAATTTATTTGTACGTCAATACTTGGTAGGAGCGCCTATATGCTTCAACACAGCCTGAACCCTCTTAGACAAGTTTTCTTGTAATTTCTTTAAGTAGTCTTCAGGAGTAGTTGTCCAGGTGCCTTAAAGGACTTATTTGGATCTGGCTGCCTTTTGTTCTGTTCTCGGTAAAAATGAGTCCACACTGCTTTAATAATGTTGAGGTCTCGGTTCTGGGGAGGATTCATCTCTCTGTAAGACCCCTATTTGCTGACTTTCAGTCCAGTTCTCGGGTAATTTGGCATACCTCAGTCTTTTCTCCCGGTTTCCCCTTCTTTAAGAGTCAGAGTAAGGTTGTCTTCTTGACAACCACTCTTCCACGGAAGCTATTTCTGATGAGCATTTGGTGAATAGCAGATGGATTAACTCAAGAGCCAGAGCCATCTCTTAGGTCCTGAGTCAGGTGAGATAGTTCTTTAGACCTGAAACTTTTTCTAGCTTTCCTTTGATTAGTTTCCTTACATATTTCGAGGAAGCACTGCAGACCATGAAAAAAAATATCCAAAGTTTTTATCTCTTTGGCTCTCCAAGTTTAGGAATCACCATATAGTTGCAAAAATACAATTTTGTTCCTCTTAAACTGTGTTATCTTGGCTAAGCTGTCTGTTATGTGTAGGCACAACACTAGTTCATCCCTCGAGTTAGGTGCATTTCTAATGCTGGAATGACTTTTAAAGCAGGGTTAAGCCGTTTCACAAATATATTACAAATATTACTCAAGACCACTTGAAATAATGAAAAGAAAACCTGGCTCCTTGAAAGCAAAACATAAAGAGATGCTGGTTAGCTCCAGTAATTGTTCAGCATTGCATACATATATGTATACAGAATGGCAATCTGCACTTTTCAGAACACATTTCAAAACAGAATTGAGTGAAACCAGAGCATGGATTTACCAGAGCTTTGAAACAGCAGCTCTCTGTTCTCAACAAAATCTTGCCTTAAGTGAAAACAAAACTTGAAAAGCTGCTTTACAGGAGAGATATTGTTACTATCCACCTTCTGGGTGCAGATATCTAGGGAGCTATTTGGGACTGAGCTTACAGAGCTGACAGAGGTCTACTGAGTAATCCACTTAAGCACAAATTCAAATGGATATTTTTCAAAAATTAGAAAATTTATGGTTAAATAAATTAAACACATGACCTTTCAAAGTCCAGCCAATCTCCTATCTAAATATTTGGCTCACATGATGACCAAAACTAAAAACAGAACACTGATTATTGAATGATATTCTTTATTCAGAAAACCTTGTCATGCTGTTTCTATATCTTCTCAACAGCAACATGAAATGGACCTCGCTAAGGCAGTAAACACTCTGTGTTAATATCCAAAACAGCAAAGTCTGGCTTTAGCTTCTAACAAACATGGCTTCAAAATCAAAAACTGGCTCTGCAGCAGATTGCACCACCCAACACGTAAAAGTCTGACATTTGTGGACATGGATTCTAAGCTCTCCACTGTGATTATTTTATCATAAGGGTACTGCAGCCACAGGAGACAAGACGTCTGCTGCCCACCACTAGAAAACAAACAGGTTCGTGACCAGGGGCCTCTAAGTACTGGCATACCAGCTCTCTGAGTAAATAACTACTATTCAGGTCCTGTGATAGGAAGGTTTACACAGGCACCCCAACAATAGAGCTTTTACCTTTTCTCAGTAAACCCAGCATCAGTATTTTCCTCACTTTTATCACCTGTCTTTTGGACGCATTATTGCACTTAAGGCATAGTTATGAAATGTGACACATTATGGCACTGCAACGGAGTACGTTACAAGTAGGGACACATTAGACAAAGTCTAATTCAAACGTGTGGCTGCTTTAAGTCTGAAACAGCTACAAGTACGTCAATGACACTCAAGTGGTTGGTCTATATAACATTAAAAAGGATGACCATCACAATTTCCTAAGGTAGAGGAGGCTTTTCCAGATGCTTAATTCATGTGAATCGACTAAATGATTAACTGTAGCCGATATATACCACTTTATAACGTTATGTATAACTGCATTTGCACATATTTATATATATATTTTGGTAGTTTGATAAAACACAGGTAAAGGAGGGCTAAACATAAGAACCTCCTCTGATAAGATGAAGGCAAAGTCAGATAATCTTTCTTTCAAACCTGCCAGCATCAAAAATAAAAAAGTGTGATTGAAAACTGTATCTTTTATGTAGTGATATTGATCCCACGGTGTGCTGTTGCATTATTAATGAAAATCTAAGTACAAATTTGTCACCTACAAATTTGGATGTGTAGGTGACATGGAAGGTTATTAGAAAATAAGAGAACCTTTGGGTTGCTACTCACATTTCTTTCTTAACAGCTGTATTCAAAGGTTTGAACCTCAGCACACCTTTGGGATATAAAACAGCTTGCAAATGCTTTTTATGTCTAGCATATGCTTGCAGGCTGCATATCCTCTCTTGAACGCTTTTACAGATGCACCACACTAACAGAGCAGTCGCCTTTGCTGCCAAGCATGAACATACCCTCACTCTATAAGTTCTCACCCAGTGTTTCGTGGACGTCACTTTAAACTGGGATATTTTCAGGCTGCTCTGCAAGCACATCATGTTTACCCACAGATTTTCAATGATCTTCATGTCAGAGGACTGGGAGGGACACTGAAATGAAAGCTCGTGCTTTTTAGAAGTAGTTCATAGCCATTTGGGAGGTATTTTCAGAACTCTTTCAAGTTTCACTGTCGTGGCTGACTGCTTGACATTTGCATCCAGGTTTTGCTGGTATTAGGTGGAATATATCTGTGTGATGTGTACTGCATTTCAAGTTGCCAAACAATGCTAAAGCAGAATGCTGTCACTCCAATGTATTACAATGGGGCGAGGTGATTTTCACTTGACCTTTGGTGATTGTATCCAAAAAGCTTAATTAGGGACAGAGCAGTGAAACTGCAAGGACCCTATTGTATCTGTACTGTTTCTTATTATTATTCTTTGCAAAAGGTACTCGAAAACTCTTGAAATTTTGCAAGCACCACCTGCCAGTCGACAACATGAAAGAATCTAAACTTTATATTTTTGGGAGTCGCTCATTGACTCATTGGGTTAGTTTCGCGTGCGACGACAAAATTCGGTACACTCATTCATCATGCATTTTCGTGCCATTTTTGCCCGATTCCACGTCTTGCATATGATCGAACTTGTCCTACAGATTTAATGCTACAGACTTAAAACTTGGCCGGGTTACTCTTATGACATGGGGGGAAAAAATCATGGGGAAACTTTTTCAAAACTTAAAGGGTGTGGGCGTGGCGACGCCTCAAAGTTCGATGACTCGCCATCACTCGCCACAAAAAATGAAGTCGCTTATAACTCCCACATACATTATCCAATCTGTCCCAAACTTCATACGGTGAATGCTGGACCCAGCCTGAACGCGTACATATTATCATAGTGACATCCACCTATAGCGCCACCTGCTGGTGGTTGGAAACGTTTTGTTTTTTTTCACACCTCGTATATGATCGAACTCCAGATTTAATGCTACAAGCTTCAAACTTGGCCAGGTTACCCTTAAGACATGGGGGGAAAAAATCATGGAGAAACTTTTCCAAACTCTGAACGGTGTGGGCGTGGCCAGGCGGTGAAAATCGTGTGATGGCGTTTGTGATTTGAAAGCCTTATCGTAATCTCAAGGTCATGAAACTTGGCACACACGTCCACCCTGACGACCTCGTACGTATGTAAAGGGTATCGTGTGTGGGCGGAGCAAAATGGCTCAGTGGCGCCCCCTAGAAATTTTCAAAAACCCCTCCACATTGGGGTTAATATGTCCTCGTACGTACGCAGAGGGTATCGTGCGTATGGGCAGAGCTGCGCGACTACAACGTCCAGCGCATGCCCCAACGTACGCACATCTCGGTCCCGCTCAAGGCTGCTTGCAGCTTTCTAGTTTAAACTTGATTTCTCCACTTATTCTAAAAAAACGGCTGTATGTAACTTTGGCACACATGGTCTCGTTCTTATGACATTCCCATGTAAAACCTGTTTTTGCATGGTAGAACAAAGCCCAACCACTCCTGAGTCAGCTAAACCTTCCAGCGGGTGCTTTGCAGAACAGATTTGAGTTCGCCTTAGCTTGGATTTAGTCTTGACTTCTGCAGTTGCCCTCACCTGTCATGTTTTCCAGATGATTCAAATACTCAAAAATGAAAGCAGGATATCCTCTTATGTTATTTCCCTGCTTTCTGGGCTTTAGACAGCTTCCCTTTCATGCCTTGAGTCAAACTGGCAGAAAACTATAGGTGAATGCTACTGTAAAGTTTTAAAAGTTTGACATTCATTGGCTTGGGAGCTGAAATCAGTTGACAACTCCTAATATCAATTTTTAAGACTTTCTTTACACGTCCTAACAAGTCAATACAGCTCTTTCAGTTCCTGGCATAAAGAGTGACAATACATGAACATTAACAAATGCTTCAAAGGGAGTCACAGGCCACGGATATGGAAATGGCAATGCTTTATACTTTATTGATTTCTGATTGACTTTGGTTGCTGATCAGCTCAACCCCCAATAAACAAGCATTCTTTCAAAGGATCCTTTACGTGGTGTTGTCTTTCCAAGCAAGCAACTCATTTACAAAACACATCTTAAACCAATTGTTTCTCGTATTTTCATCATTACCTTGTTGTGGCATGTTTTCCAACACAGTAATGGTACATCTTTTCAGCTTTCTTTCTTAATGAATGGTGAAAAAAGGAATGAGGGGGGGATTTTCATCGATAATTTGAAACAAAAAAAAAATCCTTTATCTCCGAATGAAAAACCTCTGTACACTAATTGAATGTGAAGGGTCAAATCATCGTCCTGAAATCAAGCATCTCCTGATGCAAGCACGGGCCAAGTCAAGCATCAGTAAGACGTATTTATTGTGGCACCTAACCTTTAATCATTCTCTTTGCCACATAAAACTAAAAGACTTTGAAAACAGAAAAAGCTGATGCAAGGCTGCAGTTTCAAAGACAGAGTTTGCTTGATTTCATTTTTCCTCCTCATCCTACACCTGGTGACTGCATCATTAGATGAATGACAGATGTGAATATAAAGAGCTTGTCAGTAACTTCATAAACAGTTGTTTTGTAGACAAACTGCAGTAGTCACACAAAAAGGAGCAAATCTGTCCAGTTTAAGTACTAATGCGTACTTGTTTAATGAAGTCTAGCAGTTTGATGATAATATTCAATTAAACTGTTGTCTAACGAGGTGATGAATAGTTGAAGATATGTAGTAATCTGAAGCTCTTAATACTATTACCTGGAACCGTCTGATGAATAGAAAATTACAAGCAACTATTGTAATAACTGAATAAATAATAAAGTTGTGTAAACAGGCTGAAGGTGGCACATTTGGCTTTACAGAAACGGTGATGGGCACCTTATTATTTCAGATATAAAGAACAGTTGAAGCTAAGACATGGGGGATATGGGGGAAAGACGGAAATGGGAAGTTCTGAGCACCTCGTTGTGGTCAGGTTAGGGTGCTTCTGCAAAAAGATGGGTTGCAGCAGTGGTGAGAACTGACCCACAAACCATGAACCTGCAGCAGGGTGTTGGGGGGATTTACTGGAACAAGTGTGATCCACAGCTGCCGCAACTCAACATACAGGACTTAAAGGATCTGCTGCTAACATCTTGGTGCTAGATACCACAGGGTACCTTCAGGTCTTGTGGAGTCCACACCTTGGTTGGTTGGAGCTGTTGGATGAGGCCAATTGGGATGAGGATGCACTGGCTTCTCAAAAGTATTTTAAGTAGCCTCTTTTCTGTAAAACATATTCATATTCAGCATTTTTTCTTATTCGAGTGACCCCGTGCACCCCTTCTCTATTACTGCTCTATCATCAATGAGACCAAAACAACAGACTATATTTGAGACTACACAGGACTCGAACAATGTTATTCAAAACTTTAAAAAAAAAAAAAACAGATTGAAGAGAGGCTCACTCATAAGGTGCACATAGTTATACAGACAAGGTGACTCCACCATCAAGGCTGCCCTGAGTCGCAAATAGAGCCACCACAGAAATGACTGGAGGACCACTGAGTCACTCCTTCCACATCTGTGTGGGATTTTAGTCCACTCTTTCTGTTAAACTTACTCAACTTTACCTCACAGAAAAATATCTCATCTCCTGATTTCCGTTTGGTCACTCGCAACAGCTAAACCATTATTCCAAGTGTCCTTAATAACCATCCGGTGTCTGTGTGTTAGTTGTTTTTACATTTTGGTACATCTGCGCTTGCACTGTATCTGTGAAAAACACATTCCATCCATTCAATTAAATTTATTGACAAAGTGCAAACTACAACCAAAGTCATCTCGAGGCACTTTAAAGAATTTCAAGTTTGTTTCTGATGATCAACTCGTCGGTAAATGAAGTCCCTGCTGTTCCCTTTACAGCAGGGCTCCAGACTAACTTTTTACACTGGTTGCACTGGTGCGCCTAACTTTTTTTCTTAGGTGCACCAGCACAAAAGTTAGGTGCACCCAAATTTTCAAACGCATTGCATTTAACACTGCAGTTTTACAGGTTCACTTTATTTATTTATTTATTTTACAATCGCTGTCCATATATGTCTATTAACTAGCAATCTGGTCAAAATAAATTTCTTTATTTGAAGCACAATTCTACAAACTTACTGAACTTAACTTACTAACTACTTACTGAAACTTACTGAAAAAGGTGGTTGGTGCTTAAAGTGCTTCACTGACCTGAAATTTAAAATTAAAACATCTCAAGATAAATTAAATAAAAAGAAAATCTAAATTAAAATTGCAAGTGTTTTAAGGGCTTCAAACTGAACATCTAATGGCTCAATGTCTTATGGACTATCCTCCATTGCAGTCACATGCCCCTCGGATGGCCAACTCCTGTAGTTGGGTTAAATATATAGGCCTATATCAGTATATTCACCGGTCTTCCTCTCCTCAAGATACGGCCGAACACACTGACGCATTCCTGAACGTTCAGGTGCTTTCAGCTGCTGCCTGCCGCTGAAAGGCAGCGGGGAGAGGGGACACTGAGCAGGTAATGTGTTTCATAGATGTGTTGTGCTTTTTCAGCGTTTCAATTCGAAATGTATTAGAACCAGTCACAAATGCACTATTGCCACACTTTAAAGTAAATGCAGTGCATTATATTATCGGCTTTACTGCATCTTCACCAGGTAAACTGGTCAAGCCACTCTCTTAGAAGTGTATACACTTTACCCCTTTTAATTTCAGTTGGTTCTGGCTCTGAGTCGATCGTATGTGGCTCATTATCTGATGTTAGCTTCGGATGCTAGCTCATTATCTGATGCTAGCTCCGGAGCAGGGCCTGACATAACGTGGGAGGTTGATGGCTCCGTGTCAGAGCATTGGTTGTGATTATTTTCGGACGAATCAGGCCTTAACTTAACCAAAAAGTTGTCAATCGTTCTTTTCATCTTATCACCCGCGGTTACATCCACTGCTTATCTGACGAGCCGAGGTTCATCACCTCTCTGTCTGACTACAGCAAGCACGTGTTCAAACGGACACGTACACGGGCCAATCAGAGCGGGGTCCCGCCCTTCACTATCTCTGATTGGTTTAGACCACGATATGGGTCTAACGTGTGTCTGTTGTTGAACCACAGGGAGACTTTCAGAGTCGCGTAGACTTTTTTTTTTTTTTTTCCTCGAACGGGTGGTTGCACCGGTGCACCCTGAGATTTTTTTCAGGCGCACCATTGAGAAAATAGGTCGCATATGCGACCAAATTGGTCGCACTCTGGAGCCCTGCTTTACAGTAACATTCAGGTGCATGCAAACTGTCACCATTACAAATGTGTAATATCATCTCCAAATAGCAACTCAGACACATGTGGAATATGTAATACTAAATGTTTCCTGAATCTGTTCAAGCAAAGAACAAATTGGACAGTTTATCAGGTCATTTTTCTTACTTGAACATATCATGTTTACATCAACCTGAGAAGAGCTCCGTGGCTGAGTAAAACATACTGGAAATGGACCGAAGCAGTCAACTCTATCACTTTTCTACATGCTTAAACTTGCTGAACAGGTGGCGTGACTCCTATTTGCTTCTTACTTTATTGCACTTAAAGTAATGAGTATAGTTATCTTTCACTTCACCTGAGGTCGCTGTCTGCAATGCTTCCTCTTTGCTGTGTGCGTTTCTCACAGACAGGAAAAGCTGCAGTGCTTCCATTAAAATGAGCTCAAAATGCAGCAGAGACCATTCAGAATACTGTTTTTTTTTTTGTTAATTTGGCTCAAGAGTTGGGAACAAAAATGCCTACTCTTTCTCTTACTCTGAGATTGCAGTTGCAAATTGGTGAATGGGGTGTTCAATAACACATTCAGCAGTTGTCATATTAACAGAGATGAGTGAATGACTGAATGGAGCTTAAACGTCTGTCTGTGGACACTGTGGAGCATTTAGCAGTTAAAGAGCCAGATATTTCCCACAGGAGATGTTAGAAAGCAAAAACAGAGTTAAAAGAAAGTGACGATTAGACTTGCAGTTAGTAGGCGGCTCGAAATGTGACTCCAATGGAACTGCTGAAAGTGCAAACAAGCCACATTTTGCTAACAGTTTGTCACATCAACTTAAAAGGTGATGACATGCCAGTGCTGTGTTCACAAGATTATTAATAAAGCAGTGAACTCAAATATGGTGGTGCTGTTAATACTGTGATGAGGCCATACATGTATTATGCAATCTATTATTTTATGGTGAACAGACACAGGGTGTTACAGGCCTCGAAACTACAGCCAAAGGGTAGCCGGGAAGTGTAAGTAACGTTTGCACTGTCAACTAACACGCACCCATATGTGTCTAAATTCCTTGCCTTGCAAACACAACAGTCGACAGAGATTACATGCACACAGTCACTGAGCATCATTGCAACCTCAAATATACACAAAGCAGAGTTCCAGCATCAGCTTGTTTTGGATCAAGGCTGAGCCTCACCTGAAGGTCTCAGAGCAGGCACTAAACCCATAGGTTCTGAATATGGCACAGAGCATTATTCCTTGAAAAGGATCTGCAAGACTTTTTTAATACATGATTAGAAAGTTATTTTGGTACAGGAGGGAAGGGTGTCCTAAAATGAATCCCAGACAAAAAAAAAAAAAGTGTCCGGTTTGAAGCAATTCATCTGCGTGCAGCTTACACTTATGCTGGCTCATAGTTTGGCTGTTATCTGTGGGCACTGTAGCAGATAACAACACTTGTTCAAAACAGAAACACCGGTCTGACCCGACTGACTTTCCTATTCCAATACTGTACCTCATCCCATGACAGAAGAACAACATATTGGCAGATGCAGCTACAACACAGCCTGGTGGTCTCCTACTGCATATGAAACCTTGTAAAGTAGAGAGTGTAAAGAGGCCCTGAGAGAGCGCTGATATACGTTTTCACAGTTTAATTGATGAAAAATAGATGAATTCAGACTCTTCTTCTGTTGTTTTTATGTGCTTTGCACTTACCAAACAGATTGCCATACAATCTGTTAAACATAATGCCCATATTAAAACTCCAAACAACTTCAGTGACTGACTGAGCATATTCTTTTAGAGCTACTGCTGTGAGTAGTTTTCATTCATCAGTTCAATTCATACAAGTAACAACATCAGAAAATAGTTTGACTACAGTTTGGCTTAGAAAAAAGCAACAATAGTCCATTCTGGTAACTCTACGCAACTTGGCAACCTTTAAAATTTTTCTGTGGATTTAGGATGTTTCAATTGTTTCTGCCTCTTTATAATCCCAGACTGACTCAATGTTGTTGAGATCTGGACTCAGGAGAGCGTGGGGGTGGGGTGAGCTCAGAGCACCATCTGTTGCAGAGCTCCTTTTTCTTCTTGTTGCTGAAGATACTTTGCTGTGCGTTTCGGGAGCCGCACAACAGATTTTGGAACTCATCGGACATTTCACGATGGCATCACAAGATGGATGAGAATTCAAACAAGCAAAAAATCCTGAAATCCTACACTAATATAATAGTGTGTTAATAATACGAAGTGAAAAATAACCACCTGACACTGAGAGATATTCATCTTCTTAGTGATGAACACTTGATGAGCATATCTGTCTGATTACGGCAGCATTTCAGCTCGTGTGTGATAAGACCAGATAGCTGGTCGCTGACCTTATTCCTGTCTGCCTGTGATCAGAGCCCAGAGCTTCCTTAAATTATGCGATCACATGGTGCTGCTCATTTGAGGAAGTCTGAAAACACAGAGATGAAACATCGATCCCACCTGCCCAATCAATGAGCCAGGTCTTTTCAGAGGAGACGCGAGTAATCAGTATTGTTCAGCATGAACATTTTTTGTCATAACATTCATCAGAAGACAGCTGGAATCAAATAAAAATGATGGAAATGGCATAAAATGCACAAAAAAAAGAGCACGACGGGGCAGAAAATACATCAACAATTCCATCACATAACTCCTTGAACAAAGTTTGAACTCATTATTTTGATTGTAATTATCTTTCCAAAAGGCAAACAGTACTTCTGTTTTTGTTCTGTGGAGTCATTACGATATGCTGAATAAAAACGTGCATGTTGAGAAGGATTAGCCGAACCACCACCTATTCAGCTCTGGATCCTGGTCTTAGCAATGCTGAGGCCATGTGATGTCCACAACGAGCCAGCGATCTGTGGCCAGTCCAAAATGTCTTTGAGACCGGCTGGAATCATCACCATTGTCCTGAAATATTATCAGCCACCTGACTAAAAATACTGACATTAATCTGGCAACAAATCTGTTTCAGGAGACATATGGCATCCAGGAAAGTAGGTCAACCAGCAACCAGCAAGCACAGCCTTGACTAGAGACATTCTTCTTGCACCCCTTCATCAAACGTCTGCTAGGCCTGACTTCAAGTAAAATACTTTCTATTAATGCAAGTTCCGAAAGGAAAAATGACTCATGGTTCCTCTTACAAGGCAAAAGTTCAACTCTTTCAGTAAAACACATCTTTAATCAATTCAGAGGTTTGTTTATGTTAGCAGGCTAACTTCAAAAGTCACTTTTATGCCCTGAATGAACAAGGTTAAACAAGGTCACTTTTAATATAGAATTTAAAGGTATCGTCATAATTATTATTTTTATGTTACACTTCGAGGATAGATCCACGTTCCATACAGGCATGCTTTCCTTTTTAGATCCGGTTTAAGACACTTCTCAGTTTTGACAACGGTTAGCTGCCTTTGCACAAGCTGAAGCGGTTCTTAAACTATGAAAACCTGGATTTAGGACCATACTTTCCAGCCACAATAAATTTTGACCTTCCTGATTAGATTCTACCTCAAAATACAAGGGTATATTTTATTACCCACCAACTTAACAGCTAGGTGTTGACCTGTGGTGTTAGTGCCATTCCTTTACATTTGGAAACAAAGATCAAAACGTTCTGTTAATTCCATCGGACCACAAGACCTATTTCCTGTAATTGGCATTAACCACATGCTTGCAAACCGAAAATGTGCCTCTCAGCTAGAAGATGCCTTTATGCTGTTGAGCTTAGAAGTGTGCAGAGCACATAAAACTCCTGATGAGTACATGTTGTGGACAGACTTTACTGTACAGTCCGTCAGTTATTTTTAGCTTTGCTGTTGGCCTCTTGGTACTTTTTCCTTTAGTGCTTCCGCTTCATATGACCATCCATCACAGAAAGATGACCTGATCTAGATATGGTCTTCATTTAGCCATTTCTTGGCATTTTCTTGATGTCACTACGTTTGAAGATTCACTTTGAAGGTCTTAGATCTAATTTCAAACCAGTTGAAAATCTTTAAAATGTCTCGTTTGGCTCCCTACTGTCCATTTTCATAACTGTACATGTACGAAAAATCAAGTTATGTTTTATCTGATTGGCATCAGTTTAAGCCAAATTAGATCACACATGATTTTCATTCCAATTAATTAAACCTTTATGTAAAATCTGCAATCTAAACTCCATTCTTAGCATAGACCGACAGTTGTCACAAGCTCCATGATCCCAGTGGGTCTCAGAGGGCGTGTAAATACAGGTGCGGAGCATTTCAGGCGCTGCAATCCAACTTGCCTTGCTGATCTGTCTGCTGCCTGACCTTCACAAGTGTCACATTCAGAGGGTGTAAAAAAGAAACAACTCATGACAGCAGGCTCAGCAACCCTTAAGCACTGAAAGAAAAGGAGAGAGAAGACCAGGTTTACTACCTTCCAACTGAGTTCACGGTGTGTTCTTAAAACTGATTTCCATAGCAGTATCATGCTCGGCCCAAGTTAATGCATTACACAATGTGAACATGTAATGGAGGACAGCTAGGAGAGCCATTTTGATCTTTGGACCTGAAAGTATTCTGCTGACTGAGGCCTTCAAGCAAGTCCTCAAATAAAAAACAAAGAGAGAAACTGGAAGAGGGAGGGAGATAGGAATGTCTTGAGCATGGCCACTGGCTGCTAAATACTCATCCGAATACTCATCCAAGAGATGATCGTTTTCTATTCAACGTCTGGGTCACAAATACTGCAAAGTCAAACAGTGCCTGTGTCGGCCTGTCTATCTATGACAGATGGTTACCTGGCATAACCCATGCAGTCAGATCAGTGCACTCAATCTCCTCTTCTTTTTTTTCCTTTGCAAACCAAGACATTTTTTTTTTCAAAGACATCCAGCACGCTGATTCCATGTGTCTTTCGAAAGCTGCACTGAGAGAAAAAGAAAGAAAGAAGCTGGCCACCTTGAAACACATAACCTTGCTCCAAGGGTAGCCTTTGTGCTCAGCAAAAGGGCTCAGATTGTTCCTTCTAAAAAGGGGGACGGCTGCAACAGAGAGCGCTCGCTAGCAACATTTGGCCTCTTTTGCACAGATGATAATGACCAAGCAGATTAGGGGTAGGTAGGCATTAATGGCCATCTTCTGTGTGGTTACTGTCTTTAGGTTGTCATGGTGAAAACTCACCACCCGAAGAAGAAAAAAAAGAAGGAAAAATGCAAAATGTGATGCTGACAGTCTTTTAATCTCCTGCGTTCAGTCAAAGCCTCAAAGATATTTATGTGACCTTCAAAGCAGACATTTTCACAAAGCAACTAGACAAGGGGGCTGGTGAATCTCTCTGTGAGACACTCCTGGTTATGAAGGTTAGATCATACATGCTCTTACATATCACTCTTCATTGCTGTCTACAAAACCAAAAGTAAACTTTTTTTTGTCTTAGCTGATCCTTTTTCCAGCTACTGCTTGTCTATTCAATGCAAAAAGCACCAAATGATGATTGCTACTAACAAGAATAAAGATTAGAGGTGGGGAGCAAGCAGAGAAGCTTGAGACCTCTGAAAGTCTGCTGCTAAGCCTTCTTTTAGTATAGTCACCTCACTTGGCTGCTCTGTCGTCTCTCCCTCTCGGGGCTGACAGAATTATCTTCTGCATCAGAGCTGAGGCTGGGCCAACGCTCTGCACAGAGGACTCCATTTCACACAGGCAGCCACACAGTGTCCAAGGAGACACAGCCAATCACACTGGAGTATCAGTGGCATGGCCATCCACCATTTTGTGCTCCTCAAGGTCTTTGACTGTCCTGCTCAGCAGAGTGGAGCTCGCTAGCTCAGCTATCTTGTTACACAGATGGAAGTGTTTAACTTTAAGAGACCTGAGCGAGCAGCTTCCCTTCCTGCCGGTTCCTCTGCAGACTGTCATAGCAGGCAGCAGAAAGCAGAAGTGAGATGTGTGGTTTTGTTCACAGCAAAGATGGCTCCCCATGAGTGTGGCTTTGCTGTTCGTCACAAGACGAAGACAGCATCAAAAAGCTGAACACACCGTGCCTCTAAATACGAAGCTTTCAATCATCCCGTCATCCAAAACCTTTCAGAAGATATGTGGAAGCGTCTGTAAATACCATCAAATATAGGTGACCCATCATATTTTTAATGCTTCGATGAGAAAAGCATGGAAAGCGTGAGGGGAAAAAACTTGGACAACCCTCAGAAACACGATTACATATTCTATCCAGAAATGATTAAGTGCACAATTTAATTAATAGCCTCAGGCGTGATTATTTATACAGTTTTATAAGGGAAGGAATAGGTGGATATGTTTGATGTTCTCAAAGGGTTTCTTCCCTTGAGCTAAAAGAGACAAATTCAGAGAAAAATTGTTCTATTTTAAAAAGAAACAAACAAACAAACAGAAACCCACAACATACAAGTGTAAAGAGAACATATCCACAGTCAGACATATGGGTTGAGTCATAGCTTCCAAAACTGAAACACGTAAGTTGGTAGGCTAAAATAAACCCACTGAGGAGAGTCAGGCAAGTGAAGGACAGATCTTGGAGAGAAACCAGGAAGTGTTTTTCCACAAGGACAATTACTCCAGGAAACCTTACATTCCATGCAGCCTTGAAGTTCATCTCTCCTAGGAAACCATTTCCTGACATAAATCAATATGCTGCTGTCTTAAATAAATTCTGTATTATATCTGAAAGCAGAAGAAACACTGAACAAACTACAAGGTCAGCTCTGGGGGCACCATATCACACTAGCAAATGTGATCACTCACCATTCCTCACATAAGACTCTTAACACATCTCAATCAAAACTGATTTATTTTCCCTGTTATTCCTTTCACTATTAAAATGCCATCAGCTGCATCTGACTCCCCACTCACACTATTAGAGAAAAACACTAAAGAGCGCAAGAAAAGGCTGCAAGATGGACTGAAACTCGTGTGAGTGGTGCTCAGTGGACTACTGCCAGACAACACTGCAATGCTGACTTCCTTGTAAGCCTGACATGGCAGTTACTACAGTTACAGTGTGTGGGTGAGGTTACATGACGGTGAGAATTGAGTATTTCAGAGTGACCATGAGAGGACTCAAGAAGCAGTAAAAAAACGAGTTCCAAATTCAAAATCAGCATGGTTTACTCGAGACGGTTTTGGAACAAAAACTGTATTTCCAATCTCTTAAAGCGACCAAGTGTCTAAGAAGAGAAGAGGCGAGGTTCCTCTCCAGATCCACCAAACTGACCCCTAGAGGCAACTCAACAAGTTTGAGAAGGGAAAGATGAGAGACCCATCAATATTAACTTACCACTGAGACCTCCTTTCCAAGCTGTTAAATATTTAATCGTCCTTGGACAGCTCTGTTGCTTCGGAGGCCGAGTCAGTGTGGATCCCATCTACAAGACCACTCCTGTTCCTGCTCAATGAAGGCCTTGTCTGGTGGCACCACACTGCCCAAGGAACGGGCGTCTCCAAAGAATTCAGATTTTTTTTTTTTTTCCACCACAGGCAGCTTCAGACTGACAGAGTTGGTTCACTGTGTCTTATTATCGAAGGATATAAAATCCTGAATTTAGGCCAGAAACCTGAGGACACTGTGCAAATGGCCTCATTTATCCTTTTGGGCAAACTGTCTCATCGATATGCTGCTTTATACCTTTGATTTCAGTAAAACTAGTCCCATGCAGTTACATGCATGCTGAAAGGAGACACAACTGTAAGCTTCACTGAGCAACAAGCTTTTTTTTTTTTTTTTTTTTTTTTTCCAGGAAGGGAAACGCAGTGTTCAACTGTTGATGTTCTGGTGGAAAGCAGAGAGGAGGAACCAGTTTAACAGCAGTGTAACGTGGCAACTGACGAGAGAAACTGGAATACCATGCAACTTCCTTGTTCCACTTAAACCCTAACATGATGGTGAACTTTAGTTTATCAAATGCCCAGAACATCTAAGATAGCCTTAAAAAAAACAACAACAACAACATGGGTCATAGCTTTAACACGACTTTACAGACTTGAGTTTTGTGACCATGCAAAGACGGAAAAGCAGTATGATGCAAGAAACGGTGGGGAGGTTTCTGCTGTAGCGTCATGGTCAGTGCTTTGGATCGGGGTGTTTCAGCACACTTGCAAGTGTAGCAGCAGGGCCAGGCTGCATCTCATGAGCCATGCATCATGTCAAGAAAGCACTCACTGGAGCATTTCAATTTGCTTTTGTGTGTCTCCCTGGCCTTCTCCAGTGCCCCAGGTAGAGAAGAATGGAGCAGTGCATCACCCAGTGTGGCTGAGTGGGGGAGTGGGGGGGAGCTGGTGTGTGTGTGTGTGTGTGTGTGTGTGTGTGTGTGTGTGTGTGTGTGTGTGTGTGTGTGTGTGTGTGAGAGCAAGAGACAGAGTAACAGGGTGAGTGACGAGCTTCACCACGACTTCCTTCCAGCATTCAAACCATCACAGAGGTCTCTCTTGTTTGATCCCCTGACCTCCCTATCAAGCTTCTTCTTTTTTTTTTTTCTTGCAAAAATCCAGTTATGTAATTTTTTTCTTTTTTATCTGACACGCTTCAGTTCTACCCTGTCACCTTAAAGCTCAACTGCTGCACTAAATGTTTCACGCAGAAGTCCAATTCAAACCGTCTTAACTGGGTAGATTGAGCGGTTTGTAAATGTTTGGATATTCACAGATTTTTGGACCATTAAATCACAATTAACCCGACAGTGGTCGATGCGAAAATAGATTTAAATGTTTTGTGATTTAATTTCAGTGCCCTGCAAGGTAGTTTTGATAATTCCCTCTTGTCTTAAAGTGTAATAAACTGTGATGGAGGTTTTACTCCAGTCATTCCAAAATGTAAAAATACAGTTTTAACTTAACTTTTGTAAATACATGCAGATGTTATCAGCAAAAAAGTAGTAGTACAAAGGTAAATGTAGTAGTTACACACCTAAATATGTTCTGTCAGTATTCTGTTCTACATGTTATACTACTAGATGTTTAGACTAATGTTTGCTATGTGTTAACCATGCAACATGTGTCAGGCTAACTTCTACCTAATGTGTGTTTCAAATCAATTAATCAATTAATGTGCTTTAGCTATCTAAAAACCAGCTATATTCAATGAAAAAAACCTTAAAATAAATATAATACATTTCACTTTGAGGTGATTTTTAATTAATTTCAGATAACTGGTTAACGAACTGATCAGGATCATAGGTAAGACACAATGCTTCAACACTGCATATAAATGCAGGAGACAACTGATGAAAATGTGCTTCACACCCCATTAGTGGGGCCTGTTACCACACAGATCTGCAGTTTGTCTAATTAAAAGAAAAGAAATTGACGCACAGAGAAATTGTGGACCTCAGAGACTCTTGGGCCCCTGGGTAAAACACTACGGACCACCTGCATGTTTTGTAAGAACAGATAAAGAATGTGTTGAAGACTTGTGAAAGTTACTGCAAGAGCTGGAAGTGCAACGAGAGCACACAGTATCACAGAGACAACCTGTGTAGAGAGTCAAGAGCTTTCTCAACTCAAACATCCCAATCACTTCCAGCTTGGAAATTACTGAGCTCATTTGCACAATATCCAGCAGACTGGATCCACTGCACCCGTCTGCCAGACAAATGTGTTGACGGTAGCAGATTCCTGCCCGGTCGTCCTCTATCAGCTCCTCCTTGAGAACCTGTCTGCCCTGCCACGCCAGGGAGAAGGAGCGTCGCCACCATTTTGATTGCTCTTCTCATCCCCAGCATTGTCGCAGCACAGTGTGTCAAGCTCACAGTCTCCTTGTCAGCAAGATTTCACACAGTGGCCAGGGGAACTGCAGAGCCGAGCACAACTGCACACACACACAACAGCTAGCAAACACTCTTCTTTCACTTTCCTAGCAGCCTGGACACCTTTAGGATAGTATGTGTGAGAAGACACCTAAGGCTATGCAGTGGACACAGGGAGCACTGCAACACAGAGCCTGTTAATAAATGACAAATAACCAAATCCATTATTCTAAATAACTTTGAAAGTACTTTAAAAACCAGGTAAATTAATGTAATCATGTAATAACACGAACATGTGTGGCCCAGATGCCCACTGTCCCCTGTCCAAACAGTAAGTTATAAAGAACTACTTTCATTTTTTTTGGATTTAAAGCCACTACAGGGTGCAGATAACAGCGGATGAACCAAGAAACTCATCCAAAACAAGAATCATCTTGAGAACTTCCTATAAGAAACTGCCTGCAACAGTTATTTCTTCACCCACACACACACATGCACACGCAGGCAGATTAGTGTGTGTCTATGCTGACACCACTTCGTTGAACATTAACTACCTGCACGGCCAAAACACGGCCCTACTCTGCATTAAAATTCCTGTCTCATCCACATGTCCTTCAGCCAACCAACAATCACAAGATTTTCCCCAAAAAAGTCTCAGCTGCAGATCCTTCAAACCAACCCGCACATTTTTTACAGGCTCTGCTTCTTTCTTCTCTTTTTTTTTTCTTCATGTGTATTACAGCAGCAAGCTCAAGGAGTTGGAACCGAGAAGTTAACCTTGTAAGCACCACTAAAAGGTCCAAGCCCACTTTTTAAGAGTTCTTCTGCTTCCTCTGGCAGGCTAAACTTCCGAGCTGAAAAGGCAGAAAAAGAAGCAGAAGAAGAGGAGGAAGAGGAGGTGGCCGAGCATTTTTTTTTCAAACTCAACCTTTGTTCTGGCGTGAGGGATCCTGCCTGCCTGACTCCAGGGCTCTCCTTGGAGACTCATCTGCTTTCCTCCATTTTATGGTGAAGCCCTACTAGTATGTCATACCTGACTTGAGACCAGTGACAGCAAACAGACGACCAAGCAGTGCAAGGGGGGGGGGGGGATAACAATGTAGCAATAAGCACCCTGAACACAAGCTCAGAATAAAAACATTAACGGCCAAAACTGCGCTTTTGCATTCATTTCACGACCATCAAGATATCGAGCTTCAGCGCCGTGGAGAACCAACTCAAAAGATAAGGTTGCTTTTTCAAAATAAATGAGAGAAGCAGAGGAGGGGGAGCACGTATAGCCTCCTCACGCTGGACATGGCTTTCATGGTGAGTGTGAGTGTGTGTGTGTGTGTGTGTGTGACTGGATCAGCGGCTATGCCAGCTCCTCTGTGTCGCTAATGGAGTCTGCTTGGGAGAGGAGAGCAATCCGTGCAATGGCTTCTCCATGAAGCTAGCGCGCAACAACACGCGCAGCAGGAGAAGGGACGCACGGCCGTGGCCAGTAATTCCCCTGACCAGACATGCCGGAATAACGAAACACTCCGCTCCGCTGCTTCTCAAACACGCAGGCGAGCCTCTTTAACGCCGCCGCGTCCATTTCCTTGTGTCACTTTGACAACAAACCGAGAGGCGACATAGCGAGGAAGCGGTGTGGTTAGGATATAAACTGGGAAGCGAGAAGACCCACTTGACTTTGGGTTGCTTGGGTCCCAGTCACGGCGACTAAAATTCTCGCCCCGACTTCCTCGTCTGGACCTGGACTAAAGCGAGAAGCCAGCTCTTTCCAGGTCATTCACGAGGCGCTCTCCAAATTATAACCCATGATCTACCATACCGACGTTCTCACAGACCTTGAAAGCCCAGCCGAAATCTTGACGAAAACTGGAAATATAGAGCAAGAGGCAAAAACTCACTGGTACAAGCTTCTCCTCAAGCGATCCTCCCAAAAGTTGTCCTCGTATTTCATACGTGCGCCCGGTCGGTCTAATGGATGATCGCCATCTTTCCTGCTTCTCCTTTGCTGCAGCTGCAGATGACCTGAGATCCGTCTGTCTCTGAATAATGAGCAACCACACAGACAAGGAAGACAATCTGCAAAGCAGGCTACACAAAGAAGTTTGGGAGACTAGCAAGCACCAGAGGGTGCACAAGAGTTTGCGATGAGACGAGGGAGCATCAGCAGCATGGACAACGTCTATGCCTGAGAAGCTCATCCTTCATCTAGACTGAAGTCAGATGATCTGCAAAGCCTTATGAGCGGCTCAAAGCACCAGCAGATACATGCGGCCGCAGTGAATTTTATATAGGCTGGCACACTATGTCTGCCACGTCATGAGGTTATTTGCAGTTCACTTTGGTGGTGATGATGGTGCTTCACACCTCAACCAGATAGATAGATAGATAGATAGATAGATAGATAGATAGATAGATAGATAGATAGATTGGTTTTCACAAACATTTCAACAAGAGAATAAATATATAATAACATATATTATTAAATGGACCTGTCCTTTTCACCTCTTTTTATGAGAATTTCCACAACCCCCGATCACAGTTCCCAAAAGGTTTATTGTCTTTCTTCAAATAAAAAAGCAACATTTCCCCAAAGCTCAGTCCTCGTTTTGTTTTGTGCTCACTCCACTCATAAAAAAACATGGCTGATGTCATTACACACTTAGTGCAGGCTGCAGCTCTGTCCAGCAGCTGCTAACAAAGAGGGAGCCCAACACAAAAGGTGCAGGGTCCTGCTCAGATGTATGTCAGCATAAAGGATGGGGTGGGTGCCCAGGGGGCTGAGCTGCAAGAAGGGGGCATGCATGGATGGGTGGGCGAGTAGTGAGGAGAAGAGTAGCCTACCTACCTTGCATGATTGAGCAACTACAGTGTAATATCTGGGAGCAGGATGGCATATGCTTGAAACATACTTGTGTGTTGCTCATGTTGAACTGAAATGTGTGTCTTTAAATCGTCACTTTTTTTGGTAGTATTTAGCATTATATCGTCACAAAATATCACTGATGGGATGACCATTCTTGAGAAATACCCGTCTTATTTTGAAACAGTTTATGTAGAAACACTCCCAACTGTCTTGAGACTCGAAAACTGAACGCATTACGTGTTGAAAATCTCCCTTTTATCAGTTTTCTTCTTTTTGCAGCTTCGCCGTACCAAGGTTTCAAGAATCTGTAGAAATGATTAAAATGCCACCCAGGGTTCTTACGTTAAAAAAGAGCTGCAAGTCAAGAGAGGAAAAACAAACAAAAACAAACAGTGAAGCAAAAAAATTTGTAATCCTTTTTTGCATACATTTGACCTAAAACATCGTCACGTTTTCACACAAACAGTACATGATGAGAATCCAATTAAAAAAATTAGTCAAAGTATTTTACTTGGTCATTCATTCATGAAGATGATGATCCGACAATAAATAAATGAACCTCTAGAAATTGGCAGTTAGTTCAAGAGTTATATTAGGTTCATGTATTTTCAGTCAATGGGATAACAATCAAGTGGGAAGAGATTTTGCTCAAATGTAGGAAATTCAAGACTGTTGTTCTGAAAGCAAAGATGATTCCGAGACCAAACTGAGTACTTGTCTACAAAGTCGAAACAGAAGCCAGTGTAAGTTTTAAGGAACAAAAGGCCTCTCTCACGTCAACTCATATCAATGTTCACGAGTCCACCGTCAGAGGAACACTGAGAAAAAGTGTGCGTGTGAAGGGCTGCAGGGAGAGTGTCGCAGTTCAATGCTGCCCATTTGCATTTTGTTTTCTGTGACAAACCAAAAGTCTGAAGGAAAAATGTGGACAGACGAGACCGAAGCAGGACTTTCTGCTTTAAATGTTTCATGTTTGGGGAAAGGAAAAAGGCTCCATTCCAGCAGGAGAGATTCATCCCATCTGGTGGTGGGTGTAACAAGTGACCATATTCTGCAACATGGGCTGGGACAGTTTCTCATCGTGTATGGAGCAATGAATTTGGAGTCATACCGGCAAAAGGCAACAACCCTGTAGCCTATAAATAGTTATTCCAAAGACTAGTTAAACAAGAACAACGTTAATGTTTTGGAAAGGCCACGTCAAATTCCTGACCTTAATCTAAAATTTCAAGCTGTTGTCGAAGGGGGATTGAGCTAAATTTCCTCCAAGCTGGAGGGCAGGGCTCATCAGTAGTTGTTGAAAACAATTGGTTGCAGTTATAGCTGCACAAGTGTCACACCACACACTTGAGGTTGACGCTGACATACTTTTACCTCTTCTATGTACAGTTAAATTGGACCAAATTCCTCACTAAACTAATAAAAAAAGTACAATAGACTTTTCATTAGTTTAATTTGGTTATTGTTGTCCACATGTAGAGCTTCCAAACTGAACCTGATGTTTTAGGTCTGCGATAAAGAAAAATTCTAGAGGGTTCACAAACTCTCTGTAAAGCAGGTCACTATTTGGGGTGGCATCTCTTCATCTTTAGATCAAAACCAAATCCTTTAAGACAGCGATTCTCAACCTTTTCAAGTCACAACCCCTACCAGAATAATCAGGTTGCAGTAAGCAGTCCACTCTGTGCCCTAAAGAGATCGAACAAAGTCTTTATCAACACAAACAGTATCACTTGCATGGGTAATGTTATGTATAAATCATTCACCGTTCTAAAATGTTTTATTTTCATGTTGTTATTTCTTTTTTTCCCTCCACAAAGCCTTTGGGGTCCAGACCACCAGGCTGAGAGTCTATGCTCTCAGGTGCTTGGCAGGTTGTTTGTTCAAGACATATTGAAAAACTTGCCAGATTTCTTCTGAAGATTTTGGCTGTCCCACTGGCTTCCGCTTCTTCATGTAATCCCAGACTGACTCCATGTTGTTGATTTGAGGGCCCTCGGGGGATTGGGAAGGGTGGAGGGAAAATGCCATCTGTTGCAGGACTTCTTGGTCCTTTTGTTGCTGAAGATAGTTCTGTAGGACTCTGGCTGTATTAATAATTTGGAATGATCGCAGGCCTCCCTCATAGTACTGTGTGAATTGGAACATTTTATGTTTCTACAATTCAGTACATTTCAAATTCGGTTTCATTGGATGTTATCAATTCAGGGACATATTTTTGTAGACGTAATCTTTAGGAAACATTGATATTTTGCATTTTATCTTTTCAAGGCTGATTACTTTACTTTTTGATGCTTACTCATAATTCGCCCAATGAATGATTGCAGTACACAACTTGAGATGCTTTTTTTTACCTTGTCGTTTACAGACAGAAGATGGCAATAACATCTACCCTGATTATTCAAACAAAGACGAAGGCAGTTTTGTGTGATCTAAGACAGAAAGATATTTTTTAGATGCCTGTAACTTTGTCCTTTTCTGCTTGTGCCTCATGAAAGACCTCAGCCATAAATCTTGTGAGCGGGCTCTCTGGTGATTGTCGTCTGATTTTCAGGCGGACACACAAAGAAAATTAAATTTGTGTAAGATACAGATGCAGTTAATCGTGTTTGACAAGTGTCGGTTTTGCCCCTTGCAAGGTTCCGTTATGAATTATGGATTGTGGAATGCATATTTTTGGCCAATCTAATAGAAAGCTATAGATGGAAAAATAACATTTTTGTATTAACAGCAAGCTCTCTATGCCACATTAAGAGTAACACTCAAAGATGTGCCGTGCAATGCTGATATAAACAGTGTCTACAATATGACACCTTTGGAGCTGAACGTGTAAGAATATGAAATATATAATGTCTTGATAAGCATAAGGTGACAGATGGAAGAGGAATGAGGCTTTGTTAATGCACTTCCATAGTGCCAGTTCTCCTGTTGCAGTGACGTACATAACCCCATGTATTTCCCAAACAATGTGGCAAATGATCACTTGGCCCAAAAGTGACTTCCTCCTCTTTCAGGTTTACCTCTGATGCCATGCTGTTGTCTTTTTTTTTAACCCAAAGCATCTTGGAGAATAAATTCAGAATGAATTAAAAATCCTTCAGATATTCATTTCAAACATATTTGATGTCTCATCATCTTTGGAGGAATGTCTCTGGAGGAACGTTGCATGTAATGTAGACACATGCACACTGTGTTGACAGTGCGTTCTGAGGGTGCCAGGTAGCAGCCGGGGTTTATCACGCTGCTTGGACATATGGCTGCTGCGGCAAATCTGATTAATATGGGATGGCCAGGAGTCCAGTGTACAGTGTAGGACAGACTGCAACAGGACATCCCCACTGGTCCGGCCTCCCCCTCACACTGTGCCAGACCTCCACCCGGCACGACTAAAAACAGACACATAGTCAGGGATTCAGATGGTCTTAGCAGTGGGAGAGTGGGAGAAGAGTGGGTGCCATGCAGATTTAGAAGGTGACCAGTGGCCTGCAGCTTTTTGCATATGTAAAGAACAGCAAAAATGTCATATAATGAAGAAAAACCCTCTTGAAAAGTTCATAAGATTGTAATTGAGACACAGTGGAGTCCGGTATGGGTCAACAAACATCAGTAGAGGTCTCACCTACACGCCTACAGAGAAGGAACACAGGAGACAAAAGAACATGAAATGGCTGCTGCTGTGACAGTGCGAGAATGCCTTTAATTAAAAGTCTGATTAAACTGCTGTTTTTGGCTCTTTATTACATATTTTCTTTTAAAAACACAAACAAAACCAATCGATCACAAAGAAGACATGTAGATTGGCATGAAAAAGTTTGGGTCAAATTCAGTTTCTGTGAGTTAACACATTATCCACTTTTTGAACTCAACATTTCAAGCAAAATAGTGTGTTATTTTTAGGGCTGGGCAACAATTCAAATTTTGAATCTAATTAATCACATGATTTCCCTGATTAATCACGATTAATTGCATTTCCAAATCCAAATCCAAAAATTTAATCAAAAGTAGTGTATAGCTTTTAGCATTTAGTTTTATTTTAAATGTGCTGCCATATGAATGAAAGTGCCATAACATTTGTTGTGCCAACACACTTTTAACATCAGCATTTCTATGTAGTTTTTATGTAGAAGCCTCGCTCCACTGTCTGTTTCCTTGAATGACTTGCTGCTATCCATTGTGTGTTTTGCCTTTAAGTGATATTTTAGACTGGAACTACCACGGTGATAAGACAATTCAACTTGGCAGTGTTTACAGATGACTTTGGTTCTGTCGAGTCCGCCGTCTGGAAGAACTTTAAAATGAAAATGGCCGAGTAAAAGTTCTGTACCCTTCTCCATGTTTGGTGGATCCTCCAATTACTTTCTTTTCCGGTTCGGCAGCAGACAGCAACAGACTTTTACCAAATAAAAGCCTGTGAGCAACAGACTTTTACAATAATAAAATAAATAATAAAACCTGCACTAATGCGCGATAAAATATTTATCGGCGTTAAATAATCAACGAGTTAACGCGATAATAATGAGTTAACACGCCCAGCCCTAGTTATTTTCATATTGTACAGTTTTACTAGCACAGTTTTACGGTAAAAAAGAGAAAACAAGCACCAAGCAAAAGTTTGGATATCTTGATAGATGTGAGCTTTGAAATAACTTACGCCAAGGCCTTGGACCTTATTTAGTTTATTAAAGCTATGGCTAATTCACAATCATCATTGGGAAAGGCCAGGTGATGCACAATGTAAAACTAAAACCTTGCCCCAACAATCAGCAGCCAAGGGCATCTCTACACAGGTACCAAGAACTCAGAAAATTTAATTAATTGATGTCCACAATGTAAAAAGTGATTATAATAAGATACCAAATGCTTTTCTGGAAGCTGTTTGCCCCATTCGTCATACAATTGAGAGGCAGCAATTAACAGGAACTGCAGAGGTCAAGCTGAGGTCTGGAAGAGAAAACTTTATAGAATTGCTTATTGCATCACTAGTAAGACAAAATCAGACCTGTACTTATTCTAAATGGAAGAATATGAAAAAAATACATAATAATGTATAAAACATTGATCAATCTTGAAGTCACACCTTTTGGAAAAGGTAATCTTTTTTCTTACTTGGCTATTCACATTAACAGAAATGTTGATGAGGAAGCTGAAACTTTTGAATGCCACTGTAAAACACCTATGAACTGCTATTAACAATTCATGTCTAATGGAGTTTGGATACAAAAAATTAAATAATTCTTCCAATAATTAGACAGGTTATAACATTTTGAAACTTTTCTGAGTATGATCAAAAATAAATCACTATACATCTTGCTTTTGTCTGCATGTACACCATCTTTCAAGTAGAATTTAAACTGAAATGTCTCTACAGCTAGATTACAAAGCAAGTGAAATACTGTGCACAGAGTAGGAAAACAAACAAACACCGATTGTAGTCTTAAAGGTCTTTTAGTCAGAGGCAGCCAACAAGCTGCAGTGGCATGTACGGACGAAAAAAAATAATGATTAATGATGTTTTATTTAGTTAAGCTGTTTGAGGGTTTGAAAAGTTTTATCAAGATCTTCCTCGATTAAGGATTAACAGAAAATTGTTGCTCTTTTGGTGCTCACATGACTTTCCCTTGACTGCTCGCCTGTCTTCCAAAAGTTGGAAAGTGAAAATGAGGGAATGTAGATGGCACAAGCTGCTAAAAAAAATATGTATGTACAGTATCTGATTATTTGATGGATGGATTGCAAACATAGTGGGACATCTTATTCAACAGTAATGACAAGCTTAGGTTTTATCCAGGTGTCTCTGAGCATTTTTTCAGATGGATTTGCTTTAACCGATGTAGTTTCAAGTCACATTTTTCCAGCAAATCAAAAGAGAACACACATTCCCTTTTGATTTCATTGCACTTACACTGCATGTCAAAACACCACATTAGAAAATATATACACCAATGTGAATGCAGTTCTCAGTGTCTAAATACACTTAGACGTAATATACTGCTCTTTTGAATAAGAACACTTGAAATATTTTGTGCTGCACGACAATTTTTCATGGGAGACAAAAGAGCAGACCGAGCACAAGTACTAAACGACTCCTTTCAAGATTTAAGAAAACTTTTGTTTTTCCAAATAAATGAACAGTCAAAACGTTTCAAATCGCAATATTTTTATGTGACAGGTTTAGTTGATATTGGATAGCAGATTGGAGAGCAAAACAGGGCCCTGTTTTGTACAATCAAATGACAAGTTAAATGACTTTGTAGTCAAGTGATTTTTCGAGAACCTCAAAAGATAACAATAAACTGAAAAAGAAGGAAAAACAGGTTGTTGACTTGCTTCAATCAACAAGAATAACCCCAATCAAAAAAAAAGTTGGAATGCTCAGTAGAACACGAAGCAATGATTTGCAAATCTTGTAAAAAAAATATTTTATCCTCAATAGAACACAGAAAACATGTCAAATGACAGAGACATTTTACTATTTCATGAAGAATATTAGCCCTTCTTTAATTTGATTACATCGTACATTCTGAGTGAAACGCAGATGTTGAATTATTTCAAGATGCAATTCAAAAACATAGCCCTCCGGCTCTTGAGGATGATTTTAAAAATGAATGTTTTTCATAACATGACAACAGTAAACGCGCCATTATGCTCTAACAAAAGTATTCCTTACTGTTCTGTCAGTTGAAGGTCTGTTGTGCCTTCACACGACAGTAGCAGTGGGGACACATGGCTGACCTGGTCGGAGTAGATCTTCAACAGTCCCAGAAGCGTTGTATGATAGTCATCTGGCTGCATTGTCTCAATTTTGGGTTCCATTTCCTGGACAAGTGATATGTCAACTCATCTGACACTGCTTAAGTTGCAAGTGAGTGAAGTGAAGCCATTGATGAGGCTTCTTCAACTGAGAGCAATAGAAAAATAGTAATATTTTAAAAAATTAGAAATTGGAATTTCTTTATTTTGACGAAGAAGAATGGCATGTTTAGGCTGAGTCTATTTACTTGTGAATCTATTCAAACATGACAGAAGCAGCGTGGCCGCTGCTCGTTGATTTGCATAACCAGTCCACAACTCCTCAGGTTATGATCTTCAAATCCTACATCCTACGTTATCATTGAATGTATCTCCTTTTCAAAGGGCTGAAGGATCATTCTGCCATTCCTGATTATCCCCCATCTTCCTCATGGATGACTGGCAATGACTGCTCTTCTGGTGTGGTGCTGATGGCACTGAAACAGGAGCAATCTCTTTACTCAGACTGCATGCAAACGAATTGGTATGACTTAATGGCATTCTTCTATGATTTTACACCAGATCGCTACACTCAATGTTTTACGTCGGTTTTAATTGATTTAGGATTTGATTCTTAGTAAAATCAAAGCTACTTTGAAAATAACTTCCTGCTGAAACACACAGATATTTAAGCAGTGCTATATATTTATACAAGACTCAGTAAGGCTATAAATAAAAGCTACCCACTGAGCAATACATGGGAATAGAAATTATATTAGCATTGTGTTCATTTGTACTTTTGCTCTGAAATATATCTTAGCTAAATGTTGAGCAGTTTCAGACCATTTTTTAAAAAACTATTCTAACAAATTTTAAAGATCTATAAATAATTTTCAGTATTAATCCAGGCTTCTTTGTGCCTGCAAATATTTATGTATGCGTGTGGCAGTTAATAACACAATAACAGTCCTTCTAATCTACTTTAATAGATGATGGGCTGATAAACTGATCAAATGTATTCACAAATACTGATAGTCTTCATGTGAGGCTTTCAGGTAACATAGGTCAATTATAACCTCACCACTCACCAGCACATCAAAACTCTCAGTCAGTGGAGAATATTTAACTGAAATCTGTGGCCTATTAAGGAACTATTAGCTTTCACCATGTACAGCTAAGCTCTGATTGATTGTTTCAAAGAAAGTTCTTGCTTCATTACATAGAAAATATTAAAATGATCATTAGCTCTGCTTTGCTCACTTCAAGCACTCCAGTCAATGTGTGTTTAAAGCAGCTACTGTATCCTTAGAAAAAACTGATACTACTTTTGCCTATTATTAGTTTAGGGAAATTCAAGTCTACATATAGTATACTTGGTACATTCATAACAAACTCTGGTACATGTGTTCCTTTTCTTTTTTTCACTTTTTTTTTGTCCAAAAGAAATATGAGCGTTTGTGTGTGTGTGCTAGCAGATTTCTCATTGTTGGGACTTTTATGGCTTTCAAGTCCTCATCGTCTGACCTCAGTGAAGTGATTGTCTCTGATAATGCCATTAATTGCTGCCCTGCAGTTCTCTAGGGCACAATCAAGAGACTGAGAATAGAAAATACTTTTATTTCTGAGAGAGCCATCGATGTTTCTCACTCTCTATTCATCAAAAGCAAAAGATGACAACATCTAATTAGCTTCTAATGAACTGAATCATACATTGATTGTCCCAAACCTTTCAATAGTATGGTCGTGGCTATTTGAAGAAAGAGGGACAATTAATTGTGAGCAAATATTTACAATCAAAAAAGCTAAGGCCTCCTTATGTTTGTTGTTGCAATAAATCAGTGAGTAATTGTGATAATCCTTATTCACAATAAGGGGAAAAAAATTAAATTAATTTCCTGTATGTCTACTATTAAGTCCCAGATGATGGTACGGAATACTAAAACAAAAAACATATGATAAAACATTTAATTCAGTTTCACTTTTAAAACATTTTAACCAATAAAACAGTATGGGTCTATGTATACTAGTGTTGATGAGTTGATCAGACAACCTCCAGTCTGGATTAAAGAGTTTCAGTATACTCAATGGTTATTGAGTAATATCACACTGATTCCAGCTTTGATCATCTGCAAACTTCTCATCAGGTGCCTTTGAAAACATCTAAAATGGTCTCAAAACTGGTGAAGGTAACAGAATTTTTGTGTTGCGGCTAAATTTGTCCATAGAGTTTTATTATGGTTTCTTATTTCTAAAATAAATATGTATGTATACATCCACTGTATTTTGGTTGTTATTGCACAAGCATTTCACAGTTATGCTGTCAAGTACAGATGTTCACAAGTAATTTTTTCCAAGTACAAGTCAGGTCTGAAGTCTTTTTTACTCGAGTCCAATTCGAGTCTGAGGTCTTTGAAGGGCAATACCAAGTCAAGTCTCAAGTCTTTTGTCCCAAGTCCAAGTCAAGTCTCAAGTCTCTAATGACTGAAATTAATGTTCTCTCATCGGATGCATCCCATCTGGTTTATACCGCTTACGGCGGCGGTAAGCATACTGCATTGCTGTTTGTTATTAATTGAAAAGCAAGCACCGTATTATCATCGATTATAATACACTACAGTATCAAAATTAATCTGTAATGAGTATGGTCACTTAAGAGGATTTTTTTTGTTATGAAAGATATTCTGAAAGAAATATTTGTAAACTGATATTATGTATTAATATTTTTTTCTGAATAAAAACGTAGGCAGCTAAACGAGCATATCAACTATTGTCAACATGGAACTTTGTCAGGCGTATTGATATAATAACAGTAGCCTATTTTTAAGCAACCATTAGATTAACATTTGGATATATCCAGATAGACTTCACTTAGCAATGAATATGGTAACTATCTGGTAGCCTACTCAACACACTGCTGTAACCCCTCAAACGTAGCGAATTGTTTATCTGATAAAACAGTAACGTTGTGTGGGGAACAATAAAGCTGTAATCTGCATGTAGCCTATGTTAGTACAACTGTTTGCATCAGTTAGTTTGCTAGTGATTATTGTCCATACTCACGTATGTTACGCACGCAAATTTTTTTCATATTTCACCAAGTGAGATGAAATTGTGCGTCGTTGTGCGTTTTGAGGTCCCTGATGAAATTGGACGTAATTCAGCCAGCAACATTTATCACGCCGCACACTTTGCAAGTGGCCATTCATTTGTTTGCTGTATGCACACAGTCTATATAACCAAATGTGATAACAAAGTGCGCCACTCCAGGGGAGCTTACAGCCGCCATGGTCAGTGTTGTTTGGATATCTGTGGCTGCAGGCATGCCTTATATTGCATATAATATCATCGAGTGGAATTAGATTCAGCTTGCCACCGATTTCCCTATAATGTTGATATATTGGAAAAACTAAAAAATTAATTAAATAAACTAACATAAGAAACAATAATTACATGAATTGAAGATTGTTCAACAGTTCCAAATCTTAAGTCCAGGGCAAGTCTGAAGTCAACAATGTCTCGAGACTTAAGTGCGACTCGAGTCCGAGTCTCAGACTCGAGTGTCCATCTCCGGTAACACTGATCCTTCTCAGTGTTCATGGGCAACCACTGGCAGGAACTGATACTTGCAGACTGATGATGCAAATGCAAAGAAGTTAAGTAAATTATATTTGTGCAGGCCATATGAGTGCAGGTCAAACGTTTATACTTTAGAAGCATCTGAAGCTAATTGCATCTTCTTTTCTCTGTCGCTCCCTCCATTTTATCTTAGTTTCTGTCTGCAGGCAGAGTCCGAGGTGCCCAGACTTTATCCCCATCTATGCAACAATAAATCTGCTCTGCCACAAGAACTTAAAAGTCCCCAGGTGAGAGACGTGCAAGAAGGCCCTCCTATCAGAGAACAGCCAAGCATACAGTGGACAGTGGCATCTCTGGGATTAAAAACTGCTGCATCCACTCTTCCCCTGGCCCATTGACAGATGGATAAAGCCTTGGACTTCACCTTATTGAAAGAAAGAGAGAGTGCCCGGGGAGCCATGAAATCCATAGACCCTTCTTTAAATGGGTCTGTAAGAGGCTTCCGCCTAGCAAACCACGGCTGAGAGAGCCCATTAAATAAAGCCCAGCTCCTCAGCGAGGAGCTGGGGCAGATTCATCTGAGAGAAGACGGCAAAGATAATGATAGCGCATGGCCAGATGTGAGACTTAGGCTACACTCACATGTCACATGGGACCACGTCTACAACAACAACAACAGAAAGATGAGCAGTGTTTTCACACTTTCTTCTGCCGTATCCCTTTGGTAATTTGTCTATACATTCTATCACATAATGTATGTACACAACAGGTTTGGGCCACAAGGACTGAAAATGGAGTTAATCAATTTTGTTGCTTAAAGAGCCTTACAAGCTTTTAATTACTGTGAGCCTGTTTGATGACAGATTTGTGGGCTATCAGTTTGGATAACCCTTGAATCCACGAAGCACAGCATGTCCTCTCATTTCTATACGTCCAGCTGTGGATTAACAACCAGGCTCCAAATATCAGTTAAACTACTTTCTCCCTTTGTGTTTTGGCAAGACCTTCAGAGAAGGTGGAATGCAGCTTGGGAAGATTTGAATATCAATGTGGTCAGATAGGATGGGAAGCTGCTGTAAGGAGGGAGGAAGGAAGGTTGAGGAGGGCCTTCGGCAGGACAGTGGGAGAGATGGTAGGAGAAAGATGCAGGGAGGGACGGAGAGAGAGATTTGTCATTTGCTCTCCGTTCCACCTGCTCCCCTGTCATGCATCCTGCCAGGGGGGGAAATACACCCTGATGTCTGAGGGAGACACAGGGAGAAGGGATGCATGATGTGGAGGGGAGGGGATGGGTTGAAGAGGAAAAAAGAAAAAGGAGGAGGGGAAATGACAGGCAGGATTGAGAAGAAGACAAAGGAGGGTGAAATGAAAAAGAAAAAGACACAGAGATGGAGAAAAGGGGGAAATATATGCATACCTTTCCGCATTTGAGATGCCAAGTCCTGAAATGCTGTAGTTAACTACAGGGTCTAGCAGGTATGCAAATAGGAGGATGTACCAGTGCGCCAACAGATTACTTTTCCTGCATTTGCCATTCATATATTTGCAAGGTGACTCACTTCAGACAAAGCAGGTGATCAAGAGCGCTTTCCTCTGCCTCTTTCCCCTCTTTCTTCCACATCTGAACAGCAAAGAGAAAAGGAGAGCAGGGGAGGCATGATGGATCCACAGCCTCAGCAGAAGTCATAAGCCTTGCAAATGCTGCAGCCCACGACTGCATGTCCTCAGATTTGATATTCATACTGTCAGCAAACCCCATTGAATCCATTTTGCTGTCACCCCCCCTCTTTAAAAGCATATCAACTAATATGGGGAGAGTTGATAGTGTGGGAGAGAGGCAAACAAGGTAGCAACCTGTATTGGAAACAATCACAGCACAGTCACTGAGAAACATTTAATTTATTCTTCTTTTCACTCTGCTACTCCCAACCAATTCTCTTCAAATCACTGTCTTTGTCAGTCAGACATTTGAGCTCGTGTCCACAGGGTTTACTTTCCTGAGAGCATGCAAAAATCCAGTATCGTTATTGACAAATGGCACAATTAATGTTTCTGACAAAATGCTTTTGGCAACTGAAGAGCTGAAGTTTTTGCTTGATGTTTTCCACTTTGGGAGCACACTTCAAAATGCTGTTACAACTTCTGTTGATAACTGAGTGAACTTATAGTGAAAGAGGCCTCTGCATATTGTTCTAAAGATAAATAATTATATTGACATTTGTAAACTATACTGGTGTGTCCTTGGATTGAACTGAATTCATACTAAAGTGCTAAAGTAGTTCTTCGGTGTCTTAGCTGATATTAGATCATGTGCTAGATTTTCAGCGTCTTTCCTTAAATCTCTTGAAATGATTATCTCAGCGTTGAGGTTCTTTCCACATCCTCTAGTTCCTTTCCCAGCCACATTGATTCCTTAATCTTCTCCTAGGTTTTGTTGCCAATTGGGACAATATTTTTCCATTGTTGTATTTTACCCCTTGTCTATTACTGTGCTGAGTGGTTATATGGCCATACTCTTACAGATAAAAGGGCACACGAACCCCCGTCATCAAATGCATTATAGATACCTTTATCCACTGAAGAAAATGTACAAGCTTTGCAATTAAATTCCTAATATTTTCAGGTGCCAGTTTCTAGGGAGTACTGTTGGGGACACCTGTCATCCTGACAACATAAAAAAAGAGAATGGAGTATTACTACATGTGCTTACATTGTAAAAGGTAATAACGGAGAACAATCCAGGATCTTTTTCTAAACCTAGAGTTTTGGCACCTAAACCCAACTTAACAGCAAGATAAAATTAAAGTTAATCAAAAGCAGAATGTCTCTAAAATTTCCTTTAGGAGTGAGTGTGAGTGTGTGTGTGTGGTTGTATGTCTCTGTGTGGCCCTGTGATGGACTGACAACCTGTCCAGGGTGTACCCCGCCTCTCACCCGATGACCGCTGGGATAGGCTCCAGCCCCCCCGCAACCCGACCGATGGATTCAGCAGGTAGAGAAAATGGATGGATGGACAAAAGCAGACTCAAATAAGTTCTAAAATAATTAAAAATCCATAATGATGGGAAATAAACCCCAGTCTCCCGGCTAGAAGTCCTCTACTTCAACTTTCACCACTCTCCCACCTTTGAAAGTGATCTTTTGTGGATATTCTCTGTCCACAAAGAATAAATGGACAGAACAAAGTGGAACTCCTCATGTAGACTTATTGGTAGGTTGGAAAAAGGACATTTCTAACACGGGGCAGATGCTGTGAGAGGGTCTATACTAAGGCAAGCTTTGATATTTTTTCCTTACCCTAACTAACTTTTTTTAATGCTTTCCCTATATGCTTCCAGCAAACAACAAATGTAAAAAGCTAGGCAAATAAGGCACTGGGTCAGTAAGGTGCAGCTTTATTTACTGTTCACATGTTCATTTATTTATATACATTTTTTGCAAGTTGAAGTAACACCAGAGGATTGGGCTTTTTTTTTTCCTCTGTGGCTCCCCAGACAGTTACAGGATGTAACACCACTGCCATGAAAACACCAGAGTCGTGAAACTCAGCCGTGTGTCAGCCCCCGGGCTCTCTGTGGCTGTATTAGGTCAGAAAATGTGCATAACAAAAGTCGATCTACTTCTAAACGAGTTGGAAACACATGTCTTTAAGGATCATAAAATTTGCTAGTGTCACTTTAAAACTGGAAAACACTCCTTTCCTGATTCTACTCCGATATGTAATTATTTTCTTGTCCATGTACATAAAAGAATGAAAAGTCATTTCAACCCCAACTACAGCACCATGCAGCCCAAAGCAGAAACAGTATATGTCAATTGATAAATATGTACTATACAACATGTTCACAATGCTCTGCATCCTGACAGACTGAGTTGTTTCTCTATACCAGAATCCCAGCAAGTCTCTGAGGGCTGCCTAAACTTCTTCTTTATTACAGCCTCATAAGCTGTCTGTAAATACAAAAGGAAGCACTGTGAGAACAACATTGCACATTTCCTTTTGAAGTCCTGATTTTGTAGCATTGTGCCTTCGTTTGAGTAGATGTGGTGCATACAGAGGAAGTCTGTGATGTACGCACAGTGCAACAAGATGCCACAGTCTCTCCAAGGTCACATCTCTCCACCAAGGATGTCATGCAATCACCAGAAATAAATGAAAAGCATGCCATATCCTGAGGGGGCAACCACAACAAACACTGGGCTGAGTCTGAAGGAAATCCTGCATATGGGGTGTTTGAAAAACATCTTGCATTAAGCTACATGAATGAATATTTTCTAAATGCATCTATCTACCTATCTATCTATCTATCTATCTATCTATCTATCTATCTATCTATCTATCTATCTATCTATCTATCTATCTATCTATCTATCTATCTATCTATCTATCTATCTATCTATCTATCTATCTATCTATCTATCTATATCTTCCAGCCAGTCTTCACATAAATCTGTTTGGAAATGCCCATGTGTTTTCAAGATGACAGCTTGGATAGAGTATGTGTCAGTTTTAAATAGTGGGGTAAATTCTTCCTTAAGGTCAAATGTCAGGAATCAAATCCAAGACTCTAGGCAACATTGTGCCCCATATTTTTTGTAGGTCCAGTTCCTTCAAATTTCCTTCAAATTTCAAGCTTCTTTATCTGGTCCCTGGTCCTACACAAACAATACAACTGGAACAATTCTTCCTCGGTACAGTACAAAAGTATAACATATGATATAAGTAAAATGGTAAAAGTAAAATGAATGTCTCAACCAAGCTAGAGAAGGAATGCTATGAACTGAGGAGGAAGGCCTTTTTCTTTTAAACTTCCAAGAAGCTAATCATGACTTGCCCAGAATGTAATTTGGTGTAGTTTGAATGTTTCTCTGGCCAGGTTTCTGGCTAATTTCTTTTGTAAATGAAAAAGAAGAAAAATACATAATTTATGAGCACTGCAGTGTAAAACAAATTGTGATGACTGAGTCATTCCTAATGCCCAACATGTTCAGGTTTTTAAAAGATATTTAAATAACCCAATTTACTCTGTATTATTTGACTATCATCAGAGGTTTCTTTGCAATCCCAAAAAAGGGTCCATGAAATAACACTTTTTTATGTTGTCCATTTCCTTGACTATTTGAACTTGGTTCTCATAAGGTCAGACATCAATAAATAGATGTGGAAGATATGGAAGCAGATATGAAATATTAAAGCCGGAGTGTAACTCCAGGACACACAGAAGAAGTTGTCTGCATTTAATTTCACTTCTTTGTTGAGATTTCCTTCTGACACGGTTGGCAGCGTCAGCAGATTCCCGTCGCTGGCACGAATTTCATGGGACAAGTGTCCATGTCAGCACTTTCTCCCCCCTCAGCCGGAGTGTAAAGGACATCACACTTGTCAGCCGCAGTAAGCCAGAATTATAAGGACAAATAAAATGGTGTGTCTGAAAGTGGAGCTTTTCAAAGAGGGTGTCCTTTTGGCTGAACAATATGATAGCTTGTAAAGGGTTCTCACATGAGCTGACAGTTCTCCCGTGTGTGTGATGTGCATTTGTGTGTAAAGGAAGTTGTGCGAGCAAGCGTGAGGATGTCTTTTTGTGTTTGTATGTGTGAACTGGTTCATTCTGCCATCACATGGATTTGTATGATCTCTGCATCGAGTTCATCGAGTGAACCTTGTGTGTTTGTGTTTTTTATGTGTTTTTAGGCTCTTGTCACTGTCTGTGCTTGATTAGGTTAAGGGGGAAAAAAACGACTAAAAGGTCAGGTTTAGACATCAAAACGACTTAGTTAGGGTAAGTCAAATAAATGTTTTGGGCCACCTAATATTACCTGGAAACATACAATGGAAATCCATGTCTTTTCTCCTCTTCTCCCCCTGAAAAACAAGCAGGCAGGTCTGCCGTACAGATGTGAAATGACAATAACCTCATAGTACATGGTAAACAACATGGTAAACAAAGTAATTGGAGAAACTTGCATGCATCATTTGATGTGTAATCAATAAGGCAATGGAAAGTTAGAAATTCTGGCTATGTCTTGATAATGTCATGATAATCTGTTGTTTACTGAGAGCATGGGGAAGCACGTTATTGCAAGAATCAAAAACCTGATTCTGCACTTGACCAATGAATTAAGGCAAGAAACATGGATACAATTAATTCACTTTTATCTTTATTTTCTGTGTTGGTTTAGATTATTATTCCTTGCATATTTCTTGCAGTTGGGCGCAGTGTCGTCCTGTGCAAAAGACGCTTAGTTAGGCTGCTTAAAATGCATGTGGTGAAAATGCAAACAATATGTGTATACTGTGCAAGTTTTTTCCTGCATTTTAATCAAGCAGGAACTGGAACGACGAAGGAGACCGCATGGCTACAGGTGAATGCTTAATAAATGCCAGAGGATTGGGATCAGTGCATAAAAAGAGGATGCTGTTTAAGGAATTATCAACCGTACCTAGCAATACACTCCACAGGTTCTTTCTAGTCTTGCTTGACACAGGTTACAATGACTGTGGCTGTGAGTTATTAGTATTCTTTTGGCCACTCATTGCCATTTGTTGTAATCATATTTCTTCATTAATTTCACCTAGGAACACATTGTTTTCTATTAGCTGCAAAATGTGACTTCAACAGCTTACTTAAACGATTAACTTTGCTTTCTAGTCATGAAGAGAGAATGAGGAAAACTGGCTAACACGGTACTGCTAAGGCTTCTCTTACACTTGATAAAGTAATAAACAAAAAAATAGGAAAACTAGCACAGATGGACATCTGATTTTTTTCAGGCCCTGTATTGAAAAATTGTGAAGTTGTCATGTTAATCAGTTCCAGCTTTATTCTTCAGTAATGAAAACATGAAACTGACAGATACAGAGATTTCTCAAAGTGTTCCTGAGCCCATGCAGTGATTTCCATGACAGAATCATAAAATATTTCATCAACATTTATTATATGTGTCCTATTTTCTATTGTAATTAAATACTTGCTAATAGGATTTGCAAATAATTGCATTTTTTTTCATTTACTTACATTTCTAATTTTAAAAAAAAAATTGGGATTGTAAAACGTGCTGAAACACTGGCAGCTCCTGCACACACACTGCTAATGTTTTTTGTTATCCTGAGCTGGTTAAATGTTCATGTGGCTGCTTGAATATAAGATTTGAAGATAACATTTGAAGATAACATTTGAAACCATCTTTAGAGGCTCACCAAATGAATTTCAACAATCAAATTTCAGCATTAACATTGTCAGTAAGAGTTTGAGGGTCACCGAGTTTTGTCACTGCTCCTTTGCATCAAAAAGAACCAGTTGATCTCATCTGGTCACCTGGTCAAGATGTCTACTGGACACCTTTTGCTGTGTTTATGAGGTTGTCCCACCGAGAGGAGGCCTCAGGGCAGACCCAGGACTAGCTGGTGAAATCAGATCTCTTGGCTGGCTTGGGAATTTCTTGTTGTTCACTTGAAAGATATGGAGGAGTTGGCCGGGGGGAGGGTGGTTTAGGGATATTTGTTCGGACTGTTGCCCTGATCACCTGGCACCACATAAGCTTTAGAAAATGGATGGATAATCTTATTATTCATTTTGGTTGCTATGTCCTAACTATTCTCGTTCAACTTTGAAATAAGGTGGTAAGATCCTTCATGAACTCGTGTCATGCTGCCATCACACTCGCTCTCAGCGTTCGTTTATGAGTGAGCTGGAGAGGTGAGTCAGAAATTAGTTGCGGGTAGGTGTGGATTAAGGTTTCTGCTCATTAGACAGGGGTAGCAGAGCTATAATCCTACCTCCACAGTAGACCTGTAAACAATACAGACACCAAAACACTCAGCTTGGTCCATTAAAAACGTTTGCATTCATTAATTTTCCATGACCAAATGGCAGAAGCTTCTCCGTCAGATGAGTTGATGATGTAACTGGGTGAAAATGGCAGGAGGGTTGCAGCAGGTATGTTGAGATTTTATCAGAGAAAACTCTGGGTTAGGTTGCAATATTGCAGTGCCTGACATCCTCACAGGGCATCATTATGTGGGTATTGATTTGACAACATGACCATGCTGAATGTCACAGCCAAAATAGGGAGGATTTTTGTGGTATTTGAAGATATGGAAATTGAACAGACACTACTTTGGTACATAAAACAAGTGAGTGCAAAAACTGAAACAAGGGAATTAAGCTGATTCAGTGATGCTGATATCTGGGCTGGCCTGTGGGGAAGGTTGGGGTGTCATATCTGTTGCAGAACTTCTTGTTTTTATGACTATGGATGTATGTTTGCTGTGATGCTGTAAGATGAATTTGGTACCAGTCTGACGACTCCCTGATGGTGCGGTGTAAATCGCAACTTAAAAAAGCTACTAACATTTTGTGACAGCACCGGGTCATTTAAACTACATATACATATACATATGATTTTGTCACCTTTACATTTTTTCACATTTTTAAATGTTTGAAATTTGTGTTTTAAATTAAATCTCTTAAATAGATATTTTTGCCCACCAATGGACACTGAATTACTCATTATGACAAAGGGAAAACATGTTTTTAGATGTTTTGTTGAGTAAGGCAGTCTTTGGTTAAACTTCCAGAGGAACTTTGCTCTATTATTTTGTGAGACCTGGCTGCATGACGGTGTTCCAGACACCGCCGTGGAGCTCCCTGGATTCCAGCTGATTAGAGCGGACCGTGACACGGAGGCCAGCGGAAAATCGAAGGTAGGAGGTTTGTGTTTTTACTTAAATAATAACTGGTGCACGGACGCAGTGATATCACACCAACACTCTTGTGGCATCCTGGAATCAATTTTTATTGAGTGTAAACCTTACTACTCCCCGAGAGAGTTCTCCTCCGTTATTCAATTCAATTCAATTCATTTTTATTTATATAGTGCCAAATACAACAAATGTCATCTCAAGGCACTTAGATAGTAAGTCCAATTCAAGACAATTGGAATTCAATTAATTAATAATAATCATAATTCATAAAATAATCCAATTCTTTCATATAGAGCCAATTCAAAAACAATTTCCTAGCTAAGAAAACCAACAGATTGCACTGAAAACTTTTTGTTTTTTCGGTCCAATCTCCCGGCCTGAGCGGCGTGCCTGAGGCGTTATCCTTGCGGTTCTTTATATCCCACCGCAAGCCCCCGCCCGCGAAGCCCTTCCCCGCTTGGCTAAGCAGATCTCCACTGTGGAAACTTCTCGGCCAAACTCTGTAGTTCTTGTGATGGGAGATTTCAACTTGTGTAACCTCTCCCAGGAACTGTCGAGCTACAAAGAGCTGCTGACATGCGCCACGCAGGACAACAACACACTGGACCACTTCTACTCCACCATAAAACCCTCATACCGCCCCATCCCCCGCGCTCCCCTTGAGCATGCATCATACAGATGGTCCCCACATACAGGAAGCAACTGAGAAGGGCCAAACCATCCAGCACTACAGTAAGGTGGACTCCAGAGTCAAGGGACATGCTTCAGGACTGCATGGAGTCTACTGACCTGGGGTCCGTTTCACAAAGCAGGTTCAACCAACTCTGAGTCTTTTCCTGACCTCTGAGTTGATCTACTCTGAGATAGAAAACCCTGAGTTTTCGGTTCCAGAAACGCTGATTTGTGTAAGGTTAATCAACTCTGAGTAGGTTCACCTTGAGTTTAGCGCGTGCACCACAACTTTAAAAAGCCAGCATCAATGGAGCCCCGATTCGACGAGTCACCTTGGCAACGGGGAAGAGGAGGGGCTACGTTTTTCACCAACCTCGAATTGGAAATCTTAATGCGCTCATACGGCGAGTTTCAATAGTTTTTAGAAATAAGTGCAACACCGTTGCAGCAGCAAAAGTGTAAGTTTAAATGTAGTCCTTTGCAATCCCAATAATATTACAGGGGAAACTGCTTGAATGGTAGCCCATTCATTTATTTCATTTAGGTGCAATCCCGCGGGGGAGAAGCGCACTTGGCACCAGTTTCAGATGAAATATAAAAACATTGTTCAAACAGGTGAGACCTCGGCATGGAGGTTCCTCATTTTGATCATGTTTTACACTGTAAAGTAAATATTAAGTGGCTATTTGACTGTGCAGTTATTTTATTCCCAACATAATACTGTTTTCACACACATAAACTATGTCTTCTCATCTATATCATCCATCCATCCATTATCTATACCGCTGAATCCGTCAGTCGGGTCGCGGGGGGGCTGGAGCCTATCCCAGCGGTCAATGGGCAAGAGGCGGGGTACACCCTGGACAGGCCGCCAGTCCATCACAGGGCCACATAGAGACAAACGAGACAAACAACCATGCACACTCACACTCACTCCTAAGGACAATTTAGAGTCATCATCTACATCATGTTCTGTTAAATAATTAAGCCTATTTAAACTAACACAGACTTCTACTGAGCCAACAGAAAGAAGGCAGATGCCCGTAAAACGGGTGGTGCCCAGCACCACCACCTCTAACGGGAGGGCAGTGGCTGAGGGAATCCCCGGAGGGAGTCCACCCCCAAGACACAGTGCCTTTATAAAATATAATAGGCCTATGTCTTTTTTAAGCCTATTCATACAAATATTTATTTGTCTTTTATGTCTTTTTTTTCTTTTGTCCCAACACATTCTGATAGTGCCGCTCAAAAAGATAATTGTCTGTAAATGCAAAAATCTATGCGCGGTCTGATAACCATCTCCGACGAATATTTATTTCTCTGCGCAATAATGCTGCACCTTCATCCACGGGATCGTTGTCAAAAGGACATGTTCGTGAAAAAAGTCATCTCCTACTGTGCCTAATGGACTTCTAGAAGTAGAAGAACTCGCTCTGCTGACTGAATGAATGAGGAAATCAAATGGCGTGTGTGGCTGAAAGTGGGCGGAGACAGAAAGAAACTCGAGGTTTCTTGAATAAAACCTGGTCTCGACCAGGTTAGGTTCAGAGAGTCTGTTACTCCGGTAACTGACCGAGAGGTTAAGTTACCTCTCTTTGTGAAACAGGCTAGAGTTACCCCTCTTTCTCGGGGTTGAGTTACCTCCCTTTGTGAAACGGAAAACTCAGGGTTTCCCTCATTTCAGGGTTAACCAACTCAGAGTTTTCACTAAACCTGCTACGTGAAACAGACCTCTGGAGTCACTGAGGAGCCTTGAGGATGACAACGGCAGCTTTGCCAACACTGTATGTTCCTTTATCAGCTTCTGTGAACAGGTCTGCCTCCCAACCAAAACCATCACAAGGTACAATGACCAAAAGTCCTGGTTCTACAAGCAGCTCAGAGAGCTCAGGCGCCGGAAAGAGCAGGGGTACAGAGAGGGTGACGTGGACATATTCAGGCTGGTCAGACAGGACCTCAAGAAGGCCATCAAAAATGCTAAAGAGGACTATAGAATCAGACTGGAGCGTGATTCAGGTGCTGTTTACACATACCTTTACACATATTTTGATAAACGAAGACCTTTCCCTTCGTTTGTGCCTTTCGTTTATACACAAACAGATTTTTTTCCTCCGAAAACGAAGCTAAAAAAAAACTCCGGCAAAAGTGGAGATTTTTTAAAAACTCAGTTTAGCGTTTGTGTGTAAACTGGTTGAAAGAGATAAAAACGGAGTTTTGGGAATGGAATGAGGAGTTGTCGTCATAGTACAGAGCCCCGCCCCTATCCGCCATGTTGGCAGGATGCTAGCGTGAAAACAGCATTCTCTCCGTCCATTGTTTATCTGGCAAGCATGGAGGTACTAGCAGCATTTCTGTTGTTGAGAGCTATACTCGCTTGTGTGATTTTGAAAATTACAGTCATACAATGTATTGAACAATAAAGATATTTTTCACGGCTTTAGCAGTTTTATAGTGTAAAAGTAGCTCAGTCTCGCTATCAGTCCACACACATGAGCCTGGCGCCATATTTTCTTCTTGAAAAGGATCCGGAAGTTCTTCCTGTCCGCAGTTCTCTATTTGGCTTCTGATTGGCTTGTGTGGAATTCTCATTGTTCTAACACTGCCACCGTCAGGCTTGGCGTAATTTAACAGCTCTTGATAGCGTATTTATGCGGATCAATGTAGACGTGGTTTTTTTTTAAAACGGGGCTGTGTGCACCTAGTTTTTTTTTGCAAACGAAGGTTAGAAAATATGCGTTTATCAAAATATCTGGGTATGTGTAAACAGCACCTCAGGCACAAGCGACCCTGCAGTTGTGTGGAGTACCCTCAGAACCATCACAAAGGTAGCCCTGTTATCACCCCCTCCCCCGGACTAGCAAACACCTTCTACGCCAGGTTTGAGAGACCCCCTGCTGCTCCATTGTCTCCACTCCCCTCCCCCACTTCCTCCTCTCACACAGGCACTGAGAGCTCACCGCCCCACTTGTAACTCCCTCACTCAAGTCACTCATCCCTCACCCCCCCACACCCATCCCCACCCCAGCCTCCACCACATACTCCAGCACCTGGACCAGCCGAGCTCCTAATTCAGGGCCCTGTTCGGGGATTATAGTTTGGCCTTCAACACCATCCTCCCAGACTGTCTGCACACCAAGCTGCTACAGCTGCAGGGACCCAGCCCCATCTGTGAGGGGATTACAGACTTTCTCACCAACAACAACAGTGCAGGTTTGCAGCCACCTGTCGGCCCCCCTCACCACCATCAAGGTTGTGTCCAATCCCCTTATCTGTTCTCCCTGTACACCAACGACTGCACCTCCAGCCACTCCTTCATCAAGCTGGTTAAGTTTGCAGATGACACCTCGGTCCTGGGACTCATCAGCTTGCAGGAACACGGTGTCACAGCTGGAAGCATGGTGTACATGTAACAACCTGGACCTCAACATCGACAAGATGGTGGAGTTGGTCATGGACATCCGCAGACACTCACCTTCGCACCTCCCACTTCTCACCAAAAACACTGCAGTACAGATGCTGGACTCTGTGAAGTTTCTGGGCACCACCATCACCAGCCTGAAATGGGACACACACTCATCTAAGGTCATCAAGCGGGCACACCAGAGGATGTTCTTCCTGAGGCTGCTCTGCAAGATGAACGTCTCCCCCAAGGTTTGCACATAATTCTACAGAGCCACCATCGAAAGTGTCCTCACCTCCTCCAAAACTGTGTGGTACCCTGCATCCTCTGCCCACACCAAGAACAGACTGGAGCGCATCGTGCGAGCAGCCAGCCATCTAACGGGGCTTGAACAGGACCCTGAGTGTGTTCTGCACAATGGCAGATCCAGGCCGAGGACTAGAAGGATAGTGGGAGACCATCACACCCAGCTCACTCCCTGTTTATAACCCTCCCATCAGGCCGCAGGTTCAGGTCCTAGTCACCTCCCACCATTCCCAAAAACAGTTGAAATAACAGTAGCACTCTCCCCCATCTCTGTATGCACATCCATGTAAATATCCTCTTCTTGTCTACAATATTTATTCCTGCCATCTTGTATACATTTCCGGCCATATCATTCTGTACATATCCCACCTCAACTGTATGTATATTTTTCAAAGGCACAACTTCTTTTTTACTTTTCTCTGCTATGTTTACTTTTATTTAATGTTCTGTGGTGCCATTACACCAGGTCAAATTCCTTTGTACATTGTACATTTGGTGAATAAAGAGATTCTGATTCTGATTACTTTGTAGAGGCAGTTACAGCGCTAAGTCCTCATAGTAGTAGTGTGGTCTCTCCCTGTAGTCTCTCCACACCTGGATTTTGATGGCTTATCACGTTTCTCCTGACACATTCTATCAAGCTTCGTCAGAATAGATAGGAAGCATCTGTGAAGTCCCATCTTTGGCCCCCTTCACAGATGTTTGATAGGATTTAAGTCTGGGCTTTGGCTGGGCCATTCAAGGACAATCAGCAACTCTGTCAGTTTATTGGCTGTACGCTCTAATTTGCTGTTTGCTGCTGTTGCCACAAATACAAGTAGTGTGCGTAATTTGGGCGCAGGGTTCCCTCAACACTTAATAGTCTCCCTGCTCCTGCTGCTGAGAAGCATCTCCATAGCGTGGTGCAGTCACCACCATGCTTCACTGTGGTGATGGTATAGATTAGTCCATGGTAGGGCTCGCCACCATACAATGGTGAGTTTTTGACTTACCAGAGAATAATTTTCCTCTTGTTCTGAGAGTCAGGATGTCATGTGCCTAATAAGTGGTTTGTTGGTCGTCATGTTGCTCTACCATGAAACCTGATTGATTGAGGACCTGAGAGATAGCCATCCCTGGAGCAGGTACTCTTAATTTTCTTTGATCGTATTTGGCCAGATGGCCAACTTGGCATGAATGCTTGTGGTTGCTAACATTTTCCAGACGACAATAATACTAAGAACACTGACAGCTTTATTACAGTGGTCTAAGAATTCCCTTTGTGACTTTGGGTTTGACATATAGTTTTAATTATTTTTTCTTCTTTTTACGTACTCTCCAGTCAGCTTTCTAAAGGTGGAATCATCTTACTGACACATCTTAAAGATTCTTAAACCAAAAAGGTCAAATCTCACAACAGTTTTGAGTTCCACAGCAAACAGTTTTTAATGTTGACGCATTTATGTTTTACATTTTTAGATAAAATCACTCTTTCTCTTGATTAAATTTAGAGTTCTCAATACTGTATAGCAACTACAAATGTGACTAATCTTTTCGGAACTACAATCCTAATTTTCATGAATATTATTTCCGTTCATTCTTTGTCTTTGCTTAATTATATAAATATATATTTACAAAAAAAACAAGAGAAAGTGCTATTTAATTAAATTCACTTAGCAACACCACTCCTCACGTCATTGCAATAATAAGTTAGATTAAAACAATAAAACCATAAATGCCTAGCAAAGAATTACACACTAGTCTCAGCTGTTTAAAAGCAAAGAATAATCACAGTATCCTATTGGCTTGCTGGTCTTTTGATATATTGGAAAGAAATAATGGAAACAGATGCATGAATTTATTGAAAAATGTGTAATCATAAACGGAAATATAATTTATTTAGCTGAATTGATTTTGTTTGTACAATTCTAAAAAGCTTTAAAGTCAATACCAATGGGTAACTTTTTTCTTCAACACAGCCTAAACCTTCTTGGACAAGCTTTCTTGTAATTTCTTGAAGTACTCTTAAAGAATAGTTCCCCAGGCTTCTTGAGTGACATTCCAAAGCACTGCTTCAATTATGTTGAAGGTCTGGGCTCTGGAGAAGATTCATCACTCCTGTTGGCACTTCTTTTCAGTTATTAGTATTTCATGAGGACAATGATTTCCGATTCCATTCATCTGCTATAGATAGTGTATGGACTGCCTCTTCTCCTTTTGTACTCCATTTGTCAAATTTCCATAAACTTTTAAATAAAACTGCAAACTATGCTGAGACTCGCCATGTTCTCACCTAATAGCTTCTTGGGACTCACATTGTTGGTGCAAAAAATACAATTCATGTCTGTCAAACTGTGTTATCTTTGATAGTTCTCATCGATACACTTAAAACAGTGGGAACAAATTATGTGTCTCTGTGACAGACTGCCAGTGACAAAGTGCCTAAAGCACCAATTCAAAGTTGGTAAATTTGTTTGGTTTTTACTTATGTGTCAACACAATACTGGTTCGCTCCTTGAGATAATTGCCTTTTTTATGCTTGAATGAATCACAGCTCAGCATTAAGTGCCTAAAAACAAACAAACAAACAGAACAACACCACATTCTTCTGAAAATGGTCAAGTGCAATGGATATTTATGAAAAAGTAGCCAATGTCCAAAGAACAAATTAAACTTCCTTCAAAGAGCTTGAGGAACTATTGCTAAACCACTTTAAAAGGTTACAAAAAAGTCTTGCTCTTTGGACCGTGGACTTCAACATTATTGAAGCAGAGAGCAGAACAAAAGACAGCCAACATCCAAAGAAGAGCTTTAGAATGTCCTTCAAGAAGCCTGGAGAACTATTCCCGAAGAGAGCTTAAAGGAATAACGAAAAGCCGTCACAACAGGGTTCAGGATGTGTTAATGAATAAAGTTGGTCATATCAAATGTTGACTTCCAAATAATTAAGTTGTATTAATTCAAAATGTATGGGTATACAGTATATGTATAGAAGGAAAAACATCAGCAACAATCATAGAGAGGTAAGTCATGCTGCACATCAATCTGGGAAGGGTTCATTGTTCAGAGAGAAAGATTATCCATCAGCGGGAAATTGTCCATAACAGTTGCCAATCTTCCCAGTAGTGGGCATCCACTGATGATTTGGGCTTGTTTTGCAGCCACAGGACCTGGACACCTTGTAGCCTTGAGTATACCATGAACAGTGCTGTATTATAGAGTCACTTTTGAGGCCATTTGTCAGAATGCTAAGGCTTAACTGAAATTAGGACTATGATCCCAAACACATCATCAAAAAATTGAAGACCTGTTAAGTACAGTATTTTTTCTTTTTTATTATTTCTCTTATATATAATGTCTTGACATTTAAAAATGGTAGAATGGACAGGATGTATACTCACAAATTAGGTTATGGATTTATTCTGTCAGGATAGAAATCCGATGGATGAACCAGGATTGTCCTTTTTCTTTGCCACCTGTAGAGGATCTTAAAACAAACTGGAATCCATTGTTTTAGTTTGGCACAATTGATCTCATGTTTTGAGATTAATATTGATAATGGACATTTGCAAGAAAATGACATGTGTTGCTATGTTTTTAAGAGCCTAATGAGCCTTTTGGGAATTTGACTTTAAAAGGAAGGTGTCTATTTCTACATGCAAATAGATACTTGTTCATAAATAATAGTTTACAGTTTATAGTTCCAGAAAAGGTAAATAGTGCCTTTAAAGCCAGCCCTGTCTGCAGTACCGCATGTCTTTTTGTTAACATTCGACTGCAGCCTTTGTCTGCTTTGTTCTTCTTAATAATGTAAAAATCTAGAAATACTTATATGCATGCAGGAATTTGTTTTTTGTTTGGTAAAATAACAGCTGTATGAGCACGATGTCAATTAAAAATGGTAAAAATGTTATAATCCAGACAGATTGTGAACTAACTGGTATATATCAACAATGACAGCTGTGAGTAGCTCAAGAAAACTGCAGAACTTTTGAGCTACTAGGTAATATACTAACTTCCTTAAATACACAGACATTGTATGCACATCAGTGGGAAGTATATATGCCATCAAACACTCTAATTCCTTTATTGATGGAAATATTAGCTTCCAGATGAAGTCACTTTGCCAACTTTTTCTTGTTTCTGTGCAGAGTGCACAGTCCTAGTCCTCTGTAGTTTACATATAATCATGTTGGAGAGCACAACCTCTCACAAAGGAAGTGTCTGTGGAAAAGAACAAACAAACAAAAATCTGAACAGAAACATCCAAGACAGCTTGACAAGCTTGTGATGTTTAATATTCAGGGGCTTTATCAAGATTCAGATGAACAGACGAACCCAGGTGCATCTGGTCACTGTCTGTGCAGAATTCAATCAAAGCCAAGTCAGATTTCTCCCATCTTTCTTTCCTTTTCCTCTCTTGCCGTTTCTCTTAATTTCCACTTCAATTCACAGTGCTCTGGTGGCATGAATGAACAGTCCTGCCACAGCATCAAACAACAAACATCTTTTTTGACCGTGTTTATGATTGTATACGTATGTGTTTTTGTGCACCACACTTCATTTCCATATTTTCCATCTTCTTCTGTCAGACATGAAATCACTTCAGACACAAGTTATCATTATTTAGTTTGTGAATCCAAAACAGGTTAACTCAGTTATATTGATGCAGTATAGTCTTATATTTCTGGTCTCTTATTCGCTTCACTTTTTAAGATATATTTGATGTATTTGAGGTTTCTCTATTGGCATTACTTTCTTATGTAGAAATAATTCCATTTACACTGTTCAGTGTACAGTGTTATTGAGTAAGAAGAGTAATTGAAATACTGTTGAAGAAAAATAAACTAAGAAAATGTATCATAGGTTGTCATACGTTCATTGGGGGATATTATCCAATAGTACATATCTGATTTTCGCAAAAGTATGTGAACCCCTGCTTTCGGTGTGACCCCACATGTTCAGCAATAACTGCCACTAAATGTTTCCAGTTACAGATCATTCTTATACATCATCCAACCGTCCATTTTTAATACCAGATTCAACCTGGTCAGGGTCTCAGGGGGGCTGGAACCTGTTTCATCTGTCATAGGGTAACTCTCTGTGTTAGACCTGTGACGGGCTGGCAGCCTGTCCACAGATCTAACACAGAGAGACAGACAACCGTGCACGCTGACACTTGTTCTTTCATTCGATTTAGAGTCACACAGAAAGATTGGGACTTTCTATGAGGTGACAGTGCCAATCACTGTGTGGCCTGTCCGGCACATTAACTTGGAGGAATTTTAGCCCGCTCCTTTTGTACAGAACAGCATCAGATATATTAAGATGGCGACTTTCTCACATGAATGGCTTGATACAGGTCGTTCCAAAACATTTTTATGGTCAGGACTTAACTTCATTCTACTAAAGTCTTTTTGTCCTGCTTTATGAACCAGTTATGTTCAGATTCAATTCATAAACGGTTACCAAAGAGCTATTTGCTGAAAACTCTGTATATCTCAGCTTGGAGTGCAGTGTGTGAGTCAAGGACAAAATAACGTGGCAGGCCTAAAGAATGATCCACAGCACATGAACAGTATTTGAAAGGAACATGTTTAAGAGATAGGAAAAAACATCCAGCAAAGACCTGACACAGAACCTGAGAAACGCACCTGGAACGTTGACCTGTAAGAGTTTATTTATGAACAGTTCACTGAAGCTTCATCAGAAATGGTCTTCATGGAAGGGTGACTGTCAAGAAGAGAATAGAATAGAAAAATATTTTATTCATCCCCCAGTGGGGGAAATTCAAAAAGGGACGGGAAACAGGGAGAAAAGCCTAAGGTATGCCGAGTTACACAAGAACTGGACTGAAAATCCGTGGCAATGAACTTATCGAGTGAGGAATCCTCCCCAGACCTCAACATTATTCAAGAAGTGTGGGATCATCTTGACAGAGAACAGAACAAAAGGCAGCCAACATCCAAAGAAGAGCTTTGAAATGTCCTTCAAAAAGCCTGGAGAACTATTCCTGAACACTTTACTAATCACAAAAAGCTTGGCTAGTTTTCAGGCTGTGGGAAGAATATTGGTGCTCATTCCAAATAGACATTCAAGCTCATTAGAACTGTACAACCGCTGATTTTTCCTTATAGCATGGCTGTGTGGTGGGTTCCTGGTTCAAATCCTGGCTGGGTTCTCCCTGTGTATTAGTGGGTTTTCTCTTGGTACTCCAGCTTCCTCCCACAGTCCAAAAACAAGCATTTCGGGTTAATTGATTATTATAAATTGACCTTAGCAGTGAGTGTGAGTGTGAAAATGCATGGTTGTTTGTCTCTGCATTGTGATGGACTGTACCCTGTCTCTTGCCCAATAGCAGCTGGGATAGGCTCCAGCCCCCCTGCAACCCTGAATTGGATTAAGTGGGTGTAGAAAATGGATTAATGGATTAATGGATTAATGGATGATTGTCCCTTAATTCTTCTAATAATGAAATGAAGAACTGAAATAATTTCAGGTCATATTTATTACAGAAAACTGTAAGGAGTTCACAGACTTTCTAGCACCACCTGTACTTTACTTGAGTGATTTAAATATTGGCTATTTGACGGCCATATTTCAATAAATTCCAGATAATTTTTTGTTTTTTAATTTTGTAAACGCAAATTTAAAGTGAACTGAGATGGAATATGTTGTTATTTTGGAGCTATATGAAGGCAACTGAATTGAATCTAACACAATCTTAAGCCAGTGTTGACTCCAGTGCAAAATTCTAGACATTTATTTTTACCTGTTTCAAGCTTAAAAAGGCAAAAATGTCAAAATGTTTTAAAATATCAAGTTGTCGCAAGTATAGAAGTTTTTTTTTCTTTTTTTTTTACCCTTGAGCAATTGTGGCACCCCTTGTAATACCAAACATTGCCGGCCTGAAAGAGGGGAAGCTCTTCATGCAGCCAGGCTCCGTGGGGCGCATTTGCTTTTCCTTGTGCTTTGGATCACACTTCACTGGGAGAAGATTGGATTTTCTCTCTCCATTTGGGCCACCAGTGATTAGATGAGTCTATGTCTGAGAGTTTAATCCTTGTTGGAAGGAGCACCAAGTTGCAAGAAGCATGCTGGCGCACCCACACACACACACACATTTGCACACTCGCACTCACAATTTGAGATCCAGATGTATCTTTTTTTGAAGGGCTGTATCTGCAGGGAGGCATGAGGCCCTCATGGCACAGGCCCAAGCTGCTTACTGATGGACAGATTTAGCCTCCATTTATTTCATTCAAACATTCCTTTGTCAGGCCCTGCGACCTCTCTTTTTCTCTCTCACAACACACACAAAAACACAACATGTGTCAGATGATGCCAGCAGGGGTTGGAGACTTTGTGTAACGGGCCAGAAAAGGATGATAATGCCTTTAAAGAAAACACAACACAGTATTTAGTTTTCTCATTTCTTATTCTGCTCTTCCTTAAAAATGTTTTCAAACTGAAAGCTGATGGACTTAACTGACTGTAGCTACATGAGTGCACATCAGGCTTTAAATCTGCCTCAGACAGAAGGACAGAGTGATTTTAGCATAACAATGCAGCTTCTCTAATGTACATTAATATTCATATTAACAGAGTCTGACAACTCGCACCTGCCAGACATCTGTGTCAGAGCAACAGCCTGAGTTTTTCTTTGCACTTTTGCCCATTTTTTTCCTAAACAATCTGGACGTTCTTTCACTTTTACCTGTAAACAAATGTACTGCAAATTTGCTGCTGCCCCACCCCAACAGGAGGGTTAGCTTCAACCAAGAGGTAAAGAAATAAAAGAGAAATTTGGTAGATAAGTTTCATGGCAGCTGTTATCTTTATGACCAAACCACCTTAATCCATTTCTGGTAACTTCTGCTCCATCTGTTGTAACGGCAGTTTAAATACCAAATGATTACCTTCAGTGCAACTGTTGTTCAGTACAAAATCTTTTGATCACTGCTATTTTTTTCTTTTTTACATATCGCTGGGAAGATGGGAAATGGCCGCAGTGATTTACTGAAATGTGGAAACATGCAAAAACAGAATTTGTGCTGGTTAACAAGTTTGAAATTCTATATTTGGTATGTGCACCTTTATTCTTCAACACAGTCTGAACCCTCTGAGACAAGCTTTCTTGTCATTTCTTTGAGTAGTCTTCTGGAATACTTCTCCCGGCTTCTTGAAGGACATTCTGAAGCTCTTATTTGGATGTTGGCTGCCTTTTGCTTTGTTCTCTGTCAAGATGATCCCGCACTGCTTCAACAATGTTGAGATCCGGGCTCTGGGAAGGATTCATCCCACTGTGACACCTGTTGTCACTGATTTTCAGTCCAGTTCTTATTTAAAATGGCATACCTTAGCATTTTCTCCTGGTTTTCTTTCCTTAAGAATGGCTTCTGGACTGTCATTTCTGATGAGGCTTTTGTGGATGGATCAACTGAAGGTCCTGATGCATAATTCAAGTCCTGCGTCAGGTCTTTGCTGTATTTTTGTCCTATTTCTTGGGGACAACACTTTCAGATACTGTTCTTGGGCTGTAGATAGTTTTAGATCTACAATGAAATCTACACAGATATACATACATATATATATATAAGTACACCAATCAGCCATAACATTATGACCACCTGCCTAATATAAAGTGTGCTCTGCTCATCCTGCCAAAAGAGCTCTGATCAGTCAAGGCATGGTCAAAGAACATCTGAAGGTGTCCAGGAGTGTCTTGTATCAGGATCTTATCAAAGCATCCTTTGGGTCCTGTGTGTTGTGGGGAGGGTCTTCGTGTATTGGGCTTGATTCCCACAAATCTGGAGAATTTAGAGGTATGGGGATTTTACAAGGCTCAGTGCTGTCCCTCCGTGGAAATCTGCTTGTTAGGGGAGTGGTATTGCCATACATGGATGTGGGGGGTGATTGGTCTGCAGAAATATTTAGGTAGGTTTCAAAGTAGAATCCGTGTGAGTCCCAGGATGCAGGTTTTCCCAGCAGAACATTGCATTGGATCTAGATGAGAAGTGTTGCATATATATATTATATATTATATACATGTTTTATATATGTGTTTTATGATTTCATGAGTACAAATGTTCATCCAGTGTATATATATATATATATATATATATATATATATATATATTTATAAATCAATGTGTGTGTGCGTGTGTGTGTGTGTCTGTGTATAGCATATTGGTTTGTGGAAAACATTCAGGTCCAAAAATAAAAGGGAAACAATGTTTCATTATAAGGGTTTTATGTGTTAGGTTTTTTTCAGTGCCCTCCTGTGTGACTGTACATCCTCTGGCTCCGACACACAACATTATATTACTCATATTATTCTTAACCCCTTCTTTCCACATGTATACACTGTCCTTCCCCAGTTCAAGGCCTGCTCAGCCTATGTTTCATCATCTTTAAAACAGCACTGTGTAGCACTATTTTCTTAGTTTCTCTCATAACCCTGAGCACGTTCTCCATATGAAAATATCTGTGGATATGATTACGTGACATATACTGAACAAACAGCCTTTCCAGCCCTTTATTCATCACCTTGCAGAAGTCTTATTGATAATACAAAATCAAGTTTTTTGGCATTCAGATTTGCTCTTTGTCTCGTTTTTTTCACTCTGTCACTTCCAAGCATTCATTGAAGTAGTAAACCTGTACACAAACACTATGTGCAATGCAGTCACTGGGTTCCTGTAATCCTTTTTACATGTTACTCTGGCATTTCATTATTTGTGATCATCCTTTCTCTCAGGCAGATAAGAGGTAGAGAGCAGCTTCAGAGGAATCCGCTGATGTCCATCAAGGGAGAGAACAACAGGCCTGGTTTTGTCATTTAACTGGGTATCAAAAGCAAAGATGATTGCAGTAGAATTAGAACTGGGAAAAGAAAGAAACTGTTTGGTTGGAATTCAGAATATCATCAGAGGCAGAAAGGAACGCAAGCTGGATTTACAAGGTTTGCAGATGAAGAAAGGCTGTTTTCTATATTACCATGTGGACTTTTTGTCCCCAAACAATCAGATTTTGTCCATGTTTTGATTCCCACGGCGGATCTTTGCAATTCAGCTACCTGTCTTGCGTGACACTTTCATTGCAACTGAGACAGTAGAAAAAAGTTATTTTCATAGATGTCGGGCTTGTACTCCGAGGTGAGTCTCGTACAATTAGTATGCAACCAAGACTGCTCAATGTGGCCGCAATCTGAATAGTGAAAATGAAAGTTGTGGAAAATATGATGTGTTTTGAGAGCCTTGGGAGAAAGGAGCTAATATGTATGTCAGTCATCCAGTCAGCCCTACTGGCAGCAGATAAAACCGAGCAACCATTTTATACCTGAGAGTGACTAAGATATTGGTGTGAACTAAGTTACCGGGTGCTGTTTTCAGAGTCAGTGACCTCTAAAGAGAGATTTATGCAGAGTAAGGGAGTGTGAGAGAAGGGAACAAGGATTCTCATTTATACTAGATGTCATTCAAATCAGGAATGGAGTGACACATCAATTAACTCCCCGTCCTCAACAAAGTTTACCTTGGTCTTCAAAAAGGTGCAGTGCTTTGGCTCATCCGGCAGGATTAACCAGATATATTTCCAATATCAGACCTGTCACCATGGTGTCACTTTCCTGCACCTGCTAGTTATAATGACAGTCTCTTTGTTTTGACCTCAGATTTCCACAGTGGAACATAGTGTTTTTGCTCCTTTCTGCTCACATTTCTTTATCTCATATCCAGTTTTGTTTATCTAGCTTCCTTGACTTGCTACATTTCTGTTCATCTGTTCCTCCATCTGGTCTGATATTTTTTCCTCCAGTTTCTCAGTTGGATATACAGGACCGGTATTATTTTGTTAGTTTCCTGAATTAAATTATCATTGCTTTAGAGATTCACTTACTTCTTTCCTACATTCCTTCTTTGGGCAGTGGCACACCAGCAGTTTGTGTCGGCATCACAAGTAATGTTGGCCCCAGCCAGCTAGCAGCAGAAATACCTTTGTCATAAGACCAGTGCTTTATGTCCACAAAGCCCTCTCCACAGCCTGTCGATGGGTTTCTGCACATACAGGCATTGGGGTCTTACACCTTACTCTCTCATGGGGAAGAAAAATGGTGTTAATAAAACTGGGATCAAGTCTGACGAAACACAATGGTGAATCTTGGGATTGAAGTGATGGAGCAGTGCAGCAGAACCAGTGGAAACTCACATTGTTCCAGATGTTGCAGTAGGACTGCTTTGGCCGTCTCCCCCTGCTTCTCCCACTGCTTGCAGAATCCAGCACCAACTGACAATTGAGGAATGTAAGCAGATGTTTAGCATTACTGTATTCAAGCCCAGTTTTGCTTGACCTTGCAATGGAAACTATGATGGCTGAAGGGCCACTGCTTCTGTAGTCAAATAAATCCACAGTGATCTAGTCCATACTATATTGCTTGCTAAACATGCAGTCATTTGAAAAAGAAATAATTATTGTCTTTTAGGGCACATTTGGACAACCAGACATTTTATCCTTTTTTTGAACCAGTGCCTACAGATGTACATTGTCTATAAAACCACACAATAGTTGTTTATTCAACAAACAATAGATGTCATTTCTTCATGTGAACAGTAGTTTGTATATTCTTCAAGTCTTGGAGGCTTTTTGCATAACTGTCCACCTGACAGATTGCTTCCCTTTATCTTCAAGTGCTCTAATATTTCCCATACCTGTTTTTCCTATTCGAGGTCGCTGTGTGGTAGAGCCTATAAGCTGCCATGGTGCAAAAGACAGCATACACACTGCAAAGGTTAGCAGTCCATCAAAGGTCTACACTCTGATGTGATGCACAATTTTTTTGTTGAATCAGTAAAAGGAAGCTGCCCAGTTCCTGTTCAGTTCCTGTCCAGTTCCTGTCCAGTTCCTGAGGTAGTACAGCAGCCCCAGCCCCTAACATTATTATTTACTATTATTAAATCATTTTCAAGAGCTTTTTATATCACTAAATAGGAAAAATTGTCATCCTCGCTCATGGTTCACCAATTAGAAAGTCTAGAAAAAGATAATACATTGAGAAAAGCTTGAGGAAATTACAACACATAGTTTATATAAAAGTAAAGTGTTATACAGCCTTTTTGTAACTTAATTCTAACAGCTTCCTCCTCATATGTTCGATGTACTAATGATTTGTTAACACTGTCTACTAAAGTGCTTGAGAGCAATGGCAAAATTATTAGTGCTATAATGTAACAGAAACTGTATAGACAACTCGCACAACCATAGAATACAAAGGTGAACCCTGAATAAAAAACATGTCACTGCTTTATTGGAAGCACATGATCCAGTTGTTTTTTTTTCCTGCTGGTCAGATCCGATAATGAGGACATTTTTGCCTTTGTTGTCCTTCATCTTTGTGTAATGTTTCATTAAGTCTTGCATCTATCTTAATTTAGTCACTCACAAATAGCGCACTTACAATTTTCCTTTAAATAAAATAAGGAACATGAGTGTGACGTTGCACTGAGTCACATGTGAGACTAGAAGATCAAATCCCAAACTGTCAGTCAGACAAATCCAGCATATATACATATACATTAATTTACCATCTGCGCCAAATAATCATCCTGTGCATGCAACAGAGGCTGCTGTGAATATAACAATTATTCCCTCTAGTCTAGTGTCATAACACATGACTCTTCCACGATTGCCACCTTCACATGTGCGTCTATGGTCGTGAATGCAAAGTAAATGTTCCATAAACTAATGGGTTTCGACAGAAGCCTCTAATAAGAAGATTTAAACGGTATATCAACCAAGACATGCATGAATAAATATAATTGAGCGACGTGTTCCAAAGGTAAAAGAGAGGAAATGACTGACAGGATAATTATGTTCAGGAAAAGGAGAAATGGAAGAGTGAGAAGTTGTGGCATCAGTAGCCCACTGGGCTAAATGGTGAGAATAAAACCTGATCCTGATCTTTATGCAACATACCTAAATCTGCCTCAAATTTTTAGTGTTCCAAATAAAAATATGCATCGGCCTTCATGAACATTAGCAAAAAATATGGTGCTGATTTCTCAACAAAGAAAGCAACATACAGTGGTGTATAAAAGTCTTTAGACACCCTTTTTTCTGTATGTTGCAGTGATTTATTGAAACATGTGCAAACATGTACAGTATATAGGTCAAAACCAGAGTTTGCACAATTTTAACAAGCTTAAACAGTCAATATTTGGTATGACCTCCTTTAATCTTCAACACAGCCTGAACCCTCTCAGACAAGGGGTCTTCCTTTTACTACTCTTCAGGAATACTTCTCCATTTTGAAGGACATTCTAAAGCTCTTATTTGGCTGCCTTTTGTTCCATTTTCTTGAAAGAAGATCCCACACTGGTTCAATAATGTTGAAATCCGGGCTCAGGGGAGGATTCATCATTCCATAAGACATGTTGCCACTGATATTAGGTCCAGTTCTTGTGTCATTTGGCAAACCCCAGCTTTTCTCCTTGTTTCCATTCTTTAGGAATGGCTTCTTGACACCCATCCCCCAATGGAGACCATTTGTGAGGCTTCAGCGAACAGAAGACAGATCAACCGATGAGTCAACTGACTTCTCTCAGGTCCTGTGTCTAGTCTATGCTGGATTTTTGTCATGTTGCCCAGGGATATCATTTTCCGACTTTGTTAATCTGCTTTAGCCTGCCACATTTTTTTTGTCTCCCTTTGTCCAGTTTTCTCAAATTCTCAAAGAAACATCGAGCGCCATGCCAAGATTAGTCAAAATTTGGGAATCATGCTGTTGGTGCAAAAGTGGTATTTTATGCCTGTTGGACTGTTTGTTAGGCATTTTTGTAGATGTAACTAAAGAATCCGGAACATGTTCTGTGTCTTTGTGACAAACGAAATGCCTAAGATACAGTTAGGAAAAAAATAGGCCCTTCCTAAGTTTTCCATTGTGCAGGCACAATACTGGTTTTATCTATGTCTTTTTTAAGTGTTTAAGTGGTTTCACAAACAAAAAGCCCATTACTCCGATGGAAATGGTAGCGAACGAGGTTTGACTGAAAATGAGTCAAAAAGTAACCAATGTCCAAAGAAAACCTTTGAAAGACCTTCAGAAAGCCTCATGACCACTTTAAAGATTTACAAGAAAGTCTGTCCCCTTGGACGGAAAGTCGCAAATAACTCCTCAAGACCTTGAGTCACCATAATAATAGCTAAACCACGTGTCAAACATTCAAAATTTAATTAGCATTGAATAAAAAAACATTTCAGTGCTGTCAGGTTTAGTTTAACGTTAGCCTGGTTTTTGACCTTGTCACATTGCCTTTGAGTGTAGTGGCTGTAGCTAATGTTTAGCTTGCCCCATGTGTTTCTAGGACTTTTAAAGCTGCAGTCTGCAGGATTTGTTGTTGTCATACGTAAAGTCCTAATTTTTGGCATTTTAAGAGTTTACATGATCTATCATAACGCTTGAAGTTGAAAATGGTGACCTCCGTAGTCGCAAAATGCAAGAAATGCTTATTTTTTAACCGAAAAATAAAAAGTTATTCAACTTCCTGTCCCGCCCCATCAAAACATATGAGAACTCGTGCACGTCTACGTGCACGCCAGATGCGCGTACATGACTCCTCATTCATCAACTCACCTGTCATTCGCGATCATGGAAGACACATTAAGTAGACTAGCCCGTAATGAAGTTCAATAGTCTAGATAAATAAGCGTGGGGACGAGCCTACCTTGTATCGCGCGTGCACAATCGATGATTGACAGGCAGCAGAGCCCAGCTCGTAACCTGATTGGTTACCTTTTACCGGTCCGGTCTGCAATTTTGTAAACAAACCTGCTGGCTTTGGAGGGACCTAGCGGGACATATAGGGGACCTAGAGAACTCATTTTTTTTTGTATTGGGGTATTTAATGTACTACTTTCAGAATCCCCGGACAGTTCCAGGCATTATGCTTGAAAAAGAGTTGCAGACTGCAGCTTTAACACTGGTTTTACCCAGATCAAACATTGTATATTTTCCCTTAAGATTCAGTGAGTAACATGCAGAGTGCTGAGGTCACTTTGAGGGATGGAGCAGGCAGGCATTAAGAGTCACTAGGGGATTTTTACAACATAGATTTTGACCTATGAAAGAGGTCAACTAAAGAGAGTTACATTAAATTCGACCTATAAAATCCAAAGAAACAGAGCCAGTAAATTGAACACAAAAACTAGCTCATTCCATGGCTGATCAGACTTTTTTCTGTCTCCAATTAAAGAGGAACCCAAAGACAAAAGCATCCAGCTAATTCTAAATCTTTTTAAAACAGACACAAATACAAAGTAATTTATTTTCAGTGTCAGTGTTCAGCTTCAGTGTATTTAGGAAATTAAGCAAAATCAGAATTTGTATTCTTCTCCACCAAGGACTGACCTCTCTCTGTTTCGTTGGGTATTATTTTGTTTTGTTTGTTACAAAACATTCGCACTTCACCATTCTACAGCATCTCAGTTAGCATTATAGATTCAACTGACCAAACGCATTCTGTATTTAATGTTAGTTTTCTGGTGATTTGAAATTATATTAAGTCTTGTTTTTTTCATTTGCATTAAGTGTTTTTTTTTCCCTGTTTTTTCAGAAGCCATGAGTCAGGTTGTATGTGAGCAAAATGATATCAAAGTTGGCATGAGAATGATGGCTGCTTACATTTAGAGCAGCTCTGTTGCTATGAAAGCAGTGATCAGTTACAAAATCTTATCTTTGGCTATTAAATCTGGGAACCCCCGGGCATCATGTAATGAGGAGGGTTTAATGATAATCAGACTTTAATTCTACGTGTTTGCTTTCTCTGTAAAGAACCCTAAGGTGACTTCTGGTGGGAACTACACACTGAGAACAAATTGAAGCAGAAAACCTCCAGTCCCAAAAATCTTGTTCTTTGCTCATGGAGTCTGCATGCACATATTAAGGTATTTATTTATCGAGATTAGCATCAATGCAGTACCCCAATACTGTTCTCTTCACTGTGGACCAAGATCAACTCTCCTTTTAATCATTGATCCTCTTTCCGTAGGGGTAAAACACAAGGACCAAACTGACACCAAACGTCATCCATTTGCTCAAAGGTAAGACTAATACATCACCGATTACTATAGAACACGTGTAATACCACTGATATACTGAATGATGCAATGAGTTGTTTCTGAAACTTGCTGAAAATAACGTGTGGTTCAAACGGCTGTAAGAAGTACAGACAAGGGCTCAAGACAAGAAATAATTTAAAGTTAAAAATGTTCTCATGTTTATGTTCAACAAAAAAAGCAAAATTAATCTAACATTAACATTCTATTGTTTGTTTTTCATATAAATGCAGAAGTTAAATGCTCAAAATCATGGTTGAGTGGTTCTTCGCACAGATAATGCACTTGTCCAGATTTGCACGAATGTCCGAGCAGTTGACACACTTAACTTAGCAATGTACTTTTTGTGTCAAAAACATTCACACAAATTTACACACAAATTCAGTGTGATTGCTATTATATTTACACATTAGCCGTCCTACCCTAGCAGCATTTCCTCTCTTGCAGTTTCATCAGATATGAAACACAGAGTCATAGTCGCATTTACTGGAGAGGTTACAAAGTCATCACAGAATGTTTCAAACTGCTATATGTGTTGACCAGATTTAGCTCAGCAGTGAGTGTTTAAACTAAGGGAGTACAGTAAACAAATGGATTTTTATGCTATAAACTCCACAAACAAAGCAAAATCAAGAACATTCAGTTGCAGGCAAGATGCTGGATCACATATTAGCCTTACTATAAATTGGTCTTAAAATGTTTGGGTTTTTTAAAAGAACCAATGATCAGCTCTCCTTGTGATCGTCTTTGACTCCCAGTTTAGCTGATCTAATGCAAAATCACCAACTGCAGGAGGGTAAAAATGAGTGATTACTAAGATGACACTGCTTTATTCTGGGGATCTAAGATAACATCTGTATGAGCCAGATTATTCGGAACAAGAACTGCTGAACAGAGAGACATAACAACAATAATGTGCTGGTAGCTGTCGTGCACACAGTGATGCGGAGCAACACAGATGTTGTTCAACGGAGAAAAATAGTGGCACAGCGAACAAAAATCGGATGAAGTAGTGACACAATGTAAAAACACAAATCTACAATGCAGTGTTCGCTGAACATCAATTCAATTTTTGAGATTTGAGTTGTTTTAGACGGCAAAAATATGCTCTTCTTTTGTCACCGCTTTCAGTAGCTGTGAGCTTGGCTCCCTCGTGAGAACTCCTTAAACAGTATGAAAAGAGTAGGCCTCACCCTCCATGTCTCTGATGAATGACAGTGTTACAACTTTTGAAAACAGAAAGACAAGTTTAATTTTTTGGTGTCAAAGTGATGCCTTGGATCATCATTTTATCTTTTGCCAACTTTGACCTTGTTTGTTTGACTTTGGAGCCAGTGGTGACCTTTAGACAAGAGGGTGGGCCTTGAGAGTGATTGTTGAAAGCTGATTGGATAACAATTCTTTGAGGTCTTCTATGTGTTAAATTACAGAATTGTTTTTTGAAAACAATCAACAGTCTACTAATAAGAGAGAGTAGATGTAGCCAATGACATAATGATGAATCGTGGTAAAATTGTTTTAACTTTGTTTTAATTTTGGAACTTATGTTATCTAAATCTGTGATGGGCTGGTGACCCGTCCAGGGTGCATCCCTCCTCTTACCCAATAGCAGCTGGGAAAGGCTCAAGCCCTGCCACAACCCTATAGTTGATTAAGCATTCATAGAAAATGGACGGATGCATCGTATTTAAATGGGAGCCACAGATTTCTTGGAACTACCACCAGGTTGCCATCAGTGGTTATGCACTTTAGGGCACATTGGCATCAGCTTCATGTTTAATAGTGTATGACTGTCCAACATCTATGTCGCCAATGGTTAGAAAACGTTTCCTCTGACCATGATGATCTCTGCTTTCTGGGGGTTTGTTCTTTGATGGAAATCTGAAAAGCAGCAAGCAAATAATTATTTCTTGAAACATATAAACAATGTTATGCAGGCTACATTATACCAGATCAGAGACGATGCGGTCATTTCCTTTCAGCTGCAATGGTCCCACTTGGGAAGGTGTCCCTTTGGTCTGACATGTTGTCTGCAGCCACGCCCCTCTCATTAACCAAACAGACAGCCGAGTGACAGAAAAATTATTCAACTTGAATCATAGAGTATCAATAAATTGTGTTCTTGCGACAACTATCTCATAACTATTTACTTACTAATACAAATTTTGTCACATTCACAAGCAAACTTCACTGACAAACCAGCCACATGAGATCATCAGCTGAAACTTTTCCATTGGTCTTGAAGGAGTTCCAATGAATGCTGAGCACTTATTGCAGCTTTTCTTTTGCTCTGCACTCCTTCATTCCAAACCACCTCAACTGGGAGTTCAAGTAGCCCCCCCTTTGGATTTTGGACTGAACAGTTCTTGCCTTCTGTTGGAAATGACGACTTGTAAAAAAAAAGGAAATATGCAAAGGTGATTAATATAAGCAAGAGCGTGTGGTAAATATTGTAATACAGTTCATAGAAAATACAAAATTATGACATTTAGCATTGGCAAAAATGGTGTGTTGGGTTGTGAAGTAATAAATATGTTTTTACAGTATACTGCAAGTTATACACAAAATATTTTCACAGGTAAAGTTATATGCTAAATGATACTGTACTCTTTCCAAAAATGAATGAGAAGTGAAAAGCATATTGTGAAGACCCTTGATGGTCAGTCACTTTAACCCTTTATCATAAATTTTCTATGTGCCGGTTTAATGTCGTGAAACTGTGTATTTAAGGTCTTTTTTTCTGATCTGAACCTGACCAGCAGCTTAGAGCAAAACGGGAAAAAACCCGCCCTTTGTCATGTGTGACAAAGGGCGTGAGTGTGACATGGTTGACAAAAAGAAACACATGTCAACACATGCTTCTCAGTTGTGCAACTAACTTTAACACAACAGAGATTTTTTAAATCATGCAAATAGCAGCATATTTTGAAAAAGGAAAGAAAAAAAATTTTCAGCAGGGGCCTTATACTTTCCAACCAAATCATATCTAATTTATCACACAAACTCATCAATTTCCATGGAGTATTAGCAATTTTGCGGACAGACTGATGTTTGTACCTTATAGTAATAATGGGTTGTTGGTTCTCCTTTTAGTACTTTAGTTTACCTGCTGCCTTAAAAATGGATCATCACTGTAGTTAGATAGAGCTGTTAAGTGTGCACAAACTATGAAAAGACACAACACAACTAAATGATTTGACTCAACCTTTCCAGGTAACAATTTCATGAAGCTATGTTTAATTATTATTTAGGATTTTTAAAAGTTTGTTTGCTTTTTGGACATTTACATTACTAAATAATCTTTAGCCACTTAGCGAGGATACACAATTTGTTCCAATTTCTTTTGTTGCATCTGCAAAAGACAACAAAGATACAAAACAAAGATATTGTTGTTGCACCAACGAAGAGCTGAAAACTTGATGTGTCTTGATATGTGAAGTATGTCCTTAGAAATGAAAAAACTGCACAAGTGAAGGGTGAAAGAAGAAATCAAATGCCTAAAACCCTATCTACAGCAAATGTTCTTGAGAAACAGTGTAAAATTGAACAATTAAGGGCCATTTCAGACCAGGGCGGCAAAGCGTGGCGGAACGGAAGCGATTTTCACCGGCGGAGGTGAAAATACATGGAAACAGATCTGTCCTTGCACACCGACGCGGCGGTAGTCGGGCGGTAGCGGCGCAGAGACGCCTCCGTCCCGCGCTGCTTTTGGAAAATAGAACTCGAGCGGAATTTGGACGGCAGCGGCCAACGGCGGCCGGCGGTGTCCCGTTGAAATGAATGGGGAATGCAGACAGGGCTGGAGCAGAACTACCGCGGCCGCGGACTGTCCGGTGTGAAAAGCCAAGTTGAACACACCGCCTGATAACCGGCGTAAGACTGCCGTCGTTTCGCTGCCGCCACGCCACGCTCTGGTCTGAAATCGGCCTAAAGCTGCAGTCGGCAGGTTTTCAAAATTCCGAGTCTAAAGTCGGAAAATTTGAACTGATACAACTTTCAGGTCCCTCCCCCAACCTCCAACAAGCTCCGAATCGCCCCCCCAAACCCCTCCCCCTCTGTGGAAGAGGTTGTGCACATGAGTTCACACCAGTGTGAGCGCACACAAGCTGCGGGCAGACTCACGCTCAGCAGCGTGTGCACAAGCTGTGATTGACAGGTAGGATTCCTCCACCCTAACTTGATTGGTTAAAAACAGCCGGGAGCGCTCGGTTTTTGCAAGCATGATTACAGGCTTCAGAGGGAGCTACAGATTTCGTTATTTTTTCTAAACAGCCTAACAACTAACACGGCCCAGAAAATCATCGGCCACCCCCTTCCCTCCCTACAGGACCTCCACAGCACCCGTTGCCTGAGAAAGGCACGCAGCATCCTGAAAGACAGGTCCCACCCAGGCCATCGGGTGTTCCAGCTACTGCCCTCTGGCAGACGTTTCAGGATGCTCAAAACACGCACTAACAGACTCAGAGATGGCTTCTACAACAGGGCCATAGCTCTGTTAAATGAAAACACATGACACAATCTTCCACAACATCTCTCATGTGCAATAACAGTTGGAATAAGCTCTGGAAATACATGTGCAATATACGGAAAGTGCAATATTCTCTCTCTCATACTGACGCATATGTATCTGTTTACGGTCACTTTTGTGTAAATTAGTATAGTGTCCTTTTTTGTGTGTTTGTCTATTTGATAAGTTACATGTCTTGTTTATTTATTATTTATTCCTTGGCACTGAGGTGAGAGTTTGTAACTTAATTTCGTTGTCTAATGTATATTTTTTATACTATTTGTGCAATGACAATAAAACTGAACTTTTTTTTTTTTTTTGAATATTCTACTTCCAGAATCCCATGACAGTTCAAGCTAATATGACTAAAAAAAAGTTGCCGACCGCAGCTTTAAGCAAAGGTTTGACACAGAACCTGAAAAATGCACCTGGCACGGTTGACATATGTAGTGTATTCTTAAGCCTCATCAGAAATGGTCTCCTTGGAAGAGTTGCTGTCAAGAAGCCATTCTTAAGGAAGGGAAACAGAGAGAAAAGGCTGAGGTGTGCCAATTGAAACAAGAACTGGACTGAAACTTGGTGGCAACAGGTCTTATGGAGTGATAAATCCTCCCCGGAGCCAATACCTCAACATTATTGAAGCATTGTTGGATCATCTTGGCAGAGAACGGAACAAAAGGGGGCCAAAATCCAAAGAAGAGCTATGGATCATCCTTCGAGAGGCCTGGAGAACTTTTCCTGAAGAGTACTTTAAAAAATTACAAGAAAGTTTGTCTAAGAGGGTTCAGGGCTGTGTTAAAGAGTAGATATCAAATATAGACTTTCGATCTTGTTAGAATGGTACAAACTCTGTTTTTGCCTTATATACTGTGATTACATTTATGTTTGTACAAATTTCAACAAATTGTTGCCCCTATTTCCCATTTCCCATGTAAAATGTGGGGTGACTCAAGATTTCTGCAAAGTACTGTAACTCTAAATGTGAAACTCTGACGCTATTTTATCATTTTCATACCCTCAGAATTAATCTGCAAATAGAATTAAACAGTGTCTGTGCATACAATCAACAACGTACTATCATTTTGACAAATATAAAATAAACATCTAAAAATCTCCTAATACTTATTCTGCATCCTGTACACGTAATGGCACAGGATATGCATCTATCGCTATATGTATATATATGTATGAGGCCATTTACCTCTTTTTGCCATGAGCTTAACACCACTGACCTTCTCCAAGCTAATGACCCTTGTCATCACACAGGCTTCACACCAGCTCTTTACACCAGGGTGACAGTATAAACAATCTCTTCGGTTGAGCGGTCCTCAATCACCGCTAGATAAAGGCAGTTACCTTGGCACAGTGATATCCGTCATCATCATCCAGCATTAATTTATCATGAAGGATAAGGCATTAGAAAGTGCACAGGGACAAAACATAGCAGCGCAGTGACAGGGGCTCCCTCTGGTGTGATGAGAAAAACACTCTGAGCTCCATGCTGTGATGGACTAAACAGTGTGTATGTCACAGCTGTGAAAAATTGTGTTTAAAGACATTGAATGGTGTTTTTTCTTTCTACTTTCTTTTTATAGTCATAGTCATTTTTTTTCACTTTTTCACCATGCAGCTTGTTTGTTTGTCTTATCATCAGCATTTATGTCTGTCTATTGTTTTTTCAAGTAAATCCGGAATACAAAAAAAACAAACTGTGATCATTAGAGACTATAATCACACTGCAAAAGCTTTTTACAGTCAGTGTGACAGGGTGCAAACAAGCTTGGGTTTTACAGTAAGTGGCATGTTAACAGTAGCCCTGGTAGGTTTTCAGACAGTTCCATGGGGGGCTATGAAGAGGACACCTCCTGTCTCACAGGAACGGTTTCAGAGCAGATGGTCGCCTGGGTGTGCAAACTCAGTGGCAATAGCTCCTGTCTGTTTTTCTTTTTTTTTTTGTCGCCGTGGCATCATGCAGCTTCTTCGTGGAGGGCAGCTGACAGCCATTCACCAACTCATCAGCGCACACATCATGTTGGAGCTTGTCCTTTCTGTTGGAGGAGGCAGATTAGATTTAGGATTTGACGATGTTTTCAATCAATGATTTTCAGAAATGGAACAGGACTGGTAAGGGATAACGCTGGGCTTCTCTACATTTGGCATGGGAATTTATTTATCTATTCAAGCAAAAGAGTTTGATCTTGGTGAAGAGACCAACCACCAGACAAGAATGTGGATATTGGACAATTTTTTCATAACCAAAAAGCTCTGCTTTCTGCAATATTTAGTATGGTCGCTACTGGACAGTTAGATTACACTTGGGGAAATATTGCTGTCACTGTGAAAGATCTGGGTTGCTATGCTATGCGTAGGCCCACACAACTTTCCTAAAACACCACATGCATCGACAAAACAGATTCAGGATGCAAACAGCAATGATCATATATCCAAATGTATGTATCAGTTTTATAACACAATTTATTTGTCACACACCATATTCTTCACTCACAGAGCACACAATTAGGTTAGAAATCATTTGTGTCACATTTTCAAATCAACTGAAATGGTCATATGAGTCATTTGTTCATACCCTCCAGTAGACGTCATTCTCAAGTCTTCCAACAACGTGGAGGGAGAGTGGATGGAACACAACACAACACACTACAACAATAAATTGTTACTTTCTACTCTCTAGTTGGATTTAGAAGTTAACATGACTTGTAGGGTTAGAAATAAAAATGACTTAAGCAGGATTGGCAAAAAAAAAAACATTTGTACAGCCTGACTGTTTCATGGAAGCCATTTTTACCCTTCACATACAGTTGCTCTCACATTGGCATATTTTAGGGTGGTGGGCAATTTCTCAACACAGGGTGTACCCCTTTACTGTAATTTACAGGGCAAGCCACATCAGCACAGAAGATTAAAACAAACGTGTGAAGATTCAGTGTCAAACTGTTATTGTAACACAATGAATAATATATTGTTTGAAAGTTTTTCATAAGGTGTCTCTTTTTTTCTCCCTTTAGATCTTCTGTCTAGATTAAGGCGGCTGCAGTTTGAAAGAGACAGATTAGTAGACACAGTTAAACATATCCAAGATTCATGCTAAGTACATGAAGAAAATACTTAACTATTTCCAGTACAAAATAGCTTTGTCTCCACCCAATTATAAAATGAATTTGAAGCCAGTTTTTGAAATTGTCCCTTCATTACAAAAATGCATCCGGGTTGTTTCTAATACTTTGTGTAGATCAAATAAACTGGACTATGATGTGTGATCAGCAGGTAGTGTTACAGGCAATTATACACATATTTACAGTATGTTATAAACTGAGATGGGGGGTGTTAAATATATGAAACGTGGCCTTAAAGCAGTCTATACATAGGCAAGAAAATTGTGCTCTAAATCAGAGTTTAAATCAACTTGTTCTGAGTTTCTCAAATTAAGAAGAAATAAAGGTGTAAAGTTCAGACTGGTCAGTTAGGAAGATGTTAAAACAACATTCGGAGCCATGTTGACTGAACAAGAGTCCCACTGATGTGTCTGTTGTTCACATGTTGATCTGTTTTGATCCCAAGCTCCCATCACCTGTTTCCATGTCCTTCCAGTCATTTCCTCTGTGGGATGAGATACTTCCTCTTCCTGTTCTCATACTTTGTCAGATTCTTCATCAGTACATGTCCACTTCCTTCATCGGCTAACTCCTCTCTGAAGAAATGATGTGTAACATTAACAATCCCACCTACCTGCCCCGGTTTACAACGTTACCTCTGTCACAATTATAGAGTTATTCCTGAATGTGTATAAAAAAAACAAAAAAAAAACACAATCAGCTCAGTCAACATTTATCTTTACTGGTGCTGAGCCCTCTCCACCTCTCGTCTCGTTCTTTTTCTCTTGCTTTTCTGGCTGGTTCCTAATGTATTCTACCCCTTTGGTGGCCTCCAGCCAGCCTTTACTCTTATGTTCTTTAACAATGGAGAGGGAGGAGGTCACTTGATGCCTCTCCGAAGCTCCAGTCTCCTCTCTTTTGCTCTCCTCATATTCCCAAACATGCGGTGCTCCAGTTTATCTTTTCTTCTGCTTTTCTCTCCCTTTTCTTCCATCCACTCTCCTCCCCTCTCTTCTTGCCGTCTCCCCTGCCCTCTGGGTGAGGTTGTCCTACCAGGATATAACTAAGCTCACTCTCTGCATCTCTTTCTCTCTCTCAGAAGAGAGGACAGTGCACATAACAGCAGGAAGGTTCTTCAAAGGATAATGTGATTTTTGAACACACTAAAATAGTCTTGTGTTCTAACGTGTTGGCAAGAAGTACAGGCTAAATTGCAAGCCTAGAATTTACTATAAGGTATTCACAGGAATTTAAGGAAAAATCTGAGTTAGTACAAAGTTTAAAAGTCAATATTTGGTAGCACCATCTTTGATCTTTACCACAGTTTGAACTCTCTTACTGAAGTAGTCTTCAGGAATAGCTCTTTAGGCTTCTTGAAGAGTATCCCCAGATTTGAATTTAGATGTTGGCTGCCTTTGTTCCGTTCTCTGATGATCCCACACTTCTTCAATAATGTTGAGGTCCAGGCTCTGGGGAGGATTCATCCCTCCATAAGACCTGTTATTACTGATTTTCAGTCCAGTTCTTGTGTCATTTGGCAATTTTCAGCCTTTTCTCCCTGTCTGCCTTCAAAAAAATTCTTCTTGACAGCCACCCTTCCATGGAGACCATTTCTGCTGAGGCTTTAGCGAACAGAAGATGGATCAACAGCGGGGCCAGATGCCTCTCTCATGTCCTGTGTCAGGTCTTTGCTGGATGTTTTTCTATTTCTCAACGTGTCTCCATGGAAGGGGTGCTGCAAGAAACTTCTTATGGATGGGAAACAGAGTTAAAGGTTAGGTATGCCAAATTACACAGGAACTGGACTGAAATGATGAATCCTCCCCAGGGCTCAGCATTATTGAAGCAGTGTGGGATCATCTGACAGAGAACGGAACAAAAGGACAGCCAACGTCCAAAGAAGAGCTTTGGAATATCCTTCAGAAAAACTGTTCCTGCAGACCAATTAAAGAAATTACAAGACACCTTGTTAAGAGAACAGCTGACTCGAAGAAAATATTTTGTAATATTAGACTTCATAACTTGTTAAATCTTACTAACTTAATTTTGCCTTATTTACTGTATTTCTATTTCTATTTGCTCTTGCTTCGATAAATCACTGCATCTTCATCCTGTTTTCTTGGTAATATAAAGAAGTGAAGGTTCGTTCAAGACATGTGCTGTATATTAAATTCTATAGTCAATACTCTCACCATATAATAATGTTAACAAATAATCATTCGCTCAAATTCCTTTTTTAGGGAGGCCTAAAACTTTGCAGGTTTTGTCCAGGGAACCTGGTTTCCACCCACAGTCCAAATACATGCATGTAAGGTTGATTGGGGATTAAAAGTGACAGTGTGCTTTCTTTCTTTTTGTTGGTGTCTTGTTTGTCTCTGTGTTGGCCCTGTAAGGGACTGATAGGCAGGTTGCCAGAGATTACACCACATTATCAATGCTATAGTGTTTCATGAAGTCTTTCCAAAATGGATTTTATAATGTAGCTTGAGGGACCAATTTATCCATAATGTCATTACTGAGGTCGGTAAATAGCTATTTATATTATCTGTTAGAACAATTTAATTCACTCCCTCTAATAAATATTAATCATGAATGTATTACACTCCCACCAAAAAGCTTAATTAACCAAAATTAAATCAACGACTAAAGTTCTGGCCCAGCTCTGAAAAACTAGTGCAATGCTGATAAAAAGTTTACTGAGTCAAAGAAATTGCAAAGAGCAGCTTACATCAGGAATTGGAGATGGGATTATGGAGACCAACCAGACACCAAAAGATTTTGCAACTGCTATGTTTAAAAATCAAGAACCAGTGTACCATTTAATCTGCTTAATTCTAAAAGAAAGCTTGAAAATAACAGAGCTGCAACATGGATGTGGAGTGGAAGCAGCAGTGGAAGAACATAAACTCAATGTTTCTCTCATTTTCCTTCAGTCTGATGTTTTAATATCACCAGTCACTGCCCAGGCTGTAGTGTGGCGTTTATAATCACCGTTAGCAGCTGGATTTTTAAACAGTGTTTTCTGCTAGTTTCATTAACTTTGTTTGGCGTTTTAATAAAGTCAGCTGTTGTTTATAGAGCCCACAGGAAACAGTGTGTATCATTGTTATTGCACTGTTTGGATCACTCATCATAAATACTGGTTAACATTTGGAAACATGGGTCAGTATTGCAGAGACTGTTCATCAACTGTTGTTTAAAACCAAGCGATAGTAAGGCATCCTGGGTAGCTGGGAAAACAACACAAACTGTCATCTGCTGTTTTTGTGAAAACTAACTGCCTCCCTGAACCGTGTTCTTTTAAAGAAGTTCAGAATACTTGAGGGTCAAACATGTTTTAAGGTGCAGTTATTAAGGCTCTCTGGCTGTGAAAAACCAAACCATTTCTTGACTTTCACCAGCCTAGAACTCGGTCTAGCACCAGGTCTAAACCAGCACTGGAACCACTGTGGTCAAAAATTGCATGATTGAGTGTCCATGTTAAGGACTTTCCAGCTGCTGCAGGGATTAACTGGATTTTCATGATAGTTTAGTGTAAGAAAATACTTGATTTTTGATATATTTAAATACACAAGGACACTAAAAAATCTTTCAAAGATACACCACATCTGCTAAAATTCTGCATCCTTGTGGAGATCATTTTTAAGTGTTAAAATCCTGCCTTTATTGAACATATCTCTGGGTTTCCTAAATCATTTGATACAAACATTGTTATCAAGTGATAAGGTTATAGTCTATTGGTTCTAGATTCAGAAAAAAACATTTCTGTAAGAGTGAAAATATTCAAAAAGATGTCAACTCGCAAAAGCACTTCAACATTTATCTAAGTTCTGAAATGTGTTAGGCAAATCGGAAGTCATTCAACCTGTAAGTGAAGCTTTGATAGTTTGATGGTGACCTAAATATGCTCAGCCTTCGTCCTTCCACGTCTCCCCTGCTACCATCCAGAGCAGTCTCATGAAATGCCTGCAGTTCTCTAAGCTGCGTGTGGAGTAGGCAGAGGAACTTGCCATCAGGTCTTGATCGACCTCCCTCAACCCCCTCCTCCCCTCCATCCTGTTCCTAGACCATGCTGGAGGTCATGATGAATGATTCATTCCTCCAGTGAAACAGCTGACTCATGGCTGCTTTCTCTAAAATGGGCAGAAGTGAAATGGTTTTACCAATAGCGTTGCCTTCTCACCAGCTACAACTACCTTCTCGATCTGCTGCTGAATGTGCAGGAAACAGAGAATCAAAATGCACTGCTGCAGTTTAATCATAATGAGCAGTGCTTAATCATTAGATGAGGTGTACCAACGTAATTTTCTAGCGCAAGTGGATATTGGACTCAGGGGCTTGGTTCACAAAGTCATATCATATTCATATACTCACACACACAGTGTGACATTCTGAGATGAAGGACATTTTAGTTCTGCTCTGCTGCGTTGGGCTAATGGTCAATAACACATTTATTTTCATCACGGTACGTGTTTGTGTGTGTGTCCCTCACTTCCTTCTCCGGCAGTTATTGTGGACATTTGAAATTCTGTGCCAGCTTCTAGATTGAGCGGGGGGGATTACTCATCTGCCTCAGATATTGCGTTCCTTGGTGGTGTTTGGCTTTGCGGCTGCCTTAATGAGAGTCGAAGGCTTTGTTGTTGCGAATTTCTCTATTCATCCAAAAGAGGAGGAAAAGGTGCTCCACCGAGGAGGAAGAGGGGAAACAAAATAAGGCAGCTAGTCTCAGCTTCTTTTCCTGGTGAAAAGGAATGACAACTAATACCTAAGGGCACTTCCTTATCTTCGGCCTGTCAACACAGACAGGCCATATCATTCAGCAGGAGCTTTGCTCAATGAGAAAAAGCCATCCACCAATGGGAATAAGCCCTTCCTTGAAAACTGTGATGCTCTATCTCTCTGTGCCACTGTAACCTTTATCATACAGTGTTTATGGAAGAATGGTTTCTCACTCTGCCAAATACTGAGACTTTCTTTCATTTCCTGATTTCAAAGCAAGGCTGAGATGTTCTCGGCTTAGAGGAAACAGGATGAGGAGAAAAGGCAGGAAGGGCATTGTGGGACAAAGATGAGATTATGGGTGAGGAGAGAAGATCAGGTAAAGATTCAAAAGATGTGCTGACCTGCAGGTGTTGTTATTAATGTGCGTGTATGAGAAAGTTGATCCCTCGGATGCATTTTTCTTCAGTCCACTTTAAGGATCACAGTTGAAGTGATGTTCCAGTTTTAATTCTCTGCTCTTGTTTCCTGCGGCGCACACATACAGGCAGGGTTCCGCTTTCAACCATAAACTTTGGATTAATCTGATAAAAATGGCAGGAGCATGCACACCTTTACGAAAACACTCATTTCGGAGACGTGACCTGACACACACACTCTGCTCTCTTCGATATATCTCCAACTTTGAAAATGAGACAGACATAAGCAGTGGTCAAATAGTGGGCTTCTGGTTTTGCATGTTAATTGAGCAAGATTGTTGGCTATTTGTAATATATTTGAACATACCTACTTATTTCTTTATTTTTCACTTCTTTCGACAGCACAGTTTTCATGAAGACATGAACACTGTAATATACACGTCACAAAACAGGATATGCTTAGCATTTAAGATTCTTCATCAAAGCTACTTTACTCCTACACAGTCTTTTTTTTTATCTGATTGTAAAGCACTTTGTGATCTTTATCTGTGAAAGATGCTATATAAATAAAGTTTACTTACTTACTTACTTACTTACTCACATTTTGTAAAAGAGTGAGCTAATGTAATAGAGTCAAAATACCCCGTGAGCATTTTTTTCAGCTGATGTTTGAGGCTACTTTCACACCTAACCTGTTTGGTCAAAGAATGCAGACTTTTCATTTGGATTCAGCTAAACTGACAGGCATGAAATGTTTCCTTGACCAAATGGCAAAGCCTTTATCTGACAAAACAAGATGGCCTTGGTTCGTTTGTAGTGTGGAAACATCTTTAGAATGGCTCAGAATTTTGGACCAATCACAGGAATGTGGAAAGGTTACTTCAAAATGCAGAAACAGGAAAAACTCAGGGAAGGGAAGAGACCAAATTAATTTAATTCAACTGGCAGCCTCCTTGGCGGGCTCTCTGTAAAAGGAGTTACTCAACTCTGCTTTTTGGTGGCAATTCAGCTGATGCTGCTGGGAGTAATCTTATGACAATATCGTTACCCGCGAATACCTGCAAACATGTCAATGCATATTTTTCCAAGTTTTAGAAGACACAAGCATGTAGCTACCACAAGCTTTGGTGAAGAACATGAAGCAGAAGCAGACATACATGTTTGGAAACGCTTAAAAACACTTAAGGTCAAAAGACGTTAAGAATTGCTTCAGAACTTTTTTTTTTCTACCACTGACAAATTGATGATCAAATGTTCTGGATGTATGTCATGTTTATCTGCACAAATGAATTACTTTCTTTTTCTGTGCAGTAAAACATCAGAAAAAAAATCTGTGAATGAGCGTGTTCAAACTTTTGATCTGTACTGTCACTATTAGGCAGAAATGTGCCGTTCCCTCCATGAGCCGGTCAACAATGACGGTCAAGCAAACCAGACTTCCACCATGTCTGAACAGCGAGCTGGACCTTATCCATACTATTACAATCGACAGTTGCCACAGATGACAGCTACGCAAATTACGTTTTATTTGTAACATTGCATCTATTCTCTTGAGGAAAAATATAATGAGGATCTGTGAGGGATTTGCGGTGATCATGTATGGATTATTGTGGGAGCATAATGGGTGGAATAGAAGGATCTCTCAAATGGCTACATTTTCAAATTGAATGAGATTTCAAATGGGAAATATATGTGCTGTTGTGCCTATACACATTTTTGTAAATGTAATTACTTTTTGGCATCTTTTCACCTCCTGTGACATTTTAGAATGAATTTTACACAGCTTCTGATCATTTTCTGGAACATGAATAATTACAGACATAGATGTACTACATCACACTATCTTTGGCAAATTTGTGTTGATTAAAAAGTATGCTTTTTAACAATAATATATCAGTTGTAATTTTTGTCAGTGGAAACTGAATTAAGTTGTGCAGAAAGAAGGGGACCTACATGTACCTTTGCATTTCGTTTAACCCCGAAACAAAACCAAAAAACCACATCCTGCAAAAAAACCACCCAAACCACATCCTTCTTAGTAAAGAGCAGCAGGGCTTTGCATGATGAGACTTTTGAAAACTTGCTAAAAATCACAATAGTGTTTGGAAAACCAACTTTAAAAGCCCTGTCCTCATTAAACTGAATGCCCCTACTCCAACAAACAAACAAACACACACACAAAAGTCTGGACCGAGAAAAAAATCGATTACCTTCTGTGGGAGGCGGAGATGTGCCACAATCTAATACACAGCCCACGAAATAAGCATCCAGTGGCAGATGATGTTAAATGAGGAAGAGAGAAGATAAAACATTTGGTCACTGCTGTGGTCGCAGCAACAGTGTAGGAAATCATTAAAAGACGTGATGAAGAGCAAAATAACTGTTCCGCCACTTGTGAACAGATGAAAAGATATTTCATGCACAATTTAACATTTCTAAAATCCTAAATCATAACCATAAAGACATGTAAGAAATCAGAAAATACTTGCAGTTGTATAAGAAAAAATGAAGACATCACTTTATAAAATAGGAAGCTGTTGGCTTTTCTGACATTTTTGGACAAAAACATATTAGTTGGTTTTAGCCAATGACTTAGCCAATGATAACTGGGGTTAGAAAGTGATCTCTTTCAGGACTAAAATAATTTTTTACCATGCAACAAACACCTTCATGTACACCATGTTTACAATTCACACGCAGTTGCGCTCAGGACACTACAGATCCCATACTCTTCAAACATGAGTATTACAAACTTTATTCAGAGAATACCAGATTTTTTTTGCCGGAAAATTCAAATATGACGCTTGTCTATCCCCAACGTGTCGATATCAGTCAAAACAGTTTCATACAAAGTTGGGTTGAGCTTGACTTGTCCATTTAACTGGACCACCATCTTTATCCCAGTACATATGCATGGGAGCGGAATTTAGTTCTTGACTGAAGTGTGTCCAGCACTGTGACGCTGTGGACTGTGTGAGGAGATGTCAGATATTCTGCTGCTCCTCACTCTCTCTGTGGGAGATCATCATTCCTGTAAGTATAGCTGACTTCACCGCACATCTATTGTCTTTAATTAATCTGAACGGGGATTTTTGTCAATGACCCTGTTGTTGTTGTTAATCTGAATTTTATAGACCAGAGGTCCGTTTCACGTAGCAGGTTTAGTGAAAACTCTGAGTAGGTTAACCCTGAAATGAGGGAAACCCTGAGTTTTCCGTTTCACAAAGGGAGGTAACTCAACCCCGAGAAAGAGGGGTAACTCTAGCCTGTTTCACAAAGAGAGGTAACTTAACCTCACGGTCAGTTACCGGAGTAACAGACTCTCTGAACCTAACCTGGTCGGGACCAGGTTTTATTCAAGAAACCTTGAGTTTCTTTCTGTCTCCGCCCTCTTTCAGCCACACACGCCATTTGATTTCCTCATTCATTCAGTCAGCAGAGCGAGTTCTTCTACTTCTAGATGTCCATTAGGCACAGTAGGAGATGACTTTTTTCACGAACATGTCCTTTTGACAATGATCCCGTGGATGAAGGTGCAGCATTATTGCGCAGAGAAATAAATATTCGTCGGAGATGGTTATCAGACCGCGCATAGATTTTTGCATTTACAGACAATTATCTTTTTGAGCGGGACCATCAGAATGTGTTGGGACAAAAGAAAAAAAAGACATAAAAGACAAATAAATATTTGTATGAATAGGCTTAAAAAAGACATATATAGGCCTATTATATTTTATAAAGGCACTCGTGTGTGGGGGGTGGATTCCCTCCGGGGATTCCCTCAGCTGCCACTGCCCTCCCGTTAGAGGTGGTGGCCACCACCCGTTTTACGGGCATCTGCCTTCTTTCTGTTGGCTCAGTAGAAGTCTGTGTTAGTTTAAATAGGCTTAATTATTTAACAGAACATGATATAGATGATGACTCTAAATTGTCCTTCTGAGTGACTGTGAGTGTGTATGGTTGTTTGTCTCGTTTGTCTCTATGTGGCCCTGTGATGGACTGGCGGCCTGTCCAGAGTGTACCCCGCCTCTTGCCCATTGACCGCTGGGATAGGCTCCAGCCCCCCCGCGACCCGACTGACGGATTCAGCGGTATAGATAATGGATGGATGGATGATATAGATGAGAAGACATAGTTTATGTGTGTGAAAACAGTATTATGTTGGGAATAAAATAACTGCACAGTCAAATAGCCACTTAGTATTTATTTTACAGTGTAAAACATGATCAAAATGAGGAACCTCCATGCCGAGGTCTCACCTGTTTGAACAATGTTTTTATATTTCATCTTAAACTGCTGCCAAGTGAGCTTCTCCCCTGCGGGATTGCACCTAAATGCAATAAATGAATGGGCTACCATTCAAGCAGTTTCCCTGTAATATTATTGTGATTGCAAAGGACTACATTTAAACTTACACTTTTGCAGCAGCAGCGGTGTTGCACTTATTTCTAAAAACGTATTGAAACTCGCCGTATGAGCGCATTAAGATTTCCAATTTGAGGTTGGTGAAAAACGTAGCCCCTCCTCTTCCCCGTTGCCAAGGTGACTCGTCGAATCGGGGCTCCATTGATGCTGGCTTTTTAAAGTTGTGGTGCACGCGCTAAACTCAAGGTGAACCTACTCAGAGTTGATTAACCTCACTCAAATCAGCGTTTCTGGAACCGAAAACTCAGGGTTTTCCATCTCAGAGTAGATCAACTCAGAGATCAGGAATAGACTCAGAGTTGGTTGAACCTGCTACGTGAAACGGACCCCAGAGTGACAATCTTGAAATGCTTTAAAGAAACGCAGGTTGACACAGTCTTATTGGGCTGATTTGAAATTGAACTGAGGCTGAAGATGTTGGTCAAACGCGACTGCAGTGGATAAAAAATTCAAGGAATCATTAAGTATTCTGCCATTCAGGGAGATAATAAATGTCTGTATCAAACAGGTCCTTAGAAGAGTTTTCTTCACTCAGTAAAAAAAATGCTAATTCGAGTCTCATGGTGGAATCACATATGTCAATGTACATTATCTGGAAGCATTTATTCTTAAGAAATTGAAACATAAACCACAAGATGAAAAGCCAATGCAAAAACAAGTTACAAGATCATCAATTTAATATTGATTCATCCTCTGGGCACAATCAATGTTTGCAGGAGTTGGCACTCCAAGTTTTATTTGTCAAGATACTTCCTTGAGCATAAAGATATCAGTTTCATGAAGGCACAACAGAGCAAAAGTTAGAAAACGGGATCACCAACATATTTTTGATCTTTGCCCTGAGGTCTGCACAGAATGACAATCCATCCACTTTGGATGACGACAGCGCTGGCTGACAAAGTGCAGAAAACATTGTTGACAGAAGCAACGAGACAAATCAAGTGGATTTTTGGGGAGGAGGGATTAATTGAATTTTTGCAGCACATAAATATCTTTGTGACCGTTTTGTCCCTTTGATACTCAGTTCTACCCAATGGCGTCATAAGCCTTATGGTCTCTGTTTGATAATGACAGGAAGGATGAAGTATTGAGGACCCTCAGTCTCCAGAGTTCTGAATGGCTCATATCCACTTCCATCGCTCTCTAATATGATTGGTCGTTGAGTTAATTGTGGAGGTCATAGATGGATGGGGAATTAAATTTGTTCCTTGGAGACCACACAAACTAGATCACGGAGTAAGACACAGCATCATTAAAAGTAAACTACCACTGTAATATTAAAGACTGATTGCGACCATATCTTTGTCCTTTAATGAGGATGATATTGTGATTCAAAATTTATGATTAAACGAATAAGCGCAACTAATGTCAATGTGGCAAGAGCATAATTGCTTGCATATTAAGACACTTTTGGTAATTTAAACTATTCATTGATGGCATTAATGATTTAGTGGTTGTGGGGTCAATTGTTTTATTTGATCTAATTTACATTTTATTTGTATTTAAATCTCCGAAACCATCAATGAGCATTTATTTATTTATCAATCTATTAATTTAACATGAGAGTCAAAATGTGCTGAAGATTAATTATCGAAAAAAGGGTAAAACTGAAGTCACACATAAGCATACAATGCTTTAGAAAGGTAGGTTCATGCTGGAGTTTTCAGTAACAACTCAATTTGTTTTTGCATTAATTGTCCTATTCTTTGCAGGTAAAATATGATGTTTATAGCTGCCACCTTTATCATTTATCCAAGCAGTCATTTTTCTTTTGAAAGACATTGTATTTATCGACGGCTTCACAACATAATAAGCAGTGGATCTCTGTTGGTTTGTCATTCAAACAAGGTTGCTTTGGATCCATTCAGCAAATATCAATTGTCTTAACCACCTATTCAAAAGAGGAAAGAATGAAAGTAACCCCACTGACAAGTGAATGCCTAAGAAGAACTTTCACCTGAAGATCTTACTTTTCTATGAGGTGCCACCAGGGACATAAATCAGAATAAATTCTTTCACCAGTTTGTATGAAAGCTTTTCAGTAGTGTGTATGAGAGCTTTTGAGTAGGTTATATAAGAGGTAAATGTTTTCACTAGTTTATGTGAGAGCTTTTCACTAGTGTTTGTGCAAGGTTTTGAGTATAGTATGTGGAAGAGTTTAATTTCATATGGAAGTTAATTCTGATTTATGTCCCTGGTGGCACCTCTTACTTTTCTGCCGTGTTCTTCTTCTTCAGTCTGTTGATGTTTGTCACCACAGATCCGGACTTCTCCAGTGTATTACTCAAAGATCTAAATACGATTGATTTGTCAGAAGTTCAAATACATAGGCTTATAGACATTTTCACAACTACTTTTACACAAGTTGTAGAAGTTGTGCATAACTTCTACAACTTGAGAGACTTGCTGCGATCTAGGGTTTCATGAAATTATCTGGTCTAAGATGTGCAAATAACGAGTGGGTCAACCTATAATCCACCATGCCTGTAGGTTTGGGTTAAAATGTTAAAAAGGTAGCATTAAAACCAAATTACTGGACCTTGGTCCAGACTTTGAGAAGCCTTGCATTGGAGGGATTTTGACAAATAGAACTGAGTTGAGTTCTTGTCCCTAAACAAAATTCTGAGCATTTCCATGAAAGATATATTAGTTTGGAACTTAAGCTGTTGTTTCCCATACCAGTTAAGTCTAAAATAAATAAGTTGACAAGAGTTAGACTTACATAAACAAGCAATAATGTGTTTAAATGGTCTTCAGCTATATTTCAGGAGAAACTCGAAGGTAAATTTTGGAACGAAAAGCAAACAATCAAAAAAACAAAAACGATGTGCAGAACTTGGAACTGGATTCTAAATGTGTTTTTTCACTGGACCAGTGTGGTTCGTGAACAGTGCTGGTGCAAAAACTGACAACTTAACCAGTTTGCTGTTGGTATAACTCTTACCACTGTCGCTTCCCTTCTCACGTCCATGAAAGTGTAACGCACCGTCGTTTAGCAGTTTGAAACTCTCCGTGTACTTCTCTGTGTCCTGTTTGGAATCAACAGTTTTGCTGAACTGGTAGAACTTGCCTGATGGTGCCTAATGAAATATATCAGAAGCAGTATGGTACATTGTGCAGCATGAATGATCAGGGGGAGAATATTTTGGGGGGGTACTTACTTCAGGGAAAGAGAACAGCACAGGGGTATAAAAGGGACGAGCAACTAGCTTCCAGAGATCATCAATCTTTGTCACACCGTAGAGGTCTTTGGTAGATTTGTGTTTTTGACAAGAAGAAGCCTTCATGTTGCTTTCAGTCTTCAGTCTGTAATCCCGTCAGCGCACTCAAACAGCCCAAGAGGACAAATTACAGTTCTTACAGCCCCCACATGTTATCTCCAAGCTGAGGAGCTTAAGTACGCAGTCACTGCAGGTCATAACCCCCTAATGCAAGAGTCTAAATGAGGTTTAACTAACTGACAAATGCATGTAGCTTTTTAGCACCTCGTTCTGTAGTTGTGATGACTGTGACTTCTCATTTAGTCTCAGAACCAAAAGGTGCAAACACTCAGAAAGGCTATTTGTTATTTAAAGGAGCTAATATGTATCATTACAACAATTCTGTGTTAGTATTCTCACCTCAAATTTTTTACTTAGTTCAGAATCTTTGTTTATAAAAAAAAAAACAGGAGATGGTACAAAAGCACCCAAAACTCAGCAGAATTAAAGTGACCGTTTGATGACAGTATTCAGGAAGTCAATTAGATCCGTCTTTTTTCATTTCTTTCTCAACAAAAGCTGTCTTGTGTTACTTTCCCTATATGCTAAAGCCATCACAGAGAGCGCAAGACCCCATAGCACTAGAACCATTTTAGGCATTGTAAACTGACTACTGTACTATATCTTAGTACTGTAAAAACTAAGATAGCCAGAAACAGCTACAAATATCTGAGAGAGATTTGAAAGAGAAGGCTCATTGTTTTTAGGTTGGCACAAAATACATCACATTTGTAATGAATTGTTCTGCAGCAAACAACTTGAAACAGTTCACTTGAATAAGGCCATGGGTGATATATAACTTGCTGCTCTGAATCTGATTAATCTGCACTGTGTCTGGCTTGCTTTCATCCGACTCAGTATATTTGAGTCTCCCACTTGTCTATGTTACGTTTATGCGTCTTTTGGCTGATGGATACACCAAGGGATCCCCATTTCATGTCCTGTCCTGTATGGCTGAAATAGATCTTGATGTTGAAGAGGCCCACAATAATGCAAAATAAAAATAATTGATAATCCCCATTGAAGAGAAAATAGAAAATAAAAAATAGATTAGACATGAAGCGATCTGCATGAGGTGAAAAAATATAGTAGTCTGATATAGTCTGAAAGAATAACTTTACAGAAAATTACCTTAAGTGGTGCCTGAAGCATAATGTTGGTGTCTTCTCTAACTTGTAAGAACTTTTATTTGACTCCTCTGAAGCATTAAATCCATCATCCTCTGCAGGTGATTCTTTTATTCCTGCAATGGTGAAAACTTAGTGTAGAACTTTACAAAAAGCATTTTATTATCCAATTAATGGTCACTATTTTCCTCACCTCCTGAATCTCTTTTTCTGTGGTGGTTTATTGCCATTTGCTTCTTTTCTTTCCCCCGTAAAACAACTCTATAAACTTTATACAGTTAGCTTGCCTCTGTGACCTACAGAAGAAAAGAGGCAGAAATAATGAGAGATCAATGTGTTTTGTTTTTGATGGTATATGAATCCTTTGACTTACTGTAGTGCTATAGTCTTTTTTCGTGGTTGAACTTCTACATTCCTTTCCAGAAGCAGGTTGGTCTCAGTGCCAGGGTAAGCTGGAGTAACAGATGGTTGCTGGAGCTAGTCTGGCCTTTCCTGTTTCTCTGCTCACAATAACCTCACTGCTGTTCTCATGGTAACACTATCTGCCAACTCTGAAGGATTGGATTTTTTCAAGACACATGAGCTCAGTGCTGTACCAGTGGTGGACACTCTTCTCCCACTATCTCTCTTCTTCCCCCCTGCACCTTCATCCTTCTCTCTGTCTCTGTTGAATGCATTATTTCTTCCTCTTCACTGGCCCAGGATCCCTTTGTGTCCTTTATCTGGCCCCTCCTCCCTCCAGCTCATCTGTCAACACTGTTTGTTGAGTCAACAGTTCCTTCGCTTCCTCCTCCTGGTTTTGTTTCATCATCCAGAAATCCCAACCATGTATAAATCTAACTCCAATTTAATCTCCTGCATCTGCCATGCTATTGTTCTTCTCTTATTTGTTTCACTGTATCTTTAGTTGAGTTGCCTCTGCTGTATCATGTTCTTCGAGCTGTGGCGATAGTCTTATCACATGACTGACGATTTCAACTGTAGATCTGAACTCTCACCTTTGAAAAAGGGACAAATGTAAGGTTCACGCACTGCAGTTTCTTTCACCAATGGAGATTTGTTGGAGAGGAAGTTAATCAGGCACACACATGCAAGGACTCATGCAAACACACTTATTAAAGATGTTTAATTTAAAAAGACTCAGCATGGCGTAGAAGACAGCCAGCTGTTCCTTGGACCAACTTAGATCTCTGAAGCCGTGGCCATCTGTGGCACAGTGATTGAGGGGGTGACCTATTCCGAATTCAAAACATCTACAAATCAAATGTGAGCCCACACGCATACACTCATGCATTTGCCCAACCCCTGCTCCATCAAAGAAGAAATTCAAATCACGCGAGTTAAGAAGGCATGCTGGCTTTCTGTGTGTCTTGCCATGCACAAGGTGAGCTCACCCCCTTTTCCCTTTCTTCCTCTGACGGCATTGTAAATGGAATGAGTCTGGTTGCATTGCTGTATTACGGTGGGATAAAGTATCAGTCCTGGTAATCTTCCGTGGATTAATGGCTTCTTCTTTATCTGCTGCGGCTGCTCTGCTCAGATGTCTGGCCGGGCCAGGAGCCTCCTGCTGGAATACTAATGACAGACAGACAGACAGCTCCAGCTCTCCCCTATCCCCAACCCCATCTAGCTCGCGAGAGATGTGTGTGTGCACGCATGTCAAAATATGAATGAAAAAAAGGGCCGCACATTTGTGTGAAGTGCATATGCATGTGGGAACAGCAGAGACAGAAAAGGAGACAGCATGCGGAGTTAAGAGTTGGTGTGTTTTTGCCCTCAAGACCCTGTCGCCTTCTTTGTGAGGTAGTTGCTGTCCTCCTTGTCCTGGCTGACACCTGCTTTGCATACAGGAGGGGCCAGGGGAGGGGCAACATTGGTGGAATGAGGGTCCCCCAGGATGTGAGAGAAGGATGAGGGATAGCCAAGAGGTGAGGAAGTGAGAAAAAGGGAAGACAAAAAGATTAGCTGAAGAAGAGAAAGCAGAATATTGAACAGAAGGTAGAAAGCCATAGAGATTTTGAGAGAGAAACAATGGGAAATATGACCCCCCTTGATGTTGCCCTTTTCCTGTGAGGTGACAAACTTGTGGAGAGTAAGTCTATAGGTGGTAAATAACCTGCTGTATGGTGTAGTTATCTCATGGTAAGTCCATTTCCATTCCCTTAGCAAGGTCATATTTACCCCATGCAGTCCCTGGGCTAAGAATATCTCATAGGTCTTCTATCAAAGGGAAAATAACCAACAGTAAACGCCATCTGCTTCCTGAGTGAAAGAAGAAAAGGACAGGAGGAGGAAAGAAAGAGGAGGGGGTAGTGACAGAAGCACACCGTGTACCAACTACTGGCCATGCTTATGTGAACAGATATACAGAGGAGAACAAAAGAAGACTGCACACCCTGGGCTTCTATTCATTTCAGTGTTGGAGCAGTATGAGAGTAGAAACACCAACAGAACATTCACTTTAGAAATGTAAGAATAATTTGAGAGGATACTTCAAACTGACATCAAAAGTTCCTGGAGAAACTAGGCCATGTTACAACATACCAGCAAAGAAAATGCACAGGATCGACTGATACAATGTTCTCAGAAGCAGCAGATTCATGTAGAATCGTAGTTGCCATGTGGCGTTATGGGATTATGTCATCTATGCCATCTTGCTAAAGAAGACCTAGTAAGAAGACATAGTTATTAAACTATGGCCGCAAAAGTGACCAGAAACCTATATTTGAGTTTCACAGGTTCAGTTAAAAAATTAAACAAAAAAAAAGGAAATCGTGAGCATTAAATACTTGGCTTTTGTCAGAGTATACGCTCACTTGTGGTGATTTTTGCCTGTTGCTATGCATTTGGGGAAAATGACTTAGATGAGACTTGGAAGCCCTGACTCACGAGCTGGGATAAAATAAACTTGAGACTGACCAGCACCTTTCCTAGATACAATATAACATCCCAGAAATTTCAGTTTCTGTATTTTGCTTATTGGGGCTTGTTTATGGTTAGGACTACTACTTCTTCCACTGAATTATAACCACTAGCCATGTAGCCTATACCGCCACCTTCTGGTGACAATACACAGCCAAGTTTATTCACTCTAAATGAGTCAGTGGAAACACGTCTAAGTCACATTTTTTCCAATGTGCCTTTTCAAAATAGCACCTCATTACCAGTGAGTAGAAATGCCTGGTGCAGCACACTTTTTTCATTTATACTTCCCTGATGGTTAAGTTATAGCCTTTAGTGAGAAATCGCTCGAGGCCCTCCTCGCAAATAAATGCTAAAGCTAATGTATGCTTATTTTGTGAACAGTTGTGATAGGGCAAAATAAGTTAAAACTTGAAACTTCATAGATCTGGTGTGCAGCAATAAAGTAAATGCAAATAAATGTTTCTTGTGTCTGTTGAAGAGAGAAAACATTTTCATCCCTGGGATGTGGGTGAATTTCCTCACATAAACTCCTTCCTTCAGTGTTTTATGTTACAATTAAGGCAATAGTGTGGTGATTTGCCCCGTCGCCTCACAGCAAGCAGGTTCCTGGCTGGGGCCTTTCTGTGTGGAGAATGCATGTTCTCCCCGTAAATATGTGGGTTATCTACAGGTGCTCCAGCTTCCTTCCCCTTTTCCAAAAACATGCATGTTTGGTTAACTCTAAAATTGACCCTAGGTATGAGTGTGGATGGCTGTTTGCCTCGTTTGTTTCTGTGTGGCCCTGAGATGGGCTGGCAACCTGTCCCGGGTGTACCCCGCCTCTCGCCCAATGGCAGTTGGGATAGGCTCCAGCACCCCCGCGATCCTAAATTGGATTAAGCGGTTTTAGAAAATGGATGGATTCCAGTACATGAATTATATGAAAGACTTGTTTGCTTATATTTCCATTGCTGCCTTGCTGTGTAACCCACCGTCTGCTGAGATCCAGTTCAAGGACAGATGTCCCAAATCATTTCTTTCAAGTTTGATGGTATAATTCTGTATTAAATTGTTCCATCGATTATGCTAAATCGGGCTGTTGTAGATAAAGCTCAGGCCCAAGCATTGATATTACCACAGCTGTCTCAACAGATGCTTGTCAGCAACGTTTTCCTTTCTCTAAACATAACACATTTTTTTTTCAAGTTTTGTTTTAGTCTCATTTGTCCACAAAACATTTTTTACCACAGTCTCCTGGTTTGTCCACATGTTATTAATAATAATAATAATAATATATAAGTTTTATATAGCGCTTTTCCGAATGCTCAAAGACGCTTTACAAAGGAACAAACAAAAACGAGACATTAAAACAAAAAGATGTTCTGAGGTCTTCTTCCTGAAGGCCATGCACACCATTGTTGTTCAGGGTTCGACTGATGGTGGAATCTGAACATAAAATTCAGTCAATGGGAGAGAGGCCTTAGTCACTTGGAAGTTACTGCTGGTCTCTTTGTGACCGTGCATACTGTACTGTGACATGCCTTACTGTTGAAGTGATCTCTAATGGGTGAGATCGTCTGGGGAAGATAACAATGCTGAGACATTTCCTCTGATTGTACTGTGTGACTATGGATTGGTGGAAACAAAACTCTTTTCGAGATGATTTTTTTTTCAGCCTAATGAGCATTAAAAAACTTTTTTCTGAAGTCCTTGCAAATCTCCTTTATTTAGGCAATGATGCTCTTCCACAACTATGTATTATTAAGCATAGATTTTAAGAATGCATGTCCTTTAAATGAAACAGGGCCTCTACTCAAACCTTTTAAAACATCTGTCTCTAATTTTACATTTAAATGATCTGCTAGACATAACTACTAAAATTACAAATATTGTAGGCACTCGACTGATAAATAAAATTTGATTATTTTCCTTGATAGCTTATATAAATCAGACAGAATAAGACTTTATTTCACATTTAGGGTCTATTTATGTACTTTCTAAACATGTGTGCATTTGGGGATGTTTTAGGTCATATTTATACAAATATGTAGAACATATTTAAAGGGTTCAAAACAATATGAACTCATGTAAAAACATTGCATTATATGTTTGTATTTACAATTTTGTTAATGCATGAAACCGAAGCATAACTTGATCAAGGTGGAAAAAAATTCTGTAACCTAAAAAAGAGACACTCTACGCTAGCAGCGTCAGAGGTAGCAAATTAAACCAAAACCAAACCACATGCCTCCTGTTGACAAATGCAAGTCTCGTCACTTGAACAAACTTTATGTTTGGAGAGATTCTAAGTAAAAAGTCGACATAATAAGCCAGCATCAGTGGGCCTGTTTTTCACTCTATTTCTCACACAAATGCACAAGCAGCTAGCAAGCAAGTCACATTACAGTGGCTTCATTTTTTTAGCCTTTTCCTTGCAGCTGTTCTTTACAAGTCACATCGTGAATAGTGGTAGGCTGTTTCATTTGGTGTTCACTTAGAACTCCATGAAGGGACTTCTCTGTTAGCTCATGTGTGTTTGTGTGAGGGAGAGATGAACAGAAAACGAGAAATGTCATGATGTGACTCCTCATTCCACATTTTCATTTGCTCCCTTCCCCTTTCTCCTCTCAAGTTATTATTTATCTTTTTTTCATGTTGCCCCCTATCCGCCTTTCTCCTCCCTCCTCCTGAACTTCCCTGTGTTATTTCCTGTGTGGTCCCAAGAATCTCCCTCCTCACTTTCATCTTACTTGAAGAGATAATGAATTTAATTGCATCATCCAAACAGTCATTTGTCAAAACTTTGACTTTAAAAAAAATTCTCTTTGATCACACAATGCCAATAGGTATAGGTTTTCTGTGAAAAAAATATGCATTCTTTTGATCCTGCAGAATATCTAAAGTATAAAAATCTGTATAATGGCATTAGCTGTTATTTCTTTAATTGACATGTTATCTATGGCAAGCATCATATTAGAATGGAACAAATGCAGAATATCCAACTGGAGGTCATGTCAGCTTGTAGTAGGAGGCCCAACAGTGCTCAGCTTGTGACATCATGTTTAGACAGTACTGAGTCAGAGCAGGTGTACAACCACAAGCCAGAAGACTGCAGCTAGTTTAACACTTTCACAGTCATTTTCACGGGCCTCGAGGAGGCCTAAAAAAGCATTGCATAAATGATATGTACAGCTGGGTGGAATTAAAGCATTATTTGATTTTCTTGTTTGGTCGCAGTCCTTATGAGCAGTCAGTAGACAGTGGTGAGCACTCTCAGTCTGAAGAATCAGGGAGGAATTCTGACAAGGGAAATAAGCCACTCAAAAGGGACCATTACACTGAGTGAATTTTACTGTGTAACTTTTGCAGACATTCAAATATCAGACAGTTGTTGATCAGCTGTGACTCACAATTCTACTTAATCCCAAATACGTCATAGTAAACGTGACTAAAAAGCCTACAAAAGCACAGTTACTTCATTTAAAATCCTTGCAAAAGTAATGTCTGGTACTAAGCTATCAAACAGTTCTGACACAGCTCCTGATGGACTAAGCTGACCAGTGACAGGACAGCCACACAGCCATTCTTTGGCTGAAAAAACAGGTAAGTAAATAACAGTCTGATGGATCCATCTGCTGTCAACATTCCAGTCTCTTACTATAGTAATGGTGATGTAATGGTGTGGGGAGATAACTATGTTTCTCGACACATTTTGAACCTCTAATTACCTTTTCTTGTTTAAGTGTTAATGGTCTTGATTTTACACAAAGTTCGATAGGGCACCATGAACCAGAACACAATGAGACCTGCTCTGCCTCCCCTCCAGCCTGCCTCTAGAAGTCAGGTGAAGAGGCAGCAGGTTCAGACGGTGTCAGCCCCAGGATCCTGAAGGCCAGTCTGAAACAGCTATATTGGATTCAACCTTGGCTTCAGTCAGGAAAAAGTTCCAGTTCTGTGGAATACAATATGCCTTATTCCAGTACCTAAAAAAATCTCTCTCAGTGACAGCAAACCAGTCGCCTAAACATCCCACATCATGAAAGTCCTGGAGAGACTATTAATGGCTCACTTTAGGCAGGTGAACACCTTTCAGGACCTACAACAGTTTGCTTATCATCCTGGGGTTGGTGTTGAAGATGCCCACTCTCATCTGGACAAAACAGGCAGCACAGTGAGGATCATGTTCTTCGGTATCTCCAGAGCTTTTAATACAATCAAGTCTGCTCTGTTTTGTAAGAAGCTCCAGAGAATACAGGGTAATGCCACAACAACCACCTGGATGACTGAATACCTGACAAACAGATAGCAATTTGTGAGACTGAAGAGTATGAGAAGGTGGTTAGTAGCACAGGAGCACCACAACTTAACAAACTGATAAAGAGGACTACTCGGGGCTGCACAAGTTGATGGAGGTAGTAGACAGTACTGCCCACCCTCTACAAGACATAATGTTAAAAACAACGGAGAATCAGAGTCAGTCAGAGGCTTCTTCAGCTCTGTTACAACAAAGAGCGGTGCAAGAGATCGTTGATGTTGGTAGCAAAATGATAGCTTGGGATGATTATTGAAATTTTAAAGAATACTGCAATATCCTAATTTTCCTTTGGGATTGATAAAGCAGTTTTTTCATTTACTTCAATTTAATCATATCTCATGAAACAAAGCAAGAGTCCCCTCAGGATGCTTAAACAAATGCTGAAATGAGTTCAGTGTCCTCAAATAACCTTGCTCGGCCGCTAAATCTGAATCCAACATATTAGATTTGGGATACTTTAAGATCAAGAGATTTATAGTTTGAAGGATTTGCATCTGAAAAAAATGGTGTGGGGCAATTTTGTCATCATGAATGAGCATCTGAGGACAATATTCGCAAAATCCTCTTGAATGAAAGTGGTTGTAAATTGCCGGAATGTGGTTAGAAAAATGGAACTTGATCCATAATTGAGATGTACATGTACATTGACAACACAGGTGTGAATGTTTGTGTAGGTTGTGTTTGTTTTTGTGAAAGAAGAGAAGAAGACAAAGTGCCTTGGTGTCACTGTTGGAGGGGTTATTGCAGTTGTGTGAGTGTGTGCATGTGTGTGTTTTTATGCCCCAAAGCTCTTTGTGCCTTTTTGATTGACTCAGCCTTTGTTGCCACTCTCCATGACATACACACACGCACCAGCACAAACAAACACACATATTGAAATGCAAGTTGACTGTTTTTTGTCATACTTAGGAGGACATTTTCCTTTATGTGAACCTCATTGTGAGGCCTAAGCTAAATCTTGAAAATACAGTTTTATTTTGGAGCACAGTGGAGTTCCAGAAACCTGAATAGTGTTGATCTTTAAACAAAGAAAAATATCGAGTTTCCTTCCTGAACATCGAGAACGAAATTATGATAACAAGCATGTTGACTGCTCACCATTAAACCTGCTTTTATTGCCCATCCAAAACACCCCCACAATCCAACCTGTTCTCACAAGGCGAGTGATTTGGCTACAGTCAGTCCTCATAAGCACAGCTAAAGCAGGCTGCAGACTCTCACACAAGCAGTCAGCCACCATTGGCTCAGCAAAGAGGGTCCCCTCCTGTCCTCATCCTTTCTTGCCTGCAGCTGCTGGCCAGCCTGTCAGTTCACAGGCATCAAGCCATCAGAGATGATGCCTCCTCACGCCACCAAGTGGTAATCACCTGTCCTGCACATGTCATCTACTGAAACCCTGTCACCAAGGCAGTAAAAGTGATGAGGACACTACCAAAAGGGTTTATAGCTTCACCATCAGTGTTTTCTTCTAGCACTGTGTTAATGGATGTTTCCCTCTAAGAAAACTGTTGTTATTGACCGTTTTGTGAAATCCACCAATTGACGATAATAAAGATTGCAGTTAATGCATTAATACACAAACTTTTGGCTTCTTTGACACATTTTTCAGTCGAGAGCAAATGAGGTAAACATTTATTCCTAATTAAAATATGATAAATGAATAAACACTCACACAAATGACCTATTGAAGAATGGTGGTAATATTCACAGTTTCAATAGATAAAACACATTTCAGTTTCCTTAAACAGAAACCATACACCTGAGGCACTCTTCGAATCTAATATTCTGAACTAAAAGCTTTCATAGATCAAGACGGTTGCCTTTGTACATTAATAAATCTCATCAGCACTGGACCAAGAGGCTCCAAGAGGTTTTATCTGAGATTTGACTATAACTGGAGAGCACAGAATATCAACACACACCAGTTGAATATTTGATGCAGATGGTTAGAATGAATATATGTTGCATATATACTAACAGCAACACAGTTTGGTCCAGAGCATACCAATATTTTGGTCATGATCACTCCAGAAATGGTACCAATTTGACAAGTTGTTTTTCTACATCCCATGCCATTGTGTTTGGCAACAAAGAGAAGAGGTTTGCTGTCAGTAAACATCTTGAGTCACTGTCTCTAGAAACTAAAGACCAAGTCTACCTCGGCGTGTTGATAGACTCAAACCTGACCTTAAACAATCATATCAAATCAGTCACCAAATCAGCCTTTTATCAACTTAAGAACATATCCAGAATTAAGGGTTTCATGTCCCAAACAGATCAGGACAAGCTGATTCATGCTTTCATCTCCAGCAGACTTGACTACTGTAACGGTCTTCTGACTGGACTCCCCCAAAAGAGTCTCAAACAGCTGCAGCTCATTCAGAACGCTGCAGCCCGAGTTTTAACCAGAACAAAGAGATCACATCACATCACCCCAGTTCTCGAGTCTTTACATTGGCTCCCGGTCAGATACAGAAAAGATTTTAAAGTTCTGCTACTCGTCCACAAATCACGGAATGGTTTAGGTCCAGAATACATGAATGACATGCTGGCAGAGTATAAACCCAGCAGAGCTCTGAGATCTACTGACTCAGGTCAGATAGTGGAGCCCAGAGTTCAAACTAGACTCGGTGAAGCAGCTTTTTGCTGTTATGCTGCACACAACTGGAACAAACTACCAGCAGAACTGAAATCAGCCCCAACTGTAAGCATTTTTAAATCCAGGTTAAAAACATTTCTCTTTCGGTGTGCTTATGGTTGAGTTTATATCTTTCTTTTTCCCCTCTTCTTTGATTGCTTTTAACTGTGTTTTTCTGTTCTTTTAAATGCCTTGTCTTTATGTAAAGCACATTGAGTTGCCTGTGGTATGAAATGCGCTATATAAATAAAGATGCCTTGCCTTACAGCCATCCCTCTTGGCAACCCTTTCGATTTCAGTTTACAAAAGTAGACATTTTGAAGCAAAAAGAAGTCTTGAAAACAAAAGATATAAAAGATCTCACAAACTACCAGTATGATGGAATGTGCCAAGAAAATATCATCTAAAATGCAATATTATCTATCTAAAAAGCAAGCTCTGCTTGCGCAAGGACCCCTTGCTGTAGGTCACAAAAAATGTTGCCTCTTGATCGTGTTTTTTTATAGGCTTTTCCTTATTTACTCCCCTCAAATTCATAACTTTGTGCAATATTTCCCTTTCAAACTGGGGTATCAGGATGACAAAGGCAGGTTAGGAGTATGATAATGATTTTTACCCAGTAATCTCACATTGCCTTATTCTTACTGAATCTGTTGGTACAGTAAATTGCAATAAAATAGCTTTTCCCTGTTTTAGACATGTTTTCTGTGTTCTTGCACTGATCAGTCTGTAATCATTCTTGTTGTTCTATGGGCATAACTCAAGTAAAGTGACATCACCCATCACTGCACGTCATAAGTATTTTTCCATAAAACTCTGGTTTGCAAATAAATGAACTAGCAAAGATCATGATAATTGCATTAATGTTCCCCAAACAGACTAATCAAAGAAAAGAGGAGATGGCCACAGATGGCATGTTTAGCGCAGACCATTATTACAAAAATGCTTGAAGACATTGTGAGGCCATCTGTTTGAAAGCTGGAGTGGAGTTGGAAGTGGGTCTTTAAGCAGGATAATGATCCTCGGCACAAGAACAAATCCACTAAGGAATGGCACAAGAAGCTGAAATGGAGGATTGTGGAATGTCTGAGTTAAAACCTGAATTGCTTTGTTCCAATTCAAATGCTGTGGGGAGATTTAAAACAGGAGTTACCTGTAAGAAAGTCTTCAAGCATCTTATAACTGAAGGAATTTTGTATGAAGAGTGGGCAAATAATTCAGGAGGCTGATGTCATAGACTGACAAACAATTTTACAAAACACCCACAGCCAGTCGTTACTTCTGAAGGAAACAATACCACTTTTGGGGAGTACTTCATTCTTCCACAGAGAATTATCACATCTTTTCTGGGAACTGTCTAAAAGAATTGTTGAAAAAGCCGCAGACTGTCAGCACAGTTTCAGAGACGGTCACGTGTTGGTTTGGACAAAAAGCAACAACAAAAAGCAACTAAAACAGAAGCTGCAGACCCGAGCTTTCAGTTTCAGATAAACCATGATGGCTCCCAAGCACTTGCTCTCACGGTTTGTGGTTAGTATTTCATGGTTTTGTATGTCCCTGACCTTTACTGGCACGTAGAGTACACTGTAGGTTCAAAGTCAGTTTCAGATACGCACAGGAAAAGCTGAGCTTACAGAAACCTTATGTCAGAGTGCTTATGTTTTATGTTCATACTTATCTTTTTACAGAGAGAACATGTGTTTATTTCTGTTCCATAAGATGCCAAATTCATGCTGCATCTGCGACCTTTGTCGAGGCTAAAACTCATATGGGAACGTGTGTATGCAAAGCCAACTTGTGTTTACACATTTAAGCATGAACTTTCACCACTCGATACATGGAAAACAGGCAGAAGTTAAAGGGTTAAAAAGACATGTAGACGTGCTGCAGCTCTGACAGGTGAAGTGGTGAGTTCAGTGAGTCATTGAAGGGAGGGTTGTACAGATCTGGATCTCATTAAGGAAATTGTCTGGGAAAATTCACGCTCTGAGCTGTTGTTTCATAACCTGCATTCTTGACAAAAGAGGTGCCAAAAAGGAAACCAGTGGCTTACCGTTGTGCCTTTCAGTTTTCCAGGTCACACAGTTCAAAAGTAGAGTCAGAAAGATCAGCACACGGCAACAAAAAGCAGTTTAGCAGCAAACACTGAGATACAATCCTGCTACTGACACACATACATCTGACTTCTGTGTACTTGAGGCATTTTAAAGGCAGGTGCATTTTCGGAATCAGTATCACTTTTGATCTTCTTTGAACATCTTCTCTTTTCTCTTCGACACCCACCCTCGGTTTTTAATTTGCAGTCTTAGAGGGGTTGCTCTGCCGTCTGAGGTTACATAGACGAGAATTGGGAGGGATTGGGGGGGGGATTTCTCTCCAGCGGCTTTTTGGAGTGGGTGAGGTATCAATCAGGTGCTGATGTTACACTGATGCAATGTTCCAGCCTATAGAGAGGGTTACTTCTGGACATTATGCTGATTTGTATCACTTACAAACACCTGAAGTAGTTATCAGTCATCTTTTTAACACGATACAGTGGACACGCGCAGATAAGAGGGCCGTATGATGTTTGATGCTACATTAATGAGGTGGGTTCTTTAAGGCAACTTGACATATAAAAGAGTGACTTATTCTAAAGTTAGGCAATATCTCACATGTCTCTGACAGAGGCTAGAAATCACAAAAACACATTTAATAGTGCATTTAAAGCGATTTATTCTCATGCTCTCAGGTCTCATTCAAGGCATTCATCAATAATACAACTGCATTCCACTTCTAAATATTTCACATTCAAGATGGCGTTTATTCAGTATAAATATAATAAAAAGTCTGAATATCATTCAATATAATTTTCCATGAAAATGTAATCATATCAGAATAGAAATATAGCCTTTCCATGGAGCGCAATATATACAGAAAGACACGGATACATTCGTATATCTGCAGGTGCACAGCACTGGTCCCAAAACCCTGAATATATTGATCAACTGTTTTATTTCAAAATAAATGCATTAACAAAACAAAATAAAACAAAACAAAACAAAAAAATGAAGCTACAGTTTGTACAGCGAGTGTGAATTCAGCCAAAGGACACTGTGATATTCACACAACAGCATAAATCTCACAGCACTTTAAGGTTGGGGTGATTTTCCCAGAATAAGGTGCACAGTTAGCTGTGATTCACCTCTTATTGATATTGTTTTTTTTTTTTTTTTAGCCGTCAGCCTTATATTCTAAGAAATGCAGAATTAAAAAAAGAAAAAAAAAACAACGCAGACACTAGGATAAAGAAAAAAAAAGTTTCCTAATGAAAGACAAAGTAGAACACAAAGTTTAAGTGAACATAAACATGAAAAATCTGAATCACAAATCACTCCAAAACCCTGCTCAGAGGTGTTGGAGGCGCTACAAGTGCTAGTTAATCTTTTTGGAGTTTGGCGTGTCTGCGCTCTCTGGCTCCTCTTTAGCTTTGAGCGAGCCGTTTTGTTGCCCTGACGACACATTCTCACTGGACTCTTTGGTTATGGCGGTGGACCTCTCTGCTCTGTCATCATCTATACACGCTTTCTTTACCTCGCCTGTGAGGGCAGCATAAGGAGAGTGTCCTGTAAAGAGGGTCTTGTAGAGGACTGACTCAATGGTGGCGAAAGGTGAGGAAGAGGAGCCCGTCAGCATCATCCGTGACTAAAAAAAAACCAAAACAACAAAAGACAAGACAGCAATCAAGAAAAAAGGCAAAACATGAGAGGATAATGTCAGGTCAGGAAGATGTCCAGCGTCTGAGGCCCTGTGAGGGCTTAAAGGTTTCAGAAAACAAAAACACTACCAGGAAACAGGAAGCACAATGATTTATAAACACACACACATTTCAGGAGACAAAACAGCAACTTACCAAAGCAACTGGCTGTTTTCTGAAATGATGGATTTAGTTGTTGTTATTGGTTCTGTGTTTGGTGAAATGTGGCGTGCACTGAAACTGAGGAAGTGTTGTTCGTGTACGTTGTGAAATGCCATGTTTGATAAAATATTGTGTCGTCTGAAATTGTGTTAGTGATTTTGTTGATCTGTCTGAAATGTGGTTTCTGTTTTGTGAGTGGTTTTTTTTATCGTTTTATTATTGCTTTGTTTCTGAAAATAAAGTTTCTTTTTTTTTTTGATGCCTTTTATTAAAGTTGTGGGGTGTATTTTCTTTTTGTTTTTCTGCAATTCTTTTGTATTTTTTGGTGTTGTGGTGGTGTTTTGCTCAGTTTACTTATCTCAGGACCAGTGCACCAAATCTTGAAAGTGTCACAAATTTGTTCCCTATCTCGTATCTTCATTTTCATCAGCATTGTTTTGGTCACAGCAGCTAACGGTTACTGCAAAATCAACTGTAAATGCTTGCAATATAAAAGGTATATCGTGGACCATTTATCAGCTAAAAAAAAAACAAATTATCCACACAAGTGGAGACTAAGCGAGGACTGATATTAATTTTACGTTCATCAACAGACCAGAACCACGAAACCTCAAATGAATGCTAATGTTGTACTGTATTTACTGGGTGTGTGCTGTTTATAAATGGAAGTTTTCAAGTGATTTCACCATTTTTCATGATGAGGTTAAGTCAATGCTACAAATACAATGTGACACTGGAAAATATGTGCTTATTCTGCAAGCCAATTTCAGAGGTGGCCTTATATGCATAAAATATTAGAAATTAATGTTTAACATAGTAGCATTTACTTTTCATTAGGGATGGCTGCATATCAGCGTCAGGACCAAAAAAATAATAATAAAGTGCAGGCTTTGACAGAGCTCTTAAATCTGATGAAATGGTTTGCTGGTAATTTGACAGATCAGACAGAAGGAGCTAACGGAGTAAAAGTTGAAAGAAGATGTGGTAGATTTATCTGTGTCTCAGTCAAGGGCTCAACTTTCCCAGAGAAGAGAAGAGCGGATGATGCAAGCTGATGAAAATGATGCAAAAGCTCCAGCCCTGTGGGTAATACCCAGCTAATGTGAGTCACCACAGCTAAAACTTCAAAAAAGCGGAGGAGAAAGGTCATTTAGAAGACAAGTTGTAACAGATCTGGAGGGAGCTGTGGCACCAAAGCATTTGATAGGTTTTATCGTCTAAATAAGCGGATAAATAGACTAAAATATACCTCCCCGTTTTGCCTATCAACCACTTAAACCTTGTGTATTCTGGCCATAGTGTCATAGTGTGAACTGCACCAGGTGCACAAGACTGACCTTATTGACAACAATGAAGATGGTGTACAGGAGCATCAGGTGGTGCTTGTGGAGAGGCAGGTAGTGGCTCTGCTGCAAAGCAAACAGCACTGCCCCTATCAGGGTGATCTTTGTGGGGCTTAACAGACAAGAAATGAAACAATAAACATCAGGTATGATACCACATTATACCATTTAAAAAAACAGCATTTAGTTCATGTGAAAACGCTAACGACTTTACGCATACACTTGAAATATGTCGTGTCTTATATGCACAAATGGACCAAACCAGAGGCATATGATCAAATATGCATGAAAACGTTACATAGTCCACATCAAAAAGAGTTATTCTCTCTGAATGAAGACAGTGCTCCTCAACTGTCTGAAACACCTAGTTCACTGGTTCACACTCAATCATTTTCAACCTGTCAGAGTAGAGTGGAGCTGTGGACAGGGGGGCATACCACTGTCTAATGGGGACAAAGTCCACTTTACAACTTTAAATTGTACCAAACACAACATGCATATCATATGTTTGTTTAATCTGTGGATAGAAGCCACCAAAAAACACCAACTGTGTTTTATGGGGCGTTATGTATGAAGTCCAGGTACAGTGGCAAAGACATTGTTCGAGCAATTTCATCAGATTTCAACAAACTCCTAAATCTCCGATCAAAGTTCCGTTGGCGACTTACTAAGACATTTTAAGGAGCTCATTGGTTTCTGGCTTCCACACACCCCGAACAAGCTGCTCAAAATTACTTATGAGACCGCCTCCGGCACCTGGAGAGGTAGGAAAAGACAGGTCCTTGATGTACACAAATGAGTATAGAAATGCGCACAGCATGAAAATAACTTAGAACTTCAAATACTTCACGTTGACTTGAAAGCACTCACAAAATAATGTTACCAGACAAAACCCTTGTGACACTCGCACATGATCACATACTGACCTCTCGCCCACCCGATGGCAATCATAACCAGCAGACTGTCTTTGTATTTTTTGTGAGCCTGAGTAACCCCTCCAAGGACCTTCCACGTCCTGGTCACTTCCTTCATTCCTGACAGCACCAGCCTGAGGGGCAGCAGGGCTGCGCAACAGTACACCACGTCCAAGGGGCAGTAAAACACAAGGTACCTGTAGAGACACATATGGTTCCTTTAACTTGTGCATATTTCAGCTGCTGAGTGTATGTAAACTGTATCATGTGGCCTGTTAACAAAGTAATAGATGACTTTGACAGAATTACCCCCACAGTGTCTTTCAAGTACCTTCCTCTTCCAGCAGAGGGCAGTGTGCATTTTTAGTGAGCTGAGTGTAATTTTATCTGACACCTCTAGAGGGTACTAAAGGCTTCATAGTTGGAGAAGGGAACTCTACAATGACCTCTCTGTTTCGTTCAGTGTCTTCCACATTTTATGCTTCCCTTACAGTAAAGAAGCAAGGAGGACAAGGACAATGACCTCTTTGTGTAACTCGTGTCCTCAAAACTCCAGAGCCATTTACTAGTTCAGTAACACCAACACTTGCTGCTTCCCTGTCTTCCCTGTTCTTTTCTCCATCTCCATATCTGTCAGCTGTGCCGTTTACCAGATGATTGAAGCAAGCAGAACACCGGTGCCGTTGGATAAAGGTGCGACTGGTGGCTCCGCCAGCATGATCCCTGACAGCACTGCTCCTCCAAAACAGTAGAGCATGGAGCTGAACCAGCAGGCCAAGGGGCTGACTCTGGACACCTCAAAAGCTCCTGTGCAAGAACAGATGTATATGTGTCAGCATGATGGCTGTGGACTTTTTGCGAGCCATCACGATGTAGAATATTATCATATTATTATAGAATAAAGTCTGGTAACTACAGATAAACACTGTGCCTGTGAAAGACACCTTGGCCGATATAATAAGCATTACACAAACTGTCACTCTGTGGATGTCTGTCAAATTTAGACTTGATTTGTTGCAAAACCCAATTCAACTCAAGCGCAGCTGTTCAGCGAACAGTCAAGTTTAATACTTTGGCCTCTTCCCTGTCTCATGCGAGCGCCTCCCAGTGTTCTTAACGGTGTAAATATTAACTTATTGATGGGTCACAAACCGCGCAAACAAAGAAAGGGATGGGTTTGTCAAACAGCTGTAGTGTTTACAGTTCAAAGTGCAGAACTTTGTCAGAAACACTGATGAGAACAATTCTAACAACTGTTACAACTGTCTCACTGTTGCAACTGTGTTTCTGCCCTGTTTAGAAAGAACACTGTATTCCTGTTTCCGCTTACTCGAGGGCCGCTGTCCTGCAGGTTTTAGATGTTTCCCTGCTTCAACACACCTGATTCAGATGAAATGGATCTCTTTAAAGATTTTTAACTTCTGCAGCAGCCTGCTAATGATGCATTGATCTGAATCAGGTGTGTTGAAGCAGGGAGACATCTAAAAACTGCAGGACAGCGGCCCTCGAGGACCGACTTTGGACATCCCTGATTTACACAATAACAACAAGACATGGGTAGTTTGTCTAAAATATCTTTTTTGTTGTTGTTTTTTTGTCTCTTGATATTCTACGTTTAACTAAATGTACATTTACCCATGCACATATCGATAAGACCGACTTTTTTCACTTTAAATTAAACCTGCCAACACCATAGCTGAACATGCATACATTTAACCTCAGACAGGTAACTCCTAGTTAACCCTGCCCCACCTGCCCCGAGTCACTGCGGCCGCACTCAAGACCAAAATGGTAATCTGAGGATTACAGATGGATTACAGGCTCCACGAGGGCAATCTGCTGAATTTATAGCTCTACCTGCCTCCTCTGCAGACTCGTTTGGACTTTAACTTTCCTTCCAAAGGCCCCTTCATGAGTAGATAAAATATTAGATGTTTTTTGATAGATTTGTTTCAACTTTACATGTAATTGATATTTGTACAAAGAAAATAATGAAACATTGTTTCTTTACTTTTTTTTATTTAAAGCTAATTTAGAATTTAAAAAAGTTAAGAGTCAATAAAATTATACATTATTCTTTACCACTAAAGGATATACCGTTTCTATTGGACATTCAGACGGAGCATCCCCTGGACAAAAGAGAAGAGGGAATGTCTGGCCTTTTTCAGGAAGAAGTGTGCTTATTTATGACAGCAGCACGGCACTGTAGCAGAGTCAAGGTGCCGAAACCTTCCTGCCTGCACTCCTGACCTGTCAAAAATCCAATGCTTTTGCAGCTTTATGAAAAAAAACTAAAGAAAAAACTAAAAAGGTGGTCCTGAGCTTCTGGCCATTAGAAATACCGACTGTGTAAAAAACAAACAAACAAACAAACAAACAAAGAAAAGGATAAATGTGCTCTTCTCCAAATATCCTGTTGCCGTCCAATTCAAAAACCGAATATCTGATATGCCCGATACTAATTAACTTAGTCATATTAATGCATCATCAACAGGCTTGTGCAGAATTTATTTTGAAGAGATCCATTTCATCTGAATCAGGTGTGCTGAAGCAGAGAAGCATCTAAAACCTGCAGGATAGCCTCGCTCGAGGTATCCCTGAACTACAGCCTCTATTTCTGCGTTAACATCCACTTTAAATGCTAAATGGTGGACCATTAAAGCACAGCAATCACATGTGCTTAGTGCTTACACAGTAAACAGTCATCACCTTCAGCTCCTCAACAAAAACAAACTGCTGCAGTCAGTGTGTGAGCCCGACTGGCCAGGCATCAACTGTAGGAACAAAAGAGTGTTTGAGTTGCATGCCTCATCATATCTGCAAGTCCAAAGCGAAACATTAAGAATATCATCCGTTTACATTCACCAATGCACACTATAATGCACAACTTCGACTACTTTGACGGGTTGAGTTGCAAGAACATTTTACCAGGTCGTGTCTCCTAGTTTTGCATTGGGCGGACACACATTAACAAGTCAAATTTGGGTAATCAGGTCAACTACACTGCAGCAGTATCATGCAGCATTGACTGAGTTCTCTAATACCTCTGTCATAGTTTCTGCCCTGCCCATATTGTCTGAAGTGGATGGCAAACACTTCTGAATCATCTTTGATGAACATTGCGGGAGGCCTATTTACCATCCAGGATCTTTACAAATTGACATAAAGAAAAGTGAAAAAAAGAGAAGTCTTCTGGCTGGGAAACAGATCACCTGATCTAAAATAGTAACGCAGGTCGTAAAGTAACAATATCCCTCAACCTTACACACCAAATCTGTTTCAAAGCCTGTAAACGGGACCTCGCTCCTCTATCGTAAACATCCCTCCCGAACAGTTGCTCTCTTTTTTCATGATTTCTCCAACACTTTGGATCTCGTGATCAGCCTATCCTGGGCTTATGATTTTCACTGCCTCCTCATCTTTGGACTGCGTTATTACGGGCAGCACTAGATGACAAGAAAAAAAAAAAAAGGAAGCATCTTGTGCTATGTTTTGGTGAAAAGTGAGCCCGCTGATTGAAAAATAACTGCAGCTCGTCTTCTAAGCAGTCGCCTCCTCCTTATAAAATCCTCTAGTGGCAGTGTTTGCAACTGTGTTCAAAACAACTTCACAATGACATAAACACATGAGGAGAACTTGTGAACGTTTCCACTTGAACACATTTGAAACTTAAAGTAGTTTTCTCCTGCTAAGGTTCGTGAAAGTCTCAAGCAGCCTTTCTGGACTCTAATGGGAAGCTCCACAGAGCAAGAGGAGAGGATTTAACACAGGAAAAAGAAAAGAGTGTGGGTAGAGTAGTTTACAGCATTCCTTTCCTTTTTGGGAAAAGAGGAAGAGAAGCTGGCTCCCTCAGTGCTTTGTGTCCTTTCTTTTATTCAAGTTTCATTGAGATTCAAGTCTTTCTTCTGGGATCCTCTCAGCAACTTGTTGCCCTTCGAATGTCTTCTAACACAGCCCTCTCTTTAAGTTAATGAAAACACTCTCACTTTTAAACACGTTTCCCAGGGGGAGCTCTTGCATAGTACTCGTATATATATTTTTACGCTCTGCATCTTCCTCTGGTCACAGACACATAAATGGAGTCAGTAAAGGACAATGGGTTAAGAGGTCACAGCAGCTCGGATGCTTTGCGAGGCAAGTTCAAAAATAGATATATAGCACCCGGGACTACAATGAGCTGCGTGTGTTTGTGCGCGTGGAAAGTGAACTGCAGTTAAAAGTCCACCTGTCCCCGCAGCTACGACACCGGTCATTAACCATGGCTCTGTGCCTGCCTCTGCTCTGAGCTGCTACAATGGGCTGTGACAGAGTTTAACAGATTTTGCTTTCAAGTTACTTCACTTAGCTTGTGTTCCTGTCTGTCAAAGAGAACATGCGTGACCTCACATCCAGGCGTTTTAAATGGGGGTGCACCTGCTAAAATAGAGTGATTGACTCCCCTCCTATCAGCAGAAGCATGGTTAGCCTCAGTGCACTTGTGCCATACATTCCAGTCACTGAATCTGGGGACGACCCTGCACACAGCAACAATGGAAAGAGATGACATTTGAGTGTCCCACAGGCTTTAGCCCTCCCTTCTAAGAAAAGAACTCGAGGATTTACACTGTGGAGGACTAATTGTCTTTGTACTGGCAATATACAAAGTTAGATTTTTAATTTAGAGCATAAGGATGTTTTTCTGGGACAAACAAGATGGGATTTTTGGTTAATCAAAAGCCTTATTCGCTCATTTGAGTTGGTTTTTAACACGTTTTAGGTTGAAGAAGACCTGATTCACATTAAGGGTCATGAAACTGTTTCTCTAAATGCATCTGACCCGCAAAAGTTTAAAATGACATGACTGTACAGCTGTTTCCAGTGCAGATACCGCCACTCATTGCCACTGGTGACGCCAAGTGTCTGACGAGCATTTCTTTTCACGGCTTTTCAAAAGATCACTTCGGGTTTGCTTCACTGGCCGAAATGCACAGCAGAATTCCAGAAAACAAGAAAACAAAACGTTTTCACAAAACACATTCTTTTTGGTGATAGTTGGTTTTCATCTTTTTTACAGTTGTGGGCCAGCGTGGAGCTTAACGTGGCCAACAAATCACAGTATGGAAAAAACAATTATTTCATCAATAAATTCAACGAGCACTTTTACTTGGAACAGTCCCACCGAACAGTTTCAGGCTTCTGAGCCGTCTTCTCAGACCTTCTGAGAAGAAACGACGAGATTAATTCAAGCTTTTGAAACTGCTAAATGCACAAAGATGAGTTTTGGTGGCTGTTATGTGTATTTGTCCTGTATTGCCCTCGATCATTTTCTAGCAGATAAACTGCTCTTTGTGCAGTAGGGTAGCCAAGACGAAACAGTTGGAAACAGTTGGAAAAGCTGCTGGGTGGCCAGTCTTATCTGAGAGATGTCAGCCATTACAACGATTGACACAACCACTAAACCAGCAGCTTGGTTGCTTAATAGCTGCACAACTCCCTGGAGTTAACCTTGAAAACATGTCCCAACCTAGAATTTAGGGAGATAAAATAACACGCTTCTGCGTGCACCACATGTATCATCAACAGTAAATGCAACTCATTGCATCATAACACAGGATATTTGGCTGATAATACAGTACTTTGATACTTCAGACTATTACTGCAGGACGTTTACTTGTATCAAAGTTAGTCTATTATCTTTATAAGTTTTCCTTCCGTAGAGGATCTGACAACTTTATTTAATGATTGGATGCATTCATTTATCTTTTCAGATTGTGCTATTGGATATGATCAATTTAAATTAAACAAAAAGCAGTAATATATTATTTTCCAGCTCAAAACAATTAGACATTGGTCAGGTGTCTTTACTTTAGTCAACTTTTAGCTGGTTTTGTTGATTAAACCAGATTTGTCAAGATGACAGGATACAATGTACTCCTATACATACCACTAATCATTGCTTTTCTTTAATTAATTAATCTAATCAGGGCTGTGACTAGGGATTACTTTTCATCAATCGCCTGCTATGTGCAAAAGTTACTTTTTCCTCTTAAATAAATAGTCACAGTCTCTACTTGCAGCAGCAAAGTCTTCTAATGTCCAGTTTTGTTCAGCCAAATGTAAAAAATATTCAGTTATAAATAACACAGTGTAAAAAAATAAAAACTGAACAGTTTATCTAGTCTTTGCAGGGCCTGGAATATGAGACTGTTAGATATTTTTCTTTTAAATTTTATGGTTGAAAAATGCAAATATTTCAAACTTAACAAAAGGGGAAAAACGGGAGAATAATAATAACAACTAACTGACAGAGGTTTTCGAGTACACTGTAGCTTAGTTCAACAAAGTTAACCTCGTGGAACAAAAGGCTGTGACTTGAGTTTTGTGTGCACTTCCAACTGTGCTTGAGTAACATTTAAGGAGGCATATTGTCACACTTTAAGTTTCTATTCAAACTTCACCACCAGAGCAAAGTGAAGCAGTTGCTCCCATAAACTAAAAAATCGTGCATCTGAACTTTCCACTTACCTGGCTGCTCCCTCAGAGCCATGACCGACACGATATAGTGCGCTATGTCAAAGTAAGGAAACATGGACATGTTTGCTAATCCGTGGGACAGTTCGTCCAAATACAGCAACCCGAATAGATCCATAACCGCGTTCCTGAGGCAGTTTAACAGTAACAGTAACTATTCTAGTTCATTCCAGCGAGGACTTGGAAAGAAGAAAGGGCACAGGTCCAACTCTGAGCATCAGCACGAGCGCTTGGCTTCATACGCTGTCTGTAAAGTCCGACACAAGTCAGTGGCCGGCGGCAGCTGTGTGTTGCTGCTGCTGCTGTCGGGCTGTTTACAGCTGGTTAGCTGACCTCACGTATCGCCGCACGTAACTGGGCAACAGATCTGTGATGCTATGGGATGGTCATCATCGGTGTACCCGCTGTCATCCGCGCATAGTCGGAATTCCTGCTTCTTCTTCCGCCATGCTAGTGATGTGGCAGGCGGAGATAGAGGGGCTTTGTGATTGGAGGAACGAGAGCACCGTGAGCCAATCACATGTAAGAGGGTGGCTGCATGAGGCCAGGGTTAAATGCAAACAAACCGGCTTTTTTTTATAGGGACACTAAAACGCCAACAGTATGTTCATTTCCAGTTCAGGTATACTTCCTGTATTTTATTTATCACCTGTATAGGCATATGTACTTGTAAAACACTCTAAAGGTAGTAATGTCACATACCTGAGTGATATCTAAGTAATTCTAAAGTTTTCAACAAAAGCAACAAACTATGATCACTTTATCGTGTATCAAAATTTTATTTTTTCTATGTCAAGTATAGTTGTTTGTTTTAGTTTTGAAGGGGAATCAGTATTTTAAAGCTTTCGTGTCCAATCCTGAATCAAAATCCACAAGCTATGATGAAGCTACACAAACAGAGAAACTATTTGTTTTCTGATTGAAATGTTGTTTATCTATTTAGTTATTTGCAAAAAAAGAAGTTATAAAGGTTATGTAATTTTTGGCAAAACCAATTAGTTCTGTTTTTTGCTAACAAGCTTTCTGGATTTTGGACTGCCCTCCTTTTGTGATGATCTTTAGCTCTGAACTTTCTCTCCAATCACGGACACTCAGTGAAAACAAAACCCACCCTATTATTAAGCAGCTTGAGCCCCAGCTCAAAGAGAAGTCCCTTTTTATGTGTGTTTTGTGCAAGGAAAAAGGGCGAGACTTGTCAAAGTTTTGTGATTTACTGCAGAGGTTCACACTTTGAAATCATACATTTTAACATACATTAACCCATAAAGGGAGTTGGGCGGGTAACTCTTTGACATCAAAACACTAAATTCAGAAATTATGATGAGGTGGCCTGTGAGTTACTAAATACATGGGACCAGCTTGGTGGGTGAAACGTAAACCAGAATCCAATGTACAATTGGATTCAAAGTGCATCTAAAACCTTCTTGACTTTGATGTCATGTAAGTTATGGACTAAATCAGGTAATGCTGCTGTACACTGGGCCAACATACTGAAGTCTGTGTTGAAATATTAACCATGTGTGAGCATGACACCTGGTGGTGAGCCTTCATATTGGCCTTTTTTCTTTGTGCCTTGTTTTTTTTAAACATATAATTAAGCACACCCTAAGAAAATGGATGGATTATTATCATCATTATAGGGCTGCATGGTGGGGTGGTGGTTAGCACCGTCGCAGCAAGAGGATTCCAGGTTCGATTCCCGGTTGGGGCCTTTCTCTGTGGAGTTTGCATGTTTTCCCCGTGTATGTGTTTGTTCTCTCCGGGTACTCTGGCTTCCTCCCACTGTCCAAACAGTTAATTGGTTGTTTTAAATTGTCCCTAGGAGTGAGTGTGAGAGTGCATGGTTGTGTGTCTTGTTTGTCTCTGTGTGGCGCTGAGATGAACTGGCGATAGGCTCCACATAATTTCATGAGTTTATATTTTGTATGAATGATAAAGTCAAAGTCAAATTTATTTATATAGCACATTTCATGTACAAAACAATTCAAAGTGCTTCACATAAAATAAAAGCATTGCAGCAGGGAGGGTAAGAAGCATTAAAAATACTTGAAAGAATATAAAGAGAAACAAATAAAATAATTTAAATGAATTTAAAAACAAACAACAGTCTTGATAAGTTCAAAGATTTCATGCCGCGCAGATTTCATGAGAAAATAAATGTTTTTAATCTGGATTTAAAAATGTCTACATTTGGTGAAAGTTTAATCTCCTCTGGCAGTTTGTTCCACTTGTTTGCAGCATTACAGCTAAATGCTGCTTCTCAAGATTCAAGATTCAAGATAGTTTTGTTTGTCACATACACAATCATACACAGTACAATGAGCAGTGAAATTCTTCCTTGTCCTGCTACCAATAAAAAGATAATTAAGATTGAATATGAAATATGAGTAAAAATGAAAAAAATATAAAATACGTTTTTTTTTTTTAAATGAATAAGGTATCTGAAATGTACAGTATTAACAGTATTAACAGTATTAACAGTATTAACGGATAGAAGTGGAGTCCAGTTTGATGCTCACTGTTGAGCAGACGGATGGCCTGGGGAAAGAAAGAAAGAAATGTTTAATCTGGATTCTGGACTGGACTAGCTGACCTGAGTCCTTGGATCTAAGATAGTAAGGTAGTCTTGGGTCTTAGTCTAAGATATGACTAATTACATAAAGGTAAAGGATATCAAGAGCTATTGTGAGCTCCTAACCAGTAGATGGCAGTACTGTACTTTCCATTACAAACCTTTCCATTAATGCCTCTCTGTGTATAATTTTGCAGAAAAATATCCATCCATCACCAGCAACTGTCAAAAGGGATTAATTTCCTATCTGGGATCTCGTACCAAAAAAGATAAATCTGAATGAACAGACCCGATGCGGGAAACTGTCACACAGAAAGTCAGTCCGTAGTTGATGTGCTTTACTCACCAAACTTTGGTCTTATCTAAGTGTGGGCCTAGTGAGAAGAGCTGTTCATCACCTTATTGTCACCTTGGTTTACAAGAGGTATTCTGCCTTTTGTCAAAGGTGTTATGGAAATTACCGTTCGATGTGATGTTATCTCAAGGCTTTGATTATCATGGACTGATAAATGTCTTAAGAATACAAAGTTGATAAAGAAAGTGGAAACATGACCAGGTGATGATGTAATCACTTATTTAAAACCATCATTCACAGCGAAACTCCACCCAAGACCACTCCTGTGTTTGTGTTTGGAGCCAGAACGGCACTGAGATGTGTATCATCTTGTTGAAATGCCAGGATGTCGTCACTGGAAGCTGTAGAATATTTCCAGAGACTACATTTTAAATATGGCCCCAGCAATACTGAATGCCACCACCCATAAATATGTTATAGATATGTCAGTTTCAAGAATTCAGTGCTCGTCAATGCTTTCAACAGCCACACACACACACACACACACACACACACACACACACACACACACACACACACACACACACACACTCTCCAGCCCTCTGACATCCAAGTGATTCTAATCAGTATTCTCCCAGTGGTGCAGGATTAAACTGTCTCCTCAGCTCCTACAGGACAGAGTCTGCCTCTCATTCCTTAGATTTCTGGGGCCCACCTCAAAGATCCAGAGGCTTAATCTAATGTTTTCAGAACAACTTGAATCTTTGTACAGCCAAGCTTGTCACCCATGGGTTACCCCTCAGTTCCCAATCCTAATGCTGCCTACCCTAAGGAAGTCAGCCATGGGTGAGGCCAGATGAGATTGTGCGGGTGTTTCTAATAGATCTGTACATGTGTTTCCCGGTGCTCGGACAGCTCCTGTCAAACAATTGAAGGTCAAGTAAAATTGGTCACTGGGATTTGAAAAAAAATACTTTGTGAATGTGTTGAGATTGTCAGCTAATGTAAGCCACAATGCTTTGGCTTGTGTGTTGGATTTCTGATTAGCATTTTTCCATGTTACTAATCACTTAGTAAAACGGCATCCTGACTGTAATCGTCACTTGTTGGCATGGTTTCTCTTTTACAATATGCTATCCTTCCCAATTTTAAACCCTTTGCCCATGTCATTCTAGGAAAAGCGTCAGCTCATATGAGTAACCATTTCATTCCTCCTGTAAAAGTGTTTGCGTAGCAAAAACTGTAAACATGAAACTTCATAACATGGTTTGTTATAATCTCCACAACTCAAAGTGCAAAACATATTTAGGCAGAGCTGTAAGTATAGATTGACCAACTATCTCTGGAAAAGCTTGGCCTCGAGTCAAAATCACTATAATCTCTGGATTTAAGAGGTTAGTATTTTTCCTATATTATTCTTAAAGTTTTTAAAAGTTTTAAAAATATATGAATGGTCTTTTCTTCTTTTTTTTGGCTGTATACTTTTTCTGCATTTCTTGAAAAACCTATTGCTGTGAACTACTGAACAAAAATCTGGACCTGATTCTGTTGATATCTTCTAATGTTCGTGACAAAACAGATTAAACAGATTAAGTTGTAACATGCACAAGAGATCTGCCTCTACCAAAAAATTCTGAATATGTCCATATTGGTATTTATGCATAACAGCCACGTTACTTTTACACCATTTGTGTTGGGTTTAACAGATATAGGTCATAAGGTAATGAAACAAAAAGTGTTTTGGTTTAAAGTTTCACTTTGAAGAGAAATAAATAGAGAGATGAGAGCGGAAGCAGAAAGTTTTGTCTTGTTATACTGATGGTCTCACAGTTCGATGGGATGGGATGGAAAATGCACACTAAGATATAAAAATGCAGGGATTCCTATGTGCTGAACAGTCGTCTCACAGCAAGAGGGTTTCCGGTCCAAATCCTGGCTCTGCCCTCTTCTTCCACAGTCATGTCTTTGTATTGTATGCATGATGTGGTTAGAATCGTCTTTCTCTGGAATAGATGACATCTCCAAGGCAACATATACTGTTTTAAAATGATCAGTGAACTTTTCTGCATTAATGCTGCCATCATAGAAGTAAGCTTTTTCTTAATTTCTTGATTTCTTAAATCTCTACACATTATAGATACAGAACGAAGTATGCAAATTCCTTCCAAAGTCTCTTGTTGACAAATACAAGATCCTCTTCCCTTCTTTGTTCCTCACACAGATTTCTGTACACACTGCTTTTGTATCAAATCATAATTACATCCACTTGTTCCTATCACCCATGGCACACAATAACATAATTACTTCTTCTTCCATTTACAATAAACCTTCATTACCAGTCCTAAATTTCCCCCTGTCCCATTTCTTTTTTTTTGGAAATGTGTTGCAGTTATGAAATGCAAAAGTGGATTTACATTAAAACGTAAGATTAAGCACGAGACAAAATATGGAATATTTTGTGTTCTTACCGTTCACAATGGAATAAGTGGAAGTCAAAGTACATGTGAGAATCTCTCTGTTCTGGGTTTTCTGGGGTTTATTTTTCCAACAAAGGCGCTGTGACATAAACACTTTCACTTGTTATTCCCCAGCAACACGTCTTAAAACAGAAACGTATTTAAAAATGCTTTGGAATAACCAACTGCATTTTGTGGCTAGCTAAATACGTCAACTGATAACATAAAACTAGTCCTATTGGGTTACAGCTGTTTAAAGAACGCAAGTGGGTCATTTACTATAGACTTTTGCTTGTTGCTGTTTTCAGGGAATTTACACAAACACGCAATCCATTCCTATGATCAATTTCACAGAGGAATAATTGTGAAAATGACAGCAACAATGTGCCGGCTTCGACTGCAAAGTGTCCATTCTGACACCGCGTGATGTTGCTTTATTCATTTTAGCAGTGTGATAAACTGCTGCACTCACCCCCTTGAGTCTTATGATCAGGCTTCCTCGCCTGATGAAAAGAAGTTGCACAAAGATTCACTTGTCTTCATCCTTAAAACTGTGTTCATATGAAAACAGAAGTTATGACTGCACAATGACTGCAAAGGTCAAAAGGGGTTTAGGTTCAGTTCCTCCATGTAATGCAAGCCTTCCTTCCTTTGTCCCCGTCACAACCACCTGCGTGAGATAACCACAATTAGTTTCAATCTGATAGGCAGAAGGGGTATTGATCTGGGTTGCATTGATTTGAAATACTTAAAGCAACGAGCAAACACTGTTCTGAGTCAATAAACAATACTAGTATAATAGATCATACTTGCATTGAAGAAACACAAGCATTGGGGTTATTTTAAAACTCAATTTGCTTAAAATATTGTGAAATCTACTTGATCAAATGCGACTAATCTATATTTAAACAGGTAACCTAATTATACCTCTGCTGAAGCAATGTGCTGTTGAACAACATTTGCAAACTCTGTTTCATCTGAGTAAATATGTCCTTTCCTGAACAAAAAGTGATCATTTACACAAAATTTCAGCATTGTCCATTTTTATCTCATAGCCTCTTGGAATTATTTTGAGATAATAATGTGAGGATAATATAATAATAGTATATAATGTCATTCATTCAAACCAGATCGTCACTGACTCTTCACTGGTTTATCTCTGACATGTTTTATATTGAAAAAGAGAGCCACTGAACAGAAGGCCCGGCTTCTCGAAATGAGTGGTTGGAAAGAAATAGGAACCCAAACTATTTTCCTGTGACCTAGTAGTCAAAGTAAAACTGCAACAAAACAAGACTGAGAAGAATAGCTGCCTGAAAGAGCATAGATTCAGGTCTGATGGTCATTTGAAATATACATTAGAAAAATGTACACATCTAGTAATCTTACAGACTATATTTTGATATAATTCTGAAGGAAAATTAATTACTTTCTGTTTTTCTGTGTATGACTGCTTGGGATCTTGGGCATTAGGGAAACCCGTTCTGTTTATTTTTTGCCTCTACCTAAAAACACATATATAGATATTTTCATGTGTAACATTTATGACTTTATCAATGACTGTGTAACAAGAGAGGGGGGATTTGTAGTTAAAAACTACAAACTACATACTGTACTCTTGCTATAATGCAACACACTCATCAGCAGTGTTTTCGAATGCTTAAAAAAAACTTTAAATGCCACATTCCCAACACTAAACAACAGATTATAAGCAACTATTTAGTTAATACACTGCAGTACTGGTGACAGGAGGACTTTACCAAGGTTACCTCTTGTCTCTGATACTTGATAGTATCTCAAGAAAAGCAAAAGGGAGGAAAGTCGGGTTTTGGGGATCTTGAAATTGTAGTGTGTGGTGGAAAGTGGGACATCAGCAATAATTACCTTACATCATATCAGTATGTTTTGGTAAAGATGGAACCAAGATGGGTGGCAAGATTTTCTACCAGTCAATCTACATTCCAGCCCTCATGATCTCCTGGTAGTGTCTATAAAAATGAGATTACAGATAAAAGCAATCCAAGTTGTCCACATCTGGTCGTCAGGGCTCCACTTTTCTGTGCAGCCTTTCTACCATGTACAGGAACTTCCAGCTGTTTTACGTCAAAAGAAAACCAGCTGAGGTGGTTCATATCTGATTAGCAGCGCCTTCCTTTGGTGGTTTTCCAGGCACATCTAACAAGGGCAAAACCGCAAGAAACAGCAATTACAAGCAAAGGAAATGGGATAAAGGAGGGGATTGGAAGGTTAGTAGGGAGGGTGAAGGGCAATGGGAGCATAGAGGAGGATGATGAAGTCGGAGAGAGTGGTGTTTATAAGGAGATAAAGGCATTCCTTCTTGTCTCTTCTTCGCTTTCTCCTCTCTTCTTGTTTATCTCATTTCTCTTTGATCTTACCTCTTCTTCATAGTTTCTTCAATCTTTGTTCTTCCTTCCGTCCTTTTTCTCTCTGCTTCTTGACCATCTGGGCCTTCTTTTGTTCCTTTTCCATCTTCACCTTCTCGCTGTCAAATACTGTTTCAAAATTCTGAGCGCCACTGTAGTATGCATCAGGAGCTCCTCGCTGGCCAGCTGCTCCTTCACAGCAGCACGTTCTGAGGCCATCTGCCCGTTTTGATTTTTGGATTCCAGTGGGACTGTTTTTAGGCTTTTAAATTGTCTACTTGGACTCCATAAGTTTTGGTGTTGCTGTGCCTCTCCTACTGGACTGTTCTGGGTTAGACAGCCTGAATTGGATAAAGCGGGTGATGATGAACTGGCCACAACTGCTGAATGAAAATGCTTTGAGAATTGGATCAATCCTAAATGTTCAGCGCTGGAAGAACTTTCTTAAGGTGCTTATACACAATTGACAGAACATTTTGTCATTTGACCAAAAAGTTTTCTAAATGAATCACACAACTTTAAAGTGTGACCAATGGGACATGGCTGGCAGCATATCTAATGTGCATAGAAGGTCAGTCAGCAAGTCCGCTTGTTGTTTTCTGCCTCAGAGAACGATATGTAAGTGGGACATCGGCTCCCTCTGGGTATGGTTGGAAAAACCTCTCACCCTCGAGACCTTTCCGCAGAGCTTTCAACTGCCAACTACGCACTCTCACACAGACACACAATTAAGACACAAAAAGGCACATAATTCTTTCTATGGCGCCCCCAACTCTGTGTGTGTGCTGGGGTGTGTGCCTCTGTGTTAACCAGACCACACAACTATGCATGGAGTCCTGTAGCTTGCGTCACTGTGTGGTAAATTAGTAGTCATCTTCTAAACAGATTATTTTAGTCTCTGATTACGTGTGTACCAAATGATGGCTTTGCCGAAACAACAGTGGGTCTGCCCAAAGGTTCCCTCTTCTTATTATACTAAAGATAGTTGCACAGAGTGAACACTGAACCTCAAATAAGGGTATTCCAAAAACTTTCTATATTTTCAGTTCATTTTGCTTGCAAAGCTTAAAGTGAGTACCTTACTTTTTTTAGAGCACGACTTTTAGTTTTAGTGTAACATTTACAAAAATAAATTTATGTATTGGCACTCTAAATTAGGCAAAGTAATTCAACAGTCATGCAACACACATTTTGGTTATGATGTAAAATTTCTTAAGACAGCCCCCACCACCACCATTTCCCTCTCTATTTGCACCGGATGCAGCTGTTGTTTCTGCATGTAACCAGGAAGTGAGGAGAGTGAAATGCCTCCATGTGCCACAACATACAATGAGCACTTTCAATACTTCTAATATCAACAACACACCGATACATTTCACAACCTGACATGCATTATTGTAGTGAAGGGTTAAAAAGCACAAACCAACCTTCTCTTTTTCATAAATACACACATGCACATGAAGATTTTCACTTCACCACCAGAATCAATCATATAATTTAAGGAGAGCCAAAACTGGGTGTTGTCTTTTTCTTGTGAACTGTGCCACGCAGATAGTTCGAGAGAAGGCTGAATGAATACCTTAAAACTATGACAGTTTATTAGTCAGAGGATGCTGAATAAGAAAAAGCAAATACAAGTAACATTTACAAAATTCCATGTGATTGTGTGCACTTCCACACTTTTGAAAGACCTGTGGAAGCAAGAAGACACGTGGAACAGTGAGAGTAAAAGCAGACATAAAACACTCTCTGGCACTAGAGAAGTCAGACATCTGTCATTGACCTTTGACTTGTTCACTATCAGTTAGAGAACTCGATCCACAGCATTGCACCATGAGAATGTAGGCCATGTTGTTCCCATGACAGAACCTTAAAGTTATCCTAATCATCCATCCATGGTCATTTTTATACAGTCTAAAAAGGCTGTCACAATTGCACTGCTGCACAGAACTTCAGTGGAGGCATTTAACGAATGAACTGTGTCAAGAATTTGTATAAAAATGCAAAAGTCTGCTGTCTAGTCTCATAGAAATATATAAAATGAGCCTGACCTCTTAAGAGCACATTACTTTGTTGAGACATGTTATGTGTGAAACGTTTGCCATACTGGTGCCATAGAAAGCTACAAGTCCCTCCTTCACAGACTTAGTTACCAGGGTGATGACTCTCACCTCAGGTGGATGTAGTGATACTACCATTTCTGTGAAAAAAAATCAAAGAATCATCCATCGAAAATAGTGCAGAAATCAAGTTCTAGTGCCTTTACTCAAGCAACATCAGGCTACCCAAACCAGATGTTCTTAAAAGTTTTTTTTTGTTTCTAAACTCTTTCTGGTAATTAACAAAATGAAAGACTCTCTAAAAGTGTAAAAATTACTTGTTTAAACCTAAACGAACACGAGCAAAAATCAAAACTGAAAACAGCATGCCTAAAACTAATGAAACAGTGACAAAAATTAAAGCAAAAATACATTCAAGTATGAGGCTGCGTTCTACCTTTTAGTTCTACTCAGGGTCTCTTGACTGTTCTCCAGATATCATTAAGTCACATTAAAATAAGGAAATGCACTTAAATAAAACATCCTCTATCTACATGCAAATCTATTAACATTTACTGTTAACTAAAATTCAATTATATAGAACTTTACTTAGTTGTCATACATCAGGAACAGGGGTCACTAGTTCTTCCATCTCCTCTTTCTCCTTTTCTCACTATCTGGTCTCTTCATTTAGGCCATAGTCCTGCAATCTGCCACCTTGCTTTAACAAGTGTGTCAGACAGCAAATCAATTTAACAGCTAAATCCACTCAGACTGTTAAAGCCTCCACCTGAGCTCTGTTTGCTTTTAAGTGGGAAGGCAAAAGTAGTACTGTGCTTGTGTTTCACTGTGTGCAACAATCCACTGTGGGAAAACTGGGAATGTTTTGTCCTGAGAAAAAGGATACGGGCCGTCAGTGTTAAAATCACCGGCAAGTTCTAAGTTAAGCACTCAAAAGCTTGCTGTCAAGGGCACTTTGACTTAATTACATCTGCTAAGCTTGGATTGACAAGCACATGTCTATGATGAAACTGTGACTGCAATACTACAGCAATAAACATATTCCATAATTTCCTGAAGCTAATGAAAACATTCCATTTCAGTAATCAGCATTACTTTAAGTTATGCCTTTTAAAAGTAACTTAATTCTCCCTTTTGCATTCCCACTAATTCCCTGCACTGCTTCATACAGACATTTCGATTAATCAAGCCTGACTTGAGGGGTTGTCGTGCTGAGGAGGAATGCTCCTCTTGATTCTCTTCGTGTTTGAGAATAATTAGTACTGATTACCACCTCTCACTGTGTGTACTCACTGCTCACTGATGAGGAATGGCTTAAACACAAAGATGCTCCCAAACACACTTTGTGTGGTCAAAATTCAATGCAGAGAGAAAGGCTTGTGCATGCAGATACACACTGTTTCCCTCATTATCTACTGCAGTACATACCTGTAGAGGAGGAAACTTGTTTATTTGAGCTGCTATGTTGCTTAAAGACATTCCAGAGAGGCTTTCCCACGCTGAGGGCAGTGCTGGTAGCAAGTCAGGATGGAGGTGGATGGGTTTGAGGCTGAAGACCTTTCGGCCTTTGTGTTGATAGTTGGTGCATGAACTGCTAAAAATGACATGTCTATCTGCCATAATAAATAACACACATTCCTCTGAAACATGTCCAGACATGTTAGAAGAGACCAAGCAAGGCCACACGCACTTTCTCATAGATTTGATTGTTTAGAATAGCAAAAACGGGTTTAGTGCATGCAAGTGCATGTGTGTATTCAGATGAGGGGATTTAAATACTTCATGATTATCACTGTGTTTATCTGTTGTTTCTCAAATCCACACAATGCTGCCAGATAAAAATCCTAACTACATTCCTATGTTTACAATAAGGGCAGCAACAGGCAAGTTTAAAAAAAGGTGCTGGATAATCCGGCCATCATTGGAGACAGAGTTAAAACGGAAGAGGAAAACACAAGCATGGAGTTGCCCTCAACTATGTGGCTCCAAAATAGATCTTATCACATTGGCTCCTGTTGCAAGACAAGAAGTGATGAAAGACAACAGTTTTCTCTTTCTATTTATGCAAAACACACACACACACGTTCACTGTTAAGGCCCACCACAGCATCACCAAAGCTCCCACTGTCAGTAAGTATCACAGGAGTTTTTAGTGAAACTAAACTCCCCGGACATCAGAGGGCCAAAGAAGCGGAGTACAGAAAAGGGACCCCCTCCCCTCCCTTTCTTTCTCACCACAGCTGCCAGAGAAGGGCAGATCTTTGCCCCGAGTAACTGATTTACACCCTGCAGGTGTCTTGCATGTTCATGTGCGTACATGCATAAGTCTGTGCACGTGCAATCTTAGAACAAATCGCCCTTTCAGTGTATTTTACCATTTAGTTCGGGTCGTGAAGTGAAACACTGAGACGAATGCTTCACACTTCATTAATTGTGCATTGTAAAATGTTTCCTCTAAAAGCCTTTCTGCTGTTTAATGCCGTTCAGATTTAGTATGTGCTTGTAGCCTCTGCACAATGCACATGATAAATTTCTTTTGACGTGGCACAGCAGTGGACATCAAATGCTGTTCATGGGGCTTTAGAATAAATGGCCGTAAAAGAGTATAAATATACAATCAAGAAGCACTGAGTGTCAGTTTATGTAGTCCATGACACTGGGCTCCAGAGCTTATAGCAATGGTATCTACATATTTTTAAATCACAATATAAGACGATCAATCTATTTAAGAGATATATAAAAAGCTTTCAGAATTCGTCACTTTATCTAAAAAGTAGATGTTAAAACAATAAATCTCCCAGGATTCTATTATTTTCTCATTGTCAACTTATTAAATGAAGGGAATAAAATAAACAATGTTTGAATAATATTTGCAAAAACTATTGTGTTCACATTTTAAAAGGGAACATTTTTTTCAAAAGTAATGATTTCATGAACAGAACTTTTCTTTTCTTTTCTTTGTTTTGGTCTCATCCAAATCCCCCATGTTTTAAAGAGAGTCAGATGATATTTTTTGTCACAGTTTTACTCATGAGAAACTGCTTGGTTTGGGTTAGCCACTGAAAACTAACTGGCTAGGGTTAGGCAATAAAAGCTACATGGTTAAGGTTAGGAAACCATCATGGCTTGCATTAAAACACAGTGTAATAATAACATATCAAACAAATATGTAACACATCAAAGCATCCTTTCTTATAGATTACTGGCTGCAGAGTCCCGCCCTCTTGGCTAAACACAAAAAAATAGACTGAACACATTTCTTTGAACACTGCTTTTTTTGTTGAACCGGACTAAGCTATGTCGCACTTATCTGTTGCCATTTACTTGTAGTGAACAGTCTGGTGTATCAAACAAGCATGTGTAGACACTTTAAACAAAACTGCTCCTTACTCACTCAGCACACAGACATCGAGGCTGGACCTGTTTGTCTGCATGTCTGCAAAGTTCACAGAAGGCACTGACTGTGTGTTATGGGCCTGTGAACACATACTGAAACTCAGAAACTGCAAAAACTGCAGTTGCAATGAAGTGTAACATTCAGATTGAAAAATGTGCTGTTGATCTTGTCTTAAAATAAGGATAATTAACCTTGCTTACCATACTTTATTCAAGTGGAATATGACTTGCAACCAACTTTGCCTTATTTGAGTATCTTAACTTGATACAAGAATGGCTTTCTTTAGCATTATCTAGACTAAACTGGATTGCTTAAAATAATATTTTCAATCTCAATTCAAGATTTCATACGCTAAAATGACTAATGTCAAACCGTCACTTATTTGAACTCATCAAGTAATGCACCGAGAGCAGAATTTTTGTATGAAGACATGAAGAATGAATACAGAAAGCAACAGGCAACATTTTTACTTTTAAATCCAGGAAGAAATGTATAGATGACTGTCTATTTCTCCACAATGACATTCCTTCTCTATGTAGTTTGCTTTCATTAGTTTTGACTGTCTTCCTTGGTTCCTCCTGAAACCGGTCCCTTCCTTACTAAAACACCCCCCTACACTCCTTCTCTTGTTTCATGTTCCCAGCCTGATAGCCTTGATAAAGGGAATACTATTAGAGAAGATGGTGGGGAAATGGATGGGATGATAAGAGAGAAAGGCTGCCGGTTGGGAAATGCGTTGTTGAGGGGGTCAGGTTAGAGCAGACTGCTGAATCAGCTCTTCCCAACACCCATCACACGATCTATTCCAGAGTTTCCCAAGGGAGCAGTCCTGTTCTCATGGCTGCTCTCTATATAACAGGAGCATTCATAGGACAGACAGCACTTAGTGACAGAGATCAAATTACCAGGATGGGGCAATACATGGTAGAAAGGCTGCACAGAATAGCTCACATATCCAACAATAAGTCAAAGCATAAAAAAGTCAAAGCTTAAGTGATTATAAATATAAAGGTGGTGGGAAGAATGTTGTTTTTAGTGGTGCCACCATGCAGTGTTGCTTCCATCTGTCCCAAAGGAAATATATGAAGTCAAATACACTTAGATATCATACGATGTCTTTCCACATCTGTCAAAACAATACTGTTTGTCCTCGGCTCTCTCTTCCTCATATTGACCCCCGAATCAGCCCACTCGGTGCATCTCATGTGCAAACAATAGAAACAAATTTGGACTTGGTCAAGACCATGATGGATATCACTCAAAAGCCAGCTCATCTGACCATACGACCTAGAAACTAACCAACGTCTCTAATTAACCGACAGGAAGGAAGTGGATGAATACAAGGAAGTGAGGTTCACTGAAAAGACCCACTGACAGCAGTGGCCTTGCTCGCTCGTGGCCTAAAATATCAAAAAATTTCCTGAGTCTGCCCAAGTCGGGTTGCTGTTGCTAGGCAACACTAATTAGATTCAATCGCTGATAGACTGTTATCTGCTCATGACTGCAAAGTGTGCCCTGTCCTCTGGAGAGGTCACATCAGATGTTTGTGAAGCTACGAAACGCTGATGTGTATCTGAATACTACGTCACTGAACTAATGCGGTCTAGCTATTTTAATCCGTAATGCGAGTCAATAATATGGAGGGAATGTGTCATGGTTTATTCAACTGAGAGGCCATTCACATTTAGATTATATTGAAGTGAAGACAATGAGCTGAACACAATTTTGCTATGAAGACATCTTTCTCATAGATTTCCAATAGCTTCATGGTCTAACCGACTGTAATGAGCCATCACTGGCAGATATTATCTTCTGCTTATTAAGTTAGCTATATGTGTGAGTTTAAACTGCAACTATCGGCATTTTCAAGTCATAGCTATGAAATTTAGTTTTATCTAAAAACTTGTCAAATGATGGTTGATGAATAATTAATAATGACTAAATGATGTAGTTCAATTGATTTTATGAAGAATTTCAGGGGTCAAACTCATCATTTCACACCACTTCTGTGTTTCAGGGTTGAAAAATAGGAACTGAGCTAATTCTTTTACAGCATTGCATTATTTAAAATGCTGGTTGCCTTGAATAGCAGTCCTAATAAATAAAAAAAGACAGGTTAAAAAGTGTGAGACATTTATTTGTTCTAGGGTAATTCTCTGTGCTTCCCTAACGTACTTTTCAGAACACAACATGTTTTCAGAGAATGAAAATATCTTTTTCCACCTCCTTGTTAAAATACCAACTGGTGTGTTTGGTAAATCTAATGCGCTATTAGATTACACATGTAAACAAAACCAGGGAGAAGAGTACGGCCGCCGTTGTTGACCTGAACTCTGATAGTATCAAGGACTCATCTAGTGATGAGCTTAGCCTTTTTTTTAACCATCACACGTGTTTTGAGTTTGATGCATTCCTTAATGTTAATAACTAACCCCCCCACTGGCTTGTTGTTTTTTGTTTATCTCATCATTTAAAACTTCCTGAATCTTTGCAATACATTTCTCAGAATCATCTCTCCAACTCGGCTTTAATTATGCTACCAATGCGTCCATACTTTCCCTCTTATCTTCTTTTTTTATCTACTTTCTCTTTCTCAGCCTCTCATTCTTTGAATCACTTCATTTCTTATTCATTCTTGCTCTCTGTGCTTGAATAAGTACAACAAGGACTGACTTTTCTTTTAGGATATTCAGGCCCTATATGTGGAAAGAGACAGGAGAGAGCAGCCACACATCTCCTACAGACGCTATAAATAAATGATTATAGGTTTGAGATGCATTCATTTTATTTCCCGGTGTCTTGGGGTGGGTACTTTCTCATTCAAAGTGTACTTTCAGACTTTAGATATGTTAGTCTGAAGATCTCTCAAATGTATCGAAAGAATACATTTTCTACACCAAAGAATCAAGCATTGTTCTTTTGTTATTTTTTTAGCAGTGCCTGGAAGCTACACCACGGCTACTTGGATTTGTTTTGTTGTAGCCTGAGTAGTCAGAAAAACATGCATCGATATAAAACAACCCTCTGTGCCACAAGACAAAAAGAGACAGTAAACAAGACTGCAGCAGTTATTAATCAAACCGCTGATACGAAGAGACAGATGGCAGGATGTGCGTATGTGTCTGAAAGACAGCTGAGGCTGTCATACATGTTTGACGCAGATCTTCCCAGGTGTTACCTCCTGGGTTTCGTTGAGGGAGGCTCACTGTGAGCATTACATTTGTGTTGGTGCAGACCCATCTCAGGGCAAGTCAGTGCTTTCACGAGTGCATGGTTTTCTCACTCCGGTTTCGGTGTCTGCGTAGTGCTCAAGTAGACATGTCATGTCATGCCTCCATCAAGTCGAGTGCTGGTTCATGCTGTGCCTCAAAGCGGTTAGCATGGAGGGAGACAAAGGGAGTTTTCGTTAAGCTGAAGAGGCTTTCTCGTGTGCATTCTTCTCATGCCAAGACACAGTCAACACCTTGTTTAAACAAAGGAAAGGTATCTTTTCGTTAACTGTATATCCGTTCAGGAAATTCCACCGAAACAAAAGAGATCAATAAAAAGAAAAGCAAAAATGAAGCCATGTAAAAAAGAAAACACATTTTAAAATCCAAAATGGTGATTCTGACTCTTTTCCACACTTGGCAGTTTTGTGAATATGGTTGTGTTTTTCATGTTTTCACAGAAATGGACTAAACTTACAAAAGTGCAAAGTGGCTGCTATTCGAAGAATTTAATCAAAGAAAAAACAATAGCAAATTTGAAAAGCTCTGAGTCTGTTTAAAGCAAACAATTGAGATTCGTGGTTGATTGGCCTTGCTGATTAGTCTAATATTCCCTCTTCATCATCACATTCTGGTAAGGCGCCGGTCATGAGCAAACACTTGAACAATAGCAGAACTGTGCGACAAAAAACAATGGGTTTTGACTTTATAACTGTAATGTGACTGTATGTCAGAGAGTAGCTTTCACCTGCTGGCTTCACACAGACAGGAAACAGGTCACTGACTGATCTCATTTCACTTCCCCCCGTCAGTTCAACAGCAGGAAGTCTGACTGATAAGCAAGACTGACCATAGGCATGAAAATGTAGAATATATCAAGAAGCCCACAAGCTGCAACAATCATGCATATCCACAGACTTACACACACCACATGACTAGTCAGGGACTGTGTGCGTGATTAAGTAAAATCATTCATTTTCACAGGAACGCTTGTGCTGTTTTCTTATTGTGTGCGGCACTCTAGATTCGCTTATTGTTTCACAATATTATCAGCAGAAAAAGAAAAGAAAACACTCTCAGCAGAATCTCCATTGTGACCAAAATGTATCACATCTCCCATAAATTGTTTTCTCATCAAAAAAAAGCTTGACCGAGAAAAAGGAAAATCAGCTGAGCGGCAGCAGCTTTGGTGTTTGGAAACAATGATTATCTCTGTCACAGATTCAGATAACCACACAGGATTAATCAGGAGCACCAGCAAAACCTAGTTTCAGTGTCTTTGTGCAAACTGGAAAAAAAGGGGGGGGGGGAGTAACCTGCAATAATCTTATGCAGCAGGCCGGTTTTTCTAAACAATGAGAAACTATTGTCTGTCTATTCTGTGGGTCCATTTCCTAATGGAGATCCATAGGAAAGGAAATCCTGCTGGCAGTGATGTTTCCTTAAGGAAAGGAGATGAAAGGTCAGCATGTAATGGATAGTTCAGCACTGTAGATGCGAGGTCAGTATTGTAGCAGTTTTGGATGCCACTCTGACTGAGGTTGCAAGAAAGTGATCATGAGCTCCTCCGTCTCCTCGTGCAGCAATGAGAGTTGTTCCTTTCACAATTACAGGCAGAACTCATGTTTGCAACTAAAGTAATGCTTGAAAGTCTTTTTTAGTCAAGCACAGTCACATTTGTCACTTCTGTCTAATGAAATTTAATGTTAGCCAACATTTAAAGGCACTGGGAGCATTTCACAAAAAACAATGTGTGTAATATATTTACATAACTCCACACAGCTTCCGAGATTTTTGATGGTTGACCTTCCAATTTGCTTGCTTGACTGCAGTTATGCGCATAAATGTACATACAAAAGACCATCTCTCAAAAGACCTCTCATGGTTTAAACAAGCATTTTGTGTCTAATGACTAACGCGATGATCATCTGTCTTTCTCACACACAAGCACACCAAACTCACACATTTCTCTCAATACCACAAACAGGGCACAGTCAATTACGTGAGATGACTAGCAAAGCGTGGGGTTACTGGAAGCACACAAAAGGCTTTTGTAACTCTGCGCTAAACAGACACACACTGGTTGAATGTATGGGGGGGGGAAAAATCATCCATGCATATGTTACTGTGTGGCCGACATTTTTATTGGACGAGTGTGAATCACACATATTGCACCTCCTTTCCACATTTTCACGCCGTTACAGCTGAGTTTCTTGACCAATTATTTTGAGGACTGAAGCCTGTGAAAGGATTTGCCTCAAACCCCGAGAGGGTAAAGGCTTATCCACATTCAAAAGTAATTTTGACACTTATGATGTTTCCATCCTTCATTTGAAAGATAGTAGAGAGAATTTGAATTAAAACATGTTCAAAGAAGTAGTGAGGAAACCGTGAGCGAAACATAGAGAAAAGGGAGGAGATTAAGAGGCATGGGGGAAACTGCAGGGACAAAGACCGAACCCTCACACAGCAAATATAAAGAAGAGAAAAAAATCATTGTTGTGGCAGAAAAGAATCATTATGAAATGAGACAAAGAAGAGGAAAAGAATAGAAAAACAGTAAGAAAAGAGAGGCAGGACAGAGGAGTGGGCCTGTCATGCAGACAGACAATAGCTGAATGATAGAGTACCCCGATAATAATTCACCACACTGTGTGTTGCTGAAACTCAGAAAAGACTGGTGTGAATCATTGGAATTATCCTTTTTACTTTCAATTTGTGGGGATTCTTGTATGTAAAGTATCATTTGGTAATTTAGTCTAACCATTAGCTGCAAATTAGTAAGTAATTCTTAATATTTGCCCAATTCCCTTCACCGTTAAATATGTATTTTCATTGGGGTTTTTTGTTTGATTGTTTTTTGTGTAAATGCTGCACCTATCTTGTCCATTTGTTGTGTCTGTTTTCTAAATTTGAACATGTTTTGTCTATTTGCAGTACATTGAGTCTTCAGGGTCACGGTGCACTCACAAAATTCATACATGTATGCAAGCACGTCAGAGAACACAAACAGATGCTGACAAGCATACAAATGAAGACTGTTGTCTCGATACCTTCACACCCCCAACTCCAACACTATGCTCCAATCTACACCGGGCTGTATGAAACTGAATAATTTAGCAGGAAGGTGAGTTGCGTTTCTCAATCTTTTCTCACAGATACATGCGCAAAATAAATCCCACCGACACTTTCAAAACAACACAAACCCTTAAAATGAGGATCTTCTTGCTTTAGTCAACCAGCCACCTCCAATTTAACTGGCTAGAGTTTGTCTAAGGTCTCCATATATATGCTTTGTTGTGTAGCTTTACTCTGTGTGCATGTCTCTGAAACCACACTTAAGTAACAATTAACATTTAAATAACCATTCAATTCAAACTTCTCTTCTGGTCTGAATTGTTTCCATGTTGATCTTTACTACAGTAATAGTAACAGCAAGTGTGTGTATTCCTCTCATTTAGATACAGAAAAGGATAGTAGAAGAGGTAATAAAAGCAATAAACTTAAATATGTTAATCTTTTGGAAAGGAGATCTTTCTGACTGGATTTTCTGAGAAGATGAGAGGAACATAGGAGGCCCAATGTGTCTCTGGTCAATAGGATTCCAAGAGATATATATTGCAAACTCTGAGCTACCTGGGAGCAACACAGTCTTGTTGTGAATGAAAGAGAATTATCTTCGAAACTCTGCTCATAAACCGACTAAAGGAATAAAGATTAATATATGATAGTTGTGTGTGTGCACAAAATGGGGCATGAAAGAGACATGAAACAGTATAGCATGCAATAGTTAGCGTCTTTAAAAGCAAATGACTCTGAGGCTTGCAAACAAGTATTTTGGAGATGAGGATCATTTGCAAGTCAGATGGGGGTCATAAACATCAAAACCAGCTTTGCTTTTGTGTATATGTGTGTACTCATACAAGGGAGCCATTACTAAGCATATTTCAGTTTCAAAATATAAAATCAAACCTTTATCTCAATTCAGTTACCACTAAATATCTTCTTTGGGTTGTCTAATTATCACATTCTCATCCCCCCAGTAAACTGGAGGGGCGACCTGGATACCAGCATCTGTGCTCAGTTGTGGATCACTACAGGATTTAGAAAAGTCTGCATTGTTCTGCATCACTATTTCTTTTTTGAGTTGTACATTTCTGTTTGAATGTGGGGATATAGACGGTGGAATACGAGGCTGATCCGCATGTGCATATTTCCAGGTGGGCTGTGATTTACAAAGAGAACAGTCGTTTCCTAAATCAGATTATCTTCTGTGTGTGCGGTCCTTTTAAGTATGGATACTATGCACTGTATGGTAAAGCTGAATAGAAAGCTGACTAAACCAACACAAAGTGTCAAAAGGAAACTAAATCACAACATGCGCCAGACATAGCCTGGGGGGGTTACAATTAACAGACAGCATTTCATCATTTGTCTCATCTAACTCTCAGCAAAACAAATAAGCACATTCTCCAAAAAAAGAAACCACTGCCTCAAGCAATCAGTCGAGGGGCAAACAAAGGGGTTGTATGAAATCTGAATATTTTTAGAAAAGTTTTAAATATTTTCAAAATGTATTCATAATCTTTCACTATAATATGAACTATATATCAGTAATTGGCCCAACAGCCCTTTGTCACTTTGTGTAGTTCATCACGGTTACTTAATCACAATTACAAATTAAATACAAATTGAATTGGGTTATCTGTTTAAATTTACCCAAATTAAAATATGCGTATATTTTTTCATATAAGTGAAGGCTCACAATTAGACCTACGGTCAGGCCTTTCAGTTTAAGAAGTTGCTTAATGAGTAAAGAGGTTGTGATGTAGTTGTAGGAAGTGCGATGCAGCAGAGCACAACATGGCGGCATATGAGAAATTCATGCCCACAGAGTTATTTAGATCAGTTATTCATTATCCATAGGTCTGTATAAAACCAGTTGTTTCTTTCTGTCCATGCAGGGTTGTTCTGCAATCTGAATCAGCTACAGTAAAGACACACATTGAAATAGGAGCTACAGTATCTGGAATGATTGTAGCATTTTACATTATTAGGTAACAGGACACGACTAATAATTTGCTTGAGGATTACGTGTTCGTTTTTGCCGAGCAGTGCTGATTGTAGTCTGTCACATATTATCGCAACTAACTCTACTGGTGTCAGTTTTAAATTTTGGCTTGCATGTGACATATCCAGTGGGATTTATTGAAATGATAATAATAACTCATTTATTCAAAGTATGGAGTCATTTCTTCCTCTGTATTATAGTTGCTTTACAGCATTTTTGATGGGAACTTAAAAGAAAGGAGATATAAGAAACAAAATACATTGTCTATCTCTTTGAAGCGGTTAGTGTTTAGAACAGTTTATATCTTTTGTATGCTACGTTTTTGTGCGTGTTTATGGCACACAGTATTAAACACATAAAAATGTAATTCTCTTTCACACACAAACTCCAACATGCATTTCTAATATGGAGCATCAATACAAAGACATTGATTCTGTAAACCCATGTAAGTCCATCATGCAATTAGAGCAGGCTGGAGCAAAAAAAGACCTTAGGGACATCAGTCATTGCATGTATTCGACTTAACAACAAAATTTGAAACATAAATCAGTATTAAAAGTTCAATAAAGCAAATGAGATGTGCGTATAGCTTCTCCTTGATTCGTGGGACATTTAGAGCGAGTTCTTCCCTCTATACCCTTGAAGATCGAGTGCCATCAGATTTTCAAGTTTGTGTTCAGAGGAGAATACAATGAAAAGGGTTGTATCCTTGAGGGATATTGCCTCATTGTCTGCCTCCTCTTTGATGGTGGCACTGTCAGTGTGGAATGCAGATTTAATCATCACCACCAGGATTGATTTAGGGAAAAAAAGGAATCACTACACTTTCTATAGTGTCGTGCAGGTGAAGAAAACAGAAAATCCATTCTTTCTTTTTTGTGTTTTCACTGTGGAGTGACACTAATAGATGCATTATCCCAGCAGGAAAATAGAAAAAAAAAAAACTAAAGAAAATTCATCTTGAATGGATAGTTTCAGGGTTTCAGCATGGATGTGCCTTTAGAGGCTACTTTTGAAAATAAATTTACACATCAGCATAAGGCCCCTTTTCCAAGGAAGATTTGTTCAATTATCATCCCACTCGTATATATCCATGCATGCTAATCCAGGAGTGTGTGTTGGTCACTGGTCTTCTGAGTAAGAGAATTGTTTTTACTTCTTTCTGCAAGCTCATTTGTATGTTCTTGTCCCCTTGAATAAAAACATTCATTCCATCTTTATAACCACTTTATGCTGGTCAGGGTCACTGGGTGCTGTAGCTGAACCAAGATGATATTTGGCAAGAGGCAGAAAATATTCTGGACAGACTACATGTCTATCACTGGGCTTACACAATGAGAAAGACAACTATGCACATTCATGTAAGCAAACAGTTTGGAACCTTCAACATGCACATATTTGGAGTATTATACACAATGCCAACAATCAGCTCTGTGAAACATCTGGAGCTTTGTGAAGGTCTGTCTTGTCTTTGGTTCTGTTGGACAGCGTCAACCCCTTTTTCAGCAGATTTTAAAAAAGTGTCAAAGCATTGTGTTATGCAACCTGTAAATACAATGCAGAAATTAATGCAGAAACGCTAGATGTAGACTCTGTTATGAACATTGTTAAATTGTGCATTGTACACTCTAGCTATACGTCCTGCCAACACAAATTGTCAATCTGGTTATGATAAGTCATAGTTTTGTATCCGTTTGTCACAGCTGTCTCCTGTGAGAGTTTGTAAAAGTACCTACTGAGAAGCAACGATGGTGTTGGCAGTGGTCATCAGTTCACAAAATCTATTCACCGAACGCCTATGAACCATAGTGGGCCATGTAATTACAGCTCTGCGAGTAGGTACATCTACCTTTAAACCCTAAGGTGCAGTATGGCTTTTAACAAAATTAAACCATGACGTGTAACTCCAATAAGTACATGCAAATACATTCCCTTACAACCGTGCTATGTGGCCCTTTAACCCACAAAGCTTGAGTCTGATTCTGGTGCTGTGCTGGTGTTGAGCCCTAGCAACACCCGTGGTGCTACCTTTCAACATGTCTTTTCACAGAATGAATCCAGCTCTTTTTCATCTCAATAGCCATCTGTAATTTGAGTAGGCTGACCAAGTTCCCCCAATTCCAGCTTCCAGGGAAGGTGCATCTCTTTATAACATACTGTATTTCCTAAAATAGAGACCAAGACCTTCATTTTGTTGCTTAGGATACCGGGCCTGTATTTGGGGAAGGCCTTTATTTTTAATTCTCATTGTTATTAATATGACTTGTCACATTTTTCAACAATGCCTTATTCTAACGACTAGAAACAATATCACATCAACAATCACACCTCTTTTCCACACACAGATGTGCTCAGGAGCGAGTCAACCAGAAGTCCAGTCATTTCTCTCCAATCTCGATAGCTGTGCAAAACTATCCCATTGTTTCTTTTCCTCCCCCACAATTAACCTTGAGAACACTGCACAAGTTGAAGTTTTTGCTTTTTTGTGAAGCACAACCATATCGACACCACAGAGCAACAAAACACAGCTGGAGTTGGGAAAACATAATGATTTATGGCTTATCAAGGCTAATTTACACCGTTTCACCAGATTTAGCAAGTTGAAAACTAATGCAAAAGGCTACCCGTTACTTTGATTTGTGATGGCGAGGGGTCCTGACAAAACAAAGAGCATATCTAAAATCCATTAATGTGGCTGATATGCATTGCACTGTGCAAATGTAATTTAGAGGGTGGCTACTTTACATTATGATCCATTCTGCATCTGTTGAGTGTTCACAGCCAAGGTTTCTGATCTGAGCAGTAATCATCTTTATTACTTTATGATACAGCAAATTGTTTATGACATGAAGTCTGGGAAGAAGCTGTACGTCTGCATATCTGAACCATAAAAACCAAGTCAGCCTCATACCCATTACTGTATTTGGCTGTAACTGTAAGGTCCTTTAAAAAAAAAAAAAAAAAAACATGTATCAACACTTCTGAAGTGTGAGGATGAGATCGACACATGCAAGACTTTGGAACGGTCACCAAAGGTCTGAGAGAAATCGAACACTGTTTCAGATGCACCTTAGTGCTTCTGTTCACACTGTTTACAGTGTTAACGATGCAGGAATCCAGAGTGGTCACCCAGCACTGTTTTCCAAAAGGGTCACCGGCAGCAAGATTTTGTGCGACTTTCAACAACCCTCTCTGTTCAGGCAACATGGACAGCCACTAATGAAAATGTTTTGCATAGAAATAAACCATGAAAATGTTGACGTATTACCCCATCCATGAGTTGTTGAAATAATTACAAGGAATTTAAAGCTCCACCACACCCACAACCCCTTTCTAAACGTCAGTCATCCTCTTTGTCCCCAGATCATCCCTTGTTGCTGGAGGCTTGTGTAATTGCACTGAGCCCATTTTCTGATTCAGCCTTTCCACCGAGTTAGGAAAGCAATCAGAAATGTCCCACAGCAATTGAGTTTATTGCTCCGCTTGCTCCAGCTTATTTTAGATGATGTCAAGTGAAACATTGCTCAGTTATGCTCTCAGGACAAATCAGACAAGTTTTTCTCCATCTTGTCGTATTGCTGTGTCTGCAGGGGGATATCCTCACTGCTGAGGTTTGCACAATAAGAATCTCTTATTGTCTCGTCACACACGTTTTTTTTTTCATCTTCTCTTGACTGCTCCCTCTCGTCCTTCCTGCCCTCCCTACATCTCTGCTCCTTTTAATGACTGTACTTTGCCCTTTTCTGTCCTTTTTTCTTGCTACCCATGATACATAAACATATAGCATACGCATGCATTGTTTTAGTTTATACTCAAACAGCAGGTCCTAAAGCAGATTACACAGCACTGCTTAAGTTACATCCATTTTAGACTCGACTGCTCTCCCACAGTGTGCATTTCTGTAGAGGCTTTTCGCAAGAGGTCTTTATTATATGCCAAAGTTCACAATTGTTGGATATACTTGTCAGTTAAAGCCATTGCAACACTTCATGACAAAAAAATGACCAATTTAAAAAAAAATTAAATTCCTTATCTTTTAGTACAAGTGCTCACATGCTTTATTTTGTATCTCTTCTTTCAACAGAAAACACTACTTTGAGGTCTTTTAATGACTTAAAGACCTCAAAGTCTAAACCCTTTTAAACCCTTTTTTCATGTTGTTTTACACTATTTGGTTTTCCCGTTGAAGGGATTAAACATCAAGACTATCATAAAGGTCAAGGGTTTTTGGCTGGTTTAGTAAGTAAAGTACTTGTCCTTCAACTATAACACAGGCAGACTGATCTCTGGTGCTGGCCTCTCCATGGTGGTTTTTAAAGGATAAGACCGGTTTTTTTACATTGGGCCCTTGATTTCACATTATAATATGATGTTCTACTCACCCCTGCTTGTTGTTGAACATTTGGAGCTGTTCCGAAGATATTCGCGAGGCGTCTGGCTGCTCTCTTGAGATATTCGGCCATGAAACGGTTTCCTATGGGCAAACTTATACAGGCACAAACTATGCTGTTTATAATTTATTAATTACTCTACACCAGCACTGATAACGTGGAGGTGCGTCGCTTACTTAAAAAAATCCGGGTTACTAATTTTGAATTTTAGCCGAATGAATAAATAGGCAGCAGGTCTGTGGGCTGCCTGTGGCAGTAGCACGACGATGACGTCAGTAACACCCACTTTACGACAAAAAAATCAAAATTACAATAACCCGGATTTTTTTAAGTAAGCGACGCACCTCCACGTTATCAGTGCTAGTGTAGAGTAATTAATAAATTATAAACAGCATAGTTTGTGCCTGTATGAGCTTGCCCATAGGAAACCGTTTCATGGCCGAATATCTCAAGAGAGCAGCCAGACGCCTCGCGAATATCTTCGGAACAGCTCCAAATGACCAACAACAAGCAGGGGTGAGTAGAACATCATGCTATAATGTGAAATCAAGGGCCCAATGTCAAAAAACCGGTCTTATCCTTTAAAGTAAGAAAACGTCTGATGTATCAAATTCTTGAAACACTCTCCACCCTCACCCCTTCTGAGTTGACAAATTGACACCCATATGGAGAACATTTACTATACTGCCTCTTTGTTTTACAACACATAATGTCCTACATTTATTCACAGCACCCACTTAAAAAGAAATAGCTCTAAAAAATGCTGTTTGCAAATTTTGTTTTTTTTTAAAAAACAGAAATTACTGTACAATACACAAATCAGAGCTAGCTTAGTCTAAAAAAAGATTTGTTGTTGACATTTCTAAGTGAGTAAGCACATGGCCTGATATGCATATGTCATAGAGAGGCCTGGTGATTGCATATAATCAAATGATGCATATAATTATACTCTCTGTCTTATTAATAGGAGATAAATTCTCATAACATGGTAAGTTTTACCTTTCGAGACACAAAGTTATCTCAGTTAAGTTACACATTGTAAGAGCAGGCATTCGGGATGTAGAGTGGGATATAAAGAGGCACTACTCTTCCTGTTAACAGTCATTAAAGCATCTAAATGATTTTCTTCTGATATCTTAAGTAAAATTGAGGCATAATGATGTTTTAAAAGCATATGGCGGCTGTAAGTTTATTTTTTCTTCCTCTTTCTTCAGTTTACATAGATCTTTCCATCAGATGGCTGAGTATAAGAGCTCAAAATTAACAAACTGATGTAATACTGAAATATGATCTCCTTCTGTTTGGGTCCAGTTATTAAACTAAACCGATTACAATACTTCCAGATATATTTAGCTGTGTGTTATTTTTTTTAATCATAGCATGTAGGCTTTATGAGTTGCTATATTGGCTATAAAGATTAACTATAGTTTTGTAACTTGACAATAACATGTTTTTTTCCCTTGCAATGGACAAATATCTTCAAGGTTTTGTAATATGGAGTAGAAATAAGCCAAAAAAAAAGATTTTGGAGTCTAGTCCAACAGTTTATGCATAAAAACATGATCTTGAAGCTGGGTATGCAGGCTCCCAGCAGACTAAAGACAGGCTGAGTAAAAACAGTAGTTTAATCTATAAGTGAGAACCATGTTACCCATGACTTTTGTTAAGAGAGTTGAAGACTTAGAGGTTACAAAAAGGAATACATTTAATCAGATTTGGGCATTTTCATCAACATTTTCTGATTCGCACACAAAAAAAATTCTGAAAGCAGTCCATAATCACTCTGTAGCATGTTTGCACTCATACAAATGATTTCCCGCCACATAGTAATGGCTCACTGCTTAATGTATCAACAACACTTGTTTTCAGACAACAAGAATCGAAGCAAGAGATGTCTCTCCGGCCTACTGTAAGCTGCCATTTGTTTCTGTAATGAGCTATTAACTGACTCTTCGTCTGAGAAGAGTCTGAGAAGATTGACTCAAAGACTTGACTGTGACCAAATATTTGTCTCTGGTTAGACCAAAGCCCAAATCCCCAGCTGAGCTCCCCTTTGAATGATAGCGCAGGAAAAACCAGCACCTGTGGTTGTTCCATCAACAAATGACAAGTAATCAGTAATGTGTGTTGTGATGGGGTTTTAACAGACACACACACAAACTATCACAGAAACTAGACTGGAATTTCTGTTGTGCCCCCCCCCCCCCCCCTAACAGGTGCTTATTAGGACAGCAAAGCCCTTCTTTCTTCTTCCTTTTGTGCCTCACTTGGCTCTGAGGTCAAGGGACTGAAAATAAGACAAAATGCCACATGGAGGGGAGAAGAGGTGAAGATTTCATCCAGACCACCCAGTGAACAATCCTCAAAACCTTTTTCTTCCACATAGACAATCTGTAAAGCGGGACATGCTGCCAAATTACCCCCCCCCCTTGTTCACCAGCTGTTTACTACATACCCTTCACAGCTCTGTTTAGGACAAATAAGCAGTGAATGTAGTTTTCTGTTTCATAGATGAACACGGATAAAACAAGGGATTTGCCACATTGCAACGTTTCGTGGGAAGCTTTTTGAATTCCCAAAAAGGTAGAAGGAAATCTGTTTCATTCATGAAGCCTTTGAAACCAGATTAGAGAATGAAAATCTGTTTTGATTTACTTTTCCTCCCACAACCCTTATTTATCAGATGTTTTTTTTTTCCCCTCTCATGTTTATACTTCGTGACCATATGACCATTTGTCTCTCATTCTCTGTCTGGACTCTCCTAGGTTCTGCTGAGTGCAGAAGTTTGAAGCAAACTCTGCTTCTAAGATCCCTGCCATTGTTGTGGCTTTTCTTGCCCTGCTTTTAATATGGAAGCTGTTTGATATGTGAAGCCAAGGCACTTTGGGGTTTTTCTTGTGGTCGGTAGTGATGAAGAATGGTATGTTCTTTCTGAATCAGGGATCAGTGAGATTGTGTGGGAGCTAGGCTAGCATTTCCTCTGTGAGTTGATAGGAGGTTTGTGGTCATAATTTATTCTGTTGGGTTTTTTTCTCTCCTTATATGAACAGCAAATGTTTGTTCAATGGGTCAGACTTAAAACAATAAAACAGAACTCCATGCCTGTTTTTGCATTTTTAACAAGCATTGCAGTTTGTGTGTGGGCTCCCCAACATACCTCCCATGCATCACAGGAATGCTTGTCTTTGGAACTATATGCCACTGCCCTTTACATCACTCATTAAGCATGGTTGAATGGTTACTATAACTCATTAATTTTTAGTTTAGCATGGCCCAGTGCTTGTGTATGGACTCAGAAAAAAACTGTGCGAGCTATTTAGGGATTATGCAGTGTACAGAAAATAGATTATGCAGCATACTTGGTACTTCTGGGGAATATTTCCTATTTATGATTAGATTGACTGCATAGATTGATGCAGTCTAAAATCTACAGTTAGCAGTCAGTTAGCTCAACTAGGCTCTGTACAAAGGTAAAGTATCATAGATGTGCTTTCATTACAAGCATTTTAATTAGGGTAAATGTTAAGAGGAAGTTTAGTTTGCTATGGTGCATGCAGGGTTCACATCGGAGCATGCACATTTTACTTCAGGAAGTGACTAACGCTAGTGCTACTGGGCTTTCTGCATTTTTATGTGGACACCATGGCTTCTTGTACACATTGGAGGGGGAATGGGAGGCAGTGGGTATTCACTTGGTTTCAGTCTGAAATTTCTCCACTTAAAACGTAAGACCTTTAGACATGCACAATGGAATTTCTGATGCTAAGATCTTTTTGTCTCAACAATAAAAGATGTTATTTGATCTTGTAAAGTAATATGTAATCATACGAGTTATCTTCACTGCCATCATCAAAGAAATGGCCATCCCTCGGGATTGCATTCACCCTATGAATGCCCCCTTCTTGTGGCGGTCAAGTTGTTTACATTTCCAAATTTCTTTTCCAAAAACAGCAGTGACTCACTGAGTAGAATATTTATATCATATCTTAGGAATTTGTTGCTTTACTTACTCTCTGTTTGTTAGCTTAGCTAAGTTTAATGGGGTGCTCAGCTGCTAGTGGACATTAGGGTAAGTTTGACAGCAAAGCTGATTCAAAAGCATTGTTCTCCTTACCACTTTAATGGAAAACATATAGTGTGTGTCATCATGTGCTCACATGCTTTATTAGAAAACAGCAACAATCATTTTAGCATGGCTGTGGTAGATAACCTGTTGACAGATAAAGTAATGTCTTGAAGTTTTATTCACACTGTATTCAATCTGATATATTTACATTATGTAGTTTTGTTCTAAAGTAACTGCTAAATTAGCATTAGATAAGCAGACTACAAATGTGGCAACTTGTGCCCAGGGATAACCCAATGCTGACATGCATGGCTTAATTAGTTAATGCTAGAAATAAGTCAAATGAATATGTTCAGCTTTGCTGTAACATCATCAAACTGTTCTACACTACTTGGACGTCTGAAATGTGTCTGGCCCATCAAGGTTGGTGGGCTAGTTTTTTTTTTTTTGTTTGTTAGTTGGATTGCTCGTAAAATTGATGGATTTGCATGAAAAATTTACCAGATGTGGAGCAAGGCCCAGCTTGGAAGCATTTATCTTTTGATGTTGATATGGATTCAGAACTTTTTTTAGTCAGCCTTGGCAAAGAAATGCATGCTTGTGCTGCTCACAAATTATTTAATTTGACTTTTTCTGGACTGCTGTTGCAAGAATGATTCTGTGACTAGACGCTGTAAGTTATACAGTTAAATTACAGATTTATTCAGGGTGGAAACATTTGGGATAATAAGTGTCTGCACAACTCAACTAAATATACAATATTAACCTACCTTTTATATTGTCTTGTACTTTAATAATTGTAACTTTAGCAATTAAACAATTTCAGCCAAGTAGTATTCCCATGTTCTTGTTTGAAAAGTGTATTGACTGCATTCACAGCTGTGTGCATTAGTTTTGCAGGCATACATAAACGTCAAAGTGTTTGAAAATTGTACATTCATAAGAAATCCTGGAGAATAAGAAGTGTAGTCAGTAGCTAATTAGAGTGACTACAGCTCAACTTTTGGGCACCATGAATACGTATGTTATATACATGCAGTTGCTGCTGAGTTATTTTAGTATCAACCAAAGTGGTAGGCTGCTAAATATGTTGTAACTTCATATTCAGCTGACAAACATGAGAATGTTATTGATGTTTGGATCTATCGTCCAGGAAGAAAGGTAAATCTACATCCAGCAAAACAGTGTTAATTTGATACCATGGACTACTGTGATTGATTATTAAAGAGAGTATGAAATAACAGAAATTTCTGCAGTAGTTGCTGTCATTATTCATGTTAAATGAAACTGTAATGATTTATGCTCCAGTCTGAGCTTCCTGCAATCAAGGCTTAATCTCACCTTTTCCTCCCTCAACAGACATAATTATTAATCACCACATTTTACTTTAGCATCATAAGTGCTGACGACCTGTCTGATAATAGCTATGAGATAGAGCAGGTGCTCTCATCATCCTAATGCTGTGCTGGTAATACGATCTCCTGGGGAGACGGGCTGCAAGCGGGTGGTTTCCCCTGCCATCTCCTAAAATCCCACGAGGCAAAGATGATGCTCATCTGAATTATTAAAACGAACACAAGTCAGAAGACTGATCATCAGGAGATCTCTCTTTTATTTCCTTTGTCTGAAACATTATTACTTTTGCACTGTCACTTTCATTTCCCAAGTATTTTTGTGTGAACCTCTCTTCATAATTCATTTTCCTCATGCCCGAGATACTGTATCTAAAATGGTGCATTAAACCACTAAGCATCAGTCTCTGTCTTTTACGTTGCAGACAACATAGCTGGAGTTGGAACAATGTGGCTTATCTTTTAAAAGAAAAAAAACCTCAAGTCTCCAAGTGTGCAAGATTATCTGAGAGCGTGTATGGTCAACTCATCAGCAGAATGACTGCTCTGAGTGCCAGATGTGGCCCTAATACATTATAGATGATCAGACGAGCAAACATAAGGTCTGCATATGGTAACCACTTGAATGTCACTCTGAACCTGTCTCTTAGATTGCTTAGAATCTGCAGTTCCATGTAGTTTTAATACGTTTCATTTGTTAATTTAATAATGCTTTGAAGAGTCTTGTAACTTTAAAATATATGGCCTATTGTAATCTTACATATTTTTTTTCGATCATGTTTTTAATTAACAGAGCAGTTTTTGTTATTTCTCCTCCCCCTTTTTTCCTCTTTTGCAAGAGTTATTTATGTGTTAAATACAAAAGCAGGAACTTAATAAGAATAAAGGGAGGAAACTTGTTTCCCTCCAAAATATGGTCTGGAAGCAGCAAAAAGAAGTCATACATAAAACAGATTCCGACATCTAACTTTTACAACTGAATTAATATGACTGTCTCCTCTTTTGTCATTTGCTTCACTTAAGTCTTCACCCCTCCCCTCCTTATAAATGGGTAGGCAGTAGGCAGGTGTTTGGGTGCACAGGAGGTTAATGCATCATTCTTCTATCCCCTCTGAGACCACAGTGCGTGTCCACCGCACTGTTTCATTCCATTAAAAAGGAATTGTGATTAATGCACACATAGTGGCATAAAGACACGCATCATATCTGTTGAAAGTGAGGGCACATATCTTGCTCAATATGGCTGAGGATACCTTAACAAATAAAAATACACTGTAAATTCTGTGAGTCAATGAACTGCTCGCGTTTTAGAATATGATTGAGATAAAGATCACACCTTTACCTGACAGTTATGCTTAGTTATGCTCTACCTGAAATAGCTTTTCAAGACTACTGTCATTTAAAAAACAAAATGTTATCACCTGAGTGATTTGATATAATTGTTGAACTTAGATTTGATGAGTTATCTGGATGTGGTGCCATTCAAAATTGCAGCCAATTTTTCCCAGTGCCCACTTGTACTATTGGAACCAAAACTGTCTTCTCCTGCCCCGAAAGCTTTTTCCCCCAAAAGACCACTATTGTAAAACAGACAACTTTTTACAAGACTTTTAACAAGACACTCCCAGCTGCATAAAAGTTGACCTTTGGGTTTTGGTCTTCGTTTTAACGCTTAAACACTTAAAAAATGTGTTTTGTCTGCACAGTCATGATATGAGCTGCTCCAATGATCTAAATACTAAGGAAATGAGCTTACACAGCATAGGAAACACTGGGCCACAATTGATATTGGGTTTTACTGTCCCACAATTCCTTGTGACCACAACACTCAAAGTAATGCTCAGTTATTTTCACACAGTTTCTCTAATTAGGATTAATGTAGATAAATATCAGGACTTCTTTTGTTCGTAATCACCATGACAGTCTATTTTATCCTCAAACATTACTCGTCAAGCTGAAGAAGTAAAAAAAATTGCCATGGCATTGTCACAACTTGTAAGTCATTTCCCTCCTAACAAATAAACTTCTCCTGTCACAGCAATTTTCCTCTGAATTAGCGATCAATGGGCGGAGGCATGATTTTTTTGGGGGAAAATTTTAAAGAAAGAGTAAGCCCTTAGGGGATTTTCTTTTTAGTTAGTTGGTGTGTTTACAAGAAGGGATAAATATATCTCTATAGCAGTGCATACATGATGTTGACAATAATGATGATTGTTGTAGTGATAATATTAATTATTATTATAGAATCACAATATTGCTACCATAGCAGGTCAACGGGAGCAAGAGGAGTCTATGGTTGATTTGAATGTAGATGAGACAGCCTCACAAGGGACAGAGAAGGCTTGTAGACGCTCCTCTCTGTGTTTATCAGTCATCTCTGGGTAATAAGAAGGAAACAAAACAGATTCCTATCATCTGACACTTAATTAAGAATGTGGAAGGATTTATACCGTCGAAATATTTGTAATGTCATTCGTGCCTTCTGATTTTTTTTTTTTTTCTATTTTGTGGCCCAACGCTGCACAGCACTAAGCCTCCCTTATTGATTTCATTTTCGTTTAGCTCATGTTCATTCCACTGAGGCTGTGTTTCTCTCTCACAAGCAACACTGTGGTTTTGCAGTGAGGTGAAGTTGAACGGTCCGAAGTCACGGATGTTTTTTAGCCATTGTTGCTGCAAGCATGTTTTTGTGTAACTCTATTATATATGCATTTATTGCATTTTTAGTGTGTTAAATCTGTATCTGAACCTACAAAAGATTTCCCGTGCAAATGTATTTTACCTGGTTTCAACAATGATGTCATTGTCCTCAAGAAAAGGCATGTAAACAAAGACTTTGTAGCTCATGCAGACATGACTAATCTCATGGCCCTTTGTCCCTGGTTCCGGTTCAACACACAAATGTCAGTTTGTGAGGAATCAGCGGTCTGACAAGTTCCCTGCAACCCAACCTGACTTTGACTAACCTGTGTGGAATTTCAAGGTTTAGTGATCAAGTTGCATTCTAGAGGTTCACGATATAAAGTGTTGCTCAGTGGTTGAACTAATCTCAGAAGTGGAGCACACAGGGATTTACTGAACTACAGCTCCAGTTTCAAGTATATTTGAGAGTCACTGGTAGATGACTATCTGGCATTTTGAAAAAAAATTCAAGATTAAATGATGGCAGAGATAATTCTTCGTGGCAATCACTGAGCGTTATTGAAGTAGGTTTAGGTTTCCTGTCATGCAGCACAGTTGACCGCATTCATGCTATTGTATAAGTCAACTAGGCATGAAAAAAAAAAAAAACAGGTCATTGTTGAGAGAGAGAAAAAAAAACTCATCTAAACTTAGAACAGCAACTGTGAAACTCTGTGAACTCTGATACAGGTATAAAGTTGCAGCATAAACACAGCACTAAACCACAACCCCCAAATACAATGAGAAGCAAAGCAATCCAAATATGCCATTTTCATCCTTTTCCCCAGACAGACACAAGTTATTTCTGAAAACACAACTTTTTCTGTCCCACTTCGATGCACACCCTCCTTTTCTGTACTATTTCAGTACGTCTGTGTCCTTTAAACCACAGACTTAACAGAGATTAAGACAGAAGCGAAACACACCCAAAGTCTGACTCTATAACAAGTGGATTTTCCACATGTGCTCTTTTAGTTACATCAGTCTGCTTCTGCTCTCTTTAAATTTCCCTCTTGTATTTTCATTGCCCTCAGACTAAATTTGTCATTCTAATAATCGCCTGATTTTGGTCATGCCCCACCTCATTTCTTAGTTGTTAACCCAACTGAAGCTTTTTGCTAGATCGAGACAACATATTAACACAGATTAACATTTCAATGTTTAATTTCAGTTTCAGTGCATGTATCTGAAAAGCTACTTCAATTAAACTTGACCAACGAATTCACTCATATTCTTTGTTTGTCTTTTATGCTGTTGTGGAGAAACAAGTTACAAATTCCATTAAATCAGCTCTTTAAATTCTGTTAGAAAAGTCTTTTGCACACAAAATGTCTTTCCAGATACAAAAAGGAAATACTTAACATCTCACACTTAGGATCTCAAAACTTTTTTTTTTTTTTAAATGCCTCATAATTTGCAATGGTCTACTCTACAGAGTCATTCACCCATGAAATTATATTGTTTAGAATGATCACATCTTTACCACAGTT